>NW_022475015.1:0-669720 GCF_009193445.1 Aspergillus pseudotamarii
TATATATAACTTAGATTTAAGTTAAATTTAAACCTAACTATTTAAAATTTTCGAAAAAATTAAAATATATTAGATTTAAATTCTGTTTAAATTAAAAATATTATTTTCAATTTTAATATATAGTTTATTTAAACTGAGTTTAAATTATAATCAAGTCAATTTTCTTTTTTAAAAAATATTTAGTTTAAGTTAAGTTTAAACTATACTGAAATCTATATAATTATTACTCCGAGGGAGTCAGAACTATCTTAATTATATTAAAAATTCTGACCCTCTCAGAGCTATACCATATAATTTATAAATTCTGACCCCCTCGGAGATCTTATCATATAACAAAGACAGTAGACCTCTCAGAGGGTCAGAACCACTCTGACCCCCAGCCACTAAATTCTGACCCCCTCGGAACTGGGACCCCTCTCCGATGACAGGCGGCTTTAGTCTCCGTCGACCGGTCCCTAAACCTCATTAGGTGGTTTCATCGAATAGGCAACGGAGAAAAGTCTCCGTCAACAGGGAACTGGTCGCGGAAGCTCCTTGTCCCTAAATTGCCAAGCAGAACTGGCGTCCAAAAACCGTGGAGTAAGCACTAACCCCCTTATAACCACTTCGGAAAGCTCCAATGGACTTGAGTGATCGTCGAACATACTGTAGAAAAGGCACTGCACTCACTTCTTCTCATACTCTTCAGCATTGGGCCGCAGATCGGGAAATATCTCCTTCAGTATCGCCAGAGATACATTTGCGTTATCAGTATGGCCTGGATTCCCAAGGTTCCGCGGTCGAGATACAAAATTGGCGGATGTGATGATCACGTAGTCCATAGTGGATCGGGTTTCAGAGCCACCACAGTCTTGAAATAGATCCAAGATGTGGTCCCACCTGATGAGCTGGATGATTGCATTTCTGCGGTCCAACTCCTCGGGTATTTCATACCTCACTGGTCGCGAGATACCGTCCTTAGAAAGCAGGATTGTAGGCTCCTATGATCCCTTTCCTTACGGATAATTTCCCGGAATGCTATAGTCAACTGAGGGCTCGCAATGGCCACCAAAACTATAGAAAGAATACCTGGTGATTCCTTTTGCAGCTTCAGCGCGTTTTCCTGAATGGCTGGGGAACAAGCTGGGTGTCGTCCAGGCAGGTAAGCGGATGCGGAGGGACTGGGGTGTGAGAAATATGCAAGCTGTGGCTGATTGGCCAGATGCAGTTTATCATACCTCATAGTTCTCTGTGGACAAGACTGCGGCTGCATGGGAATCATGGATGCCGATAATAAGTGGATATTATCTGTCGAAGATTCAACACATTTTCACAGTGTCACTATTAGTGCTGATTAGTCTCTGTAGTGCAAGACAAGCCATGCAAGTATCCTTTTTTTGTCGATATAGCCAGCGAAGACTGAATGAATGAATCAGAGATATCGATGCCTTGCCCACCGATACCCTACATCTGCTTCTGACTCAGGGCATGCTTACCTCTCGCCATTTTAGACAAGAGGTGAGGATGCTGTGCTGATTGATCTATGGGACCCCATACTCAAATATCCTGAGGATATTTGGTAGAATATCATACTTATGAAAGTCAGGTTCGATATGTAACGGAATAGTACACTGGATGCCGGTAAACGGGCAATATCAACCACGATTGCCTTTCAAGATGGCGAAAAGCTTGACGAGGTTATTGGGGCCCATTGGGTGGCTGCAGATAGGGTTGTCGCAAATATGTATAAGAAAAGAAAGGCAGAGTAGAGTCAACCCCATCGAGCAGGACTGTGCTAGCCCGGCTGAATGAGGAAGGCAAGCAGCCGAGTATGCACCTGCCCTGCGGCCGCGGATCTTCTCACTGAAATCTGCCATTCAAGAGGTGTCATGTGCCACCTGGTCAAACACCTGGTCACAGATTCTACGATCCTTGTAGGATATTCATACGGACGACTCTCCGGTGGGAGCCTATCCACCTCCGATTCGGTGATTTGGCCCTATGAATACCCACGGATTTGGTAGCCGAAATCCGGTACTCACCATCTATAAATGAACCGTTGCCTGAGTCCCTAGCAATGCCACCAGCTCGAATCATTTTGATCATCTCGTACCAGTAGTAGGCGCCAAAATGTCTAAATCAGTTTTGATCACCGGCTGCAGCAAGGGAGGATTTGGGGAGGCCATGGCCAAAGTCTACCGCGCCAAAGGGTTCCAGGTTTTTGCGACGCTACGCAACATGACCAAAGTCGGATCTCTGGCCGATTGTGACGGGGTTCAGATCGTTGAACTTGATGTGACATCGGCCGAGTGGATTCGTCAATGTGCACAGATTGTTGGGAAACAGACGGGCGGGCGGCTCGATGTCCTTGTCAATAACGCCGGTGTGAACGCCATAGTGCCGCTTCTCGACGCCTCCATCGACGAGGCGAAGAAGGTCTACGATACAAATGTCTGGAGTATTGTTGCCATGGTGCAGGCTTTCGCCCCTATGCTCATTGAGGCCAACGGAGTGGTGTGCAATATCAGTTCTGTGTCTGGCGAAATGGTTTTTGCATGGGCGGGTACGCTCGCCTCGCTCTCGTCCTCGTAAGGCAGTACACCGAATCTGACTCTGATGAATAGGTATCTATAGTAGCTCTAGAAGTGCTGGCACGCGGATTTCCGAGACGTTGCGTCTAGAGATGGCACCTCTAGGTGTACGTGTGGTCACCGTCATCCTCGGCGGTGTCCAGACCAGCGGAAACGACCCAAACAATATCACAGACCTGGAGCTGCCCCCTGGCTCGCAGTACCGAAAGATAACAGCGATCATCGATCGTCATAAGAAGACGATGGTGCATCCAAACAAGCAGAATATCGAGATCGCAGCAAAGAACGTGGTGGATGATGTCCTGAACGGTCGTGGCATCTTCATTCGACGGGGCCAGGCGTCGACTCTGAGTTGGCTGTGCAACACCTTTCTTCCCTACCGACTGTTTACTTGGATGATTAATCGGGAGTCGGCTTTGAATGAAGTTTGATGTGGAGGAAACCTTGCATGGTTTTGAGGGTTTCTTAATGGGCAGGACATGGAACTTTGCATGTATCAAGGATTATGTAAGACTCATCACGCTACCTAACTAAGCAACGAATACAACGGATTTCGGGGGCCGAAGTCCGTCGTCAGTATTTATAGGACGGAAGTCAGTCCGGTCGTGTTCCCCCTCCGTACAGTCAGCAGAGAAAAGTACTCTCTAAGATGTCCTCAAAGCTTGGGCTATCTCCGGAGACTTCGGGTATAGCTTGTAATTTCTAATCGGTACTATGGAAACACTGAACCCAACAACTGAACATGCAAGCACCTACGGCCGTGCGTGCACAAATTGCTACAAGGCAAAGTGCCGATGTGTGCGTGCTCGGAGTGGCAGTGACTGTGAAAGGTTGTCCTGGCTAGACCTGTGACTATCATATCATTCCGCTAATTAATTTTTCAAGGTGCCTCCGTCTAAAGAAAAAGTGCCAACCATCAGAATCAGTTCGCAGGCGTCATGGTCCCATGGCCGAAGGGTCCGATACGCGGATCGCTCGACTAGAAGAAAAGATGGAGAGTTTACTGGCTGCAATGCAAACCTTCGTCAGTTCCTCTAGCTCGTTCGGGGCCCTGGCTGATACCACTCAGCCCATAGCTACGTCAAATGGTGCTCTCGTGAACATGACGAATTTTGATTTCAGTACGAGACTGGCCCTGTCGAATACCACTGTATCAACGCACCCAAATCAATCGCCCCAGTCCTCTTCTTATGCGACGTCTCCGACTGATTCACGGCCGAATCAAGAGGAGGGACGGTTAGATTATTTCCGAAACCATATGCTGCCATATTTTCCGTTCATCGACCTTACTCCGGAGATGACGACGCAGTATCTGCGCCACAACAGGCCTTTCTTGTTACGAGCTATTTACACTGTCACGACCTTCTCGACCCAGGAGAGATTAGCTCAAGTGGAGGAGCTGAAGCACCTCCTATTCACATCTGCATTGCTCAAGGTTGAGTCCAGCATCGATATGCTTCTAGGATTACTGACGTATATTGCTTGGAGTACCGATACTTTCCTCGGCAGAGCGGATCTAGTTTCTCGCCTCATGATGCTCGCGATATCACTGGTATATGATCTGCGGTTATTCAAAGCGTCCGCACCGGACGTGCAAGTCATGATGGCTATCTCCCAAGGTCAAGCTGAAGAAACAAGACAAAGCCTCGACGCTGAGACGCGGTGTAGCTTATTTGAAGGACGCCGGGCAGTATTGGCATGTTTCGTATTGAGTTCCAAGTATGGATCCTCCCTATTTAATCTTCATTATTTTCCAACACTACATCTTTAAGGTTAATACCTAATATGTGAACCGTCCTAGTCTTTCGTCTCACCTGGGCCGTCAGGATGCCTTAAATTGGACTCCCCAAATGGAAGAGGCACTCCACATCCTAACAATCAATGAACCTTGCCCTACGGATAAGCTATTTGTCTCGCAAGTGCGCCTGCAGCTGTTTAAGCAAAAGGCGCAGAACGTTCGGCAAGGGGAGGAGGTAGGATGGACTCGTACAGGGACTGATCCTGCCACGGCCTCACTGCCGCATTTATTGTATTTCAAGATGCTACGCAGGCAGCTGCAAGAGCTCAGGTCTTCATTCCAGGCCGATCTTCATCAAACAGGTAGAGTGTCCTTTCTAGCAAATAACCTGGCAGAGTGTCTTCTTTGCAGATTTATTGATACGTCTATGATGAAGGTACAGACATTCTCCATGCTCACGCGCAGTATGTCGAACTATACATAAACCAACTAGCATATTCCATCAGTCACGAACCACGACCTCTAAATATCGGCGGACCATTGGGATTCGAACGGTTTGAATGCTTATGGCAGTCTGTTGAAAACATCAAATTATGGCTGGACAGCTTCGACGCTATCCACGACTCTAAACTCATCGGCCAACCCTTTCACTTTTGGTCCCAGATGATCACGAGCCTCACGCTGCTGAAATATCTTTCTACCCTCCGAGACCCCGAATGGGATTGCCAAGCGGTGCGGAACGCAGTCCCACTCATCGCGACGATTGACTCAATGCTGCAGAAACTGGATCAGAGCAGCCAGCAACCAGAGCTGCAGTGCAACGACCATTTACTCCATTATTTATCCAAGCTGTTAATGCGATGCAGGCTGTGGGCGGAAGCACGGTGGGATAGCACCTGTCCGATACCGGAAGCGAATGTCCTTAGTGAGAGCGACCTTGATGTAACTAAGCAAAATTCACATATCCCTGATCTGGACCAGATCGCCTGGATACAGTCGATGGATTTGGGAGATGATCAGTGGCTTGACAACGTACTGAGTATACCCACAACACTTAACTAGTGGCTTGCCAGCTGTTCATCAAAACCGCCTGCAGCACAATCTTGCCTTCCATCAGATCCATTCCGAGTTCCTTCAAACACTACGGCTGGAGAACACTCTGTACTTTTCTAGCCCCCTCGACAATCCACGTTATGGACCGTTTACTTTACGCACTGCAGGGCTGGAGACGGTAGGGGCGGAGGGCTTGTTCGTCAGAACAATGAACGCTTGTTTTCCTCTCTGCGCCTATTCTAACACGTTTACCCAGTCTCCATCTTTCCATGTATCAGACTACAAAGACTAGGCGCAAGTATTCAATAGGCCTCTCGCTTCAAGGTTTAAGTGTTTCCCGTACACTAGGGATACGTTGGTCTGGCTCAGCTATCACGGGAAGGAAGGTCAACTACCAACCAATCCATTCCTTCATCAATACCAGGCAGGTCCTTAAGCATCAGGGATCCGTTGGAGATGATATCGTACATAGTCTCTGTGAGCTGAAATAAAGAGAAGCCATACTACGGTGGATAGATAAATGGTTGATTTCGCTTAGCTTAACCCCTCGGAAATATACTTTCATCGCAGCAGATGAGAAAATATAGCATCATTTTCATATTCACACTATGACTACCCCATCACACACGGTTTGGGTTAATCCTGATAGGATTGGAGTCTCTATTCTTGGTCTTTAGAAAGGTTCTAACTATTACCGCCTCCCGATGTGAGCCAGACATTTCCTTCAGCAGTCTGTACTGCTTCACAGCTTCAGCATTCCGCGGGCGTCAGGTCAACTCTTTAGTGAGCACATTTCCAGCCGCAATCTACATAATAAATCCCCCAACACCGTCGTAAGTCTCCTCTGACTGGTGCTGACTATATTTAAAGCTCGACCATTCCCCGTACTCTGACGTGGTGGAAGAAGACCTCACTCTTGCGTACGGTTCACACCGTTCTGCGCAGGGGAGGCCAGGATAACATGGGCATTGGTACCTCCATAACCCAGGGATGTTACTCCAATTCGATCGGTAGGACCTAGCTTTAGGGCGCTTGTCAATGGACGGAATCTTTTAGTGAAGTCGTAGGCGGGATTTGTCTCGCCGAGTTCCCGGAGCGGAGGAACAACCCCACGGGTCAATGACAGGGATGCCTTGATGACGCTCATCAATCCGGAGGCAGTCTCTGAGTTGCCGCAGTTGCCCTTGTTTGAGCCCACATAGATGCAGGAGTCAGGTGCTGCACCGACGGTGTCAAATGCCTTCCGGAGTCCATCCAGCTCGAGTGCGTCCCCCATGCTCGTACCAGATCCGTGCATCTCAACATACTTGATGGTATCCGCTGGGATGCCGCTGGACTGGATGGCATGAGTAATGGTGCGTGCCTGGCCAGTGCTCGACGGGACGGTGAAGCCGGCCTTATCGATGGCGCCGTCGGTACCGATGGCGTGTCCCTCAACGATGGAGTAAATTGTGTTTCCGTCTCGAATGGCAGCTTGCAGGGGCTTCACAACCACAGCGGCGACGGCATCAGCTGGAACGGAACCGTCGCTACGGCTGTCAAAGGGACGGCATTCACCACTGGCGGAGAAAACTTGCCCAGGCGATGTAATGTAACCTCCTTCCTGAGGGTAGACAACCGATGTTCCGCCAATCAGGACGGCCTCGCACTCACCACTACGGAGGGCATTCAAGCCAACATGCAACGCTACAAGAGAGCTAGCGCAAGCAGTGTTCAGCGTCACATTGGGTCCCGTCAAGTTGAGCTTATACGAGGTAAAGGTGGATATATTCTCGTCAAGGAGGGTCCGATACCGTCTCTGGAACGCATTGCTAGGAGCCGGAGTGTTCGGGTCATGGATGTAGGAATTAGCGGCGGCACCAATGAACACTCCCACCTTATTCTCCTCTTTTTTGAACAGATCTATGCATGCATCACTGAGTGCTTCAGAGGCTACGGTGAGAAATATGCGCTTCTATACAGAGTTTAGTATGTTTTCGTAAACCATTTGATGTAATATAGCATACCTGTGGGTCCAAAGTTTTGGCCTCTTCCTCGGAGAGACTCCAGGCAGCGGGGTTGAAGTCATCCAGGCCGTGTATAGTCCCATAGCGGGGAACGAATACTTCATCTGCATCGATATCCAAATGACCATGTCCTGCTGCACTCGATGCGGTGGTGATTCCATCACGGCGATTCATCAAAAGATCCCAATATTTCTCCACATCGTCGGCGCCAGGGAAGCGACCAGACAAGCCAACAATTGCAAACTTCTCTTCGGGTTGATCGAAGGAGCTAATGGAAGATCTGGGAGTCAGAGTACCGGATGCACTTGGACTTGGTCCCATGTCTGCGGAGGATGTTGAGGGAGGACTGGATTCGAAGTCAACAAGTCCTGCGAGAAAGGCAGCCTGCTTCTCAATAGTCGTCTGCTGAAAGCAGTCTAAAAGGCGGATACCAGCGGTGGGGAACCGCTCACTGATCCGCTTATGCAGTTCAACGAGGAGGATGCTGTGGCCACCTGCATCGAAGAAATTGACATCTTCCATGGGAGGTTTGGAGAGGCCGAGAACATCCACCCATATCAGGGATACCGTCGAAGCTAGTGAAGCCCTGACTCGACCTGCATCAAGCTTTCTCTCCCCCGCTTTGAAGGTCGGTGTTTTCCGCGTTGTATCCGTCGAGCTAGCTTTGGATGCCACGGCCGTAGGAATTCGAACTTTTTGAACAACTGCTGCATGATCCACCTTCCCATTCGCGTTGAGGGGAAGCTCTGAAACGGCGTGAATGTTAGTGGGAACAGAGTAAGCAGGCACGTCGTCCATCAGTCTCCGACGGACATCATCGCAATTGACGCTCTCCGGAGTCACAAAGGCAATCAGTGAGCCATCGACAACTTGTACAGAGACTAGCATGACTTCCGGACTGTGGTCCAGGATGCTCTTTTCAATCTCGTACAGGTCCATGCGGTAGCCGCGAAGCTTAATCTCACGGTTGTTCATACGGCCACCGATCAAGACTTTGCCATCAGCGGTCAGTGAACCTCGATCTCCGCTGCGGTAGAGACGCCCTTTCCGACCCTGTAGCTCAATCTTGCGGAATTTGGTGGCGGTGAGTTCATCCTGGTCTTTGTAACCCCGAGAGACTTGGGGCCCAAAGATGCAGATCTCGCCGGTTTCCCCAACCGATAAAGGCACATCTGAACCTTCGTTACAGATCACGACCTCACAATTTGGGAACGGCTTGCCGATCACAGATGGAGAAGGATTCTCAGAATTGCCAGGATCTTCGGCGATTGGTTCCGAAGTAACGATCACTCTGTAGTAGTACAATAAGCAGTTGCTTCGGTGTAAACACCGCTGAAGTAGAGGAGATTCACTTACGTGGTCTCGGTCGGTCCATATGCATGCAGGAGAGTCACTTTCTTCCGCCATGCTCTTAACAATCCGGTAGAGGAGGCTTCCCCACCCACAGAGATTAGCCTCAAATTGGCGAGGGGCCTGTCTATCGGGATAGTTGCGAGCACCGAGGGAGTGGTATGGAAGAAGTTGATACGGTTCATCTCTAGGACGTCGGCTAAATAATCGCCAACCAGCAGAGTGGGGTGCTCGACGAAGCAAAGTGTCGCACCATAAGATAGAGTGACGGCCCACTCGAGGATAGATGCGTCAAATGCGAATGATGCGAACTGGAGGACCTTACTCCCAGGGCCAATATGTACAACGCTGCGAGCTGCACTTACATAGTGGGCGACATTCGCGTGTTCCACCATGATGCCCTTAGGTTGTCCGGTTGAACCGGAGGTGAATACCACTGAAAGCCAGAAGTTAGCTTACTAGTAATACCAGGTCGGCAAAATGTACTCACTGTACGCTAGGTCGTTATCTGCAGTAGCCTGCCCCGTACAATGGGCCACTGGGTAGCTCATGAGCTCGCCCTCGAATCCAGCATCCAGTACAATAACGGAAGGTACCTTGTCAACTTGCGAGAGAAGGTCATCCGCTGCTGCAGTATCAGTCACGAGTTGAACAGGTTCACAAGTACGGAGAATTGACTGCTTGCGACCCGTGGGCAATGCTTTGTCGACCACTACAAAACAGCCTCCTGCCTTGAGAATGCCGATGATCCATAAGAGAAGTGCAAATCCACGGTTGATGTGCAACGCAACGGTTTCACCGGCGGTTATCCCATTACCACACAGATAATGCGCGATCTGGTTCGTTCTCCTATCAAGCTCAGCATATGTCATTTGCTGACCACGTTCTGCACAATACAGCGCAATGGCATCTGGCTGGGCAGCACATCGAGCCTCGATCCACTGATGCACCCGGGAAGAGGTGATTGCATCAACGGCATCTATCCTAGGCCCGGATATAATATCTGCAACAGTATGGCTTTCGAGATATGGAAGCTGGTCGACATGAAAATTGGGGTTTTCTTGTGATAGTTTGACGGTATCCAGGAATTGCTTCCTCATGGTTTCGATCGCGTCGGAGTTAAACACCGCTGGGTTGCTTATAACCTAGTGATCGTCAGCTACCGTAAGCCATCCGTGCTGTATATATATGATCCCACATACACCTAAAGAGACACCCGTCTGGGTCTCAAGGAAACAAAAGAAGAGATCCCAAACACCTTCCACGGGGTATATGGTACAGTTCTCGCTGGCAAGCTTGGGAGAGAAAGTGACAGACACTTTGAAGTCCAACATCTTGTCGCTTATCGTCTCCCTCGCCGCATCAACGAGCGAGACAAAGGGAAACATCTCATGCTTCTTGGCAGTGGAGATGGAGCGCCCCATCTCTTTGACGGCATCAGCAAACGTGGCTCGGCGCTGGAGAAGGGACGAGACGGGAGTTTTAATTGGCATCTAACGGGACAGTTAGCCTCTTGCAGCACGTACGGGCCATCTGGGATTCCAGAGTCATACAGTATTTGCCATATGAGATACACAGCCTTCGTAGCCTTGTGGTCTCCCACCCAACGCTACGAGGAGAGTATGATCATGGTGGGGGGTCGGCTGGGCAATCCCCGATGTTATCAGTCCGACTATCGAGAAGGCAACGCGAAACCAGGATGTTTTGTACAAACTGCCCCAGGCCTTCAATTCATCATTTGTGAAAGAGGTCCAGGTATTCATAACTCGATAATCATTAGTGCCATCCCTTTTCGGAGCGGCCCATTCAAACGGCACAGTATGTGACAGTTGGGACATCCAAAATTGCTCCGCCGCTTTCATAGCTGGGCCCCTAAGAAAAGCGTCCTGTGTCCCTAGTATGAGCTACCGACAAGGATGTGGGAGCGCGAATTATCTTACTTGCTTCTGAACGAACTGCCCGTAACCCGAGGAATTGGATGAAGCCTGGGCAACCACAGATTGATCCAACTGTGGATGAAGTTGCTGTAAGATGCATTGGGACAGGTAGCTCATGCTCGACCCATCCACTGCTATATGGTGGCCCACAATGTAAAGATCATAGTGCGTTTGGAGCATGCCGTTGCTGGTTGAAACCTTCTGTAGGATGACCCATCGGACGGGAAATTCCACACTCAGATCAAAGCTCCTACGTAGGGCTGAGGATACACGATCAGGGTCCTGGACAATCTCGAATTTCTGGAAGGAGGTAGCAGGGCTATGCACAGCCATGTAAGACTGGTTGATATCATTGGATTTGTGGTCAAGGTGAAACGTTGTTCGGAGCATTTCATGCTGTTGGCCAAGAGCGTAAATTACTTCTTTGTGTCAGCATCGATGTTTAGGCACTTCTGAGCGGGGGCTTGTGGCTCAGTCAATACCTTGCAAGATCTGGTCCAGCGTCGGGCTGAGCTCCTGCAAATTGATAAAGAGCGTTAGATGGTAATGCGAAGCATGCGGCCGACGGAGATAGTCTAGCCACAAAGCCTGCTGGACCTTTGATAAAGTGATAACAGCAGTCAATTCGCCAGCTGGCTCCTGACTCAGGAAGTGCCCCTGGCTTTCTGTCATGGCGGGCCCCGTAAGGAACGGCATAGGCGTTAGGGTAGTCATGATGAATCAAAATAGGCAGAGGAGCACAACCGATGTTGTCAGTGATATGCGGTCCAGGCGGCCCCAGTACTTGTTGTTCGTGTATCTACTGGAAATGGTCCCGCTACTTATATCGTAGTTTTTACTACAAGAATCGCCCTCTCCATTTGCCCGTGAAGTATAACATTCTAAGGAAGGCTCAGCCAAGGACTGGCGCTCAGCTCGCATAGAAGGATTGCCAGGATCCCGTCTAGCCTGATCGTCTATATTCAGCGTCTCATGCTAAGACTGCAGGGTATTCGCCTCCATCACAGGGATCAGAGCAATGTCTTCTTGTATTTTGTCCGGGTATCCGTTCATAGCCGTGGTGGTTCCACATTGCAATATCGTTCAACTTTGGTCTGGAGCGCATCTAGAACGGCTAGGCAAGCATAATTGTATCGGTCCATGTTATACGGCCATCCATTCGAGAGGTATGACAGACGATCTGACCAGTGGATACCTTAGATTGGGCACGGTGCAACCCTGCTAGTGACGATTTGCCATGATTATTTTTGCATTGCGCCATTGACGTTTGTCAGCGAGCTTGACTGGCGCGGTAAAGATGGACCTGCAGACATTTCCGGTGAGAATCCTGCAGTTTAAAGGCGGGCCATTACGAATGTTGCTATAGATGCCGATCGATACTATTCAAGTTTCCTTTTTAGACAGTAACTTTTGGCTGTTCGTTTATTTTAGCGCTCTTAATACTTTTCACTGCAAAGGATGGGTGAGAGCCCCCTGGTATTTGCAGCAAAATGTTCACAGCCCACATAGCCGTTAGGAGGTCTATTATTGTGCCGAGTAGAGCATCAGTGCTACTATTGAGGATTGCGCTAAAATACGAGGGCTGTGCCTAAATGGTATGCTAGAGCGCTAGTATAGTTTGCGGGTCGATCGTCTTGGCTACCAAGACTCACTGTATGCAAGTCTGGACCATTCCTGTAGAAAGGGGTACAAATCAGTTCTATTGGATCCCGACTGCCTGGCCATTGTTTGCATCCGATGTTCTTCCAAAGAGCTGTCTGATAAGGCATGACTCTTTAGCACACAACCCGGCGATGAGCACATATCGAAGACTATGGATGATTATAGAATCTACTTCCAAGCAATAAAAATATACAGGACTACATAATACTGTCCGGTCTGTAGCGATTTGGGTCCAGAAGTCATACTATTTTCTGAGCCGATGACACGAGTGACTGGATATGAGGAAGGGTGGCTTGAAACAAGACCTTCTTGGCAGCTGAAGGAACCAGAAAAGCACAGGAAAACGTGCCGTGATGGTTACTTCAAATCTGATAGGCGTTTCTTGGCTCTGAAGGATTTATCCACCATGATGAAGATGGCCAAGGTGGAGAGCGAAGCTCAACGGATGGCCCGCCACCGGCGCCAATCCACACACTTGTTTGAACGAAAGTTGGTAAATTCTCATAGAGGGCAACTCAGATTATATCTCCATTTTCACATATAAGGTGCGGCTGCAGAGTGTTTTCCTTTGTCCGTCTTGATCTTTGGTTGGCATGTTAAATATTGTCGGTGTTATCGTCCATCAAAGGTCTCCAACGTATAGGTCTCGGGCCCTCGGCCAATCGGAGTGGCTTGGTCCCTGTGGAGTACCGTTGCAGCCAAAATTCTATGAATACTTGGCAACCAGCGACCCTTCGGGTCCGTGATGAAAATGGTTTGAAAGGGTCCAATACGTACATTAGTCGTGGTGTTATTCTTCAGCCATTACGCGGCCCAAGCCCGCGGCATGTACCCTTCCGCTCGATACCCACCGGAGTCGCTGCATAGAGAGTAGTCATTTGGCCCAATGTCATGTGTTTATCACAGCACGTAGATCACTTATAGAATCATCAGATTGAGTTCCTTCTTTCGGTTATCGACTTGTGATGCAATTTGTCACGATCCACCTCGAACAACGTTTCTGTACACGGCACACCAATAAGTCGTGAAGTAGTCTCGTCAAGCCTTGAGAGCCTCATAAGGGGAACTGGACGATATACTGGGCGCCAGAGAAAAAGCTTAGCTCGACTGAACCTGGTAACAATTTGGCTGATCCGACAAGCCCTCCGAAGCCCGGAGGATCCGCGGAGGATCCGCGGGCGATCCGTCACGGTTAGTAGTGGCTAATTCGGAGGGGAGAAAAGAAAACAAAAGAAAAAGAAAAAAAAAGAAAAATTAAAAGCATATGGTGCAGGAAATCTCTAGCCAAGGAACAATGTGTACATAATCGCCTCCCCGAACTACTTTCTTCCATGACACCAGGCTACTCTCTTTTTCCTTCTCAGTCTCTTGTATCGTTGGGTCCGCCGTCCACGTCCGCGGTACTTTCCACACCATGGGAGCCCTGCCATGGGCGCAACTGCGCGCTATCCCATACAGAATGAGAAGCCGCAGTCCTTACCTGACTCTAGCCGTCGTGTGAGTTCCGTCAGCCATTTAGTGTGTCATTGACTAAATGCCATAGATGTACGGCGATGTTTCTGGACCTCGCCAATCTCAGTGCCATCACTATCGCCCTCCCGACGATACAGAAGGAGTGGGGCACGACTGAGGGCGATCTGCAATGGATTATTTCTGCCTATTCGATCACGGTATGGTATTCACACCGGCCATTGGATGTAGCCGGGGTACTAAATCCTGTCAGTTCGGAGCATTTCTTCTCCTAGGAGGCCGAGGGGGGGACTTGTTTGGGTAAGGGAACTTTCGAAGGATTTTCCAACCTGAGATGGGCTAATGCATACCATCACACTAGTCACCACCGTGTTCTTCTATTCGGCATGTCATTTTTTGCACTATTCACTATGGTTTGTGGGCTCGCCCCCAACTTCATTGGCTTGGTCGTGGCCAGGGCCCTGCAGGGTAGGCTGTTCCGAACCTCACCTCTCCATTGTGCACAAACATTTACGTAAGGTCATAGGTATTGGCGCTGCTTTTACGATTCCCTCCGCCCAGGCCCATATTGCTGTGTGCTTCCCCGAGCCAGCAAAGAAAGCCCAGGCCCTGGGCTTCTGGGGAGTATCAGGTTCCCTTGGCTTCATGTGAGCTCGCCACCCCGCCCCCTGATGCCTCTGCTGACAGGGCAACAGTATCGGTCTTATCTTGGGTGGTGTTCTGACGGCATATGTTGGTTGGCGATGGATCTTTTGGGTATCTCTCATTTTGTCCGGTGTCATCATCCCCGCGGCATTTTTCATCCTCCCACGACCTGATCGTCCACCTGCCGATGCAGCAGCGTCCCCAGACGACGAGTTGGAAGCAGGGCAGCACGATGCCCATACCAACAGGCCGGCCGCACTCTTCCGGAGAATAGTCCATCGCTTCGATCCGCTAGGCATTGCACTGAGTGTGGCGGGAATTCTGCTCCTCACCTACGCGCTCACGTCTGCAAATACAGAAGGATGGGGAAGTGCACGCATTGTTGCCCCGCTGGTCGTTTCAGTGGTCCTACTAGGCCTATTCGTATTCCATGAGTATCGGACCAGCAACGGGATTGTGGCACCGCACCTTTTCCGCTCCACCTCCTTTAACCTCACTCTCGTGCTTGCCGTGAACACGTATGCCGTCCGCCAGGCCTGCACCTACTTCCTAACCCTCCAGCTCCAGTCCTACGGGAACAGTGCAATCCACACCTCTGTCCTCTTCATAGCTCTGGGAGTGAGTGCCCTCATCTTCAATACGCTGTCCGGTCGATTAGTGCCCATTCTCGGTGCACGTCTTATGGTATGTTTACGACGCCGACCCCTCCTGCCATCCTGCACTGCCATCGAGACAAGAAGCCTTTTCACTAACAAGGATTGGGGCAGTTTATCTTGGGCTGGGGCTTCTCCATTCCTGGTGTGCTCCTCTTTTCCTTCATTGATCATGATACCTCATACTGGCGGTACACCTTTCCCGGGATGATCCTCTATATTGCGGGAATCGGGGCGGTATACATCACAGCCAATTTCGTCATCGTTTCGTCCGCGTCTCGAGCTGACCAGGGCGCTGTTGCCGGGGTGTTCAACCTGGCACTCCAGGTAGGTGGCTCGGTTCTCGGTCTGGCGGTCATCACGGCCATTGCACAGGGTATCCAGCGACGATACGGTGACCCATCTCTCCCGAAGGACGCCTACGGTCGCATCGGCTACCAGAGTGCCTATTATAGTTGTGTCATTCTGTGTTTTGTTGCCCTGTTGCTCAGTGTGTTCGCAATTGAAATCCCACCGAGTATGAAGGGGACGGTGTGGAAGAGATTTCAGAAAGAGCGCCCCTCTTCGATTGAAGAGAAGTGAGATTAATAGGAGACAGTACGCTGGTTTCAAGACTAGCGACAGGTTGGTGGACTAAGACAGGCGGACTGTGCTTGAAAAGCGTGGAGTAGTTGTGCAAATAGAAACCCTTCATAATGCATTAATTTATTGGCCCTTGTTATTACTGTAAGGTGCCTGGCCTATCAAACATCGGCTCCCACCGCTAAACCGTTTACTAATAAAGCTCAAGTGCACTCAATCCGCGTTGACCAGGTTTCCGGAACTAAACACGGAAATATATATATATCTATATAGATATCCACCATTCCATAACGTCACAAGACCTCGGAGAGCGGACCTACTAGTTGAGTCCGGAGTCTAGTTGCTTGCAAATGTAACCATCTGTGAAGGGTGCCAATCAACAACTTTAGTGAGAAGCCCATGCGGCGTTGTCAGAAGGATCAATAACCTACGCCCATGCCGCCACCGGTGTTATTACACAAGTCTCATATATCACTTGCCAGTGAAATTGTATAGGACTGGTAGGTTTGTAGCTACCATTATGTACCACTCACCAATTCAACTCCGTATATCTGGCCACTCTTGGTCCGATACGCAACATGGGGATTTACATGTGTTCTTGGCGCCGTTCTGAGGGGTTCAGGTGGTCTGTACCATCGGCCAGGAGGCTTAGGTTCTTATCAAAGGGTTGCATTTCATTACGACTCATGCTCATGTCCAGCATCGTACTGGACAGCTTTGCTGTCGATCCTTACACCTCGCTGCTTGTTCTCTGCAGCCGAGGCGGTGTAATATTCAGTGACTACCTTCGGAATATGCGGGGTCGTTTAGAAGTGGCTTCTCCTTCAAGAGACTCTGCTGCCAGATAATAATTTTGAATCCAAGGTGGCAACTTCTCGTGGTGAAAGCCCGGTTCAATGTGTTGCACTCTTGTTGCATGCGCGAACGGACCCAGATATGCTCGAGGCCTTCAAATGGGGGCAACTCTCCCAGAAGTACGTATCTTCATTGCAAGGTGTGAAACCCAAAATTCCTGCTTACTAAAGCCGCTTCATGGAGCCCTATGACTCTAGTTTAGTTGCGTCATGGATAGCGAGTTAGGTTCTGGGTGATTAATGGAATATTCTCCACGTCAGTGGCTTCAGAGTGCAAGGTAACATTATCACGGCGATATTAATTAGGCACCAACACAACTAAGCCACGTCAGATGGGCATGTCTACGTCATAGCCTGAAGCTACTGGCTTCAGATCTGTCATCCACCGCAACTGGCCGACCTGGTTGCATGCCTATTGCTGTTTGGACCGGACCTTGTTAGACAAGGAGCGGTCAAACAGAGAACCCCGTAGCCACGGAGACTCCGTATGTCGAGAGGGTCCGTGTGTTCAACGATCAATGATTTATTCTATGGAGCATGCCTGGTGAGACGCTCAAATATATAACGGAAGTTGTGCTCGAACACTTTACACCTCTCCTCCTGGCAGGTCCTTAGGGCTGTGACGGGCTAGAAGTCTACGGGAAACACGGCGGTAGGAGACTTGCTGATCGGATCTTTGTACGATCCCGGGCATGATGACGACCCCTCTAGTTTTGATTATCGGGTGTGGGATTGCTGGTCCTATACTTGGAATTCTTTACAAGCGCAAGGGGTACCACGCTATTGTTTTTGAGAAGGTGAAGGCGCTGGGAGATGCCGGGGCATCAATAATGCTGATGCCAAACGGGCGAGTATTCTATCTAAATCTGCGAAACATAAACCGCTGACCAATTCTGAAGGTTAAAGGTTCTTAATTTGGTTGGCCTCGCAGACGCAGTTGCCAAAGAATCGCTGCCCCTGATAGGCTTTTGGGATGGCGTCGCCTCAGGGGAGACCTTGGGTCATTCGGGGCTTCCCGCGGCCTTCACAGCAAGATATGGGCAGCCAGCCGCCGGGATCAAACGGGCATCGATCAACTTGATGCTGAAAAAGAAATTGCTCGACATAGACGTCGAACTACGCGAGGGGTGGAAGTTGGAGTCGATCCAGGAGAATGAGGATTCTGTCACGGCTATCTTCGACGGCGGGCGCACGGTAACCGGCTCGTTCCTCGTCGGCTGCGATGGCATCAAGGCAGCCTCACGGAGTATCATACTGGAGATGCAAGGTATCCATACGGGTATGCCGACCTTCACGGGCCTGGCGCAGGTGGCGGGCATATCGCCTACGCCAGAGTCGCTGGACGCCTTCCGACGTGGCAGCCTCTGTAACTGGTACGGAGATGGCAAACACATCATCGCGTATCCCATATCATCCACTCTTACCTCCTGGGCCGTCACGCTTCCCCAGATGCAGCAACACGAAGAGACGTGGCGTCTGTCCGACCCAGCGGAGGTCGAGGCGCAGCGTGAGACGCTAGCATCAGAGTTGAGTGGTTTCGAGCCGGTAGTGTTGACCCTAATCAAGACGGCGACCCGGATTATCAAGTTTGGCCTTTTTGATCGTGAGGAACTAAGTCCCGAGCAGTGGCATTCAACGCGCTGTGTGCTGGTCGGCGATGCAGCTCATCCCACGACCCCTCACCTAGGGCAGGGCGCGAACCAGGCTTTGTAAGATGTTATTGCTTTGGGTGCTTGGTGCAGAGATCTCACTGACCATACTTCAGGGAGGACTGCTACCATCTTATGCAATCCATGCCGTGCATAGAGCCAGGAAGTGTGGACTACGCCGAAAGGTTGGACTGCCTTGACTCAGATCTCCCGAGCCTCTTCCAGGCTTACGCAGAAAGGCGCCAACCTCGTACATCAGCGTTGGTGAAGGAAGCTCGCGCTCAAGGGGACAAGCGTGTAGTGACCTCTCCTGCACTGTGTAAAGAACGTGATGCGGTAATTGCTGCAGCATGGAGCGATCCCGACGCTATCAGGACCAAGTATGAAGCATTGCTGAAGGAGCCGTTTTGAGTTATTCTTATGGCTTGAATGTAGTTCCACATTCTGGTTAACTACTACACATTTATCTCTTGTTTCGGATCTTCACCTGTCATGTGTAGACCTAACATATTGGTAGATGGCCGATCCGAGAGACAATTCCGTGCCACTAGAAGTACTGGCATCAATCCATTCTCGTATTATACGTTGATGTCCAGGGCCTATGATAGAGAATGACAAGATCCAACGAATGGATAGTGGGGGAGCACGTAAGGATTTTGGAAGCTATAAAATCGGACCGGGACCCACCGCAATTCTAGCTCCTATATCGTATTGAGCTATGCATCGTCTGGGTGTGCAGATGATGATGTCTATTACGCATATTTGCAGCTGTAGGAAATAGCAGCATTGCAATGTACTCTTGGCTCAAAACAATATTGTACGACTCGTCAGGCTTAGATGGGAGCATACAAAATGGCACCATCAACTTCAACAACAACCTGTGGTGGCTGCTTCTATAATATTCGTTAGTACAGATCTTCGAGATGATAATCCAAATCGGACGACTTAGAAAGTGCGCTAGCCAAAACAACTGTCTAGTCTGCCTAAGCCAAAGGCAAAGTCACCGCAGCGTCCCTGGATTGGCCATCGGAATTCCGGCTCTTGGTTTTGGCGTCCGCGCATCATAAATTGAAAGTTTCTTGTGACGGTGTCGAGCGGACGAACAATGTCAGCCTAAATGTTGAAGCACGGCCTCTATCACCTCCTGCTCGCTGAATGCCGATTTGTAGATAAAGGTCACTACGTCGTGATCGAGCTTACATCTGATCCCCAACTATGCGTCATTGACGCGACCCCCGGCTTCGAACGTCAGATCATGGACTTTCAATATAATTTAGAGATCAATGATCATTTGTTGGAAGTCGTAACAGACAGCAGGAAGTGCTTGAGTGCGGTGGCTGGGACCCTGGTGTCACCGGCCTATGGTGATCCTTTCATGGTTTTTGTGTCTGAACGTCTGCTGATTCACAGTCGGCTCTACTCTTCGTTTGCTTCAATGGCCCTTTCAATTTGAGGTGCTCAATCAATTGAAAGTAAAGTATTCTCTTCCAAGAGCAAATACCGTGTCCGTTGTTAATTGCCTAGCGCTTTGTCTGTTTCACAGCAATACCATGCATTCTGAAGACTTGACTACCTTTTCATATTACAGCTTCTTCTTAGTCAATCCAAAGATAATACAAGAGCCTCTACTGGAGCTCTATTCGAAAATGTGTCGATGGCGTTGGCAGAGAGCATCCGGTTCAACGATGAGAATGCAGCTCTAAATGGGTGGTAAATTTCATCTAAAGCTAAATACAGGCCATGGATCAGTGCTGTTTTAGTAGTCGACTGGAACAATGTTACGTTGTTGTTGCTCACAACTCGTTGATAGTCCACGTAGACCGACAGATATTCAATAGAATGGATCCATTACCTTAGATATGACAAAGTAAAAATGGTAGAACGACTGCTGAGTAAAACTGTCGAAGTGGATTAGAGGTGAATCAGAGATTTGGAGCACGGGTAGCTTCAGAATAATCTTCGAGTAAATAACTAAGAACTAGGCTATCATATCTAAAGCTAACCATGTAGATATAACCACTTGCATCCGGAGATGAATCATAAAGTGTCCACTGGTGACTCTGGTAAGCATGGTGCGACTTTGCGCGCCATATGCATCCTTACACCAAGCCCATGTGTTTCACTACTTTCTGTTCCATTCAATCTTGAGCTCTTGTACCAACTTGCTGTAGGAACAGTCACTATCTGGAACAAACCGATCTTTGTGGAGGGTATTGTCCAAGTAGTCAAAGTATTCGTAGTGCTCTTTGTCAGACTGCTCAAACTGGTAGCACTGCAGCGTGATGCACACCGTCTTGTAATTATTTTGGAGCTTATGGATCTGAAACTGCTTGTCGCCTAGCCATGTGACATCCCCCTTGCTCAGCTTGGTCGTTTTACCAACCTGCTGCGGTTGGCGGCCCTCTTGGACGGCATCATACCAGGCGCAGTCAATGCTACCATATAGGACTTTGATCACCGCCGATGCCTTTCCGTGGTCATGGATCGGGGATGAATGACCCGGGGGCCAAATTTCCATCACGTACGGTATTCCAGGGGAGTTCGCCTACCCAGGGAAAGCAATACCGTTAGATACAAGTCGACTAGACGCTGTAAATAGGGGTAGACTGACCAAGTTGTTTCCCACCGTAATTCGCAGATAAGTCTTCAATTTGTCATGAAACTCATCCCTTTTCTTTTTTTCTTCCAGGATCTTGCCGCACACCAGGTTCGGATCTCGACAACTATAGTCGATGGCTTGTGCCAGCTGAGGAAAGCTGGCGGACTCCAATGAGACATTGTGACCCGCGACATTGTGATACAGGTCTTGACATCCACGAGGTAGATTGGCATATGTGGTTCGAGTGTATTTGTCGAGATCGTCGAGAGATACCTGCTCATCTGAGACAACTAGAGGAGGCTTGTCCATCGTGACGGGCAAGGGGTCGTATCTCACATCCTGCGTTGGGATTTCCTAGAGGGGCCGTCATTGCTTGCGTCTGCTGGACACGGAGAACGCCGCTTACCCTGCCATCTTGTTGAATTTCGGTTGACTTCAGTTGGTCCATCCACTGTTTGGACGGGTTGTCCCCATCAAAATGCGCCTCCAGGTATGTCAGGGACGCATTTGTGAGATGTTGACCGTATCGGAAGCGTTTATTGCTTCGATCAACAGATATCCAGTAAACCGTAGGGTCCTTCTTGGATTGGACATTCAAGTAGGCAGATGCAGGTTGCTTCGGATAATAAACGTATGGAAGTTTCTTCGGGCCTTCTGATGTGCTCGGCTCTGTTGGGTATTGAATCACGGGAATATCTCTGAATGGTTTCGAATCGGCATCCTTCATTTGCAGGACACAACTCTTAGCGGTGACCGTGAGCTTCAAGGTTGGGAGATCCGGTCCCGCGGAGCGGACAATAAACTCCAACGTCCCTGTTGTCTTTGACCGGACCGCTATGGTCCCCAAGCCTCCAATCGTCATTTCAATAGAAGAATAAGGGACATGACCAGAAAGAATCCCATCTGGCTCGGGGGCCCAGAATGGATTGGTGAAATGCTCGGGGTCTGCCATGATGGATTAGGTGGGGTTGGCTTGGATCGAGGGCAGTAGGCGCTATCGTGCATCCACGGTTTGCTGTTCTTGTAGAAAGCTGGGAGTCCATCGTGGTCCTTATATAGCTTTGGGGGCGGGTTTACAGCTCGCCAAATGCAGCGATCCATAACTGCAAATGACGTGGCGGTCGGCATCAGCTGAGGGGAGACATGATGGATGCATAACACGGCACGTTAGCCATGCGAATCAGAGAGCGTAGTGGTGATTTGAGTAGTAGCGCCTGGCCGAGGATCATAAGTACCATGCATGGTCCGATGGCAGGCTGAGCTGAAAGCCGGGGTGGAATGCATTGGACTGGACCTCGTCTGCCAGAAACAGTCAGACGGATCAACAGGTTTGCGGACCATCCTCGAAGTTAAGGATCCTGTAACATTGGGATATCTCGTGGTCGATCTAGCCTACTGTTACAGGTAGGCTTTCATATATTGTTCTCTCCGGGGTTCCTTTCCCTGGATCGTTCTATCTCAAGAACGTAGTCTGGGGTCCAGGCAGTTTCCGCCTTATTTGCCTCCAAGAATCCGCTAATGTGCAATTGTCATGTTTTGCACGTCTGTGCGTTTCTGCATGAGGGAAATGCAGATCTATTAGTAACCTTTCGTCATCCAACGAACCATCCCAAGTGGGTCAAGAGAAGCATACGAGCTGAGGGGGAAGCGGGGATACACCCGGCGGCCCGATCACCGTCCATTCTTAGTACTGGCCATGATTGGAACACTTTGCAGACAGTATTGCAGAGACTTTTTTCTGCTGGCGGGGTCGCTCCAATAGCACTTGACTCATTAGTTATGCCTCACTACGAGTAGCTTGAATTTGGCATCCACTTTATATCTCAATCGCAGAAGACTGCCCCACGACCCACACCTCTCATGTAAGACAAAATGACCCTGCGACTGTTGCCACTTCCTACGTGCAATGCACGAGCTGATCAAGATAGTGCATCAATTCCAGGAGCTATAGGCGTTGTGAGTCAGAGGGCCCCGTTTACCATTTAGATCCATTTGAAATCTCTTCCTCTGCATTGTAGCTCCTTGGTCGAAGGCATTCATGAAGAGACAGCATGCTTATAGACATCTTTCCAGGGGCTCACGGTATAGTGATCAGTTGCTGAACCAGAGAGTGACGTGACCGGGCCAGGACCGACTTAGGGAATACAGGGTAGGTGACATTCGTGCGATGTAGAAAGAAACAAGCAATAGAAGTACAAGTAATGCCATAACTGAGCGGCAGATTCGCGAAAACGACATGTATTACGGCGTGTGCTGATTGGAATCTCTGTGGAAGAAGTTGTGCGGAATCTATGTTGCCTCGCCGTCACTATGGTCAGGGAACGACCATATCTGGCTGGAAGCAGAAGAGAACAGACATCAGCAGTAACATGCGCTAATTTTGAAACAAGACAAAGATTGACATGTAAAGTTTATGTAAAGAGCTTTCCTAATCCTACAGAAGGAAATTCCAGCTGTTCATAGTTTGCAAATGCTCCGAAAGGCGCTTATCGGGGTCAGGAATGTGCTTAGACGTCGGGTCATCATGAATATGAAAGAATATGAAAACCACAAAGATGGAGCGGCAAAACAGCAACGATCAAGTCAAAGCCAACAAATGCAAAAAAGAAAAAACATACAACAGGAGGGATTCGCTGGTGGTCACCCACCCAACTACTAACCTCCCGGCGTGTGGCTTAAGTACGGCTGAGCGGACGGGAAGCCCTGTTCTCCACACCCTATGGTCGTATGTATCATTTCGATGGACTGTAATAAACTATATAGGGAACTAGGTCAATGGATAAAATATCATCGACTGTGATCTGTTCGCCTGTTATGGCAGGATACTCAATCCTTTATGCTATTAAGGCCTCCTACCCTTTTACATAAAGCCCTCAATCTCATGTAACAGCTCCAAATACCTCATCCTAAAAGGCGAATGCTGCTACAACGCCTCCTGGTCCGTCACCCACGGATAACTACAGCCACCACTCCCTCCTCGGATTCGGCAAGACATGGCTCAGGATTATGAACCGGAGAGGCCCCGTAAAGAACCACACCACCGCCAGGGTTTCCAAAGAGCAGATTCACAGCCCTCGTCACATCCGTTGCTATGCAGAAGTGACATCCTAATGTGATTTGGGATGCCATGCTTACGCGGGCGGGTGGGGAAAGGCGGGGGTGGGCTATCTTTGTGATGCTGAAGATCGAACGGCGGACATTGGTAGGGGGGGAGTACGCCTACGATTGATGCAACGCAGGATGCATAGTCGTTCGGTAGGCAGGCTCGCTGGCTAGTTCAGCTGGTGATAGGCTATTCAAGTTCAGAGCTGTTCCTGCAATATACGCAGCGGACCTGTATCAATTTGACCCACGGGGGGTTCTACATAACGGGAAGATGGATGATCTCGTATGATGACCACTTTTGCGGTATCTATAAACACAGTGGTAGTAGCGTGCTATAGTATGTGTAAACTGTGCCTGATGCCCATCTACTCTACTGTCACAATATATTCAGGAATGTATTCAAAGCGGCCGGCTACATTTGTACAAACTTATCAACGGCGGGCGAAGTCGCGCGCATGCACGCTCCCCGATCCTGAGCGGGACAGGAGGACCTTCAGAAGAGCTCGGATATCAGTCAAGAACTCCGCGGCAGAAGCAGGGCTGGCAAAGGCAGCCGCGGAGGAGGAAGTGGGCGTAGCCACCTCAGTGCTCTTGGTAGGAGCCGCAGTCGATGGGGAGGCGACCATGCTGGAGGACACGGCAGTCGAAACAGGACTTTGTGTGGCAGCCGTCGTCGGGCCCGCACTGGTCGCAGTAGCGGTTGTGCTCTCCGTAGGGGCAGCAGACTGCACGGTTGAAGGAGCAGAAGCAGTTGCAGAGGTGGCGGCACTGGAAGAGCTAGTGGCGCTTGAAGAGCCGGAGGAGCTTCCGGAGCTTCCGGAGCCAATCTCTGTAGTAATCGGGCCCTCCTCCACGTAGACGCCGGACCAGAACCAGTCTTCCGCCGCGTCATCGGATTCACTGCCTGGCAGACGCAGCTGGCCGACGTGCCAGTCAGCGGAGTTGGAGGATGTCGAGGCGCTAACCGGTGCGACAACCTGAGTCAAGGGCTCGGAACCATTGGATGCCCACAGGCCAACTTTGTTGGAGTCGAAGTCAATGTCGTAGGCGAAGTTGTACCACGTACCTGCCTCCAGCTGGACCGACCAATGCGATTTGCCGTCCGCGTTCCAGCTCAAGGTGTTGTCGGAAGCGCCCGATGCGCCATACTTCAGCTCCGTGAAGTGGCTTTCGAAGAATGCAATCTGGTGCTCGAACGAGGGATTGGGGGGGTTAACCTCCTTGGTGGAGAGAGAAAAATGATAATACAGGTGACCCGAGCCCAGATTAGCCTTGGTCTGCGGAATGAGCTCGGAGCGCTCCATGGTCTGCCCATTCCAGAAAGAAGTTCCATCCTATAGACCATGGTTAGGTGAAGTAAGACAAAGGGTTACACCTGGCATCACACACAATAGTGATTCGCAATCCCTGGGCGTCGGCAGCCGCTGGGTTCTTGAATTCGGAGGAGATGCCCAAATACTCGGACGTTTCACCAGAGCCGTGAATGTACCATTGCCACGCACCGACCTGGTTCGACCAGGACCCTAGAGCTGTCAATAACGTACTGGTACCAAGATGGAGGGTTCTGTACATTTGTCAATGTCGTCCACGGTGAGCGAAGAATCGGAAATACCGCTCCACAGCACGGATCCAGCCAGCGTGGAAGCAGGAAGAGCGAGAAGAGTAATGAGTGACTGCATAGTGAGAAATAGAAATAAAATGAATGAAAATAACTTGACAATGCGACCGGCACAGTTGGGGAGAACTTGTGATTGTGGACATTGGCATCTTTAAGAGTAGGGAGTGGGTCCGGTCAAGATGATACTGAAACAAGGGAGGGTGAAGCTTGTTCCATATTGATTATCAATTCGGTTCTTCATGAAGAAGCTTGATAAGATAGTCTAACCGCGGAAATTAAGCGCTCGATTGATCCGGCTTGCTTGCGAGCTATACTTGAAACAACAGCATCTAATGGTTGTCTGACCATCTATGAATGGTGTGGAATTTAACCCTTGGTCAATGCGAACTAGTTTCATTGGTGGAATAACCGTCTGTCCAGGTTGACTATTCGACCTTACTGCAATACCTTAGTAGACTATTTGTTCCATATAAATCCTGTCTATTTGAAACCTGCCTACCGCTTAGGCTTTCTTGTCATCCAGCACAGGGAGAGGAGCCCTAAGTCCGGTGAACCAATGGATTTTCTACCGCAATTAAAGAGCCCTAAAGGGTTTTCAAAAATCAATTTATACATATTTTTTGTTTCTCACTTCCTTTGTTCATTTAATTTCTTATTTTTTACTTTTATTTCTATTTATTTGTTTATGTATTTATTTATATTTTGAATTTTCTCTAAGCTCCATCGCCGCAATCCTCATCGTCAGACAGTTCGAAACATCATTCGCACCTCCCAGTGAACGGACAACTTGAATGATACAAAAATCTCAAAGGTCATGACAAAGGCCCGAGGAGCCATTTGGTGGCAAATAAGCCGAGAATATTGCTCGATGGTATCTTCGTCATCCATACTACCAAATGCACTTGCCAACGCCTTCAATGTCACAGCGACATCACACAAAAAGCGCAACAACTTCAGAAATACATACGCCCACCGATGGTAAAACTTGGTACATATGACCTTTCTCCTTCATTCAGGCCCCTCTATTTCTAATTAGCAGCTTTCAGCAGGTTATCCTAGCCCAGGGTATACCGCGCGCGCTGTATGTCATTGCGGCGCTTTTTCACAGTGCTGTAACCCTTCATGTCACACGATAAAGCCGCGTCACTAAGATACCAGTCGACGCCCTCGATGCAACAAGGAGTAGTAAGCGAGTCAGTGTCCTGAAAGTCTTTCAAGTGAGTGAAGTGGCTGGTGAGAACCTGGAATTCCAGTTCGCCAGTCACAGCCTTGGCGCCGGTCGAGGCGATGTCGGGAAGCGACTCGAACATAGAAAGGGGAGGCGTGATGGATCCCACTAGTACAGTCTTCGGGTAGCAAAGGCCGACGAGAAGGAGTTATCCTTGTCTACAAGAACATGATACTGAATCTCTGTCCCTGCCAAAAGAATTGTGAGCGTACTGACTACCGGCGGCATGGGCGTCGGAGATCGGCGACCCAACCGGTAGATATATTTATGTTAACCGCCGGGCCGACGACATCCTCACCTACCGTGGAGTCACAGTCACCCAACAGCCCCAGAACGGGGTTTATTGTTGCTTCGCTAGTCGGAGGTGGAGTTTGATTTGCAATTTGAATCACCTCCCTAGGCCGAATGGTCTTTACAGAAGGCATCTGAAGCGCTGTTGGATGAGACGATACTATAAATACCGGCCGCTAATGCATGGTAACTGCGCCGCACCAGGGATGTCCAGCCCCCTCACTGGATCTTGTACTTATAAGACGGTGCTTCTCCTCTTCCTCTCTTGCTGCCTCTTGGGGTGTTTCTGAAGCGATCGCAGTTACAGACGTTTTACCATCACCACCATGTCTCCGTCGCTTGAAGACCAAGCAATGCATCAACTGCAGTCGCAGCAATCCAAACTGCTGGACAAAATCGACGAGCTCCGCACCATCGGAGTCGGCGGTCTCGTCGAACTCCCGCAATTGATTGTTTGTGGTAACCAGTCCAGTGGGAAGAGTTCGGTGCTCGAGGCGATCTCGCGCGTCCGCTTCCCAGCCAAGAGTAGCGTCTGCACGCGGTTTGCGACCGAGGTGATTCTTCGTCGCAGCCCACAGCCAAAGATCCAGGTCTCGATCGAACCGGGCGAGTCGAGAACCAACGAAGCAGACCGCCAAAAACTGCGGAACTTCGCACCCCAGGCATTCTCCAGCTACGAGGACCTCCCGGAACTCATTAAAGCAGCGAAGGAATGTATGGGCATCAACGAGGAAGACGCGGTCAACTCTGGGTTTAGCGATGACGTGTTGAAGGTCGCGATCTCGGGTCCTGATAAACCGGAATTGACTCTGGTTGACCTGCCGGGGCTGTATCTTGCCACGAGTCGTGATCAGGGGCCAAAGGGGATCCAGATAGTCGAAGCCTTGACGGAGAAATACATGAAAAACACGCGCACCATCATCCTGGCAGTGATCAGTGCGAAAACGGACTATCATTTGCAGAAAGTACTGGACATGGCAGAGCGATTTGACAGCAAACGCGAGCGGACGCTGGGTATTATCACGCAGCCGGACATTCTGGAAGCTGACTCCGAAGAGGAAAGTAATTACCTGCGCTTTCTGCGAAATGAGAAAATAGCCCTGCGACTCGGATGGCATGCGTTGCGGAACCGGTCCTTCAAAACATGGAACATCTCCGACGATTCGCGAGATGAGAGGGAACGGGCTTTCTTCGAGCAGGGCCGGTGGGCATCACTTTCGCGCGATTGCGTGGGAGTCGAGAGTCTTCGACGCCGGCTCAGCAGTGTTTTATTGCAACACGTTCGTCGCAATCTTCCCAGTCTGGTTGCTGATATCCAAGAGAAGATTGCCGACCGGCAGAAGCGAATGGCGAAGCTGGGACCTGCACGGTCGACGCTGCAGCAGCAACGTGGCTTTCTCTTAGGGATCAGCAGCAGCTTTGAACGCATTACCTGTCAGGCCCTGAATGGAATGTATGCAGATGAATTCTTTGGTGAATTCGGCGATGATGCGCAGGATTCTCAGGACTTCCGCCGGCTCCGAGCCGTTATCCGTGAGTTGAATGAATGCTTTGCCGACGCCATGAACGTTCGTGGCTCTCGTCGGGTTGTGAGGGGATTATTGGACCCGAGATATGACTTAGAACAGGAGAAGCAAAAAATGTACATGGCAGACTGGTCGCCAGAATACATCACCCGGGAAGCGCTGGAGAAGGAAATAGGCGACCAGGCCCGGAAGAACCGTGGCATCGAGCTTCCAGGCAGTGCAAACCAGTTACTGGTAGGCAGCCTATTCCGGGACCAATCTAAACCGTGGGAGGACATCGCTCGCGTACACTTACTGAATACCTGGGAGTCCGTGAAGTACTTTGTTTGCCTCCTCATCCGGCACCTCACGGATGAAACGACATACACACTCCTGGTGGGCACGGTTCTTGCACCCCAGCTGGAGCGAATGAAGGATGGTTTGCTAAGCAAGTTGGGAGAGCTCACGGCCTATATCAAGCGCGGACATCCGTTGCCCGTTGGAAAAAGCTTTCTATCTAAAATTCAATCCGCCCGAACGGCCCGTCAGATTGAGACGTTGAGGAAGGGTCTGAGCCTTTCTCATCCATTATTGGCACCCAAAAATGGTTCGGAGTCATTCAATGTCAATGATCTAGAGAGGGCTGCGTCCGAGCTTCAATCGTCCAGCGATCAATTCGCCGCAGCCGAGATCATCGACCAGATGCAGGCATACTATGATGTGGGTTCGACACATAAACATCTGAAGAGCTATGCTAACCAACCACCTTTGAACAGACGAGTATTGTCACCTTCGTAGACAACGTTGCAACCCTTGCCATCGAGAATTGCCTTCTCAGTCCAGTGGAGCACATCTTCACCAGCCAAACTGTCAATAACATGGACGACCAGCAGATTCGCGAGCTTGCCGCAGAGTCATCCCATGTTCAGCAGGACCGACAACGACTGGATCAAGAGCTAAAGAGATTACAGGCAGGGCTGGACACTTTCAACATCTTCAGCACCGAAAGCTCCGCATTACAGCGACCGCCTATATTTGGGAAATCAGCCTCAAAACAGCCGTCTGTGTTCGAAAACCTCAATTCAATTGCGCTACGCAAGAAGAGCGAACCGCAGTCCAAACGTAGATATCCCAGACCCATGCCATACGATAGTCTGCGCTAACCTATCGAGCAGCACACTTGGTTCCTGCAACGGCCAGTCCTTCTCCACCCGTGGTGTCAGGCGACAACAACAATAGAAACAGTACGGCTTCTTCAACACGTCATCTAGGCTCAGCATTCGGACCACCCTCCTCCCTCGGTACTGGTTTTACGCTCAGCGGAAGCTCTAGCTCTGGCAATCACTCCCCTGCTAAAAATACCAACCAGGAAAACCCATTCGGCCTTCCCAGGGGTAGTTTCCCTATAGCGAAGACTCCCAGCTCCTCGGAGGGATTATTCGGCTCATCGCTCTTCTCCAAAGCAGATGCGGTTAAACCCTCGGTAGAACCAGGACGGGGTCTATTTGGGAATTCCAGCTTCAGCCAACCGTTCGGTAGTTCTAGCATGTCTGGTTTGAAGGATACCACTGCCAAACATAATCCCATAAAAGCGCCAACCACAGAGGGATTTCATCGGTAGGACGAATTAAGTACCTAACCACATGGACAGAGCATGTTTCTAATCGTTGTTGTCCATGGCAAGAACCATCTTCTCCCATGGCCCGGATTCAGACGGAATGTTGCACCAGTATCAACACATCTGTATCCTTCGTCGCTTTGGTGAATATTCTCCCGAGGTTAGTCAGTATATATGACATTGCATCCACCCCCAGCTCACCGCATTCTGTTGTTTCGCGGTATGGCTAATAGCTTGCTATCAGGAACTGCGGCTTGGGGACTATGCGAGAGGCTTGAGGTTCGCCCTTGACAAGGTTTCCTGATGAGAGGCTTCCTTCGCTAAATAACCAGAGGCTTTGAGTATGCGATGTGAGAGTAATTTTCTTCAGCCAATCACATTTGAACGAAGCTTTGTGTACAGGTGTCTAGGGAATAAACAATCTCAAATCCTCGTCAGGAGCGTACTATGGTCCAATCGTGGGATAGTCATTTGGAACTTTTTTAGGATTCAAGCAGAATTTGGTCAGCCAATTACAATTAGCAAAGTACCGAGCCATTCATAATTGGATATCTCTCAGTAATATTCCTAAGGTGCAATGGCTAGACCACAGCCAACAAAGAATCTAACAAACATGCTACCAGAAGCTATGCCAGTGCCGACTGCACTTATTCCCTAGAAATATCACTCCAGTTCCTAATATCCAGTTTGATAATAGTCCAATTGATCTACCAGATCCTCTGCACTGGCCCAAAAATAGTTACGATAATTCAGGTAATGGTTCCCCCACATTGTTCCAACTCCATCTTCTTTTGGTGGAATGCGGTTGAGATGATATGTGAAATGCGAAATGATTGGGCTCTGGCGGGCATTTTCTAAGAGTGGAGACGACGAGGCCATGAAGAACCCATCAGATTTGGTTTCTTTCACCATGCAGCCGATTGACACTTCAACATGGAAGGCTCTCCGTCTGGCACATTGATTGTTATCAGGTGCGGTAAAGAAACAGATGGACCACGCCTCGTGCACGAGGTATTGTGCAAACTCGATGCCATCGCATATACTCCGGTGTGGTAAAGGCTCTGTCAGTGCTGTAATTGGCGGTTCCTCCAGTGTGCGATGATCTCCATAGACCAGAAACCCCCTTCCCCCGTAGATTAACCATATAACTAGTGCAGACCTTTGTTTAGCAATTATCTTCAGAAGATGATCTACATCTAGCTATCTTTTGAAAAGGTAAACGAATAGAAGAAGACTTTTTTCACTGGCTATAGTCAGATGTAGTTATGTGAACTAGTTGGTTATTATTATTCAACGATCTCTATTGCCACTTACATGCTTCAGGCAAAGGTTAAATCGCCTAATAAGTAGTCCATACTAGTCCATAATAGTTCTAGATAGACAGAATCGCGGTACAAGCCCTATATAAGGAATATTGTTCTCCTGACTGCACTGTATCTATCTCACCCAAAACCTGAACTTTATTACCCACTTCTCTTCTTATGTATGCTATCTACTGGATAAAAATTAATCAGTTCTCAGAAGCTAGCGTTTCTACCTTCCTTCCTTTTTTAACCACAAGAACTTTCACGCACATATCTGACTTCTCTAAATAGGCGGCGTGGAGCACCCCCCCGAAATAGCAATACACATAATTATAGTAATACATAAGGCTACTAAATCTTAATCTCGAGCGATAAGAGTGGGAATAGAACAGCCTTCCTTCTTATAAAATTCTATCTATAAGGAGAGTCATCATGATCTGTATACTATATTTTCAAGTACACATTAAAATAATCTTTTCTGGTCTACCTCGAGATCAGCTCTGAGAAACCCTGTATCGGCAAGGCTGTATCTATTGCAGGCAAACTGTACGCATAGCAAATTCTGAGAACATTTTTCGAAGATATAGAATTATCTTTGCTCTTGAGATAGATTTCATAATATTATCAAATAACATTAAATCGAGTGCCTGTGTCGGTCCCGGGTGGTAAAATCACCCGATAGCCCTACTGGTATTCTCTGCCGACAACCTCCGGGCGCCTTGCTTTTACAGCCCAACATCCTAAACCCCCAAAATGACCCTACGCGTCTTGTCTGACCTTGGAGCGCACCATTCTGGGTCTTTGCGGGATAAACAGATACGTCCTCTGCATCGCCCCTGGAACCAACTGTTGATGTGGCGGCAGCTAAAGTTAGGTCTAAGATCCGTTCATCCTTTTTTTTTTTTTTTTTTCAAGCTCGAGTTCAGCTCACCACCTCAGTAGCTAAGTTAGGACACGATCACCATCCATCCCCCTTCCAGTGCATCCAATCCCAAGCCGTGCCAACTTGTCGGGGGTATCTCTCTCAGCGTCTTAGCTCAGATCGGCAACGATCGACAGCATTATTGACCCTCAACCTCCAACTCCAATCTACCGCTTGCATAAGAACAAAAACACACCGAAACGCCACAAAAACTCTGACTTTTTGGGTAATGCCTCGGAAATGAACAGAGGGATAGTCAGATACTCGTATTACTTTTTATTGTCCAGTGTAGCAGTACTCTACTTGGGGAGAAACGAAACAGTCACGATACAATTTACCAGACCACAAATCTCCCGAGTGAATTGAGCTCTTCTTTGTCTGAGATTTCGATCGTTTAACTACAGTGCTGACCAACTCCCGACGGGTGCTGCTGAAACTGCCGGGTTAAATCTGGACCCGATCTATGCTTATCACTTTTGCTTCATGGACGCCAAGATGTGCTAGCATGTACAGAGTAGATTAGAGTCAACCGAGGAACAGGACCGAAGACATTAATCCCAGGAAATCTTTCCCTAGGGCTGAGATGAGACTGAAACCTACCAGCTCCGGTCAAAGCGAGGTGGGGGGGTGGATTGGGTGTGACCTTAAGAATTACTATCACTTCTATCTTGCCTTCGACATACAGGGATCATCTTTGCCATGTGAGCTTCATCCAGTTGGCAGATTATTAAATGCGAGGAGCGGCCAATGGTCAAAGAGATATCGAGGGTAGCGGTAATTTTAGTTGACAGAGACCAAAAACAAACTTGAGACTAGCCGGAACTACTTGGAAAATCCACACTGTTGTGAACATCCCAATCTCGCTCAGCTTCGTGGGTTGAAGTTAATGCATGCCGTGATACTTAAATTAACCTTAAGCCCCAATGATCTGCAGGTCTATCCATAAAAACCGTTCTAGTGTAGCGCCACGCCAGAAACCAGCTCAGCTTGGTTGGTGTAAACCTCTTCCCCTTCTGGTACCAAACTGAGTTTTTTTTTTAAAAGAAAAAAAAAAGAAGTTTGTTCCCTCCTAAGTGCAGCCGGTTATGGGTGTCCAGATGGATCTGACTTTTGGATACGAACTCCAAGAAGGGCCTTGGAAGAGGGAAACCATCTCCTGTTGATCACTTCTTTTGTTAACACGAATCGTATATAAAAATCGATCCATCATTATAAAAGCGTGTACCGTGCCCACGTCTAGATCGGACTAACGCATTCTCTCCCCCCCCTTCCGTCGTCAGACTTGTACTTCAAGTTTTCATCACTTCAATAGTTCGCCATGACTAAATCATGGATCGCGTCTCTGCTGCTAAGCGTAGCTGTGGCCTCTGCGGCCACCGTCCCCGAGTTCGGGTCCCTCAGAAGACGGGCTCCTAGCCCCGACGTCATAACCAACAATTTCGTGCCTATGAGGACGGTACACAGCTCGCAATCTAAGGGACTCCGCCGCCGTGAGTGGAACGGAGGTACGGCGAGTATCACCAATCGGAACGCAATGCAGTATGTCGCCACAGTTACCTGGGGGGATGAACAATTCGACATGCTGTTGGACACTGGATCAAGTGATACCTGGGTCCTCCAGGAAGGTTATCAATGCCTCGATAGTAAAGGCGCTCCCACAAATGTAAGAAGTTCCACCGGCCTTACTTTCTTTCCTCGGGTGAGGCGATTTCTAATATGCCACAGAAAAGCCACTGCCCCAATGCACCCAATTTCAGTGGGAATTACACGGGGGGCCGGATTGAGAATGTGCATTTTAACCTCACCTACGGCACAGGAAGCGTCATCGGCACGTATGGCTGGGAAGATATTACCATTGCTGGTGTCACCGTCCACAACGCCCAGGTGGCCAGTGCTACTAAAGCATACTTCCCAGTTCGTGGAATCAGTGGCATCTTTGGCTTAGCTTTTTCGTCCGTAACAAGCGAGTGGCCTGGGGATGATCCGTCCAAGGATTCGGGAGACATGTATATGAACTACGAGCCCGTCTTTTATAGGATGGTTCGGCAGAAATTGAGCCTGCCCACCTTTAGCTTCGCACCAGAACGGAACGGCAGTAATGGATACTTGGCATTTGGTGGTATTCCTCCAGTGAACACTACCGGAAAGACTGGATCTACAGCTATTCTCAGTGTGAGTTCTTTTTCTTTTGCGTGTGTGTGTCTCCATGGAAAAGAGGGGGTAAGATCTCTGCGACTAACTCGTGCTCTATTTCTGAATGCTAGACCCAAGTAACCGGTACAAAACCCGCCATCGACCGAAACGACTACTACACCATCAACGTCGACGGGGTAACCATTACAAACCGAAGTACTCGTACTTCCAACCCCAATAGCACCCATTTCCCCTCGTTCCAACCCATTGTGGATACTGGTAACACTCTCACTTTGGTCCCCAGTGGTAGGTTTCCCCCCTCCCTCTCTCCAACCTGTCAGCCTCCGGACAGCTATCGACTGCACCACGAGTCGTGTGACCACTAACGTTTCCGATTTTGGTTGAAATAGACCTCGCTGCTGCTATTGCCGGTTCCTTCAATCCTCCTGCTACCTTTATCAAAGATGACAATCTCTATGAAGTACCCTGTAACGCCACTGCTCCCAAATTGGACTTTGCCATTGGCGGTGTGAACTTCACCATGAGCCCGGCCGACTTGATTATGCAGACTCTAAAAGATTCGGAGACTCAGATGTGTCCTGTCGGAGTCCAAAGTGGCGGAGGCCAGCTTGGCTATATTCTTGGTGGTACCTTTCTGAACAATGTGCTGTCAACATATGATCTTGGCGCGCTGGAGGTAAGATTCACTGCTCTTGCTCCAAATACTTTCAATTAGGTCCATTTCCAAGGGAAAGAAGAGGGAGAGGGGGGTGGGGGGGGGGTGCGGTTCTGCGAAACAGTCCAGTTGTATTGAATTCCTCATCCTTAGTACTGCGGTCTATTACACTGGCAGTCTGGCATGCAGAGAGCAGTATCGATTGCATTCATGTTCAGGTATCAACTGTGAGGCATACGATCTTTAACCTCTTAATATTTTAAACTTCTATGAGGAAGCATAATGGCATCAATAACCTAAAAGAGTGTTTTCTGAAAGTAGTTTTAGTGTCAGATCGATCTTGAACTGAGACCAGTCGCGGCTAGCACAAGACCGAAGGATGAAGACTTTTTCATAGTTAAACTCTAAAATAGTATTTAAACCCAGGGATGTATTATGTAGACGAGGTACCGTACTATTATAGGAAGGTCATATCATATATGTTGGTCATATTGCGTATTGTCCCACTGATTGGCCTTGAAGCATGTAATCTTTTCCCATTTAGGAGGGTCTTCTAGGATAATAGAAGTATAGCAGATTCTGTAGATACCTGTAAGGAAGGTAGACAGATAGAATAGGGTGCCTAAGTGCAAAAACTAGGAGTGAACAAAATAAAAACGTATGAATAAGTTAAAATTAATTTTATTATTCAAAAGAACTCTATAATAATAATATAAAATAAAGATACTAAATAACGTAGTAAATTAATTATAGAAAACTAACCGAAATATATAAATAAATAATTTTATATTTTCTAAATATTTCTATTTAGTAGTATTCTTAGTATACGATTCATATCTCTGCGATGGCGAATATTCTCGTGATCAAAAGTAGTTCATAAAACAATAGGACTTTCTACAGCCTACTATTTGTTGATAAATCCTGCTATGACCAATGTGACGGAATATGAATAGTTGGAGATAGAAAACAATAGCTCCAGCTATCACCCATTCGTTTTCATAGCCAACTGGGGAGACCTGCGGGGTTAGGGTTCGTACGTAGCGGGATATTCACGCAGATTATTCATTAACCCATTTGTATCCACTCCACCAGAGTAATAATCTCCATGGGAGGCCCCTCCTCTTCCCTCTCTGATTTCAGTCTTTATCACCGTTTTAATTAAGACTTTGTATCGTGCAATAAAAAGAGTTAGATCCGGTTGAACTGAATTCTCGAACATACTACAGTACAACTGGCTCTCCGTAAAATAGCTTCGGCTTAACATCTACTTCCCAGCTCGCTACAGCATCTCGTGAAGCCCCACTGACAGCATCCATCCTCTAAAGTCTATTGATGATGCTGACCACTAGTTGCGGTATAGTCGATGATGATGATAGCGATGGTGATTCAGACACTGATACTCGCCTAGGCGATAACTAAACACCAGTCCTAGAAATCTCAGCTCCGGGCAAGTACACCACTCTGACCTATTCGAGGTGTCAGCAGCCAGTCCATAGAGCAAAACCCCGCCTAGAAGGTGATCTGCATCTAGCTCTGTATTCAAAGAGCAAGGTATTAGAAGAGGGCTGCCTTGGCTGGCTGTAGTCAAATATAATTCTGTGAACTAGCTAACTAAAAAACTAGAATCGTATAATAACTAGGTAAATCATGACTATATAAGGAAGTGGGCATAACCCTTCGCTGCAGTTTGTACATATTTTCTTATTGCACAGAAGAGCGACGCGAAGCAAGAATTCTCTATTGTCCAACACGCGATTCTTCGAGCCATTTTAAAGTCACAATGCGAGTCATTTACTTCTTCTCTGCCTATCTTATGGCCACAGCGATGGCAATTCCAATCAATCCGGACGGATCGGAAGTTTTGGCTAAGCGTGGAGCGTTCGAAGACCTCATAGAGGAGGAAGGTCATACAACTCAACGATAATTGCTAGATGGCTAGGGCCAACCGACAGCAATGAATAGATGGCGCGGGCTTCTCAGGGTAAACCGGCAGAGGACTTTACACCGGAGCCAAAGGAGGCGCTTAAAAAGCGCAACAGGCGAACAGGGGGGAGGCGGACAGAATTCACGACAAGCCGCAAGCGCTAGGGGTGAACGGGAATGACAAAGTCATAGACGCGAGCCTTAGGAGAATTCTTGGACAGGCACCGCGGCTTCATTCAGATAGGGCTATCTTCAGGTAGCTAGCCCTTGAAGAAACAATCGATGGATAGCTCGGCTGAGTCTTGATATGGTTTTCCCCTATTGACCTTATTGTCCTCCATATCTCTGTCACGGACTCAGGATAATTCCCGTATGATGACTGGGCAGCATACCGTGCCCTCTGTGCGTAACTCAGGTGTGCCGAGCCGCCACGGCGGAGTCCACATCCATTGCCTTTTCAATAACGTACAGTAGCCTAGGAAGCTACCTGATCCCATACAAAGATTCCGGGGCCCATTATCTGCAAGACAAGCAGAACACCCAGGCTCTTTGGCGTGGCGGGGATTCAGAATAATGTATATAAATAAAAAATAAAAAAAAGAAAAAAACATACAACAGGAGGGATTCGCTGGTGGTCACCCACCCAACTACTAACCTCCCGGCGTGTGGCTTAAGTACGGCTGAGCGGACGGGAAGCCCTGTTCTCCACACCCTGTGGTCGTATGTATCATTTTTATATCGTGTTAGATATATATATGGAAATGATGAGATACTTCATGGTTGGCCACTTGGCAATCTTCCAAGCTTTTATCAAACGCGAAAAAATGTAGAGATTTCATAGACTCGATAGGATAAAAAAATTCTAAATGCCCCATTCCTTCTTCAACTGCTGCTTCCAAACCTCAAAGTCGACCTCCTCGCCATCCACCAGCATCTTTCCCGATGGTACGGCCTTGGGTCGTGGGGGAACATATATAAAATCCTTGACATGTTTGGGATTGCATTTCCTGATCCCCATAGTCCCCGCCGCAAGCAGACTGGCACAGGCTGGACAGAATGCGGTATCGAGACAGATGGGGCACTGGTAGGAATCGTCCAGCGTAGGAAATTCTTTCCGACAGGGTCCATCACAGGTCAGCCAGTTGGAGTCCTCATCGTCCGGGCTTGCATTGTCGGTTGGCCCCTCTGGACCGTCTACGGGATATTTCCCAAAGACTTCATGATATGCAGCTGCGGTCACATTTTTGACATCGCCAGCCGCCACGAGTGCATTCAGGAGGTCCAAGAATCCTAACACATCGTTCTCAGGATCGTCATCGGACAGAATCGCAATTCCCCGTTTGATGGATGATTTGAAGAGAGCCCGAGCTTCCGCTTCACGCCCGCTCAAGCGGTAGTAGATCCCGAGGCAAATGGCACGCATACTGGAGACAGTCCAAAGTGCAGACTCGTCGTTTAGCTTAATCTCTTTCCCGAGCTTTTCGAGCTTTGCTCCGGCTTCTTCTGCTTGCGGGGTTCCGATTCCTGCCTCCACAGCGTCACAGAGAAACTGCTTCGCCAATTCGAAGGAGGCCTTCAGCTTCGAGAAGCCAATCACAGTGTCGTCCTTCGACGAGGCGTATGTGTTCATGATTTTCTCCCAGCGCTTGACTGCCTTCGCCTGATCTTGGAGGAATTCACTGTAGATTCGTGCCAGGGACATGTCGAGCTGGGCGGCTGTCACCGTCTTCGACGCCTTCCGAGCTGCACGGGCGGCAGTACGCCAGGACTCTACCATAAAATCGAGGCTATCAGTGGCCAATGCCGCATCTGCAGCGAGCACGAAGTAACGCGTGTCTTCTGCGGAGTTGTCCCACAGGGACTGTGTCAGCCGCGAAAAATCTTCGTCCGGAACCGGGGTGTTGGCTAAATTCCGGAGCAGGTCTATGGTGGCTTCATGATCGTGTTTGGCACCATAATGCTCCAGAAGCACATTAATACATGTGTCACAGTAGGGCGTTAGCGTCTGTGCTCTCTGGTATGCCTCAAACCGCTTTTCTAAATCCCCAAGCTGCTGATAGGACTTGCCAAGGCGTTCTAGGCAGGTGTGCATACTGGCTTTGAGTCCCAAGTCGTCTGGATTGGTTTCAATTTGTACCGATAAGGTCTGCACAATTTCCTCATCCAGGTCTACAGCTTTCTGCCATTCCCCTTTCATGGAATATACAATGGCCATGCCAGCTTTGCTCAGCCACATGTCCGGATCGAGCTCGACTGCTTTCGAGAAGTAATCCAGCGCCTGGTCAAAATACTCCAATTGGCGCAGGACGATAGCACACCGGCGATACCACAGCGCATTCTTTTCAAAATCGCCGAACTCGGCAGCTGCAATGATTTCTTCCGCCGTTGGGTTAAACGTTTCCAGGAAGTTCACCTCTTTACCCTTCAGAAGACTCTGGTAGCTCCATACCACCGCAGCCACCGGAGCAGCCAACCACATATTGTCTGCGACATATCGCTTCGTGCACAACATGGCAACCGGCTTGATTGTTGTAATGGGATCCTCCTTGGTTGAGGAGATAAACTCCCGTTCATCCGGCGTTAGTGACTCCAAAACTTCCTCATCGTCCCACCACTGTCGGATGGCTCGAATATTTGCCTCCGTTGATACCCAGCCTCGATAGCCTATCCAGCCCGTGATCGCTTCTTCGGATCGAAGCGCTACCAACAGCATTTTGGCAATATCGCGTCTATCGTCAAGGGAGCAGTCAGACGCGGGAGTTGTCAGGAGGTGATGTACCCAATTTTCGGCCGCATGACGGAGCATATGCTCACTATCGTCCGCTTTTTTCGCGAACTCCTTATCAGTAAAGATCCTCAGAAAGGTCTTGAGCACGTGGGCCTTCGCACGTAGATACTCAACCCCCACGGGGACATGGCTGTCCTCATCGGAAACCTTGCCTTCCGTCGGATCACGGAAGAAATCGCCAATGGATGCGTGACAGAAAGTGAGCGTCGTGGTCTCTTTGTGGGAGTCAAAATCCGTAAAGTTCTCAACATCCTCAAAGGCCTCCTTCTCCTCCTCATCTCTCTCCGTTCCTTCATCGTCAGATTCATCGAAATTGTTCCTGTTCGTGGACATCATCTGCAATTCCGCGGTGGTGAGTCCGTCCTCGCGGTCCAGGCTGAAGAAGGAGGCAAACTGGCGCCGCAATGCTCCTTCGGGATAGATCATACCATCTCCTTCCGGTGACTTGAGCTTGAGGATGAACTCAATCTCAGCCAGCGTCAAGGGCTGCCTCGAACACGTAACCCATAGCAATATCTCATTGAGGAATTCCAGCTCCTCCTCATTAGAGCTCGTCGAGAAGCTTACGAGGACGTGGCGGAGCATTTCTTTGAGGCCCTTGGGGGCTTGATCCAACGCCTTCCGAATACTGGACTCGTTCCGTTTCTTGACTAGTTCTTGGAGCATCAGGTTCACCCAGAGAAACATGCCCTCCGCTCTCGCCGATAGCTTTTCCACAATTTCCTGGCGCAACTTCGCTGACACTCTGCGAAGGACCACGGACTTCTTGATGCTGGTGTGGATGTACTGATTTATATCTCTCGAGTTCTTCTGCGTCGTGACATGAATTGTCGGTACCTCCACCTCGAGGCCTTCCAGCAGCTGGTCACTTATGTGAGGTCGACCAATAACAGCAAGCTGCAGATGTGATTCTGCAGCAGAGCCATAGAGGTCTTTGGCCAGACTAAGGAAGGTCCGGCGCTCTTCATCGAACGCTTCATCGACGCCATCTAACAGGATATAGACATTGCTGTCGGCGTTGGGATTCTTCACGAAGTAATCGACAAAGAGCAGTCGCCATGCGCTCTCGAGCGTGCTAATCGTCTCGTACTCTTCAATAGTGGCGAGGTGTTTCAGGTACACCGGGTCGTTTTTGCTGATTTGCAACGCGAGGTCCCGCAAGGCCTGGTGGAATGACCTCGTCTCTGGGTTGTCGTCCTTGAAGAAGAAAAACCCCACCGATGTCAGCGACGTGTTTTGAACACCCGGGGGATGCAACTCGAGAAGATGGCTGATGATATTCGCCACGATGTATGACTTTCCCGCTCCAGGATTACCCGATATAAACATCACCGGTAGATCCTTGTCATACCACTCGTTGAAGATCCGCTCATCTCTCACCCAATCTCCGGTGCCCGGTATACGGGCCTTGTTGATCTTATCATACCAGTCCTGCGCCGAGTCCGTCTTGGACGGCCGGAGAACCTTGTTCACATGTTCCTGCAGTGCCCTTTCACGATCCTCGCTACTTTCCTGCTTGTTCTCCTTGACCGAAACCAGCAAGGTGCCAAGCATCTCCTGCACCTCATTGACCCGCACGTTCACTTGGTTGACTGTCATACCCGTTTCAATCACAGTGGTATGGGTCGAGGTGACCGTGGCTGACATCCCATCCACCACACGACCCGTGCGTTTCGACTCGGTCAGCGTCTCAGCCCCAACCAAATCTGCTTCCACCCTAGTTAGCTTGTCCAGCTTCCCCATGGCCCCCTGGATCGCATCATTGCTCCCCAGCAGGATATTGCGCGTGAACTTGAGCAGCCGGCCGCGGCGAATGGTTTTCGTCGAGAGGGCAAGAATCTCGACCAATGTCACGAGAATATCACTGAGCTTATTGCTGAGATCATCCGAGATGGACTCCCGGCTATAGGCCTTCAGTCGGATCGTGAAGTCCTAGACGGGGTTTAGACACCATTGCTCGCCATCGCCGATGGATTCCCTAATCACCTTCAATGTTCCCATCAAATCCTGGATCGCATCGTAGGACGCAGACACCCCCTTCGCCGCCCCCATCAAGTAGGTGACGGCCCCAAAGACCAGGCTACTCGGCGGGAAGACCATGGAGGCACCGCCCGCGGCCAAATTACCGAACAACTGCACGGGGATCATTGCGGCGTTGAGCACATCGAAAATCGCGCCCCTCTTCTCGCGAAATTCCCGAAAGCTGTTGTTCCTTGCGTCAATCTCTTTCGTTAGATCCTCGACATTCTGAATCTTTGCCAGGAATTGCACGTCGAACGGCTCGTCGGTGATCTCCTGGTACTTCTTGATTGCCCGTTCGTAGATGGCGGGGATCTGGTTCTTCGGAACCGTCATTCTTGCTGCGGGTGTATGGAAAGGGATGGTCGCTCCCACCAAAATGCATGATCCAGAGAGAATACCTGCGGGAGAAAGCGTCATCCCGAGTGATGGTGGGATCGCCCGCTTTATACTAATCGCACATCTTTGGGCCAAACCCTCAAAGAAAGCGAGCAATCGTCCTGATTGGTGTCTCCGCCGCAGTAGAAACGCACTAGACTATGGGGCCAGCCATCATCTGACAATCTTCAGGCAATGAGGCTTCTATTCCTGTCCGATTCGGGCTGGATATCTGATCCTGCCTGTCAGGCTGTCAGCATCGCTTGTAGTATTAGTGTCGAACCAAAACCACAACGGTCCAATGCAAACTCACCGGACCTCAGCTGCGGCTGGCGAGAGCGGGGTCCTTTACGCCTTTACGAGGGCCTGAAAGTGATAATCTCCCGGGGCCCGAACAGATTGGCGGGCTGGGAGGAACTAGTCCGTGGGCTTGAATATCGGGGATGCTATTGGTGTGGTTGTGGTGGGCCGGATTCTAGCTCGCCTCGACTAACTACCAAGTAGGAAATTCCTCAGGACCACCCTTGCCCCGAAGGGGACAAGATGCGAACCTTCACGAATGATTGGGTTGGAAAGCGGAAATGAATTCGGATTTAGCTCCTGGCTCGACGGTAGAGTCAAGATTTGTTGGTGGGTATCCCTATGAGATTCAAGGTTTTAGCAGAAACCCATCGAGCCGATCGTTCCTGTCTTATCAAAAGTCAAAAAGGACAGTGAGCGCCTGAAATACTATGTACATAGTGATATTCATAACTTGAATTCACTCTCTTGTCGCTCCGCAATCTGATACCCGCTCATTACCGAGATTGGAAAAAGCCCTAACACGCCAGAACGAAGGACCATATATCGGCATCTCGAAGTCCTAAAGCGAATCTGATTCCACATGTTCTCCTATAGTATGGTTCTTCCCCACGACCCCTTCACATTGTTGGTTCTCTCCCGGCAGGAAGGACCGATGTTGATGAACCATCCGAGGTGATAAGCAACTCCATGGCATCAACACAGCACACGACAGGCGAGATTCAGCCAGGCATGAACCATCATCATGGGAGCCATTTTATATGCTGACTAGGATTGATCAAATCTACGATTTCTCACCAAGCAGCAAGTCATGGCTTCACATCAATAGGCTTGACGGGTGTGTTCTATTAGAACGGTGCAACGTAGTACGGTCGAGGGGCGCAAATTCGGTGTCCATGAATTAGGAAGCACCTCAATACCTCGACTTCGAAATTATACGGGATTAATCGCTACGTGCCATGGTCGGATGTCCCCAGTACTGACATATATATGTATATAGACAGTACTCCGTCGTATGAACAGGCTGGCGGCTTCTAGCCCTATCGCAACCACGTCGGTCTTGAGAAAACTGCAATTTATGCACAGGAATCAGGCCACCTTGACTGTTACTTTTGCCTCGGCTTTCACAAGCCTCACCAGAGATTTCCTTTCCTCATTTACTGATCTCGACCGTAGAAAAAATCGAGACCGTGACGTCATCGGGTTTGGACAATGTGCGTGTGGAGCAAACCGGTGGAGTCGGGAGAATTCGGAAGCCAATGATATAAGACAGCAGCCCTCAAGGAACCGGTTCTGTGATATCACGAATGCAGGCACGACGATGTAAAAATCAGTCGAACCAGTGATGGAGACAATTACTGTGTTCAGGATAGAGATCATCCACATCATCAACGTCATCGATCGTCTGTCGGAATGTCGGTGCTCTCTGGTCGATTCAGCCGACGGCCGTAGGAATAAAAAGACCCTGGGGAGGGTTCACCAAGTCTTTCTTGTTCCATTCGACTTCTCAGCTCCATTCCTGCACATGCCCGGATGTATTTTCCAGACCAACAAGAAACGCGCGCCGTGCACGCTGAAAACAGCCCGTCTTCTGGCAATGGCACCGACTCTGAATTGAATGCGCCCGTGGACATTGCCGATGAGCTCGCAGAAAAGCAAAGCGAGCGCTCGGATGGCAAGCGGGAGCTGAAGGAAAGCGATTGCTACGAGATCCTGGGCTACTCATGGCCACGATGGAAGAAATGGACTTATCTCGCCGCAGTCGCGTTCGTGCAAGTTTCGATGAACTTCAACACCTCCGTCTACCCAGCTGCCGTCAAGCCTCTCTCCGAGGCGTTCAATATTAGCGAGCAACACGCTCGGACGGGCCAAATGGCCTATCTGGTGACCTATTCGATCGGGTGCGAGCTGTGGGCGCCTTGGTCGGAGGAATTCGGTCGTTGGCCCATTCTCCAGCTCTCCATGTTCCTGATCAACATCTGGCAACTTCCAGCAGCCCTTGCCCCCAACTGGGGCTCGATGGTGGTCGCTCGTGCATTGGTTCGTTCCTCTCCCCCCGTGGCAAGCGAGCGTTCGAGAACTAGGCAAACTAACATCCCATAGGGTGGTATTTCGACGGCGGGTGGCAGTGTCACTCTCGGTCTGATTGCCGATATCTACGAGTCCGAGACACAGCAGTTCCCGCTTGCCTTTATCGTCTTATCCTCTTGTATTGGTACCAGTATCGGTGGTGTGATCGGTGGGCCAATTGCGCGCTGTAAGCAACCGTTCTTTTTTCTCCGCCGTTGGATGCGAGCTGCTGGCTAACCCATGTGGTGGACATTTATTCAGTCCTTGACTGGCAATGGTTCTTCTGGATCCAGCTCATCTTTGGAGCAGTAACCCAGGCCATCATCTTTTTCATGCCCGAGAGTCGGTCCACCATCATCATGGATAAGGAGGCGAAGCGCCGCCGGACGTCAGGGGAAGACCCGAATATCTACGGACCAAACGAGCTGAAAGTGCCTCGCATCTCCTTCAAAGAAGCTGGCAAGATCTGGATGCGACCATTTCACATGCTATTGCGCGAGCCCATTGTCCTGTGCTTGTCCCTGCTGTCTGGTTTCTCTGATGCTCTGATCTTCACCTTCCTCGAAAGCTTTGCCATCGTGTACGAGCAGGGATGGGGCTTTGGGACGCTTGGGCAAGCGTGGGCGGTGATTCCCATCAACGCGGCCTACTTCATTGCCTACTTCAGCTACTTTCCCTGGTTCATGCGGGATGAGAAGCTGCGTGTCCGGCACGGGGATGCGGCGATCCCACCCGAGCGTCGCCTCAAGTGGCTGCTCTTCCTGGCGCCATTGGAGCCCATCGGATTGTTCGGTTTTGCTTGGACCACCTTTGCTGCAGGTGACTCGCGCAATGTCCATTGGATCGCGTCGATGATCTTCTCCGCATGCGTCGGGATTGCCAACTACGCGATTTACCTCTCCTCCGTTGATTACATGGTCGCTTCCTATGGCGTCTACTCGGCTTCCGCGACGGGGGGTAATGCTTTCGCTCGTGATCTTCTCGCTGGTATCTCCGCCATGTACGCGACGCCCATGTACAGCAATATTGGCGACGAGTGGCATGTTCAATATGCAAGCACCATTTTGGCTTGTCTTTCCTGTCTCGTGGTCATTCCCATCTATATCTTTTATTGGAAGGGACCGCAAATTCGAGCAAATAGCAAGTTCGCTGCCACGCTGGCGGCCGATCGAGTGCAGAACAAAGGGCGACGGGTGAGCCAGATTAGTGCTGAGCCGTAATGGGGAAATACGCAGATACAAATACATATGCAGTATGAGTGAAATCGCGGAAGGGGCTTTGATTTTGAAACCTGTATATATGACTTGTCACGAACGATTGAATGACGGAATGCTCTATGTACTCTATGTCTATTGAACTTTTCTTACGGAGTAAGCCTCCTTGGCTCTAGGCAAAATGAATCCATCTACCTAAATCTAGTCTGAATCCCCACATGCACCAGTCACTATGCTCGTTCCGTATGGCTTCACAGTATGCCCGCAATCACCCAGTGGGTATCTATTCACGACGTAACTTATTCACCACCCGTTGTGCCAACATGATCAAACTATTGGCGTTAAGGACATCGAACGTGGTCACTGCGGCCCCCATCTGAGCCTTGATCCAATTCCGCAGTTCCACCATGGAGAGAGAGTCCAGCCCATACACCGAAAGGGGTTGCCCAGGCTCAATCTGCTGGTGTTCATTATAGCGCAACATCCGCGCCAGCCGAGTGGCGAGGATGCTCAGACACGGTTCGTGTAGTTCATCGGCCGCTACACCAGCGCGAATCAGGGCGTGGAACGATTGAAGTGCGGCTGCGAGCTCGTCCGTCGGTTTTCCTGCATTGACTTGGGAGTTCGAATTCCCGCCAAAAAGGCCGCGGAAGCGAGGATCGGATCGGAGGCCAGATTCGGTTGGATCTTGAGGCACGGCGAGTCCAGTTATGAGCCGGGTTGGGATTTCCGAAGGCCCTGAATCCGGCTGGTGGGTAGACTGAAGAAACTGCTGCCGGAGGGAATAATCCACCATGCGATGGAGCACACGCTCGGGGATGCTCACCAACTCCCCGGAGGCTTCCAGACGCTGAGATAAGTCCTCCGATTCTGCCACAACCCCAACATCTTCCACCACACCCAAGTTGATCGTCTGGGCGGCAAGACCCATGGATCGTCGATGACCGGCGAAGGAGTCAAGGAAGCTGTTGGCAGCCGCATAGTTTGCTTGGCCTGGGGCGCCCACCACGCTCGAGATGCTTGAAAGGAGGAGGAAGAAGTCTAGTTCATGGCCGCATTCGATCGAGACATTGTGCAGGTTCCATGTGCCTTGGACCTTTCCCTCAATGGATTCGTGAAACTCGTTGATCGTCATCAGCTCATAGGGTCGGTCACGCAGGAGCATCACACCCTGTACAACGCCCTTGATGGGAACAGGAGCTTGGATAAAAGCCTGTTGCACGTCGACCTTGCGCGACACATCACCGCGGCAGACATGTACATGGCATCCCAGAGACTCACAATTGGTAATGACTGCCTGTGAGCGAGGGTCCGCACATCCGCTACGGGACATCACCACCAAATGGCGGGCGCCTCGCTGAGCCAGGTGCAAGGCTAAGCTACCACACAGGCCTTTGAGACCGCCTACAATGAGATAGGCAGATCTGGCATTGAATGCAATATCCCGGCGCAGAGGGCGTACCGCGACGGTTAGCTTTTCCGTGGTAGCCATGCCTTGGATCACAACCTTTCCGATGTGTTTTCCACTGCGCATGAAAGAAAAGGCATCCGCGGCCTGTGTGATAGGATAGTGTGTAATCTGATCAATAGGTCGGATATGACCATTGCTTACGAGGCTAAAGACACGGCGAAGGATACTAATGCTGGATGAGTATATGAAAGTTCAATGGACATCATGGTAACATACCTAGGCAATTTCCGTAATAGCCTGGGGTGCGAGAGGTCTACAGCACGGAATGAACAGCCCCGGTCGAAAGGCTCCATGGATAGAGCATTACGCTCCACCATATCCCTCTTGCCAAGCTCGACCAGAATGCCCCCAGCGGCACACAATCTCCAGGTTGCATCGAGTAAATCACCCGTGATCGAGTTCACGATCACATCGATGCCTTCTCCATTGGTGGCCCTCATGATCTCCGCGGCAAACTTGGAGCATCTGGATGAGAACATGCGTTCATAGGGGATCTTATATGTGTCATGTAGGAAGCGACGCTTTGCGTCACTACCAACTGTCACGTAGATCTCAGCCCCGACATATTGAGCCAATTGAATACAGGCAATGCCAACACCCCCGGAAGCTGAATGAATAAGGACGGACTGTCCGGGTTGTAGGTCTGCCATATCAAACAGGGAGTAGAGTGCCGTGCAGAACGCGACCGGGATCGTAGCTGCCTCGCTGAACGACATGGTGTTGGGGATACGATGTGTGAATTCCAATGGAACCTGGATACGGTTGGCGAAGGCTCCTTTCTCCATGAAGACGACAGGAGTCCCGATAATAGATTTATCACCGATGTTCGACCCGACACGACGAATGATGCCGGACCCTTCCAGACCCAGTAGATGTTCATTCTCGGGCACGATGCCCATCGTAACCGCAACGTCTTTGAAGTTTAGGCCCGCAGCCTGAATCTCAATTTCAACATGATTGTCGGCGAGGGTGTCGTCTGGGGTTTGGACGAAGCGTAGGCCTTCTAGGGTGCCGATATCCTCGGCTACTAGACGTGTGATGGGACCATCGGTAGATAGTGATGTCTCCACAAATCCCTCCCTCCATGATTGAATATCATGGCTTAGTGGATGGTAAGGTATGACCCGGTGTATGTGTAGGATACCATTTTGCTCTACATATTCATTATCGGTCACCAGACCAGCTTCGCGCATCTGGAGTTGTTCCAAAACAAGAGGAAGACAGACCAGTGCTGCTGACGCATCTTGACTTTGTATGTCCAAGGTCATCAGTGTAGCCGCAGGATCCTCAGATCGGATTGAGCGGAAAAGCCCAGCAGCTAGCGCACTACCTGGCTCAGAGGCGGAAAGCTGGCCGCCTCGAGTGACCCAGACAAGCTTGCAGCCGCTGGTAATAAGATGGCGCAGGCACAGCCATTGTGCTTCAGTAATGTGCACGAGGAGGGGCGAGTATAACTCATCCAGAATAAGGACTGGAGCACCAGCTGGGACATTTGCGGTCACATAATCATGCTCAGTTATTTGCCACCCTGCTTCTGTCAAGGATTGTTCGGCCGTGGGAGGCAGGACAGTCTTTTCTTCCATACGGATGACATGCAGCCGCTTGGCGGTTGGAGGAGTAGAGTCTGCGACCACTGGTGGGATGCATAAAACGCATGCCCGTCGCTGAGATGGAATGGAGAGCACCCTTGCGAATGTCATATTCTCAACCATGTGGACCAACGAAGATTCTGAGTCAGGGCCGAGACTAGCCTCTGTGTGATCGATTGCCAGTATATAACCATCAAGCGAGAGTAGGTCTTTCACGGCCCTCACGACGGCGGCTGACCGTTGAGGCAAAGGCGAGATGGCCTTGAGTATTACCAAATCAAACTGTTCCTGTTTCCCAACACCCAAGTGGCTGCATTCGGGATCTAGAAGCTGGAAGGAGGTGTTTGCTTGATCGCGGTAGATCGACTCCACGCTAGAAAGATTTGTGGCATCGCGGGCCATATAACGGTATTGGCACTGCAAGCCATCGTCTGTTTCCAGAGATTCAAGCCACAGGCTACCAGGCTCACGCGTTCCTAGATCAATTTCAAGCACCTTCAGGGAGGGCTTCCTATGGACCATCAACCGAAGAAGCAACGGAGTCATATTCGTGTGCACTTGTCCAAGCTGTTGTATAGCCTGCCCGTTCAGTGTGGAAATATCCGGCTGCAGGACATCGTGGACGAGGGTATGCCGATTTATCGGATCAATTCCCAAGTCAATCCTGTGACTCGATAGTCCGGTCATTCGAATTAGTAGAGCACCACTAGTTGGGTCATATACAGAAGTGCTTCCGAGATAGCTCTTCTCGGTATCTTCTCTCCCACGCCCAGAGTAATAGCTAGAAGCGACCGCTATCCCCGCGGGTGGTCGATGGGTGGGATTAATAACCAGGTCATCGACCATAGCGGGGATCAGAGTCTCAGCCATTCTGCTGCGGTCTCCAGCGATGGCTGCAGGTACAACGGCTCGGAGCACACCGTCAAGCGCGGCCGGATGAACAGGATACAAAGACTGGGGATCATGAGCTGAAGGGGGGTCGGCTAGTGTGATCAATGCGCGAGCCCGTCGCTGACCAGCACGCGATTCCACTTTCTCCAAGAGATGAAATGCAGGACCATAGTGATATCCCAGCTCGGCACAGGCCTTGGTCCATAAATGCCCGGGAGAGGCATGCTGGAATGGTGCAATATCCATCTCATCTGCTGGGTCAACGACGGGCTCCTGGACCCGGATTAATCCAGTTGCATGTTGTGTAATGGCACCATCTCTATGAGATGAAATCAGGAACTCAGACCAGGTCTCATTTCCTCCTTGGGATGGGTTCATTGTCAGATAGATCTCACTCTCTACATCTTCTTCCAAAACAAGCGCCGCATTGAATCGGATATTCCGCAATTGATAGCCGAGTTGGTTGGGCAGGGGAAATGGACGGCTTCGTTTACGCATACAGCTGGTCTGGTACATTGCCTCGACTGCCATTGCGATGTATCCCGACGCAGGAAAGACGACGTCCGTTCCGATTCGGTGATCCCGTAACCATGGGAGATGACTGAGATCCATGGTTTTCTTAAATGTTGGATGGAGCCACGATGTGCCGAGGATTTTACTTCCCAGCAAGTCATGGTGAACAAAGGGTCGGAATCTCCAGTCCTTGCTAGATTGTGTCTCGTGCCAGTATGAGGTGGAATGGTCCCAGCAGTAGTTCGGCAGGTCCACGATCACCATGGGGCGGGTTCCTTCTCTGTCTGCAATAACCCTCTCCAGGTCGACTGGAGCCCCCGCCAGAAAGAGTTGACCGGCGACCGCGAGGGTGTGATGTACTGGGTCAGAGCCTCGATTCAATGCTGCAAGATAGGGAACCTTGGATGGTGTCCCCTCGAGGGCCCTTTGGATCTGTGTGATGGGTCCTTTGAGCGCGCCATGAGGCCCAATTTCAATCAGCAACGCCGCCGAGGAGTTGCCACATAACATGGTACGAGCCGCATCCTCGAAGCGAACGGGAGAGGTCATGTTCCTCTTCCAGTATTCAATGCCCGGACGCTCCTCTTGCTGGGACCCTGTGACCGATGAAAACATTGCGACCTCGCCTGGTGATGGGATCTCGCGCGCGACTGTTGGGAGGTCACGGTTGAGCAGAGTCTCATACACGTTACCAATCGTCTCCATATAGGTGGAGTGATACGCAAGCTCAACTTGAAGCATTCGCGCGAACACGCCACCCTCCGTGAGTCTGGCTTTGACCTGCTCCAGCACCGAGGTGAGCCCAGATAATGTCACGCTTGCCGGGCTATTGTAACACGCAATCTCGACCCCTTCCAGCCCATCAATGTACGGCGTGACTTGCTCTCCACCTAATCCGACTGCGAGCATCCCGAGAGGTGGTGTATCGGTTAACTGCGCTTTCTGGGAAGCTAGGCCACGATGGTATGCGACAACGATAGCTTCGGCATCGCTCAGGTAGCCCGCCGCATAGGCAGCTGCAATCTCGCCCGAGGAATGACCAACCACACTGGTTGGCGAGATCCCCCAACTGCGGAAGAGTTCGATGATTGCTATCTGCAATGCGGTGACCAATGGCTGGCTGAGCTCCGGATTTCGGATATGATCCGGGCTACATGGCCTGGTCAACTCATCATATAAGGACCATGTCGGCTTGCTGGGCAGACGCTGCAATACAGCTTCCAACTTCTCCACACACCTCCTTGCCACAGGAAATGATGTCAGTAGCTCTAAGCCCATCTGAGGCCATTGTGCACCTTGGCCAGTAAAGACAAAGCCCACATTCACGGCATTGACACTTTTCTTCCCGTACACCGCCGTTGCCGGGTCGAGATGGTTTAGGTCATCGGTGATGAGGTAGCCCCGGTGGAAGTGTTTGCTTCTGCGCACGCCGAGTGTGTAGGCCACATCTCGGACATCAAGGTGTACGCTTGGGCTGGTGCAATGTTGAGCGAACTTCTCAATATAACGTTGCAGAGAGTCCCGATTGTTGGCGGAGAAGCACAGAATATGTGGTTGTTTGGCTGCCTCTTCTGTTACAGAGTCCAGACTAGGAGCCGTGTAGGACGTTTTGTGTGCTGGACAGTAATCCAAGTGAACCACCTTGGGCTCTTCCAAGATGGCGTGAGAGTTGCTGCCGCCAAATCCAAAATTGTTCACTCCTACGCGTCGAAATGGGACGTCGTTTGGGAACGGGACGACACTTCGACTCACCTTGACCTTCAGTCCGCTGAAGTCAACTGTCTGGTTTTAGCACACACACACTCTCTCTCGCAGGAATTTCCGTTCGTCGCTTGTTACGTCCTGTTAGGATTAGGCGTTTCAAATGTCGGATTGCCGGGAATGAGCCCTGTTTCTAAGATCATGATGGCTTTCATCAAGCCGGACAGTCCGGCCGCGGTCTCCGAATGCCCAATGTTACTTTTTATCTAAATAGCTCATCAGTGTCTGTCAATAAAAGATGTGATCTCCATACTGATCCGATGTGCAGGGGGCTATCATGCGCCCGGGACGGTGCAAAGACGGAGGAGACGCCGGTCACCTCCACCGGGTCTCCAGCCAAGGTGCCGGTTCCATGGCATTCAAGGTACGACGTGAGAGAAAGGTCGGTGATGTTAGCATTCTCATATGCGGTGCGTACCGCCGCGGCCTGGGCATCAGCGCTGGGCGATGCAATACCAGGCGTGCGACCGCTGTGATTATTCGCGGTACCTCGAATGACTGCTCGAATTGGGTCTCCGTCCCGTATGGCATCGTCAAGTCGTTTCAAGATCACTGCATTAATTCCTTCTGCCTTTATGTACCCGTCTGCCTTGGCGTCGAATGTGTGGCAGCGCCCTGTTGGCGAGTGGGTGTTTCTGATCGGTCCAGCTGCACCAAGTCATCAGTCGCTGAAGTCCAGCACCCTCCATTGCTTTACATACTGTCACAACCATATTCCGGGCTAATTTTCAATCAGCATATTTACCTCTCTCTATTTGGATGGGGTTCGGCGACTATGGCTTACTGTAGCACCAAGTTGGATGCCGCGACGACGGCTCCATTGATCTCTCCGGTTTGAAGGACTTTACATGCCATGTCTACTGCGACCAACGAGCTGGAGCATGCGGTATCAAGGGACATGCTGCGCCTTCATCAGCGTTTGAATACTAGGAGGTTCTAGCGCAGGACAAGATGTACCTCGGTCCTGTAATCCCCAGGAAGTGACTGACACGATTGCTCAACATGGTTCCGGAGCCACCGATACCCGCATTCACCGGCCTGGAGTCTGGATCCCGGGCGAATACGTCCCAGTAGTCTAGCCAAGTGTCAGCGTGTATTTCCAATTGGAAGTAGGAGAAGATGATTAGAAACCTCCAGGATGACCTCCAACGAAGCAACCATATCGTTGGCCCGCTAGCGACTCCAATGTGAGACCGGCGTTCTCCACTGCTTCATAGATCACCTCGAGTATGATCCGTTGTTGCGGATCCATGGCCGTTGCCTCCTGCGCGGAAATGTTAAAGAAGGACGCATCGAACTTCGCCGGGTCGACGGATTCCATAAACATGGCGCCAGGCGAGCGCATTGTTTTGGGCCGATCAGACCCATCATAGAAGGCGTCCAGGTTGAATCGTGTTGCCGGAACCTTGGTGTCGGCCACACCCTCATTCATCAGGAATTCCCATAGTTTCTGAGGGGTATCACTATGTCCGGGCAATCGACAGGCCATGCTAACCACGGCGATCGGCTCCTGGATGGATCGAATGGACCCCGTCGATAGGGAGGAGTCCGAGGTCTGTGGTGTCATAGCCATGTTGAGAGGGGATTGATAGGGTACACTACATACAATTATCGATAGAGAGTTGAAGGCTGTTGAGGTGGACAGACAGGTCCAGAAGTACCTGAGCGAAGAAGGTCATCAGCTTCTCCCACGCCTACTGGCTCCATTCGCCCATTTCTTGGCGAATCCCTTAGCTTCGTTTCATCAGGGATCTGCATCCTGACATGTGTGAAGAACAGAATCTTCCGCACACGAAGGGCTGAGCAAAATGACATGCATATCTCGGATGCTGTGTCCCGCGCCTTATCCTCCGTCTAGAAGTCTTCTTTTGGCGCCAGGCTGGCTGGCGCTGTGAGATATCAAGCCACTCGACCACTCTGTATGCTATGCCGTTGCAACTAGAAAAGACTATCAAGATACCCCGCCATATCTCGCGCGGGGTATGCTCGAGGATGTGGCCTATCCTTACTCTTAACGCAGAGAAATCACGTCCTCGGCGATTGATTCCCGAAAGGATGATCTTCCTCGTATTGACTCTCCACTCTTCATGCTCAAAGGTGGAGATTGTCTCTGGACCTCCGCATTTGCCCGACCCATTGTTTTTTTATCTCGTTCTGCTCCGGTTCGAATCTTTGTTGTCCTCGCGGGCGCGCTGTGTTGTGATTTGCTCTACGTATCCAAATCGCCTACCACGGAATCAACCCACGTAGGTACATATCAAGCCGAGGTCTTGCCAGCGGGCCCACATGTAGAAAGAGTGAGAAAATTAGACATCAACAAACGATCATGGTTGTGCTATGGTGTGTAGCTATCTGCTCTATTCATATGGTCATAGAGTGTCTCTTTATCCACATCGTCGTCCACCAACTGTCGGAATAGCCCCTGTCGGGACTGCATCAAATCTTGGGGAGATCCAAATTCCACTGCCCTTCCTTCGTGGAGGACGAGCACACGGTCAAAGTCTACGATAGTTTGCAAACGATGTGCGATAACGATAAGGGTCGGATTCCTTTCACCCATCTGCGAGCGGATAGAGCGCTGGATCAACTGATCTGTGCCGTGATCCATAGCCGATGTCGCTTCATCCATCACCAGCACAGCTGGGTCTGACAGCATCGCTCTCGCAAGGCAAAGAATCTGGCGTTCACCACAAGACAGGTTGGATCCCCCATCGGACACCAATGCGTGTAGCGTCTCAGGACTCTCCCAGGAGACGCGCTTAAGTGCCCGGGTCAGCGCATCATCGGAATACTGGTCAAATGGATCCAGGTTGGATCGCACGGTGCCCGTGAAAAGGATTGGGTTTTGCGGGATCATCGCAAGTCGTCGACGCAGATGATGCAATTTAATCGTACTTATATCAATACCATCAATCAAAATGGCCCCCTCGCGTGCCTCTAGGCAGCGGAGGAGGGCCAGTGCCAGCGAGGATTTGCCTGCCCCAGTCCGTCCCACGACTCCAATACGTTGTCCGGGTTCCACGGCAAAGGTAATATTGTGAAGAACTGGAGAGGCCTCCGGCGAGTAGGCCACAGTCAGGCTCCTGACGCACAATCGCCCCTCTGCGGGCCACCCGTCAGGAGCATTTCCACCGCCACTGGGTTCTGTCGGTACCTCAGTATACTCCATGGCTCTTTCCACAGCACTGAAGTCCATCTCGGCGGTCGCATACGTCCGACTGAGCATGACCAGTGCATGGCACAGGTGGTTGGTAAAAACCAGGGCAAACCCAGCGAAAGAGCCGGTGATTGAAGGGCTCCGAACAACGAAGAAAAGCGTAAATAATGAGAAGAGCGTGCCCAACACATTGATACGAAAGGTCAGCCATCGGTTGAGCAGATATAAATACCAAGAAGTCTTAGCCTGTTGGTCGATCTTTGCATGCATCATGCTGGTATAGTCTTCCGTCCGGCAGAATGCATGGATTGTGCTAAGCCCGTGCGAGGACATGTTGAAGTGTTCATATACAATACCCCTAGTGGCTGCCTCGAGGTGTTTAATCTCACAGACCGCCACGACGTATCGCTTAGTATACCAGATGACTGCGCAGAGAAGGACCGCAGCGATGATTGTCAGCGCTGGACAAACCAAGATTGCACCCATGATCACACCAACACAATCCATGGCAGCACTGAAGAGACCGATCAGATCAAGTCCCAGTCGCGAGTCAATGAGATAAAAGTCTGAAGCGAACAGATTGATCAAACTCCCCGTAGGTACAGATTCTAGCCACTGGATCTGTGCTCGTAGGAGGGCATGGATTGTTTGGTGGAATAGCTCCCTGGCGGCTTGGAGCGACACATCAAACACCAAGTAGGATCGCAATGTTCCCAGGACACATGCGGTACACGCAATGATGATATAGCCAAGCGTGTAATATCCCATTCTCCTAGCATCTGGTTTGGTCGAGGATCCGCTTTCGGTCCACAGGCGCACCCAGGAGTACTAGGTTTTTAGCATTAGTGTATTGATGATAATGGCAATTCAAGAGCAGAGAGGTACGGGTACATACCAAGACAAGAAGAAGACCGTTATAGGAAATATAGCACCCGGCTACGACAGCCCACGGCCTCCAGCCACCGCTGGTTTGAATGTACTGTCGTAAAATGCCCCGTCGAACTAGATTCTTTCGTGATCGGTCGTCTTCCCCCAAAGCAAAACTTGCGTTCTCTGTGGTAATATCCCCCGCCATTAATGGGTCGTTTGTATGTGTTGCTGGCGTTGAATTGGCTGTCTGTATCTGGTGTTTGTCTCCATGACCTGGTGAATCATCATTCCCCTCGGGGGGTTCGTCCACCCCCTGGGATGGGGTTCCTGCGAAAGCAACTGTCCCATTATCGAGAGAGACAAGATATTTGGTCTTCGGGGCACAGAGCTGAACATGGTGCGTTACCAAAATTCGCGTTCGGCCTTCGGCGAGGTCACCCGTTAAGGCATGCCTGAAGATATGCCGCGCGGTGTGAATATCCACAGCACTGAAAATATCATCTAGGAGCAGGATCCCGGCTCGTGAATACAAGGCTCGAGCAAGTGCAACACGTGCTTTTTGTCCCCCACTCAACTTACACCCATTGGACCCGATATCCGTGAGATCGCCGTGCTCCAGGTGCTCCAGGTCTTGGGTCAACGCGCAGGCATGCAACACGGATCGGTATCGTCCGGGCTCCAGAGGGAGGCCGAAGAGAATATTTTGACGTATCGTGGCAGCCTCATGCCATGGAAGTTGGGGGACGAATGCAACGGCATGGTCAATCACCCACCTCTGCTGTGTAGTGGCTGCCTCTCCGTATATCTCATCGTATGACGCTGGTATCGGACGTCGCAGAATCCCGGACTGTATGCGGCACTCTCCCAGAATCGTTCGTAGCATCAGGCTCTTGCCCATGCCCGTGGCACCCGTGATAATGCTTAACTCCTTTGGTGGGAAACTTGTTGTTACGTCGCGCAAGCTCCCTGGGCCTTGAGCTCCTTCCGAGCTTTCATAACCTATCGTGGCGCCGTGAAACTCTATACGCTCCCCTGACATGATGGTTGATGGCATCTTCTCAGGTTGAAGAAAGCTGCCCATCCGCCGTAAGCTGATCCTGGCGCCAACAATCCCCGACCAAAGGTCAGGAATGAGCCCCAGGATGAATTGGATGTATCCCAGCAGGGACAAGGCGGGAAACGCCACAGAAGGGGTCAGACTCCCATGTATCCACGTATATATCCCTATCGCCGTCGCGGAGACCAAGACCGGTCCGACTAGATGGCAAGCCAAATTCATTAAATACCAGTGGAAAGCCGTGCGGTGTTCCTGCAGTCCTCGTTCCAGAAGCTGATTGATTTTAGCTTCCCACTTGCGTTCCAGTGCGGCGATCTTGACCTGCCGAATACATTGTAGGGCCTCGGTCAGTGCAGCCATTTTACTATCCCGAAGGCCCGTCAAGGCGCGCTCCGCTGCGCCATACCTCTGCAGACAGATCCGGTGCAACGGCGTAATGACCAGCAGAGTGGAAAGTCCGGCCAGCAAACTTTGCCATCCCAGTAGATGTGCCAGTAGGGTACTCGCGACGATGAGTTTCATTGCCTGTAGGACGTTCGAATAGAGAAACCCTGCCACGGTCGCAATGCGCTGTGTATCCATAGAGATCAAGTTTGTGAGGTTTTGCTCGCTGAGACGATCCCCAGCCAGTTGAGAGTGACTGATGGCTTTGTTGTACAAAATCGCCGTCAGTTGCTGCGTCAAGGGAACCGAGATCTTGTTCATGGCCAGCCACAACAGCCAGTTCTCGAGCCACGCCGAGAATCCAATCGTGAGGCCACAAACCAATGCCCACCCCGCCAGGGACGCCGTCTCGGATTGTCTCGCTGATTGTTCTTCGAGCAACTGTAGCATCCTCCACAATGCTAACTGTGGTGTAAACGCTAGCAGAGCCAGTGGAAGAGAAAGAATAATCTGATTTCGCAGGCACTTGCCATGTGAAAGGAGCAATAGCCTGAATAAGGACTTTTCATCCCAGCGAGGTGATGCACCTTTGCACGCGGCTTGGAAAAATTCTTCCTGCAGAGTCCCTGCTCGTGTCCGATCATCCAGCTCCGGCAGGTCATCCAAGGTGACGCGACGTCGGGCTTCGGCCAAGGCGACCAATTCGCTCACCCAATGGAAAGAGAGACGCCCCAGAACGGAGGATGAACCTTCGCCATCAATTGCCTTTCCGTCCCGGAATATACGGGACCGTCGCGGCAGCGACAGAATGATCAGGATTGATATTCCCATGATGCCTTGGTTCATCTTCGCCATCACAAGGAGCGCCTCCGTCGATTTCTCGAACTCCTCGCTTGTGCCCTGCTCCACTATTAAGAGTAGTGCTGCTACGACGCAGCTCAGGCATCCTCTCAACCCAATCAAATATCTTGCAGTAGATACTGACTCGGTCACAAGCGTGGTATGGTGGATCAACATGACGATCTTACAGCGGTCAGTACAGACCACAAGTTAACGGAGTTCTAGACTCACCCAGGTCATCAACTGCAGCCAGCGTTCAAGGAGGAACCCATTATTCGCGGGCATAGCAACCCGGAGGATGGCGATGAAGCAACCACACGTCATGCCTGCCAACAGAAACCAGATTCGCTGGACCGGTTGTCGCGTAGGTCTTCCATCCTTCTCGACATATCCGTGGCCCCCATCACGCGTGCTACTCACCAGGGTCAAGAGACCTGCGGTGACCTGGCGAAGAGCAGGAAAGCTCAATTGCAGCACCAATCCTGCCCCAATAATATGGACAAACAGCGATAGTTCTTTGACCCCAGTCATCCTGACATGTCGCACCACCCATGTATTCGATAGCGATGTTATAAATGCTACTGCTCCCGCCGTGTCAACATGCCGCTAACCGCGCGTGGCGAAAGGGATTTAATACGAGAATCCTTCTTGGCAACGTATTAGTAGAATCACAAAAAAAAAAAAAACAACGCGGGTAAAAAGGGAACCAACAAGGGAAAAATAATAATAATAATAATAATAATAATCAATCAATCAATCAACCAATCAATAAACCAAAGAAAAATAAAGGAGAATAAACGAACAAGTACCGTGAGTGAGGATAGGAGTTCAATTGGTCAAAAAGAATTCCCCAAAAATCCCCAGTCTGAAGTCGGGGCATTACGGATCTTTTAAGTCTCTTCGTGCAGGCAGCTTTATGCGTACGATGTCTAGTTGGTGTAGGATATTCTTTCTGGTTGGCATGATGTCTTGCAGCCTGTCTCCACCATCGATAACCTCGGTATTGCTCCAATGACTCTCAACCTTCGGAATCATCGTTGTTGCCAACATCGCACTCGGACCAACATGATATATATATTTGCGAATCAGTTCACCCTGACTGAATGAACCACACAAATAAATACTACAAGTAGTCCTCATATAAATACAAAGTAGTTTCGGACTTGAAGAGTTCAAAGAGACAGGACAGCGTTCCCTCATCATCCTTACCTATCCTCCCCATTTGCTAGATTCGCCAGTTGGATTGAAGACAAACATAGAATCATCCTCGTCCTCAATTTTATAAAGGATGCAGACGCCGAGGAGATAGTAGGATTTCCAGGGACCGGTTCCAACGGACCATTGGTTGCTTTGCATCCACTCCCATAGTCAACCTTCACGCGACACCCGTCAGAAAACCAGGCCGATCCACACTTCGCACAATCACCGCCCGTCTCTTGGTGTATATGATCATAGGCCCTAAGTCCGGATATCAGTATAAGCCCATTCAAGAGGAGATAGGTCCTCAACTCACACGGCGATTTCCCTCCCTTTCATCTCGCAATCTTTTGCTTCGATAAAGACACCGCAGCCATAACCGGCATTCTTGCCATCCGTATAGCACTCACCCTCAGTATTCCTGCATGTCATCATCATCAGCACAGTGCATAGTAGGAGACTAGGTGTGGTTGGAGCGGTGGGTGGTACTGGTAAGTGATATCATCCTTCAAGAATGACTTGGCCATATCACAGAACGATCGCAGGTTAGCGAAGGTTTTGCATCGGTCCGATCCCTCACAATCATACGAGGTTTCAGATGCGGTCGGGCTAGTTGTTGTAGAGGTCGATGTGGTAGCTTCACTAGTTGATGCTGTTGAGGTAGATGTCAACCGGGGCATAACAATCGCATCATATGAAGCCAGTCTGCTCAAGATACTTGACTGTATCGATGACCATTTGGCGCTGTCTGCAGATGGTGCAGGAAATAAACCTTCCATCTGGGTTGTAATGGACCCGTCACTGGAGATAGTGGTAGTGGTGGTAGTGGCTTGGGCGGAACAAGCTTTGATGGTCGCGCAATGGGTCGACGTAGTGGTGGTGAGGGTGCTGGCAGGAGTGAGGAGGGAGCTGCCCACATACTTCCTCCTCTTCCTCCTGTTCTTCCTCCTGCTCCATCCCCTCTTCCTGTCCCTGCTGCCCCTCCTGCGGCTGTATATTGCCCCCTCCACCCCCTCCACCGAGGGCTCCAATTGGCTGCCACGGGCCATCTTCGTGATCATAGGTCATTGTGGCCGCCCGGCCAACAAGGTGGTTTGGGTAATAGTTGCCCACAGCCCGGGGTTGCGGCGCACCAAGGTGAGCGCATTTGCTGTTTATTCCCTGTCTTCGTTGACATTGGATAAACGGACCTTGTGCCGAGCATCCGCAAGAGTACTCTTCCCTCAGATAGAAATACCTCCGATATATAAGACAGTCTGCAGAGAGGATAGTGTTTGTCCGAACTTTTCAAATTTGCGTTGCTATTCTGGGTTAATTCTCTCAATTGAGTGTTCCATAGGTATACAACTTACAAGTGTTATAATATAAATTTTTGCAGAGAAGCATAGTGACTATAATATCTTACACGAATTGTATTTAATATAGGCCTTCGTAGATAGATTGTACCTTCCATATTCTGTGGAATGCAAATAGTTTATTAAAAGAGGCAGCCGCGAACATGGACACTGCCATCGGACACCCAATTTGTGGGTACGAGTACAAGTAAGATTAACCGAAGAAGGAAGGTAAGCCTTGGTATCCTGTTGACCCTGTTATCGGTACAGTGTCTGGCACAGCTTTCTCCGAGTCGCACCCATCACCATCCTCACCACCCCCGGGACTGCATCCCTCACCCCTGCAGATCCCGAATTGACAATTGGGCCCCGTGCAAGTTACCTCGCTGCAATGAGGCCCCGTGCAAGTGTGACTGGAGCTTTGACAGGCAGGTCCTATACATCCAAATGAAAAGCAGTTGAGCCCAAAGCATCCTCCGTTGCCACCACAGTGGGGCCCAACGCATCCAGAGGCCTTGCACTTGGAACCAGAACAATTGCCATCCGGGTCACAGTCCTCGCCGCTGCAAGCAGTGACCCAACATTTGGGCCCAGTACATATCCCACTATAGCAGTCGTCACCTTTGCACCCGATATAGGCGCAGAGAGATCCAGTGCAACTACCATTATGACAATCTGGCCCACGACAGCCGGGCTTTGTTGGGGGATCCGGATCGTCCGGATCATAGAAGTCACTGCCCCCACCACTGCAGTCACGCTCGCAGACACCCTCGCAAAATATATGACATTTATGACCACACCCCGTAAGACACGTGGGACTGGGAGGGCCCTCGATGAACGTGAGTGTAGGAAGACTCTCCTCCGAGGGATGGGTTATGGTAGACCAAGGGAATGGCGGGGGTGTAATTCCACGAGACCTAGCTGCTTCGGGGGAGTTCGTGATGTAGAAGGGAGGGGGTAGGATGCTGCTTTGTAAGGTGAAGGTTGTCTTACTAGTGGAGCTGGTGAGATTGAGATTCCACCAATCGATCTTGTCAGTCGTCACCGGAGGAATGGTAAGCGTGGTGGTCGTGAGATTGCGTAGATACTCCGTAGAGGTTGTTACGGTACCATCGTCGAGGGTGGTAATGGTGGTGGTAGGCCAAGCAATTTCAAGAGAGGTAGTATAGGGAGGAAAAACGATAGTAGTGGGGGTGGGCAAGGTAGATGGCGGAAAGATCAAATTGCAAGGAGGCACACAATTTACCGTGCTGTTTCCTTCGTAGATTTCGGGGCCAATATAGACGTCCCCGGAACCACTGTCACTGCCATCTGGCCGAACGCCTCCCATTCCAGCATTTGGATCAAGATTGGCCGGGGCTGACATAGTGCCTAGGCCTCCTAAATCCAGCGCCCAGGCCAAAGTTCCCGCAAGACACAGTGAATTAGCCATCTCACGTTTTGGTATGAGTGTTACGGCATTGTCGAAAGAGACCCTGAGAAGGAAATAAGCTCTTTTGCATTGGCAACCTGCCAGAAGGAAAACTTACCACTGATTGGAGTTCCAGGTGATCCAGTTAACTCCGGCCTCTTCGTCGTGGATCACATCTGGAGAATAGGCATCAATAACTCGAGAGATTTCATAGTTGGACAGCATTCCACTAGTTCCAGTACACTTCCCTGGGTCTGCGCCACCAGAGGTGGTTCCTAGTCCGGTTTCATTAATAAAGGGACACCCGGGAATGTTGCAGGAAGGGTCCTTCAGGGTAAAGGATCGGCCATAAAAGCCAAGGCCCAAGACCACCTTAGCAGGGTCAAGGTCGTTGCGCCACAGCAAGTCAAGTCCGGCAGAGATCTCTATTTCAGGCTACAATTAGCCATGATGTTGCATGGCATATCCCAGGGATGAAGATGAGTGGGGCCTTACCGGTCAAGTTGGCATGAGGTGGGAGCAGAACGGTCTTGACTCTATCACATTCTATCAGAGCTGGTTAGAATCTTTCACAGGCGAGCATCTCAGTACTTTCCAACCAAGTCCTTTCCCTACAATGGGTTATCATGTTGATCGGCTCAAGTTAGATATCCTCGGTTTTAGTCTAATTCACCAATGACGTTTAGAGAGGGACACTATAGTATAAGTATCCTTCGTCCTAGTATTCATAATAACAATGTTCTACCTCTCTGGCTAACATCTGTGGGGTTCTTATACAGTTGATGTACCATTTCCCGGCGGCCTTAACGATGCAGCTTATGGATGGGGCCCAGTTACCTCCCTCAGTGAAAGTGAAGAGGCCCTGACAAATGCAGGTAAGTCTTTTGTAGATGTCTCCACGTTCCTATACAGCATGCTAAAAATAATCTAGACAGCTTTGCTTTCTATGTTGTGGGTATGTTGACGTAGACCCTTCTATTCTGGTTAACTTCATTGTCTAATTGTGCGTATCTGTACGGCCATGTATATGGATAAGAATGATTGGTCCACCGGCTACGCCGCAAGTTATGAAGATATGATGGCCTGGGTCAATGCAGAGTACGATGCATTGAACCCAGAAACAGAAGATGAGGACGATGACAACAACGATGTCTGATCGCATACTTAGGAATCGATCAAGAGGACTACATGGTGTCAGGAGAGCCCCAGGCTAGAATAGCTTGGATTGTCAATTGTAGCATAGTCTGTACTAAACTATCAGTAACATTAACTATATGTTTGCACAGATATCAAGAGTCTAGGTGCCTACATCACATCGTTATTCTGTACGCCACGCCAAAATATATTACGTCCATTCGGGGCAAGTTTCAACTGTGTTCAATTTCACCAAGGTCACATATCTCATTACATACTTGGTAGTCCATCGAAAAGACGATAAATACTCATCAGCCCGACAGATGCTAATGCCTGTTCGTATCGATCATTCTCGATCATCCGCTGCTGAGCCCGACAATCGACACGAACCTTGTCTACCTTCCCACGAGCCCCATCGGTCCAACGGCAACAGTACATATATCTGTGCGTCCCGCCAAAGATGATCCGGCCTTCAACTATCGGCTCCCACTCTGCTACCTTGATATCCAGTCCCGTGAATGGTACCCAAGCTCCTGGGGCGCTGTTGATGGAAGCATTGTGGCGACTCTTCGCATCAGCTATATACCGGAACGCCTTCTCTGCAACAGATAGATTAAGCCACGAGTCGACCAGATGAGGTGGATATGTAAAGTCGCCCGGGGGGGAATTTCGATGGGAAACAGGTATTGAGCTCCAATAGTGTCAGGCTAGGAAAGTAGGCTACCCCACTAAGGATATCATAGGACTAGGTAGCGGCGTTGAAGTCAGTTAGAGACACGAGCTATTACCGAATATATTTGGGAAGGCTGCATGGAATTACCAGTACTTCCTTGAAACGCAGGTCAATACCCAACCGCTCGAGTATTGGGAGCTTCACTGCCATGCCCCTCAAGATTTCCCTCCTCCATATCGATGTGTGTACTCACAGTTTCTACAATTAAACTCCAAATCTCGCCTGGGAGGCTGTCTATGTGATGGTTTCTTTCGTTGTAAGTCATATTTGGTTTACTGGGAGGTAACGGCGGTGCGACAGTTGGTCCAAGTGGAGGAATAGGACTGTCCGTCCAGGTAGGAGCGTAGGGGTGGTGGAAGCGTGAAACTAATTCATTTCATTTATACTAGGCTCTTGGCCCCACATATCTCATCCAGACATGCACACCGTGCAAGATTTTGGTACTCTGCCAGATACATGTCGTTTAACATATCACTCTAAAACAATGTATATACCCCCTATCATATATATATGTATAGCACAGTCGCATGATTATAGAGAAGAGACTACAATTTCCGAGTCATTGACAACACCTGCAGTGGCCAGACAGCCATGGTCTTCTTTTCGTACCAAATCATAGATCGTCGCTCCCTCAACCCCATGCTCCCCATATGGTGCCTCTGCAACACACCCCGCAAATCGGACCTGGTCAAACCCGACAAAAAGAACTGGGGAACCGTCGGTCTGAAAGCGTTCCACGACCCACTCGGCGCTCCAGCCTTTCGCTGTGGCGGTGCTCGTAGTTGCAAAGACTGTCCGAGTTGCGCTCTCCCCGGTGGTTAAATCTTCAATCATACAGACTCCCTCATCACTAGATGTTATATTGATAGAGACAACCACAACATTACCAGGGTTACTACCACAAAGCAGTTCAGGGCGACAGCTGTGGACGGATAGTTAAGCAGGACTCGTATATCACACTCGAAGACTTTGCGTCATGGAACCCGGCCATTGCCTCGTCGTGTGCTAACATGAAACTCGGGTACTACTACTGCGTGGCAACGACGAGTGTTCGCCCGATGCCCGGCACTGAGACAAGCACTTGCAACAAATGGCATCTCGTTGTGGACGGCGACGACTGCTGGTCAATTGAGCAGAAGTTCTCCATCTCTGCGGATCAATTCGGGGAATGGAACCCTAGGGTTGGAACTTCTTGCGCCACGTTGTGGTTAGGCTACTATGTTTGTGTGGGCGCGTAGGAGGAGGACCTGTTCGGTTGGCATCGACATAAAGGATCGAAAGATATTTTCAATCTGTCCTTTTCAAGCAGTGTATAGTTCCCATACGGGTAATACGCCATCCACCACAGGTGTGATAGATGAGCACAATGTGAACATATCTATGTCGCGCATGGTTTCCAAGTAACTAGGACTTACCGATGTAATCGGCCACCCAGCCGAACAAGACAACCGTCCTTTCGAGATCGGTCTCGCTTATTGAACCAAGCGCTCTGGATGCCCAATTGGACGTCTTAGCACCTACTATACGCCCATTCGTGTTTTATGTGTAATATTTACACGGGTAGGTACCTCCTTCCGTGAAATGAATAGAATAAAGTGCACTAAGTAGGCAGAAACGTACAAATATCACATAATTCACTGAGCATAAAGCAAATTGGGACTCTCAAAGGTCCTCGATACTGCTTGATACTTTGAGAAACGGAAACGTCAGACAAAGACTGAGCAATTAACATTTATGAAACGCGAAGACTCTTGACAATGTCGTCAGGGAGCTAATCACGACTGGACTTGATTCTAGATAAACCAATTTCCCTTGGCAGTCAATACAATGAGATCCACAAAAGGATGGGCTATTAGGCCACTGGAGCCTCCTATGTCATGAAATAAATCTTGCCCTGTGGAGTTCAGAACCACAATAATGAGAGATATTGGCTCACTGGTCGACAGACCCTCAGGTTACTTGGGTACCTACACTTCTCTTGTAATCCACAACCATTAATCAAAGTACTCCGTGCAACCGGCCCTCCTCCCTTGTTCGATCGACTGAAATATTATCTGATTGTCAGATTGAACCAAATGGATGCTGATCAAAGAACCACTCTGTTGATTCCTCACTCTTCCCCTCATTCTTCCTCGGCTAGTCCTTCGCGGACTGTTAGTACTCTTAGTAGCGTCGTACGAAACCCGTGGAGATAAGTAGTGTTCTATTTTACAGTCGACAGGAACCTCTCAAGTTAGCTTTCTAGTGTACTTTATATCTTACTGTTCACTGCGTTTCTACGATGGGTGTGGAGTTATATGTAGTGGCCTAATGGAGGAGGCCTGCCCCTGTCGCTCTACGATCCACTCCAAAACCAGCAATAATTGAGAGCTTTCCCATCATCTCCGTCAGTTGGCATGGCTACTTTCCAGGGTACAGAGAGAGGGTCTGAATCCATTGGTCTCTTGCCTAGGGGAGGTGCTAGCAAGGGTAAGGACTCTGAACTTTTGTAAACTGCAGCTCTGCCCACTTTGCCCCACATGCCTTAGGGCTGGTCTGGGGAAAATCACTGTCCTGTGGCTTTTCTCCGTAGGAACAGAAACACTGGTCCGTGCAGTTTAGTTGGAAGATAAAACCAAATACAGCTGGATAGTGATGGACAGACTTAGAGAACAACCAATACGTAAAAACACATTTTGCAAGATTAACCTCAGTCTTGACCTGATGTTGTATAATCCTTTTTCTTCTGGGAGAAAGTGACATGTCTCTGACACGGGCAGGGTAGATACCTACCTTTGAGCCATTATACCAAGTGGGTTCGCACGAATCGAATACCTGGCTTTAGTCGAGATGGAGACGAAGCCAATTTAATCCCATGGTAAATGGCAAGAAGTCAGCAAGACCCGTCTATACTGTCCCTGAACGGCCTTCTCCAGACTCTGTAGCTCGCATAGCGATATTTCAAATGACCTAGACTTTACCTTCGAGACGGAGCGCAGCTTGGTGATGTACATCTTGTACACAAGAGTACCTCAGGTAAAAGTGACAGTATCGTGCGTGACTTTCCTCATTGACAGCGTATCTTACACTCAAATGTAGAGCCCTTGTGGTCCAGGACTAACAGATAATAATTTAGTGTCTATTCTATAAGCCAGATACACCCCTTGGCACTAATATATCTTATGCACGCTGTGTATACGAATCGATGTGAATGATCCTTACGAGATCGGTTGTATTCGTAGATATCAGCGACCAATGTCATTATATACTGGGCACCACACGCCAACATAGAAGCAATGATGAAAGGCTGCCCTGAGATTCATAAGCTCGACTAGCATTAAACCTCTGGCCGGTACACCTGCAACACATCATGCAGCTGGATGACGAAAGTGATCCACATCAACGCACACCCAGCGGCATCACCACCGGCAGCGCTCCAAGTAGTATTATTGCACCACTGGCCCATGCGGTTGCGATAGGCCACAGCGCGGTCGTAGTTAGACTCGCTGGTCGAAAAATGGATATTTTTCCACTCCCTCCAGTTGCGCCCCTCGTAATGCCCACCATTACCATATTTCAAGTCGAATCCGTATTTCGAGTTGAGCCCTCGAATGATTTCTTGCCACTCCGTCCACTCCACATCTCCCGCCAATTTGGCCAGAGCAGTCTCGACCTCCTGTTTCAAGTCTCGTAAACGCGCGGTATCCAACTCCTTTAGAAAGTCCAGATGAATAAGCCCGGCATACCCGAGGAAACTCGCTCTCTTATTTTCTTCCACATATTTAGCATGCAATTCTTTGGACTGCTTCAGCTGGTATTCCAAATTCTCGAGATCCGCAACACGCTCCTCTGTGATCTTGAGGAGCGCTTTCTGCTCCTGCTCCAACTCCTTGACCTTGGCCTCTAATTCCTTCACTTCCGGGCTTTTGTAGGGAAGCTCGGATTCACTGCCGGATTCACCTTCTGTCTTCACAATGTCGGCTGAAAACTGTTCCCTCAACGCCCGGATAGAAGGGGTGAAGAAGTATTCACCACCTCTTTGATCGACCCATGGAGTATGACTCAGACCAAGCTTCACGGCTGCACCCGGGTTGCCTCCATCGTGCAAACTGATGTAACCGTCCGGATGGTCCGCACGGAGCTTTTGGTTGATGAATGGGTCCATACCAGGACCGTCAGGGCAGACCTCAGCCTTATCCTCCGGGAAACCGTGATTACTGGCCCAGCCTGTATGAAAATCAGCATCTGAGCGAATATGGAAGAAGCATCGAATGCCAGGGCTTAACCTACGTGTCATGAGAAAGTTGAAGCCATCCCGGATAAGACTCTGGTAGCACGTAAAGTAGATCCCGCGTTGTTCAATCGTCTTGCCGGTGCTAATTTCTTCCTCGGTCAGTTCGGGACCAAAGGTGATACCCCGACGGAGGATGACGCTGGCATCCTCCTTTTGTCCTTCATCAAAATCTTCATCTTGCTCCTCGATTGAAAGGGGCAGCGTCTTATGGTTCTCATCGTCTTTTTCTGAACCAATATCTCGCTTCTTGTCAGCCCTGGGTCGCATCTTGCGGATGTGCGCCGCAAAAGGACAACCTTTGAGGTCCTTCTTGGGTCTAAAGTCGAAGTCGTTGTCAAACGCATATCTTGGCTCGTCCTGGTGGGGGGTTTTGGCGACGGGGGCTCCTGTACCATGGATCAGCTCTCGTCTAGGGGGGATTATTGCTTTCATATGAAGTCCATAGACGCACCGCTCTTCCATCGCCCCATCAGATGAGCACCCAGCTTCTCAGGATTTCCACCATAGTTTCCGGGGATTTCCTCGGCCATTGCTATAAGATCCTTTTGGAATTCCGGGACCTTTTGGTCGAGCTGACGGAAAACAAGGTAGCTACCCTCCTTAGCCCATTTGGGGCCTCTTCTCTTGTCGGGATCGCCCTCATGGCCGAGAAAGATATAGCTAGCCTTTGTTAGTAACCAGTGACAAATCAGACGGGTTTAACATACCCTGGGGGGCATGCCTGCGGTTCACCCGGGGCCGGAGGGTCATCCAAGCCATCAATCTTTGGCTGGGAGATGTGATCTTCGTAACCAAAACTACAGAATTAACATCGTTCGGATGTCAAATGGAATGGCGGAGGGGGACATACTGCTCTTTGCCACGGTTTGCACCCGGACGAACCCTACCATCCTTTCTGAACGCGATCCTCATACTGCTCGCTTCTGGATCACCAACATTGAAGGCATCTTCCAGGTCCATAATTCTGCGACGTAGAGCTTTAGAGTTATGGGCCGCGACGATGAACACACCATCCGTTCTCCACTTCCACCGCTCAAGCCCCGTCTTTGATTCATGCCCAGGAGGAGCCCTAAAGTTAGGATCCATCGCAGCAGGGTTATCGGCGCCTTCGTAGACGAGGTCATCAAACATTCCCTTCTCAAACAGACCCTCGTTGATCCGATCCGTACAAACCTCATCCGGATCATCCTCTAGGGCCTGGGCAAAGTTCACCTCCACCTCAGGATGTTCCACCTGGCAAGTTGGTCAAGGCTTTAGAATATGCAGCTTCAGCATAAGGGTATAAAACGCCTAGACTAACCTTGAGCAATCCTACGTGTGTGAATGCGACATTTACCGCCGTAAAGGGCTTCTTCTCCTGCTCGGGAACAGCACGACGAGAATGTGCGCATGCTTCTTCAAACTCCCCAATTGTCTTCAGGTGGTCCTCGCATTCACTACCGGTGGTGATGAATCCTCGATCCAGGATAGCTCTGAGATGCTGTCTGAATCTTTCCTTATCGGTGATCTTAAAGAAGAGGTAGGACTCATATTCTTTCGGGAGACGGGGCCAAATGCTCCCTTGGATGTTGTCCGTGTCGACGGTTCGGTTTGGCCTTTCGACAGGCATTGTGATCTCTGATTGTTAAGGACAAGTTATGCCAGCAGGGTCTGCTATACCTCCTCAGAACTTGGGGGAGGGAAGGCCTTTTTAAGCTTTCTCTACGACAGAAAGACTACACCGTTCACCACCAGTAAGATTCAAAGCTTAGTATTTAGGCCGAGGATAGTGCCTCTCTGACACACGCAGAATCCCTCACCAGGTTCAGCTCAGCCGCCCCTCCTTTGAGGTCCTCATCACCCCCTCCATTGTAAATAGCAACATCATCACACATCGTAGGCGAAAAGCAATCGGTAAACAATGGTCCATGATTTGTGGATCCTCGATCCAGATAGTGGGATAATCTTTCCGGTTCATTGGGCGCGGTGCTCCACCTCCTAAAATTGATCTGTCGTATGCGCGGAATGTTGATCCACTATTCTTCCTGCTGTGACGGGACTATCGAATGGCATCAAGGCGTCACTCCCCATGCGGTGAGGGCGAGAAGCAGTAGATGATTCTGCCGCTGATCTAGCTGACCCTGACGTCCCAGATTACACTAATCACAGCCCAAAGATTAGTAGTCAAGATCCATAATGTGGTGAGATCATCGTCAGCACAGACTGCGGCATTTCTTCAGCTGAACTGTGGGGACAGTGGAGGGTCCACCCTGACACGACCCAATTAGTATGTGCTCTGTTGATATATCTTGAAATCTCACCCCGACTTGGGAGGCTATCCTCACAATAATCACTTTGAACTAGGTCCAACCAGAAACAAAATAGACCTTTGCAACTCTCGGCTCGGCTCAATACGATCGCAAGCTACCCGGGTTGGAACCCTAATAGAGGGACCGAGCCGTCTGGACGGCGGGGCGGAGATCCACTGCAGTCGTGTGTGGCGTGTGATAGCTCCAGCTCCAATGTCAAATAGAACCATGATCGGCAGTGATCCTCGGGACTCAGGAAGGACGATCTCAATCTTGGCCCAAACACTACCGAGGAGGCAGGTTTACCGAGTGCTAGAGTTTGTTGTTGCTCTCTTCATATTTCACGTCTCGCGCCTCCGCGTGCCCAGTTGATTGCACGTGAGACAGCCCAAGTATAAGTAGTACGGCAATAAATTCTATATTTATTGGCTGGATTAAAGACTAGAATATCGCGAGTGATGTACGCACTATCAGGATATGAAATCTTCTGGATGATAGAGCGGCTTCGGATCAACGCCCGAGAAGTGCCACTAAAAATCCAATTCCCAGAGCTAGACATGATAAACCTGGCAGAAGAACCCATCCGTGGCGCGAGCTGAAAAACTCGATCGCCCTTCACCCCAAATCCACCGACGATCCCTTCTGTGTAAGCGAACTGGTGTTGGTGGCGAGCTGCGTCTCCACTTCCAGGCCAGCTGCGGACATTGGGATCGTGGTTGGTGACGTTTCGTCGCCGGCGATTATTTATAAGCCAATGGCTTTTCTCTTTTCATGTTTGCGACCAGTATCACAGCCCTCTCTTCGAAATGAAGTTTCAGTGGGCATCGGGTCTCCTTCTGGGGGCAGCCGCTGTCGACGCCTTCAAACCCGCGCAATTTTCTTATGAATCCTCTGAGGCCGAATATGTGGATATTGCCAAGTCTCTGACGGGCGAGATCAAGTACCAATCTCCTCCCGCCAATTCGAAGCTCGTCCCCAAATTCAATCCTGAAAATCCAGACGAAGATTGGGTGGTCAACTGCACCAGCCAGTACCGCGGCTACTACTGCGAGAATGCCATCGATGGACGGGAAGACCATTACTGGCTTAGCAACCCTGGTAAGGGGGAGACTTCTGAGATCGTCGTCGACCTCCGCAAGAAGTACCTCGTCTCCGGTCTGACCATGTTGCCTATACTGGATAAGAATGCCAAACGGCGCCAGATCGGTGAACACGAAATCTTTGTCTCGCAGGACAGCGAAACGTGGACCCGCGTTGCATACGGAACCTGGGGATCTAACAGGAGTCCCAAAATGTCCGCGTTTAACCCCAAGCTGGCTCAGTATGTCAAGCTTGTTTCCGACAGCAGATCCCGTTCCGATCTTTCACAGGACGAGGACGGACAGATCGCGATCGTCAACCTTGCCGTGTACTTTTACAACAAGGAGGACACTTACCCCGAAGACGATCCCAGTAAGGGTGTTTGGGGCCCCACGCTGGATCTCCCGATCGTCGCTGCATCTGGTGCGGTCGAACAACACGGAGATGTTATCATGTGGTCTGCCTGGGCGGACGACCAGTTCTTCGCCTCCCCCGGTGGTAAGACTCTGACTAGCACCATGACAAGTGACGGCAGCATCGATCAGGGTATGATCTTCGAAACCAAGCACGACATGTTCTGCCCCGGTACCTCCATGGACATCGATGGCAACATTGTTGTCAGTGGCGGTGCTGACTCCGGTCGCACCAGTATCTACAATGGCACCGCGTGGGTGACAGGCCCGACCATGGCAATTCCCCGGGGATACCAGTCGTCGACCACCCTGTCCGACGGTCGCATTTTCGTGATCGGAGGATCTTGGAGCGGTGGAGACAAGGTGGCCAAGAACGGCGAGGTCTACTTTCCCTATCCTGATGGGGATGCCAAGTGGGAAACACGTCCGGGCTGCGAGGTGGAACCCATGATGACTGACGACAAGAAGGGCCAATGGCGCGCGGATAATCACGGCTGGCTCTTTGGCTGGAAGAAGGAGAGTGTCTTCCAGGCAGGTCCCAGTAAGGAGATGCATTGGTACGATGTCGACGATGTCAGCCGGGATCGGTACGGCAATCGTCGGTATCGGGGTTCCGTGCACAGTGCTGGATTGCGTGGCAAAGACAAGGACTCCATGTCTGGGAGTGCCATCATGTACGATGCCACCAAGGGTAAGATCCTCACCTTTGGTGGTCAGCGTCACTACGATGGCTCTTACGCTTCCAAAAACGCCCATATCATCACCATTGGGGAGCCCTATCAACGACCCAGCGTCAAGGTGGCGGGTAAAGGTGGCGACCGTACAGCAGAAGGGGGAATGCGCCACGCGCGTGTTTTCCATACCTCTGCCGTCCTCCCTGATGGCAAGATCTTCATTGCCGGTGGCCAGACCTGGGGCCAGCCCTTCCATGAGGAAGACATTGTGTACACGCCTGAGCTCTATGACCCTGAGCAGGACACGTTTGTGGAGTTGAGCCGCAACAATATCAAGCGTGTCTACCACAGTATTTCTCTGCTGCTGCCAGATGCTACCGTTCTCAATGGTGGTGGTGGTCTTTGTGGCAACTGTTCTGCCAATCACTACGATGCCGAGATATTCAGTCCCCCCTACCTGTTCGACGACGAGGGCAACCGAGCTGTTCGTCCCAAGATCACGAACATGATCAATGGCAATGTGCTCACCGTGGGCGGGTCGGTTACCTTCCAGGCTGACTCTATCATTCAGTCTGCGTCCTTAGTCCGCGTGGGAACTACAACTCACACCGTCAATACCGATCAGCGTCGTGTTCCTCTCGACATTGCCGCCGCCGATAGTACCCACCAATACACCGCGAACCTTCCCAGTGATGCTGGTGTCATCCTTCCTGGGTGGTACATGTTGTTCGCCATGAATGACAAGGGCACTCCCAGTGTGGCTCAGATGGTGAAGGTTGAATTGCCCTTCCGTCCTGACTGGAAGATCAACCGGGACCCCAGGAAACAAGCAGAGGAACTTGGATCCGAGCATCCCGGAGATGCTCATGATTGCGACCATGAGGAAGAGGTCAAAGGAATCATTTCGGGTATGCTTTCTTCGTCCAGCCGATTCTGGAACACCTGGAAGCCTGCTCTGCTCAGCCAGGCATAATTGTCTTTAGAATGGATAGGGTTACTTGTGATGTAATTCCTGTACAATCTGTACTGTATCAATTGAATGTACCATGGTGGTTTTCCGTGTTTGTTGTGTACTATGATAAGCGTGCAACTCTTTATGTCCCAAGTCTATATTATTATACTCTCTAGGTCTTGTATATTTAATTATTCATGACGTACCTGTTTACACGGTTGCAATATTGGCACGACGCGGGAACCGCATCGCGTACGCAGTAACCGATAGCCATATATAACCCAGTTCTTTTCGTACACTTCCTGGTCCTTGTGCGGTATCGATCCAGGCTAGTGAAGGAGCTGACCGATTGAATTGTTGGGTCATCCACCATGGAATTGTCCCCAAATGGGGAACTTCCCAGGGAGATTCATATATATATTACTTCTAAGTACAACCAAGAATTGTTGCATAGTATGGTACTGCCAGACCAGTAGCCCAATCTGAGCGAACAATAGTTAGTTCTATACCTATATTCCGTTACAAGACCTGCTTTAATCCAGCACTACGGGTCAATGGTTTCGTATGAATGGTTACGCTATCATGCGCATTGACGAGATTGCTCCCTCTTGGACTCTGGACACCATCAACATCTATCTTCTAGCTCCTGCGCAGACACGACCCATGGAAATAACAAACACTCTCTCTTTAGCCTACCAAGTCGAGACTCAGATCGTGGGATGGGCTGACGAGTATCGTACTGTGAGATATAACCATGTTATTCCTGATAGTGACATTCTTTGCCAAGGGTAGGCGGGGTTCTATAGCGTTGTTATTTCACAGCGCGCAATTAGAGCTTGAGGCTTCTGCATTGGGCGTGTTATTTCCGACCGTAGACCGAATAGGCCTGGATAGTCTTTACGGTAACGAGGGAAGTAGTGATCAGTGTTTCTACGAGCGTGGGTGTTCATAGACTACGGTTGGCTTGACTATTAATCTGGAAGATATTCTGGATTTGAGACTAGTACTATACAGGAGATGGTCAAGTGGGCTTTCAATCAGAGAAAGTGTGCTCCGGAATGCCAAAGGTGCTAATAGTCCAGGTCTTTCCGCCGTCGCTGGTAGTCATGTCTCCTCCGGTGACTCCCTCTCCCTTGGCCAGAGTGTTGATATAGTTGGCATCGGCAACGTCAAGAATGATCTTGGTGTCGGTCCAGGCTGATGCATCTATTAGTCCTGAATTTCGCCTCTGGACGTTTTCAACTTACAGTGAGCGCCAACAGTACCACAGTTGTTCTCGGCACACTCAACGGAGCTGCCCCAGCCCTGGGCCTGTCCATCACTCGTGGAGAGCGTCGAGACGGTCTCGCCGTTGATCTGGACTGTCTGTGTGTAGTTTCCGCTGGCATCGTCGAATTTATCTGCACATGATTAGGGCAACGCACATTGGTATTTAAGGGAATCTGCCATTGCTTCCTTACAGTGCATCGTCACCTTGTCCCCCTCGCCACCATTTGCCTGGCCATCACCATACACCGGCATCTGTGAGGTGTCTGCCAAGGGTGTTAGCCGACATCAGCATCACCATGATCTTGAGGATACGAACCGCCGGTCTTCATGAGTGTGTAGGCATACATGGTCCAGTCATTCTGTTGCCAATTGTCGGCAATGGACTGGATCAAGTCACCGTTGGAGGTGCCCATTCCCACCCACAGGGAGGTGATGGCGTCCGTGGATCCTCCGCTGGGTCCTTTTGGCAGGAGAAGGGTCGAAGTAGATTCGCGGATGAACGAGTTGGACGCAACAGGGCCGGTACTAAGTGCGGGACCCATGGCGGCGTTCACCGATGTGATGCCGACGGTGGCAAGAGCCGCCAGAACCTGGTTGCGAGAATACATTGCGGTGGCCGTGCGCTGGGAGGTTTGTTGGTATGAAGTTCAGCTGAAGTTGCTGTGCAAACGAAGGAAGACAAGCCTGACAGGGACAGAATTCTTTATAGGCTGGGTATTCGGCATTCCCACTTATGCGTGATTCTGTGACAGCAGATCCCCTTAATAACCATGCTTGAACGGCACTGTTTTACATTCTCCACCAGTGGGGGAATGAGCCGCGGAGACGTTTCCTGTAGAAGACTTCGGAAAATATGGAACTTCGGCATAATTCCCATCAGACGGTAGTTGGAATCCGGAAGCTAAGCCTCGAGTTAATCTATTCGCGGTGGACCAGTGCCGCAGGTTCCTACGGAAATCCCCCCAGTCTTGACCCACACGCCCTCGACGTCCTATCGTTGGTCTCGGCCAGTCTCTGCAGAAGTGGCCGGATTATCCTCGAATCAGAATGTCATCGTCGATCACTGCCTAGATTAAAGGGGGGTTTTTAGCGTGGTATAATGAAGTCGAGACATGGGATGACGACCCGTACCGAATATTAACCGAAACATGCTTCAGTGCTGCAACGCTTCGGTCCCTTTCCCGTGTGGGACATGTCCAATAGTATTCTGTATAGGGCCAGCCAGTGAACTTGATACAGACGGTCTAGTATCACTGAGCGGAGCATTGTATGGTGCTTGGACCGCCTTATGTACCGTCTGACAATGAGGGCTAGTGAGCTTTTCGCCAGATGCTGCGCCTATGGACTCTTCCGCGAGCCCAAATTGCTGTCGTTGTCCAGCAGGATTAACCGCGCTGCCTAAGGCAATCAACCGGACCACCTGACCTGACAGTCAAAGATATCGCGGGACCGTCAAAAAATACACGTCCGAATAATCAAGAGCCGTACTACGGAGAAGCGATCTACCACAATCTGTCCAATGAGCAATCATGCACTCATGGGCAGTAAATCAATGTCTTTACTCCTACACTGGATCTGGGCCGGAACAATCTACGAGTAGACTAAGCGCCAAGGCAGCTCTCCCAATTCTTTCGAGCATCCGAGGCAATTGTTCGCAATGTGTCTCCTTGGGCACGTCGTGGAAGTTACTTTCATAACTTCCAAATGTAGTCAGGGTGACATGTCGCACCCACACTATAGTAAAGGAAGTCAAGGAAACCAGCGCAAGATAGATGATCACCTCATTGCTTGCCATGCGTTCCTCAAACCGTCGGGTGGGCTGCATGTGGCTTGCATCAGCCATTCTTCAGCTAGCCCCAGCCCCATCCCCGACAGCCATGATGTTCAGAATGTGCTAAAACAACGCAAGGCGTGACACTGATAGGGCCTCCAGGGCAAACCCTCGTGGACTGCTCCGAGGAGTCCCCAGATGCGATGGTTCCATGCCGGGGAGATCTGGCTGTGAAATAGTCTAACCTGGCCAAGGTATCGCCTGGGGTAAAGTTGCAAAGCTGGCCGTGTCCGGCCGGACTCGAGGAGCAAGAAAATGTTGAAGCTGGTGCGAATGCCGTGTGCCACCAGCGCTTTGGTGGAGCCCCGGGTGGGTAAATGCATCGAAGATATCAATATGTTTATGGAGGGCAATCCTGAACTTCTGTCGTACCATAAGGGATTGGGCTACGGGCATGGGAACTCACGAACCCCCCTCGCAGAGCCCGAGAGCTTGGGGGAGCAACCTTCTAGCTGGTCCGTGCCGTCGCCTTGCGACCCGTATTGCGTTCCTGACGATCACAAGCCTACCCTGAGCGGTCATTATGACTTGTCCCCCAACGAACACCAAGAACAAAACCCCAACTACTTTTTCGCCGGCATTTTCTAGCCGCTTCCCCCGTCATGCCCCTGTATTTGTCCTGTTCAGAACTCACACACAAGAGAGGCAGATTCTGGAAGCACAGGTGAATAAATGGGTGACTGGAGGACTGGGGACAAGATCGAGCCTGCGCGAAACATTCCCAAGGGTCGGGCACTGGGAATCTCACGCAGCTGAAGGCAGCACTTCGTATCTTCAGCGGGTCGTTTGGAATATCGCAGGGACGCTGGAGTTTGCGGGGGTTGTGATCTGTGGTAAAATGATTATGAAGGTGCGTTTGGGGCGGAAACCATAGCGACGGAATTGTTCTGATCGCGACACTCAGTCCTGTGCTTGAGGTCGAGACCTTGGAGGTCGTTCTCATTAACGAGAATCCACGGCGACGCGATGGAGGAATCACGTCACGTGCCGCTTATCTCAGCAGAAGATCAACCCTGCACGACAAGACCAACATAGCAACCACCATAACACCGTATAGATCCTGCAGTGGCCCTTCTTGAATGCAGTAGTATTATCGTGACGTGAAACTCGTTCGACGCCATGAGAAAAGGTTGGACCAACTAGTGAAGGGAGTCCCAATTGCGAATATTTCGGTGTTTGCTCGGCATCTCATGCCGAGAGATAACCGACGAATCCTAGATCGCCCGACCGGCTGGATGGGGGTTTTGGCAATCGAATATCACTTGCTCAATGGAAGCCCTAGTGACTCTGAGATCTGCATTGTCATCATAACCTTAATTTGCTAACATGATCGAGGCTGCAGTGTACAGCACATCCTGCCGGGCTGCAGGACCCGGGGTACGCGGTAGACCAGAGAACATAAGAATTGATCAAGAAAGTTAACGTCGAGATTCTAGTCTCTTATTCGCTTGATGGTCTCTAATGGGTTACTCTCTCAGTTGATGCTTCCGGGGAATCTTCGTCGTGCTGTAACAGGGATCCTCAACGTACCCTCAACGACAACTAGTGACTCACCGGTTGGTTCGCAAAGATGATGCGTCAATCAGGGGAGACTGTGGCTAGAACCTGGGGAGGAAGCGCCAGGACTACAGCCCAATTGCTCCTCACGCGCTCTGTGGACACATTCATGGGCACTTCCTGAGCTCGAGGCTGTAGTCGAACTCTAAGCCTGGCTGCGCAGTCCATGACTTATAAATACCGGGGCATCCTGTACTGGTAGGAAGGACAAAAAGACATCACTGGGCTTCAAATTGCCTACTACTCTATACATACCATTTGCATTGCACTTTATTCATCCCGCTGTCCTCTTTCTCATCTGCCAACCATGGCATCCCTGTTCTTAAATACCGCTTGCCCTAGCAGAACGTACCTAGCAGCTGGCAATTTAGCACAATTGCTTGGGAAGCACGTTCTAACACGGGCTTCCCCTGGGACAGTAGTGATGTCCGGAAGAAGACCCCAGAGCACCCAGTCTTCCCTCGTGACAAAGTCATCGTGGACGCATCCTGTGTAAGTCGAACTCTGTTCGTGGTATACCATCACTTGAACTAGCCAAGTCAATATGAGCTCGAGAGTTGCACTTCTCGTTCTGACCCCACACGCAGATATACGACATCCCAGCTTCATTCAATCCAGACGGCTCACCGCAACGCCCAAGACTGGTCGGATAAAATGGCTCTTGGAACTGTCCGGTTCCTACGATGGGGCATGGACTTGGTCACAGGATATAATCATCCATATCGACGTGATGTCAACTCCTCTCTGTTCCGAATGACCGAGAAGAAATGGATTACACGATTTATTTTCCTGGAGAGCGTTGCGGGCGTTCCCGGGATGGTAGCTGCTATGCTGCGACACCTAAAGAGTCTGAGGAGGATGAGGCGAGATTACGGATGGTATGTTGCGGCGAACCCTATTCCCCTGTGGAGGATACGTGTCTAACCTCTCCAATGCTATTGCGTAGGATCGAAACCCTCCTGGAAGAGGCCTATAATGAACGGATGCACCTTTTAACCTTCCTCAAATTATCCCAACCAGGCCCTGCCATGTACTTCATGGTCCTAGCATCACAGTGCGTCTTCTTTACAGGATTCTCTCTCGCCTACCTGGTTTCTCCCCGGATATGTCACCGATTTGTTGGTTACCTGGAGGAGGAAGCCGTGATCACCTATACCAAAGCAATCCAAGAGCTCGACAAGGGCAACCTGCCGCTTTGGAGCAATAAGGAGGCTCCCGCAATGGCAATCAAGTACTGGCAGATGCCCGAAGGCCAACGATCGATACGCTCTCTGTTACTGTGTGTACGTGCGGACGAGGCGAACCATCGGGATGTCAATCACACGCTTGGGAGTCTCGACCAGAATAGTGATCCTAATCCCTTCTCGGCCAAGTTTAAGAACGCGATCAAGGAGGCCAGCCAACCCTTGTCTCCCTTGAAAGATTATCGTTAAGGATTGTTCTGGAATTGCGCCTCGCATACATATGTTTCCCGGAGTTATTCACATTTTATAGAAGTATTTAGAGAAATAGAAAATATTAATTGCACGATTGAAGGTTTTCCATTCAATACCAGCCTAAACCAACTAGAGTTGTGAAACACCTACTATAAACCCACACTAAACCGGCGTGAAATCTCTCGTACTGCAAAGATTGATTTCTGTTATAGAGCCCAATCTATTTCAGCGGGCTAAGCGTAGCTTGTGAGATGTGCTCTATGATTCTCTTCACTAGCAGCTTACCTATTGCACTTAAACCTACTCAGTATTGCATATTGTACTATAAATCCTATGTGCTAAAGGTCCTAGTGGTGGTCTCGGATACTGATGACTGACCGAGGAGCGGTCAGCAAGGTAATAACCAACCTCAAGAAGAAATGCCAATATAGCAACCTGCCTCCGGCCAAGGAAAATAGGCAGGTCTCAAGGGGTCCACCTCCAGTTGGGATCCTTCCAGCCTCCTCCCAGATTCTGGGTCGCAACATCACGTGCAGTGAGTCGTACACCCTGTTCCTTATCTCTCCTGCGATTATCAAGCCTGAACCATGTCCCCAACCCTATCACGACACACGCACCCACCAAAAGGAAGACACAATTCACAATCAACGCGGGCATATACCTTGGTGCGGTATCTGCCTGGAATGACAGACTTGATGGAATGCCCGCGCAATTGGCCGCGCCCACCAAGAAGCCCACCGTCGCTGCTCGCTGGCTCTCATCGGTGACGTTGTTGGTATGCCAGCTATGGAAGATACTGCTTGGTACGAAAGCGCCGGCCGCCAGGAGGAAGCATGCGAAATAGGCTACCCCCTTGTTTGTATTTGCGTCAACGGTGGCGAGAATAACGTATCCGACAAACGTGATGATCAACGCGGCCGCCAGGTGGAAGGAGCGCTCTCGAAAATGATCCGACGACTTGGCAATGATCCAGAGAACCACGGTCCCGACGCAGTACGGGGCCACCGTATATAAATTTGTTTTCACTGCGGAGTAGCCTTGGAGAGCCACCATTTGAGGGAGGAAATTGCTAACGGAGCTTTGGGCAACACCGAAGCAAAAGCAACTGACGGCCCAGACGAGGACCCGCCAATCCAACAGGGCAGCCAGAGCGTCTGTGATGGAAAGGTGATCTGTTGTACGGACAGACCCATCTTGCAGGAGACGCATCTGTGCCACTTGGGATTCGGCTTCGTTGAACCAGTGACACTTGGAGCCACTGAGGGGGAGCCACCAGGCTGCGAATGTAGCGATGATGATGGTCGCACCGCCTTCGATCAAGAAAAGGTATTTCCAGCCTGGTAGATGTTGTTTGATCTGAAAGACACCAAAGGCGATAAGGCCGGAAAATGCACCTACGGTTCACGGACGAAAATTGTGGTGAGTAGAAGCATTGTAGTGTTTGGGGTATTGGAAAATTCAAAGCTCACCTGCGATGGTAACCATGCCGTAAAATATAGAGAGGCGAAAGGCGATTTCATTTCTTTTATAGAATTGTGTCAGGTAGAAGATCACCCCCGCTGGGTTTTTCATTAGCCAAGTCTCTGTCACTCCAGGACCATTGTATGCATACCAAAAAAGCCTGCTTCGAATACACCCATAAAGAGTCGACATACGAGCATACCAGCAAAATTGAATGCTGCACATTGAAGAAGCGTAACACTACCCCTACAAGGAGGTTACTATAGCCCATACTCCTAGTATCCGGAAAGACGGAAGGTCCGGCACCTACCAGCCAAGCATCATTATAGGAAGCATGGTTTTACCGCTGAACCTCTTCAGCAGTAGGTTGGAGGGCAGATCGAACAGGGAGAATGTAACATTAAAGACGGCAAGGATAATACTGTATTGATTGCCAACCAGCTTGAGATCTTGGTCAATACCATCCGTCTTCGCGTTCCCCAGATTACTTCGATCAAGGGAGTTGAAGAAGTACATTAACGAAAGGACGGGAAGAAGTCTAGATTCGGAGTCAGTGATGGCTATCTCTCCTCTGGAGGTGAGGACAATGTGTTACTTGAAGTCCAACTTCCGGAGTACTGATCTCTCGATGCACGGATCGATTCTGATAGATTCACCTGGTACCGTGCCCGTTTCTTTGGCGGCAGCGTTAGAAATCACAAGCTCTAGCTCATCCTTCTTTGAGGTCTGGGATTCCATGACTGCGCAGGGGCCAAGGATGCCTAGGATCAATGTGAAGGCGTGAAGGCAATAACCGGGGACTGAAAACACAGGGTTGAGTCGCCTCTTATAGGCTCAGTTTCGATAACAGTAGCTCTACATAACTGGTCACCCTATCAGCCAAAACCAGACAGATATTGCTAACATTGCATGCACCCCAGAGGGATAGTCGTCGGGCGACACACTTCGTTGTGACACGGAAGATAGGCAGGCTCTTGAGGCGGACGTCATACGGAGGGGCGGTATCCTATCATGTCCTACACGATCAAGGTTCACCATATCATCTTATCGAACATACGGAGGGCATTAAACACTAATCTGGGGTTGTTGTTGCTCCGACGAGAGCGGCATCGATACGATTAGGGCCAACTTGGACCGACATGGCAATTCCTTGTCGGTTGAACCCGCCGGCAAGAGTCTTGATATCTCATTTTCCCCGCACGCCATTATCACTTCCCTTGACAACATTGACTAGCAGGATCAACGCCCTCGACACGTATCACTCGATCAACGAGCAAACGGGGAAGGTCCAATCGATGTTAGGGTATCGGTGTTGTCTCCGAGAAAGCGATACCTGCGCTGTTCGGCCCGTGACCTAGAATTCTGGTGTTCATCTCAAGCGAACGAAACGAGGGACAACGGTCTTTCTGAAGCAGATACTAACTGAGGTAGAGGAATATTGCCTTTCTAGGTAAAACGGCCTGTATCAGCCCGCGACGGAATATTCCGACAACCGACATCTCGTCACGTAACGCGGAGCGGATTCAATTCCAACAAGCAGCCACTGAACAACCTCCCTCGACCAGTCGTCTTCCTCGCGGCTTCCTCCCCACGCTCAAGATACTACCGTACTGCGTTGGGGCCCAGGAGCTAAGTTCCGACGGTCGCAAGGTGGGCTGATCCGAGATCAAGAGCGATTGTTTAAGCGCCCCGACAATCTCGGGTGGGGTTGCGTTCTGATAGACTAGGACTCCAAATGGCTGGTGTAGCTCAGGTATAAGACAGGAGTACGGCTGACTCTGAACTGTCGAGCTCATTTTGCGTGAATGACATTGCTTTGGGTCACTTTTTAGTGCTCTATGGTTTCTACAATGGCGTCTCAAATACCGCTCAAGGACAAGCAGTCACCCATTGTGATTGTTGGGGCAGGTGTCTTCGGCCTCAGCAGTGCCATCCATCTAGCCAAGAGAGGATTCACAGATATCACTGTCTTTGACCGACAGCCATACCATGAGACTCTGTACGACTTCGATAAAGGCTGCGATGCTGCCTCTGCAGGTAAATACTTCCGTCCCACGCACACAGAACCCATGGTGTAATTTCTGACAAACAGACAATTTAGACTGCAACAAGATCATCCGCGCTGCGTACGGTGACGAGGTTTGGTACCAGAGCCTAACCCTGAAGGCGATCGAGGTCTGGGAATCATGGAACAGGTCTCTTGCAGAAGAGGCCATATTGCCGCCCGGGATGACAAGGAAGGATCGGATCTATGTCAACTGCGGTAATTATCATTTCGGGGACGAAACCCATGGTCTCAACAATTTCGAGAAACTATCGGTGGACAACATTACCAAAGCTGGTAAAGGCCAGACACAGTACCTGCTGTATTCTGATCCAAAGGAGGTGACACGCGCCCGGGCGGATGGGTTTAGCTACGCAGTGGATCCGTTTGGCCTTGCCAAAGATGGACAGCATCAGGGTTATTTGGACATGATCGGGGGATTTGTTTATGCAGACAAAGCTTGCACCTATGCGCTCCATCTAGCGAAGCGGCTCGGTGTCAAACTGGTCCTCGATAGGCAGACGGGTAGCTTGGAGAGCTTCCTAGAAGATCCGACTGGTAGAGTGGTCGGTATCAAGACTGGCGACGGCAAACACCACACGGCCGCAGCGACGATCATTGCGTGTGGAGGCTGGACACCTAGTCTGATCCCCGAGATCGATGGCCTCTGCGAGACCACAGCCGGATCCCTCGCCATGATCCAGATCCCAGAAGGATCTTCCCTTCGGGACCGGTTCTCGCCAGACAACTTCCCCGTATTTCAGTGGAATACACGGGCTGGGGAAAATGGCAATCTGTACGGATTTCCGCTGGATAGTCGCGGTGTGATGAAGATCGGGTACAGAGGAACGAAGTATACGAACCCACAACAGGTCCAGTCGGGCCAGGTGCGCAGTGTACCGATCACGAAGTGGACGTCGCCGTTCATTACTGGATTGCCGGAAAAGTCCGTCCAGGTTATTCAAAGCTTTTTAGACAAGTATCTTCCCGAATTGAAGCAGAGTGGGATCGGAATCTCCCAAACCAGACTGTGCTGGTACACGGACTCATTTGATAACAATTGGGTAATTGATGACATCCCGGGCAAGGAAGGGGTCATTGTGGCTACAGGTGGCAGCGGTCACGCTTTCAAGTTCCTACCGTTACTTGGCGAGTTCGTCGCCGACAAGGTGATGGGAATCGAGTCGGACATGCTGCGCAGGTTTCAATGGCGGAAACTGCCCCATGGGGAACCGCCTCGTAACCAGCTGATGAAGGGATTCAATGATGTAAATGCTCTCTACCGAGTGCGGATGGTGCCTGACCAAAACAGCCACTATACTTCCAAACTCTAGGATAGAGTCGTCGACTCTTTTATCTTGGTTGCTGGAAGACAGATAGGGCATCATATCTAGAAAGCAAAAGCTTTGAGAGCCGTTCGAGCTGTTAATGCTGCAAACGTAGTAGATTGAACTGATAAAGTATAGTAGCCACAACCTTGCGCTGAAGGGTGTAGTAGCTATTGTTGCCTTTGTCCAGGGAGGGGTTTCTAGATAGACATGGGCATGAAGATATATATATAATCAAGTATATCCCACCGTCACCCACCGTCCTGTACAGTAAATACTTCTCCCGCTCTTTGGGCCCAAAATTAAGAGTTGGCCAGTTCAGAGAAGAGGACCGCATTCTTAATTACATTATTTGGCACAGATCAAGAATGAAGATTTGCTGGACGAGCCACTGGATAACTGAAATTTGGTGAGTTTCGACTGGGGCAAGAGAGTGGGGATTGCCGGATATTGGCGGCCCCTCAAGAAAAATTTTCCCTTTCCCCTTTTCTCTTCCTAACTAACGAAGCCTTTCTTCTTGCCTCAGGGTCTCCATTTCACAAAGAGAGTCTTACTCGGTAGGAAAAGGATTCCCACAGAAATTGCCCCTGGCGCGTTGGGTGACCTGGATGTGCCGTCCTTATTCAGGGGGAGTGGCGAACCAAATGCCACTCATTTTTGAATCCCAAGAAAAATAAAACTAAAAATAAATTACGCCTGGAACCAGTGGCACAAGTGGACTCCCAAAGAATGGCATTTATCCGCGCGCTTGATGTTCGACTGCCCATCGGGTTGAGTCTATCAATTCTATTTAAAACAGACCATAGCAGAATATTGACTTATGGTATACCTCGATGAGATCGAGCTCGACATGGGTCTGAAGCCCCATGAAATGGACCTTGACGAGGTGTCTCGAAATCGTATAGACAAAGTAGTCTTGATCGTAGCAAATAAGCATCCTGCCCCTGGGGTCATCATGATGATGTTCTCAAGATCCGAGCGAAGGCACAACATTGACGTCAGAAACCGTTTCCTTTCATGATTTCAGGACGAACAATGAATCCATTGGGCAAGAGGCTTGATGTAGTGGGACGTAATGTCAAAGACACTGCACTACAGAGCAACCGAATCGACCGGCGCGTGGGCTACTGTGCAAAAAACCCTGTGATTGACCAGGTAGAGCTCCATATATTGTCAAAATGGCTCCACTTCTCGCGGAAAATCTCCACCACTTCATTGCCAAAAGCTTGTTGAAGTACTCGGCAAGCGCTAGAACGTTGTTCATTGCCTATAATGGAGTAGCTCAATGGCTCAGCTTTTTGGAGATTTCCCTGCGCTCATTGAAAGAAAAAAAAAACTCCTCTTCTTGTCCTTATCTATCTCCCTTGCATTCAGCTCCACCATTCCATAACCTCTTCTACTTGTGCTGCTGTCCTCGCAGTTTGACTAGCCTGAGCGATACAGCAAGGTACTGGGTTACGTTGGAATGCGTCATCATGGACGAAGGTAGCCCCAGACGCCCCCGAGCTAGGGTGAGTTCCTTCAGTGATTGGGTCAAAACATCTCTCAGTGCTCACGGCTCGTTGCTAACACCGAATCGCGGTTGATATAGTCAGAAGCGACCAGCCAGAGTAGAATGGAAATCAACAGGGAGTCGTCGCCGACATCACCTACACGCGGCGTGAGTGATTCTGCCAACTATAGCTCTCCCACTCGTCTCACGTCAGGAGTGGACACCTCAAGAGATGTTGAACCCGACGGGATCCGACGCCGCAATACTGTCCGCTCGGCGCGGACAGGCAGTTTGGCACAGCGAACGACCCTAGCGGAGCGCACGCAGGGACAGTTCACCATGGGGGGTCCAGAGGACGGCCCACAGCTGCGGCAGGCACATGAACCTTTTGTTCAGCCGGGCTATTCACATCTTAACCCCTCCTATGAGCAGCCCGCAAATACGAAGCCCGTCTGGTCTCTCGCAAAACCCTTGCCGCGTGTGGTGCGGGCGGGCATGGTGCCGACAAAGGAAGAGCTGCTCGATGCGAGGCTGCAGCCAGAGCGTCCGGCCGAAAACTCGCAGAAGCTTGGGCTCGATGTGGATCCGAATGACTTGGAGCAAGGCCAAATTCCCAAAATGGCGGATCCCCGGAAGATGGCAGCGCAGGTGGAGGACGCTCGCCTTCAGCGTGAAAACAACTTTGTCAATAAAGTCCTCACCGGAGATGTTGGTTCCTCGCGCATATCACGGACGTCCTCTACCCGCCGGCGTCGCCCGTCAGTCCGGATAGATGCCGCGAGCGATCAGCTTTCCACCGTCCCAGAAGGGCCGAGTGCGGTCCCGAGCGTAGCTTCCGTTCAGGCTGGAGAAGGCCTGCCGCATGGGAATGATGAGCCCCTGGAGACCGTGCCAGAGCAGCCGGAGGTGCAAACTGCCGCGGTGGATGCCCTGCCTGACCTTTCGGCCTTGCATGAATCAACACTCCCGGATGATCTGCATCCACTAGTGCAGGAGCTGGTGGAAGACGAAGTGCACAACAATCATACCACCTGGTCCGTTATTCGCACTCACCATCGTGAGGCGCTGGCTGAATCCCTGGCGGTATTTGTCCAGCTGACCATTGGCTTCTGTGCTGATATTTCTGTCACCGTCGCTGATGCCGGTAATCCCAATACAACTGCGTGGGCATGGGGCTTTGCTACCATGATGGCGATCTATATCTCCGGTGGTGTCTCGGGTGCTCATCTCAACCCCAGTATAACGATTATGTTATGGTTTTATCGTGGCTTCCCTAAGCGTAAGATGCCGGAATACTTTCTGGCGCAATTCGTGGGAGCTTTTGTTGCGGCACTGACTGCCTATGGGGTATACTACCAATCCATTCATCAGTACCTCCTTACCCACCAAGATACGGGGATCGTGACCAGCTTTGTGACGGGGCAGCGTCAATCATGGATCGATCCAGCAACCGCCTTCTTCACGGAATTTCTCGGGACGGCCCTCACGGCCACAACAATCCTGGCCTTGGGTGACGATCAGAATGCACCTCCTGGGGCGGGCATGAATTCGCTGATCGTTGGGCTGATGGTGTTTGTGCTGTCGAATACTTTCTCTTACCAGACAGGGGCTGCATTCAACCCCAGTCGAGACTTTGGGCCACGCCTCGCTCTCCTCGCTCTCGGCTATGGGTCCAACCTTTTCACAAACCCCTACTGGTTTTATGGGCCATGGGCCGGCTCTCTATGCGGTGCTCTCATCGGTGCGTTCCTGTACGATTTCATGATCTTCACTGGTGGTGAGTCGCCGGTGAATTACCCTTGGGAGCGTACTCAGCGCTCGCTGCGGAAGAGTCGCATCAAATGGAAACGGCGGTTGCGCTTTGACCGTCGACGACGTGGCATCCCCGAGAAAGTCGTTGCTTAATGTGTCGCTCGTTGAAGGGCTCATGGCTGCGTGGAGGTTTCCTTCTTTCCTTTATGAACCGATAGACATCTCTAGATTCCCACTTATTTTGCGCTGAGCGTTATTTCCTACTGTATATAGACCATCTAGAGTGATATAGAACGCAGAATGAACACTTACTACCCATACATCTCATTTGATTTCCAACGTGGACCGGGTAGCCCAATCGGGAAACCCGGGTCACATGGCCTCAGTTGACACCACGTGGGGTGTCGAAACCCAAGATCGACATTCGAGCGGCATCGTCGGATTAAATTGATTCCTCCACCACTCCACAGCCATCCAATGCGCGTCCCTGGACGCGTACCCACGTTATAGAACCAGTTTTCGCGTGCTATTTACCTCGGCTTCCCAAAAAGCTCCAAATCACATCCGTAATGCCACCCAAGGCACACCCAATAGCCGAACCATCCGATCTCCCAATTCACCCCTTTAGATCGGCCGCTGAATTTGAACATTTTCTGGAGCGGGAGCATTCCACATCTCCAGGGATCTACGTGAAACTGGCCAAAAAGTCTTCCGGCATTCCTTCTGTCTCTCGCGATGAAGCTGTGGAGACGGCGTTGTGTTTCGGATGGATCGATGGTCGTGCGCATGCGTACGATGAGGACTGGTGGCTGGTGCGATATACCCCACGACGTGCGAAGAGCATCTGGTCCAAGAAGAACGTGACGACCGTAGAACTATTGCTGAACGCCGGTCGTATGCGGCCAGCCGGGTTGGCCGTGGTGGAAGCTGCACAGGCGGACGGTCGCTGGGCTCGTGCATACGATGGCCCGGCCACTATCACGGTGCCGGATGATCTAGCAGCTGCGCTGACGCAGACGCCAGAAGCCGCGACTTTTTTTGAAGGGTTGAATCGGTCAGACAGGTACTCGGTCTTGGTTCAACTTCAGTGGACTGCTCCACAGCGCCGAGCGAAGCGCATCGGCACATTGGTCCAAATGCTAGCAGATGGTAAAACGCCAGGAGTGTCAGTCAAGTCAGCCAAAGCAAGTAAACGGAAATCTGTGGATAGGAACCATGACCAGGATGGACGTCGGAAAACATCGAAAAAGACCTGACCCTATGCCTAGTCTACGAGATCAATAGAAAGGCCAACATGAGGCTTCATATCAACCCAACGCAGGGTGCTAATATAAATGCTATGCAGTGATTTGGGAAGCATATATCACTAGAATGCGCTAGCACCATCCCCTTTGACCATGACCAAGTTGCTAGACTTGTGAGGCCGGGAAGGTCTCGATTCACCTTTGTCATCAGAATAAGATGATGATGTTAACACCATTTCTGGGACTGTAAAATATCCAAAGAATATAAAGCAACGTCTGGGTTCCAATAGATGTATTCAGTACAAGGATACCTAGATGCCATAAGCATGCAGCTACCGGAGTGTAACTTGGTCAGATAATCCCAGTGTGCCCCTTCAGCATGTGTGTATCCCCAAATCACCACCCCCATCAATGTAGCTCTTCTAGGAATCTCCGTGTTGACTGACACTCGTTTATGCTGTACGGTGGAGGGCGGTGTCTAGTGGTAAACGAAGCCAGATTTGTTGAGACCCTCGTAAATCCCAACAGCAAGAGAGGCACCGTATGAAATCGACAGGGACATACACGAGGTTGATATTGTGGGAGCCACCGATACAAATCGAACCATCGGCAAAGCTACCGATCGACGCTTTTCGGGACCCTCCCGAGGCATCGGGAGGGGCCGACGTTTCTGCAGAGGCAGAAGGATTATCTTACGGCACTAGACTAGAATGCAATTTCCCAGAAATAGAAACTATCTACAAGCACTCTCCACTTGGGGTTAACCAATCAACCACAGAGATATGATGGGCCCTGACATGACCCGATGCGTGAAAGAGGTGCCATGCATGTCTCCTGAGAGGTCATGTAGCACCTCGAACTTTTTTGTTCGCTTTACCTGGCTGCCTGGATAACCACTGCCATCCATTCGAGCATACTATGAACATTACACAACCAACCGTCATCTCAAGGGAGTCAGTCCCCTCTGAAATATCAAGACTGGGACCCTGGCGAGGTACTGTGTAGGAAGACCTTCTAATGTTTCATCTGATAATAAGAAAAAGGGACAAAGAAGAGCAGCCTCGGAAGCGGGAGCCTTGCAGGATCCAAGGTTACATCGTCTCGTGGGGATGGAGCTGATGATCTGATACATCTGGACCAGGCCATTTCTATTGACCCAATTATCCGACTCGTGCTTGTCGGCCATCCGGGCCAGTGAGTTAGTCTAAACGACCAAGCGCCGTTTTGCACGAATAACGACTGAATTCCATCATTTGTATGAATTCTACTAGGTAAAGCTTGGTGTAGAGTTGTGTATGTCCGAGCCATTCCTTCAGGGAAATCCTTAGATGAAAACGTTGAAGTGCACATCAATGGGGCCACCTCACGGCTGGAAGGCCGCCGACCACCCCCGAGCTATAACGGGGTTACATTGCAATGCGTCGATCGCTTTGGGGGCGATACTTTGCAGTAATGATGTTCAATGCTCCAAGGATCATGTGGTCGAGGGGTTAGATGAGGTATAAAGACCAGCACATTTCTTGTGGGATGACCATGAAAGCGACAAGCCAAACTTCTCAGCTCCAAGTTCTCATTAATCGATCTGCTTTTCCTTTCACACAATGCGTCTCTCCGAGATCCTCGCTGTTGCTCTGGTCACTGGTGCCACCGCATATGATCTGCCGGACAACCTGAAGCAGATCTACGAAAAGCACAAGGTACATCCCATCCCATCCACCGGTATTTGACCCTACATGCTGGGATTTAGCATCTAATACTTTGTATGTGTTCAGGGAAAATGTTCAAAGGTATATGAAAAAGGATTTACCAATGGTGGCCACAGCGATGGCAAGTCCTTTGAATACTGTGGTGATATCGAGGGTGCAATTTTCATGCACTCCTCGGCCAAGGGCGGCCAGTACACCAACATGGATGTTGACTGCGATGGAGCCAACAACTCTGCGGGGAAATGCTCCAATGACCCATCTGGTCAGGGCGTGACCGCTTTCAAGGATGACGTGAAGAAGTTCGGCATTCCCGACCTCGATGCCAACCTTCATCCGTACATTGTGTTTGGGAATGAGGAACACTCTCCCAAGTTCAAGCCTCAAGACCACGGAATGGAGCCCTTGAGTGTCATGGCTGTTGTGTGCAATGGCAAGCTGGTAAGTAGATTGTCCTGAATAAGAGATGTTGTTGGCTAATTTGAGCTATTCAGCACTACGGTATCTGGGGTGACACCAACGGGGGCACTTCCACTGGCGAGGCTTCCCTTTCTATGGCGGAACTTTGCTTCCCCGAGGAGAAGCCCGATGGTGATCACGGCCACGATGACAACGACGTCCTCTATATCGGATTCACCGGCAAGGATGCTGTACCCGGCAAGAGTGCCAACTGGAAGGCCAAGAAGACCGAGGACTTCGAGGACAGCATCAAGTCGATCGGTGACAAGCTGGTTGCCGGCCTCAAGGCTTAAGAGGTAGATTATGAGACTTGTACAAACGCACAGCTGACGCGCGGATCAGCCCATGGCGCTGTACAGTATGTATAAGTAGATGAGACCCTAGTAGGAGTGGTGTGTATTTAAGCCGAGTCAAATAACAGTACTTGATAGTAATATTTCTATGTACCGCAACTAGAGGATACCATGGGAGTACTCGTCACTGGCCCTTCTAAAACTTAGAATACTCTATGATAGGCCACAATGCCTTTAAATTGAAGCGGATGACGCTTCATCTTGCGCAAGGCTTGGTGGCGCAATGTCAAATACCATCTTCCGCCCCTTATCCAAAGTCTGTTCAATTTTGTCCAAGTCCTCATCCCACTTATTGCCCTCATTCATGACTTCCAGTGGATCTTTATTCAGTTGCTCCGCATCAACATGAACATCGTCGCCTAATGTCATCACTCCTCGTGCAATAGGCCTACGGAGTTTGTCAAGCAATCCCGGGCCTTGGGCAATAGCTTGGTTGGGATCCTCATATATCTTAACTTTAAAGGTCTTTCCCTTCTGGAAGAAAAAGTCCTTGCTCGTGTAAACAGCATTTTGGTTGTCCTGTGGGAATGGATGCATCGTTTCCTCGCGGAACTCAGTTAAAGTAAGGATCAGACCTTCCCCTTTGCCCAGTCGAGTGGACACTGGGTCGGCAAGTTCATCGCTTAGTTCGAGTTTGACGTCACACGCAGACAGGTTCACGTTAGGTGCCTGGAGCAGCATATGTGAGATATGAAATTGTTTCTCAGAGCCGTACAAATAGAACGGCATAACATGTCGTGGATAGTGGTCGTCACGATTAGCGGAGTTCAAAGGACGACTTTTAACGATCCGGGTTATTTGCACTGTGCATTCAATACGGTCAAGGGGAGCCTTATTCCCGCGGAGCTTAATATGACCGGCTATCTCAGGGCTTTCACCCTGCTCCATTCTCTTGATCAACCCCTCTATATTTTGCGTGGCATCGGACGTGAACACAAAATCGCACTCGCTATGCTCAGCCTTCAAAGTAATGTAGCGCCCTTGGACCGTTGATTCCAGCTTAGCGGCCAAAAGTATCTGCTGGCGTTGAGTAGCGGCATGGAAACTCGTCTGGAAATCCAGGAAGACTTCATCGGTTCCCCGGAGAAGAAACTCGACATGTTTATCTTTGAGACTGTTTCGCTTGCGGCACCACCTCACTTCATCAATAATTATATCCTCAAATAGTTCCATTATCTTGTTTATGAAGCCTTTGTCCGTGGGGAAGGGGCTCATCACGACGTTTCGTAGGACCCAGAGATCCTGAGCGCAGGGAGTCAGTCCGAGGCGCGACATGAAATTCTGTGCGCACTGGCCGTACAACGCTGGCTCAAACTGCGTTGAAGTCAAGAAGAGTGGTACCTCATTGGGGTTACCTCTGGTGGTGGTAATGGACAATCGGTTCACCACCCGCCTCATCAGGTAGTTAGCCTCTTCCAAATCCGTATTGAGCTGGCCATCCTCCCGATACCAGTTGATCGTGAAGGCATTGATATTAAGATCTGAGCCAAGCTTCCGCAGCCAGGTCATGGATTGCTCATTTTTACTGACTTGGGCATTGTCCTTGTCGATCAAGTCCGTGTAAATGTCCCTGCGACGCTCCTCAGCCCTCTTGCTTAAGCTGTGAACGCCTTCCTCCTTCTCGACGGCCAATGGGTTGAAGGGAATGACGATATAGTAGCGGTGCTTATGAACCTTATTGTCATAATCCAAATCCCTGAATTCCCAGGCATCTTCCTTGAAATCTTGCCTGATGTGCATGGCGGCGTACCAGGCCGATAGCTGAAAAAGTCAGAAAATGTGGTCCAAATGGAACACCAAGAAGGGTCTTACCCGCGCACTGGTAAAGGCTGCCTCGCCCAAGAGACGGCCATATCCAGCCGGATTTAAACCGATTGTCTGGTTAGACATCCAAGCCGCCATGGCTGCCGCACCCGGCTTGCTACCCTCAACACCATACACTCCAATATTTTCCAGGGATCCCTGCGTCAGATATGGGCTAGTCCAGGTGACCAAAAACCGCATGCGACCATCCCGATAACACAAACTTCCAGCGGGATAGGGGATGTAGCCCGCCTTGTGAGGATCCACCGTGATGGTATCGGTTTCCTTAAGTGCAATCATATCTCTGAGGGTGTCCTCCCTCAGAGGCAGTGAAGGGACCTCATCTACCGCTTTATCGCCATCCCCTTCCTGAATGGGTTCTTCTGAGTCCATCATGTCTCGGGGAATCATGCTGGCAAAGTATCCACCCCAGGCAGCGTCGGCATGCACCAAAAATGATAGTCCCCGGTCCTGGAATCGTCGACGCATGGCCAGGATCTCATGCAATCGATCAACCGCACCTTCCTCTGTTGACCCCATGATGGCCACTACTGCATACACAGGCTGACGTTCTTCAAGACAGCGATTAAGCTCTCGCTCTAGGGCGTCAAGCGAAATGCGGCCCTCCATGTCGAGTTCCACGCCCTGCATGTTGGCGGACCCAATGCCAGCAATTGCTATCTAAGTTAGCAATCGATCTTCGAAGTCGAGAGGGATATACACACCACCGCCTTTAGGCCACGAGTAATGCCGTGTTTGAGCAAGGAAATACTTGGCGGGCTTCGTGATGCGGAACTCACGCTCCAATACGTCCTTGCCAGTCGTCTGGATGGTGAATGGCGTCAAGGCTTCCTCTAAGAACTTAGATGTGATACCAAACTGTCTATACAGAGCGTCTCCCATGCCCAGGATGACGTCAGGTTTGAGGTTTAGTAGTTCCCAGACGCCCAGGTCTTTGAATAGTTTCTCTTCCCCAACACAAGTGGTCACCTGGAATTCATTGGCTATGAAGCCAAGAGGCCCTTCCTTCATGGCCTGATACAGGGTGAGGGGGTAAAATTTGAGATTGCGCGCTGCAGATGAGTACGTAAGAAGGATGCTATTGGTTATTATTGTTATTTTTCTCTTTTTTTTTGGAAGGCTTGCTTACCAACCCAAATAGATTCCAGATTAGCCACAGTTCCATCACAGGTAATGTGGCCCCAGGAGAGAGGTAACTCGTTTTTACCCTCGTCTGTATTATAACCAAACATTTCACACAGTTGCTTTCCCACTCTCAGCTCAACAACTGTGGTGAATGGACTTGCCTCAACGGCCACATTATTCGGGTTGTAAATCATAGTCATGAAATAACCAAGCAAACCTGGCATCGCCATGTCTGTGCACATGTGCCCCTGGTATCGAGGATGCCAGAAAGGGATCGAGTGCTTGCCCAAAAGGTCAACAGCATCTCCGACGGCCTTCTGGAAGTTGGCGTTGATTGGCGCGAGCTTTTGTCGCACAGTGTCAGGGATAAATGTTTCCTATCGGGGTTAATTTGCCATGTACACTCAAGCTTGCAGGAGGCGATAAAAGAACAACGGGAAGAATAAGGGAAGGAAGAGCCATACCTTATCATTAGGCTGGTAGGCATGACGAGTCGTTACAATGCCATCCAGGATAATCTTGATATTGTCTCTAAAGTCCTGCATATTCTCGGACTTAGGCCCAATGAAGTAGGAACTGATGATATCATGGTTAGTGGGCTTATTCCGCCCTGACGATTCAACCATAGTGTCGTTGTGTATTCTGGGATGCTTCTGTTGTTGCTATCCGGGTGAAAGATATGGTTAATGTTGGTCCGAAAGTTCCCACATCCAAGTCAACGTATTTATACCGTTGTCTCCCCATACTACGTTCCACCTCAGTGGAAACCGTCCTATCCAGTTGTGGAGTTAGCCTTCCTACCTCAGCTGAGTGGACTGGTTCTCTTTCATGCAAAAGAGTGGATGCAGGATTACCCTTTCGGCCGTGGGGCATTTACAGAAGGCAATGATCAACCATTATTCGGAGCTGAAAAGAAGTAGATATTACCCAATAGGTTTATGATGGCGATCATCTTCTAGAGAGACCAACACATAAGTTACCTGCAATGCATCTCACCACTCCCATCACAAGTAATGCTTCACAGTGAATCATTACTCTATTTTACTGTCATAAAAGTGCGAGGCCATTCAACACCGCGGTAGTTACTCCCTACGGCTCCCACCCGCTTGCCGGATACGAATGCACAAAACGAGGAAAGAGATGCAAGCACGTACAGGCAGGCAGAGTCCGACACCTTGCATAGTGGACAGGCTGCCTCTGATTCATCGATGAGGATACGGTTCTGGCATTCTTGCTCAGCCGGCCCATCGAGAGAATGAGTCGGGGGCTCGTGTGAAATCCATTCACACTACGAGCAGTGACGTGGCGGTGGGCACATATGCATGATCAATCTCGAACTTGATCTGTCATCTTCAGGCCGCCAGTTTGGACCGATCTGCACCCATATCCTGGCTTGACTAAGTTAGTTCCCCACCTGTTGAGATTGGAGCAAAGTATGTCAGTTATTATTGGAGTCTGAAAGTATAGTGTACGGTCCTGGCTTTACTATCGTGACCGAGAATATGTGCCAGCCTCATTCCCTATCATAGTTTGCAGTGGACTGGAACATATATCAATGGCTTGTCATAGTTGCAGACGTGAGGTATTATCTTAGATCTTGAACTGTTCACGCCCCGGAAGATTATCTTAGATTCGCCAAAGATCAGCGGCGGGGCATCCACAGTCTGTCCGCCAGCCACTTCCGTGAAGACCCACCGTCCTGCAGGAAGTCACCAATGCAAGGCTTCATAGGTGGTCTACTGGGCCTGAACATAGAGTTAGTATAGGAGGGCATCCAATGACGTGGATATATTCCGTGACGTCTGTTGTCCGAGTCAAGTTACTCGGAATGAGCCAACTCAAAGAGACTCTTTGGCCCCTCGACTATCTTCTGTTGGGGTTGGTGGGCCCAAGGCACGGTTAAAGTGCCAATTGATGTTGTAGTCGAGTGGGACTAAAATCTTCTGCGCCAACAATGACTGATATCGTTACGCTGGTCACTGCTCGCCGTCCACGCTACCGTGCTATGGAAGGGTCTTGGTAGTAACTGCCACGTCAACATCGGCAGTTGGCCAAGGAAAGCGAGGAATACTATAGTGAACTCCTCTCTTTACTTAAAGACCAGGAATATCACAAAGACCACAAAACGTGTGATTGGTCGGCCGTCTGAATCAATATTGTGAGATTGACTAGCGGTCGAAGACTCCGTAGACTCACTGGTGGGATGAACCTCCAGAACCGGGGCGGAAGCGAGATGACATGGCCTTCGATGAAGCAATGGACACTGTCGGGAAAGGACCAATAGAGTTTCACAGTAATGGCATTCACATCTACTAGAAACCTCATTATTTTGCACCGTGGAAGAGGCGAACAAGGGGGGAGACAGGGGCACTGAGATACTAGTATGAGATCTGTGGAACGGGGTGGATTACAAATTGCGCTGTCAAGACTCGTGTTGACCCGATTCCAGAGATAAAAATGATATAAGCCTTGTATTCAGGCAGTATTTGACGCTTATGTACCAGGGCAATGGATGAAAGATATATTACTGTATCGGTCAACATATGCCGAGAGACACTGATGGACAAATTGGCCTTTAATGGTACGTGGGCATGAGAGTACAGGTATAAAAATGAGCTCACCCAGATGTCCTGTGAAATCATGAGCATTGAGTCCCATGAAAGGCTTCGAATACGCCAAGACTGGCCTTTAAAGAAAATCTAGAACCTTTGATATTTCACAGGACAAAGCCTTTGCCGATGCCATGGTGCACAGCGGTTTGCTGATATACTGAAGGTGATGTCGCCCAGCCGAGCCCGTATGGGGACCTTGTCACTTGTCGGTCCTCATTCCATCAATATTTGATCGATAGTCCCGGGACTGAAGTCATCCCGCTATCTAATGCAATGTCTAAATACGCAACTCGGGCTAAACCATGCTGCATTGGTCGTCAATTCTCTGCCAGTCTCAGCGTGTCAGCATTTAACAACCATTCTTCCATCATCCCGACTGAGATTTACCAGTAATCTGGAGTGTTGAACCGACGTCAGCATGGAATGCAATATACAATATTCACTGGTATCTACAGTATGTTGGACATCGCATGATAGAGAAGGGGCTTGAGATGGATATTAACAGCGACTATCATCACCCAGGGGCGAATCAGCAAACAGCACCTCCATTCAGCATATCATAATAGAGAAAGGTGATAGTTAGAAGCTCGATGGAGGTCAGTTGAAAACCGGATCGGTCTCTTGCCAAAAGCTTATACCTGTACTCTGATCAGCAATCGCCTGGCTCGGACCTTGGAGCAGCCCCTGCAAACCTTGTCCTCTGCCCTTTTCTCCTACTCTTGGACCGTGGAATGTGTTTCTGCTTTTCAGTCTTGACTATTGCGTCTTGCTGTATCTGCTTCCCTTTCATGTCGGTTAGCAGGGAGCAAACAGTAGTCGCTATCGATTGCCGGGGAATTTACAATCCGACCGGGTGGACGAACTTAAGCGAAGTTTCCGATTTTTAACCGAGTAGACCTGGGCGTTTCGACTTGGGCTTGCTGGCTATTAATCTTCGGTCCGAGAGCCCCCAGTGGGGAGGATGATCGAATAGTATTGGGGGATCAGGATGATCTCCTCCGTTTCGCCAGGCTGGGCACGCCGATCGCAACATCGATAAATTGCTTTTAAGGGTCACGATTGCCATTCAAGGAAATTCCGCCAACGATGGCTGCAGACTCAACCTTTACTTGAAACGCTTCACCTGGGACGCTTAGCATGTGCCATGACCTTGTCTCTCGGTCGCGCTGACACTCGGAGAGACGTTGGCACATAAAAGATGCCGCGAGAAGTGCCAGTCCCGGAAGGGGGGAACAGAATAACCCCCATCGAACGTAAGAATGGGATCTCTAAGCAGGCTGGTGGCTGTAAGTGCATCGCTTTTCGCGGTCGCTACAGCCCAGATCAGGGTTCGTCTGAGCCCGTCCACAGTTAACCTCCTCGCTGAACCCGACTTTCACACTTGGACTATTGAAAACGAAAGTCAGAATACGTCCACGACGGTTGACTCTCTGGATTTTACCTTGTCCGCCTCGTCCGATTCAGACTTAGAAGGCAACAGCTACAAATATCAGTATACCCGGCCCGTCTCCCATCTCGGAGAAAGAGTCGTCAACCAAGGGATTACCACCTCCAGTGACAACCCCGGACCCATTACGTTGACCATCCAAGGCCTGGAGTCAGGGGAGCACACTCTCTTGACCTGGCATAATGCTTGGGACTCTTTAGACTCCACTGCGACCATTTCGGTCTCGGTGGACGGTGAAGATAAGGCTTCAGTATGTCGTTAGAAGCCAGGTATAGCCATATGAGCGCTTACATGATGTGTGTTTCTAGGACATCAAGCAGTCCATTCGGGTCGACAATATTTGGGAGGCCGCAACGTCTTATGTGACGTTTACTGTAGACTCCCCCGATCAAGGGGTAGAAGTCATCTACACTCCCTCCGGCGCCGACGGACTTGTCTATCTCAATGGCTTCGAAATTGACACGCCTGCCTTGAAAGATCAAATCTCATTCCCTTCTCCATCGCATCGTGACGAGCACCTTGAGCTTGCCGATGAGGAGAGTATCACAGCAACCTGGAGAGCACCATCTTCTGGGGATTCAGTCACGTACAATGTCTATATGGGAAATTCGTCTGATGCCCTAAATGTTGTCAAAGAAGGGCTGAGCGAGACACAGGTCGTCCTATCAGGTACAGTACCCTGCCCCAGTGCAATTGTCGACTCACTCTAACCTAGCCAGGGCTGAACACGATGGATACTTTCTACTGGCGTATTGATGTGGTCTCTGGGGACAGCACGTATACAGGTCGGACATTCATGTTTCGGTTGGCGCAGTTGGCTTTCCCTGGAGCCGAGGGATATGGGTGAGTTTGAGCGCAAAGCTAAGGAACGCGTCGATTGTTCACTTAATAACATGAGACAGTCGCTTTGCCCGTGGTGGTCGCGGTGGCAAGGTCATCAAAGTCACCAGCCTGGAGGACAGCGAAGAGCCAGGAACACTGCGTTACGCGTTGGCTGTCGCGACTGGTCCCCGGATTGTCGTATTCGATGTGGGTGGAGTCATCACGATCGATTCGCGCCTCACGGTGAGTGACAGCCATGTGACCGTGGCCGGTCAAACAGCACCTGGCAAGGGCATCGCCGTCCAAGGCCACCCGTTAGGTCTCTCGGGTGCATCCGATGTGATCTTCAGGCATGTGCGGGTCAGACCCGGGACTAGCTCGAACGAAACGGTCGATGGCATGGGCATGGCGGGATCGAATTACTGCATTCTGGACCGCTGTTCAATGGTGAGCTTTTTGTACCTCCAAGATTGTTGTGCGTAGGGATTAACCAAAGCCATAGGGATGGGGAATCGACGAATGCTTCTCGTCACGCACAGCCCATAACATCACCTTTCAGCGCAACATGATTTCAGAACCCCTCAACGTCGCTGGACACAAGAACTACCCTGCTGGAACAGCCCATGGGTATGCAGCAACCATTGGCGGCGATGTCGGTTCCTTCCACCACAACCTGATTAGCCATGCGGAAGGCCGCAGCTGGAGTATGGGCGGCGGTGTCGACGACAACTCGACCTTCGCGGGCCGCCTCGATATTCGCAATAACGTGGTGTACAACTTCGGTATGACTGTCCGTTCTACCCTGTCTACCTTTGGTTAATAACTCAGTAGGCTCGCGTGTCACCGACGGCGGTGCTAAGGAAGTAAACTTCGTTGGCAATCTGTACAAGCAGGGCCCTGCTAGTGAGCTAACATATGATCTGAAAGCTACGGTGAGCGATCCGGGTTCGATTGATGCATCCTGCCGTGACTAACCAGGATGGGTGATACAGTACGAGGATAACCTGCCTGGAACCCAACAGTATCACTGTGCTGGGAACTCAATGCCCGACGTATTTGACCAGGATTCCGTTCAATACCCACCCGGAGATGGTACAGGGCAGACCTCTAAGATCGCCTGCTTTGCAGACGTCAGTATTGACCCAGCGCCTGAGTACCAAAGATTCTTCGACGAGCCGTATGTCCAGGGCCCTTGATCATATTCTCCCTTCCCCCCCCCCCCCAACCCGGTCAGAGTCACTAAAACAAATCCTGAAATTAGTTTCTTTCCCTCGTACATCGAAGAGCATACCTCTACAGAAGCATACAAGCGTGTGCTCTCTGACAGTGGTGCCAGTCAGCCCGTGGTCGATGACCATGACAAGCGTATCATCCAGGAGACCCTGAATGGAACCGCCACGTACAGCGGCTCGAAGACCGGAAAGCCCGGGCTGATCGACAACGAAGCGGATGTAGGTGGACTCGAGGACTTCCCAACCACTACGCGGCCCACAAGCTGGGATGCCAACGACGATGGCATTGCCGATTGGTGGGACGGTTCCACTGGTGGAGATGGCTATACGGCGATTGAAGGCTATATCAATTTTATGGCGGACCCGCATGTGTTTGTGGCACCAGGGGCATCGGTCAAGTACGATTTGGCCGCTCTCGCTGGCGGATTTTCTAAACCAGCTTTCGAGGTATCCGGCGGCGAGTTCGGCTCAGTCTCTGCAGCCGACACCGTGGCAACGTACACTGCCGGTGACAAAGCTGGAGTGGACCGATTCAATGTCACCATTTCTGATGACGAGGGCAGTACATGGGAGAGGTCAGTGGGCGTCGCCATTTTTGAGGGCGCTGATTCTGTGAAATGATAGCAAGCGAGGTTATCAAAGGGACTCGATGTTTTACAGTGATGCTCTACCGGGCTGTATCAACTGGTGTTTACAGTCATCGGCGGCTATGTACAATCCAAGGATACAATGAACTTTCGTAGATTTAACGATGATTGTTACTAGTATCTCAAGCCTATAGTCATCGGTGCAGCTTTATAGCGGTAGTAAGTTAGATATTGGGCTGCTGGACATCAAAACCATATCGTGAAAGGTCATCACTCTCCAATCAGGAGATCGCAACTTGCGACACGTCAGCTTAGATAGGTTCTGAAATCATCCCGTCGCCCTGACCGGACATTGCTTCTCCCATGACAAATGTCGATAGTGGGTTGACGGAACTTGGGTTTGACTAGGTGCCAATCGAATCGACTTTACATGTTCGAAACAATGAACATTACATATCCTGGGGCATCCCATCTGATAGCGGAGGTCCGACATAAACTAAAGAGAAGTTAGCAGAGGAAATTCCTCGCGTTGAGAAAGACGCTATACCTTTCCTCGCGTGAATTATATACCATAAGAAGGCCAAAGTCGTGAACCCTGCGAAGACCACCGACGCATAATTCATGGACACCGGTGTGACGGGCAAGGTGGAAGGCATACTGAATAGGACGAGCTCAAAGGCAATCCACGCTAGCGCGATGAGGTTCACCATGGTTCCTAGCAGTCGACCGCAGTTCCACCTTGCTTTAGATACTTCGGAGCGCTTGTTGTAAAATAGGGAAATGCTGATTGGAATGGAATAGGTGATCGCCAGCGCAATCACACCAACCGAAACAAACGCCGTAAAGGCACTGCTACTGCCTAGGTTGATCAATCCCAAGAGCATTTGTACTACGGTCACCAGACCCAATGCCCACAGGGGGACGCGGAGACGATCATCGACCCGAGAAAACAGCCTCGACATGGGGAGGGCCGTATCTCGGGCGAGAGCCCACGTACAACGAGATGCGGCGTTGGTAATGCTGACGGAACAGAAGAACCCGACGACCAGAAGAAGAGAGACAAGACCGACGGCACCCGCCCGCGTCCCCATTACCACCTGAAACACATAGGGAATCGGTTGGCCGCTTGGTGCATTGGTAATATCGACCAGTCCGGGGAGAGTGGCACACAGAGGGATCACAAAGAAAAGGCCGGCGGTGCCACCGACCGGGATGCAGAGGGCCATGGCCTTGGGCACCTTGATCGCTGGTGCATGTACTTCCTCTGCCATCGAGGACACCATCCCGATCGCCGAGAAGACAAAGGCCGGGGGTAACAGACCGATACAGAATGAAAAGTTTCCCCAGCCGGACAGGGAGGGATCATACTGCGCAAGGGTATCGGAGGGAGAGTGTCTGCCCGCTTTGGCGGAGACCGAGACTGCTACTAACACTACCAGGATGCTCACCAGAGTCCAACCGGCACAAAGGGTGTCTACAAGGGGAAGAAAGCGGTTCCCGAAACCACACATCGAGAAGGCCAGGATACAGATGGCGTAGAGGACCAGAAGGAGCTGCCAATCAGTGGCTTCCCAGCTGGAATAGAGGGACACCGTAGCCACTAGGAGTTGCGCAAATGCGAAATTTACCCCGAGGGTGATGGTCCAGTTCCCAATCAGCCACACCCACGCTGTCATGAATGACAGGAGCTTGGCATGTTTCCCGGATAGCTGGAAGGACCAGTAGTAAGGACCGGCGGAGGTGGGATATCGAGAGGCTAACTCGGCGAGCGACATGGCCACGCACTGATCCATGAGGCAGACCATAATCCAGCCCACAAAGATTGAGAGTTGACCGCCGCCATAGATGGCTTGCATGAGTGCAGCACTTTCGGCGAAGGGAATTCCCGCAATGGACAGCGATTGGAACAGGAGAGTAAACAGCGAGCGGTTTCGACGGAGTTCCGAGGGGATATACCCCAGCTCCCCAAGCGCGTGATCCGGGTCATCCTGGAGCTCCAAGGGTTTCTCTAGATTGGTCTTATCGGACATTTTAGGGTCACGATCATGAGGAATACAACTTCTGAGCATCATGCTCACGGACTCTGTGGGCAATACATATCGGATACATACTTATAGAGCAAGTGCCGTAGGGGGTATGTAAGAGCCAGTGGCAGGTCACACACTCCTTCTCGTTCTTGTCTATCAAATCCGCTGTCCCTATCATTGGTCCAGCCGGGGGCCAGATACCAATACATAGTCGAAAGGAAGGTATAAAGACGTCACTTGAAGGTCGCATAGTTTGGAGAGGCGGTAAATATTGCGCGATTAGGTCAAGCACTTAAGATAGCGTCGCGAAAACGCGGGGAGAGCTTCGCATCCGAGCTTCCCGATCTGCACTCCGCAAGGGAGAGAGCCTCGCCTAAACCCTTTGGGGGAATGTTAACCTTGTAGACTTTGGAATCTCCCCTCATTGTCTCCACTTCTGGACTACTATCGGCTCTTTGCGATTGGATAAGATCAGCCCAGTTGCGATTGGATACGTCACCAAAGTTCGACATCCAGAGTCATGGTTGAACACGAGCTTGGTGAATTTACATTATAATCGGCCTAGTACTTAATGTGCGCACTGCCCAACAAGAGAAGAAAGCGAACACAGTGCTCCATTGCTCGGTGTTGTATGTAGAAGATGAATCTAGAAAATCCATAGTGCACAACACCGCCCAAGCAAAAAGGTCGAAAGATGGCTGGCCTTCTCACGAAGAGACGGTTTAACAGTTTGGATTGTGTAAAAGATTCAAACTTTGACTGCGGGAATGAACCTTTCTACGGGCAAGTACGTTGCAAAGATGAACTATGTAACTCTTCAACGTTATACAGTCTTAAGTCCAATGACATGATTTCTCTCACTGAAAAGCATCAGGACACTCTTCCAGGAAGTCTTGGTATGTTCGCGGACGGTGTCCAGCCCAATCCTCAATAACTGTATTTGACGCAGGCTCGTATCTACCGGAGTTGTACATCTGGGAGAGTGTGGTGAGTGTGTCGGCTAGGAATTCTCCCATTCCAGCTTTCAGAAATCGTTCCTTGGCCTCAGAGTGGGAAACCAGATGGTATCGGATCTCCCGGTCAAGATGTCTGGAGATCAGACTGGCACAATCCACATATGAGAGTGCTTCGGGGCCGTGAATGACCAAAGTCTCACCGCGGTGTTGCGCATGGGTGAGAACAGCGGCTGCAACCTCGGCAACGTCACGTACATCCACCATGAATATACCAGCTTCTGATGTGACGGAAGAGGTCATGGTCCTGTTACGACCAATCTCGTCAGAGAAAGTCATGCTTGTAGTCTGCATAAATGTGTGGGGCTCCAAGATGGTATACGGGATTCCACTCGCAGCAAGGTAAACTTCTATGGCGTGATGCTGCCGACTGAGCAACAAGGGCGAGTCTTCTGCGGCTGTCCAGGCGGATAATTTGGTAATGCCTTTTACGCTTGCATCTTTCGCCAGGTCGATGATATGGTTCTCGACTTCAAGCTGTTCTTCTGACGGTGCTGTTAACAGAAATAGCTGATCCAAGCCCGCGAGAAATTTGTGGAGGTCGACATCGTTGCTGTAGTCTCCAATTTGGACCTCCACATGAGGAAGAGCAAGCTGAGTTGCCCCTTTGAAGTGGTGAACAAGCGCACGAGTTGCATGTCCTTGACCACTCAGCTTCGATACCAGTAAGCTGCCAATCGTACCGGAGGCTCCAAGAACGCCGATCATGGTTTGATGGTGCTTAAAAGCCGTTGTGGGAGCCGAAAGGATTAGGTAAAGGGCGAAATCTGTATCAGTTCATGTAGAGCGAGAAGGATTTCGAGCATCAGGTAGTCTCTTTGTTCTTATACATTTGGAGAACCAAGGTACCATCGACCGGCCGTGGCATGACCAGCAGGGTCCAGCCCCCTTACCCTCGGGCTCCAGACGGGACGAGGATGTGCCGGTCTGATTGATCGGTCCGGTGTGTTGTTCTCCAGAAACAGACCACCTGTAATCCTTGATCCTTCATTTCTAAGTGACATTAGCTATAGGCAGTTGGATCATGAATTTAGTACGTAGTCTAATGGTGTCAAATCCCCAGAAAGAAAGATCATTCGCGGGGTACCTCCCGTCAATGCTCAGTGACAGTGAGCTACCACGAGCCCAGGATTTATACTAAACCTCATATAGTATAGCTCTTGTATATTAATATAACAATAGTTAGATCTAGGCCTCGCCATGGGTCAGGTTTGGTTCTAATATTCGGATCGGTGCCAGAGTTGATCGGGTTCTCCGCTAGACCCGACCCGATATCAGCTCTCTACCATAGTGATTCTTGCTGTTAGAATGTGTGGGCGCTCTTTAGATGGATTATCTGACTGCAGATGTATGAAGACAAATAGTATAAGACGTCACAATCCTAGTCAAGCACCTATCGGCTCCTGGGTTTCCCAGTCCCAGCAGACCTCGACCATGGATAGGTGTAGTGGGAGTGGTGTGACCGTTAAGCCATGCATATAATAGGTAGCCAGCCGCCATAGTCTAATCCGACTAGTTTCTCCATTCGCCCATGAAGCGTACCAGCCGGTAGTTGTAGGAATGTACAACGAAACGGCCTCAACGACTATCGGAATGTAGTAGCCGTGGGACAACCTACACCCGCTTTGCAATAGCTGGCCTATGTGGGCCGAGTCATACCGATATATCAAGTATTCACGCACAGCGGCAGATTACACCATGGAATCCTCCAGTTTGAGTCGATCGCTCTCCCGTTTGACTATTACGAGTGGGCCAGAAAGCGACAAACGCCCCAACAAGCCTATCTCTCACGACCACCCGGTCCGCGAGGCTCCGGAATACCGATTTGCTAACATGACCGCCATTAGCGTTGACAGTGCGGTATGCACGCTGCACCTGGCAGATAAATTGAAAGAGGCCGCGGTCGTCGTGCGGGACTTCTTGCGACGTGAACCGAATCATCGGGTGCTACAGTACAGGCATGCGTGCTTGTTGAAAGAGCTGGGTGCCTACGCTGACGCCCGCATGGCTTACGAGAGGTTTCGTGCTCTATCCGTCACGGTCCCGGTTGGGGTGATGCTTGACATCGCTGAGTGCTTTCTGCACGAACACGATTACGCCAATGCTGTAACAACACTCAACGAAGCCTGTCTCAATGAGCGCAGGGGTCTGATCATTGCGAGTCAGGCTCTGCGCTTCTTGGGACGTCCGGCAGAGGCAGAGGCGTACTGCTTGCACTTGCGGACCCGCGACGGCTTGTCTTCAGATGAAGAAGTCGCCGAGTATGGGTTGGCGCTTTTTCAGCAAGGCAGGGATGAAGAAGCGTTGTCCTGTTTACGCGGACATCCGGAGGTTGACCAGCTGGCCGTGCTCCTCTGCAACTTGGGTCAGCACGAAGAAAACATCAAAACGTACAACTGCGCATCCGTTGCCGAACATCCCGGTTTGGCGCGTTGGCTGGCCATCAGTCATGCTGCCCTGAGGAACTGGCCCGACGCAGAGCTGTTCGCACGGGTGGGACTTGATGGAAATCCGGAAGACCAAGAACTTTGGAGCCTCTTGCAAACGGCGTTGGCCAAGCAGAATGCCGGGGCGGGCGATGCTGAAGCACGCATGCGTGCGCACCTAGCGCACCTCCACGCCAGCGAAGCACTAGAAGATTACCTCATGGCGCTGGCCAAGCGCGCTGGCGCAGCCAAACCATCCTGGGATTTTGTGTTAGCGTATGCCGCCTATCATGGTGCCCGTCAAGCGCTCCCCCTCTATGAGGAACATTTCAGTGGGACCACTGATGCCGGGTATCTGCTGCATATGGGCGAGCGCTTGATAGACTGGAGTGTGTTTCATGTTGGCGCACCCATGGTGTCCCTTGACACAATGCGCGATATTGTTGACGGCGCTGCGTTGCTTAGAGCCGCGGCGACCAAGGCGTTTCTAGGCCCCCGCAGTCAGGTGCGCCGTGCGCGTCTTGGGGATCTTTTACAGACGTTGGATGCCCATGGGGCGATGTTGGAACAATTTCGCATCTTGACGACGCCGGTCCCCGACGACGCAGGCTGCGCGGAGCACCTTGTCGCCGGCGCGCGAATCAGTGCCTACTATCGAGATTACAGCGCAATGTGGGACTGTCTCGAGGCCGCGAAGGACTTGGGTGCCAATTTCGCCCTCCTCGTGGAACTCGGCATGCCTGATGCGGCCCCCCGAGCACGCCACCCAGACGAGCAAAAGGTCCTACACGTAGGACAGGCGTTGATTGACGCGGGCTTGCCCATCGATGCCGGGATTATTGCGTCACTCTATGCACGCGCCTGGAGGCACAGTGCCGATCTTCAGGCTATGGCGGCTCACGCCTATTTCGCCGTGGGAGACTACGCCCTGGCACGAAAGCATTTCAGGGCCCTGAAGGCCCTGCAAGGCCTGGCGTTTTCCATCCAAGACGGCGGCAAACTGGCTGAGTGCCATGTTGGTTTAGGGCAGTACCAGGATGCCTACGATGTCCTCGCAACCTATCCCGGGGTGCTGGACCGCCGCGCTCTATGGATGAAGTTTATCGCCTTATGGGAGCTAGGTCGTGGAACGCTCGCAAATCAGCCCAGTGCGGCTTGTGGTGAATTAGAAGCGCAGGAGCACAAACGCATCGCCGATCTCTTGCGCGCGCACGGTCACGTTCGACAGGCTGATAGGGAAAGCCAATACGAACCCCGAATAAAGGATATTATCGAGGTGAGCCCCAGCGACATGCCGCCCGTTGCGGATTCTTGGCAAGTCATGATTGCGCGCTTGGAAGCAGATGTCCAATCCAACGCCGCCGCGCGCTGCTATGTGCAAAAGTGTATCCCATTCCTCCAACGGATCCCGCGTCTGCCGTCGTTCTTGTCGGCGTACACGCGGGCAATGATCACGAGGTCATCCTATGTGGAATTGGACGGTGAGATCACGGCCGTGAATGGCCAAGAGGGCAATGGTCGCATGGTGGAGATCGCCCTGAGCGTGGCACCTCCCACCCTCTCCTTGCTCAATGCCGCCGTATGGAATACAAGCGATGGTGCAAAGTATGGCAAGAGAATCGCTGACCGCCACGGCGACTTTGAACCACTGCTGGAACTTCATCGCCAAAGTGTTTTTAGCAGGAAGGAATACCTGGAGACATTGCAAATGGCCGCGCAGCGGTATCCGGATCGCTACAACCGTGCGCTCAAACAAGCCACCAAAGAGCAGAAAAAGGACGACAAAGAGATGAGGAAGATAGAAAGGGCTCTAGAGAAAAGCCGGAAAAAAGCAGAGTTGCAACGTCTTCGGCATCCTTTACCAGGCAATTATCCCGAGATGATGACCCTGAGTGACCATGCGACCACGGCCCATAACAATGAACGGTTTCTTGTATATGGTAGCGGCCGCCCCGGGTGAGGGAGCCTCTCGCCCACTTAGGGCTCTCTATCCTTCTTCTCGGCGAAAGAACTGTCCATCCGCAGATGACCTATCCAGTGGGCTCGGAAGTGCGAGCTGCCCTCAACACCGCGTGAGGTGACCGCAAAAGTATAGTTGTATCGCGACAACGGCGGTGATTGCCCTCGAGTCCCCATATATAGCTCTGCCTGGAAGAACTTGAATGTAGATCGGAAGCAGAACAAAGGTGTCATGCTTTAGCATCTCGATGACAGTTGAGTTGATGCTCAGCCTCTATTCAGGATGCTTGGCGCCAAGTTGATCAAATTTCAATCTTAGTCATCGCGGGGTTCAACCCGGCGCTTACGAAGATAAGAAAATCCCAGCACTGTAGATCCACTATTCTTCCACACTTGTCTAGACTCGTCAAGAACTCAGCTCTCGTATTCACACGCCTCTATAGCTCAGTGGGAGAGCGCTTGACTTGTACCTAAGTGATATCAAGAGGTCCGTGGTTCAATCCCGCGTGGAGGCACTTCTTTTTTATTCCCTTATTTTTATCCCAAACTACAAGTTGAATTACCTTGCAGCAGATCCTAGAGTTGATGTTACGGTGCGGATGTATATTTACTGTAAAGCACAGGATAGTAAATTAAATGGTAGGACTACAGTGTTAATCTGAAAAGAGACCGCTTCTGTTTCTCGTGAGTATCTTGTGATATCGGGCCGAGCCTGGACTGTCTGAGATCGTAAGATTTTTACTCTGTATTATTCATAATGAATATATTACTGTCACTCGGTTGTTCTGCTGGAATATCTAGTTCCGCCTTTCGGGCCGCCTGGGGCGTTTCTTCTTGTTATCGCTTGACACTTGTAGCTCAGAATACAATCATCTTCACGCACACGGTATTACTATCAAAGCCGCTACCAATAGTACATCTACAGAGTATGTACCTAGATATCTCAAAGGCCCTGATTCGGTAACTAGTATTTAGTCTTTTTTATGATTATGATTATAATTATAATCGTATACCAAAGACGAAAAAAATGTGCCTCCACGCGGGATTGAACCACGGACCTCTTGATATCACTTAGGTACAAGTCAAGCGCTCTCCCACTGAGCTATAGAGGCAGATATGTGGTTGACAAGCGGCTATCTGTGAACTAGTTCGACCCATCAAAAAGCTCATAAAAAGGGCAATAATCGAGCAAAATCGAGAAAATAAAACAAACGACGCTGGTGCCCAGATCTATTACAACCCATAAAGACAAGACCCAATTCGTGACGTAGTCATGTCAAAAATATTTGTGAAAGAATGAAGGATATGAGTTCCCAGATCAAAAGGTAAAATTCTGGAATTTCTATTACATTCAGGAACAAAGAGCCTTTAGGCATCTTATACTATTGATTACATGCGTGGCAGAAGAGGTAACACGCAGAAGGATATCTAAGGAGACTGACTTCATATATGGCGAGACGGGAGAACAACAATTCTCTAGGATTTGTGTTGCCCCCTGTTTCTGTAATCGACACACCCTCTGCCTCTTTTCTCTCCAGCTCTCTTGTTCTCCTCCTGACTCTCAGCCTTACTCATTCACTAGCAACCTACCTCACTTACTCCCTGCCTCTATTCTGTTGTTCGCTATTGCGAAGCCTTTCATACCACCAACCATCACTGTGTGTGATCGCGTGCTAGCTCGGTGTCTCAAAGGATGCCCTATCGCTCGACATTTTCAACTCCAAGACGGCCACCTCGTTATGTCAAGAACCAGGAACAGGATTCAGCAGAAGTGAGACAGCTATGGGAGGGACAGAGGCGTTCGCCAATTGGGTCCATAACACAGTTGACCCAGATGTTCGGGCATTGAGAGGTCCAATCATCACTGTGGAAGTGTGAGTGATAGTCCTTTCTCGAACCCATCAACCTGGGAAGAACCCCACGGAGGCTACCCGGACTTCGGTACACAAGCGTTCTTGCCAACATATCTACGCAACTACGTTGGTCAGTCCAATAAGCCTTTCTCTCGCCATACGGTCGTGCAGCTTCTATGATTCACCAGATCACGAAATCCGTGAAGGGGCACTTCACCGCAATAGCGGAAATCATCAGCTCCGCCGGGTGTTTTACTGTTCAACATTGTACTATTTCATTTGACTTGGAGCATCAGGCAGCGGACGATAATTTCTTCCGGGTAAAAGCCGAGCTTTCACCCACAGGCGAACGACATCCCCAGGTATGGGCTACGGCAGCCCAGGAGCAGGGCCCTGGCACTCGCCTAGCACATACGACGCCGAGAAAACGAAGACTTGAAGATCTGGATTCCCGTGCACACAAGCGGGCCAGAGGGCCGGGTGAGGAAGGACTCGAATCAAAGGACTAGGCGACGTTTGGTGCTTTTGAGGCGAAAGGGCTGAAACAACAGATCATGAAGGAACTTTTGCTACAGATGATCAATGCCTCAGATATTATTGGTACCTAGGAATAGGAAGTCAAGTGAGGAACGGCCCTCTTGGATGATGACAGGCCCCTCACCCCCTCTAGGACTGCAGATAAGAATACAGAAAAATCGTTGAAAATCATTTGACCCTTTCATATAATTTTAGAGACTTTCTTACAATTTAGAATGCTAGGGTGGGGCCTTAACCATGACCATACCTCACGGGAAGATACTTGGAGATTGTAAATTATATATCTCGGATCCTTGAGGTTGGAACAAAACTTCCGTCCAGGGGAAAAGTGCGAATTTTGTCGGAAGTTCACATAATTATGAAACAATTTTCTTTGTCGACAGAGACCTAAATGATTGAATTAATATGATAATAATAATAATAAAAATTTGGGTAAATTCCACGGAATTTAAATACACAATCGATCGTAGGGCTGTAGATATGATTAGACTCCCGCGATGCCGGTGTCACGTGAATGTGTTGTTTACTTTTACTGTTGGCTCGGACTATACAATTTCTCTTTTTCACTTTCACTCTCTCCTTAACCACGGACTAAGGTCCCGTTCACGCACGGAATACCAACGCGATGCTGATTTCTTCCAGTTGTTCTTCTCCGATCAGAAGAGTAGTCCCGAAAGTCTTTCAACTATCCAAAATACCAGAGACTCAGAGCCCAGCCCGATTATGGCACCAACCCAGTCCCCGCTCAACTCCACACGACCATCGGAATCAAGGCTTCAGGACCATCTACCCGTTCCGACGCATCCACACTCAGTCCGATTCAAACCACAAAAATGTATCTCCAACTCAACGGTTGTTTGATTTATCCCTCAGCTTCTCGCGAACACCGCTGAGCGGCAATACAAACATGCGATACACGCGCTACAATGGCCGTGGCGTGGCGATGCCCTTCAGCAAGCTGACGAAGCTCGACATTGTGAACAAATATGGTCTAAGCGCACGCGATCTGCGGACGCTCGATGTGCCATCCGATGGATTCCCACATATCCTCATCCGGGAATCCACCCTGCTGATCCATATGTTCAATCTGCGGCTGCTGGTGCAAGCCGACCAGATGCTGGTCTTTCACCTGGACGAAACAGCTCCTCCAGAGTCCGATACGATCTCACGCGTCTTCCTCCGTGATCTGGAGTCGAAACTACGCGGCGACCCCGGCTTGGGAGTGTCGGTGGGCTTGCCCTACGAACTGCGCGTTCTCGAGGCGGCGCTGGCGGCGGTCACCTCTACTCTCGAAGCGGAGTATGTGCTAGCCAAGGATCAAGTCATGCAGACCCTACGCATGGTGGACAAGGAGGAACGCGAGATCCATTCCAATTTACGAACATTATTAGAGCTTGTGCGAAAACTCGCGGCGACCGAAAAGCGTGCGCGGCAGGTCCGCAGTGCAGTTCAAGACGTATTGAATACGGATGAGGATATGGCTGCGATGTACCTCAGCGATAAACAAGCCGGGAAGCCTCACCATGTGGAGGACCATCAGGATGTGGAATACTTGCTGGAAGCGTACTACAAGGCGAGCGATGCGGTCGTCCAGGAAGCGGCGAGCCTGATGGGAACGATTCAACAGACGGAAGAGAGTATACAGTCGATCCTGGACGTGCGACGCAACCAGATCATGGTGCTGGAAGCCAAAATCGAGATCCTGATGTTAGGAATGGCCGTGGCAACGCTTGTAGCGGGTTGGTATGGCATGAATGTCGTGAACTACTTCGAAGAGAGCGGCACGGCCTTTGCCGTGCTGGTTACATCCTGTCTGGTCGCCATCGCCTTCCTTTCGCGATATGGCTTCCGGCAGCTGCGGAGGATTCAGAAGATGCATCTATAGAGCGACGATCTTTGGCCGCCACCGTGCCATACACAACTGGGGTTTTCCAAGGACAAGGACGGCATGCCGGAAAAATGGGCGTTTGAGAGAAACAACTTCAATATGCCAATGATTTTGGGGTCTCAAGGTGTGTATTGAGCGGCATACTGCTTGGGCACAATCTACACATCGGAGGCTCAAGTTACGTCTTGGGCTTCCGTTAGACCATTCGAGAGGATTCTGGATCACCGCGCTAATCATGAAGTGGGAGGGTTTACTGTGTCATCCCTTCAACCTCTGCGGTCAACGTGTTAACGGTTTAACTTCTCGACTATCCACAAAGGTTGTAGGCAACAATAACCTAATAGTCATGTCTGGACAGAGTGAGAGGGATTTTACTCGCGCCCCTTCCACAGGACAGTGGAATATTGGAAGACATCATACAGCTCTGGGTCGCTGTAGACAGTGATGCGGATGTCAGCGGGTACGATGCCATAACGCCGGCTACAAAGTGCGGCATTACTAGACACCTCGAGGACCTCCGAAATCAGGTACGCGACGACTCGAGCAATGCCCCCGACAGATTCCTCTTCCATGGTCACAAACTGACCGGCGACACGAGACTCTAGGAAATGCTTGATCTTGCGACTCACATAGTCCGCATCGAAGTGAGGAATTGGCTCCGCACCCGATTGTGTTAAGCAGCAGTGGCAATAGATATTCAGTAACTTTCCCGCCGTGGGCTTTCCGAATAGAGCATCGGCGATCAGCGAAGGCGTCCTGAACGATACAGAGGGAAAGACAAGTCGCTCCAGATAGCTGAGGATAAGCTCATTGATCAGGTCAACCACACGATCCTTCCAAGAGTCGACAAAAACTGCAAGTGGCCGGGTTTGACTCGCGCTGGTCTCGATACAGACGCCTTGACTGGTCGCTATCTCTGGAGGCACATGTGGCTTAAATGGGTGAAGTCGTAACGCGTCCAGCTCCTGCGCCCGAAGGATGTGCGCTCCTGGGGGATATGGTCCAATGCAAGCGGACTCCGGTGGGGGTGGCGGGCAAAGAGAAATCATGTCGGCGTTGTCCGGAGGCGCAGAATGCATCTGCAAGAACTGTAACCCTGAGAAGTCAAAGCCCTCCCGAAGCCGCCGCTCAAACCGTTCTACATCTGTCTCTGGTTTCCGTAGAGGGCGGCGGTGCCCGACAAACGATGTCCGAGTGAAATCGGTGCTCCCGGAGAAGAAAAGAAAGGAGTGAGCAACGCGGTCGTCGTTGAAACTAAATCGGCCGAACTTGTACTCGGCCATTGGAATTCGCATCCACACTCCAGCTTCGCCCCCGCGCCGTCCATCCGGCGATTGTACCTTCCAAGCTGCGACTTGACTCTTCGCTTGGGCGTAGTCCACAACCCCGACTGATTCAGAGGCCTCGACATCCACACGTCTACGCTCTCGATCTGGCCCGTCCGACTGTTCATTGAGCTCGTCCCGACCGCGAGCATCGTAGTAGCCCCAGTCATACCGATTGATCACGAGCACACCCGCCGCGCTGGTCTTTTCATTGTTCATGGTACTCCCACAGTCGGGTTCGTAAGGAGAACCCGAAACGCGAAGGATCCGCGCAATCTCCCGGTCGGGGTCAACGTCCGAGTGAGATAGAAACCAACCCGACACCATTTCAGTCTCAATATCAACCAGTTGGAAGGCTTGCCATCTGCCATTTCGCGCGGGAACGTTGAACTCCAGATGATGTGCTTTCACGGTCCCCGACCGGTGAGGCTGAATGCCAGGGAACCCTTGGATAGGCGCCAAGCTGCCGGACCATAGGTTGTGTAGTTCGCCGAAGCATAAACATCCTGATTTTGTAAAGAACGTCGCGTAACGTTGAGGAGTGGTTACCATCGTTGTGGGGGATTCTTTAGCATATCCCAAAGGCTCTAGAAGGCAACAATCAGGCCACGTACTCTGACGATGCAAGCCGCTGGTCACATACAGGTACGCGGGAGATGAATCAGCTATGCAGTGCAAGGTTGTCCAGCTAACTATCGATCAGGAAGTCCCACTGTGGGTCATCTTCAATGCCAAGATCGTATGCCGCCTCTTGAAGGGAGAGAGCCGTCTGGTTAATGTCAGTCTGAGCCGATCTCATGAAGCGACGGAGAGGAATAGATGCGTGTCACGAAAAGGTCACTGGGGAAACTTCGACCGAGCACAAAGTCCGTCCAAGTCCACTATTGTTCGCAACGTCGTTCAGAGTATCGATTGGCAATTGCAGTGACACGACGGTGACTTCTGCGGCGTTTCTGTAGATTCTTCATCCGGTCGCATATCTCGATCGTTAGCCCTTCTTTGATCCCAAGAGCAACAACCTCCCCTGGCAGTCGCAAAAAGGGACCTCGTGGACTTTTTCTTTCACTCAACCAAGGAAGCACCTCCGGCCACGGTCCCGGTATCGTACGTATTCGTGATGCTAACACTGGAAAGAGGGGCCGAGAACTTCAAGAAGAGGGAGAGAAGAGCATTGATCTTTTATCATGCACCTGGTTTATGCTACTAAAGTCATTCGATATCAATATGGCTTCAGGCACAGCATTTCGGTGCCAGAAGCCGTACACGGATACCCTGGATTTCCGGCTTTGTCCAGATGATTCCAAGCCCGCGGTGAGATTATACAAAGCTCCACCGAGCAAGGAACCAAGAACCCATCTGAAGTACACACCTCTGTTCGATCGGCTTCCGCTCGAAGTGCTCCACTTGATCTTTCTCAATCTTGATCTACCCAGTCTAGGGATGTTGCGTCGAGTCAGTATGAGAGGAAGGCGTTTAGTAGAATCGCTTCCTGCCTACTCCTTATTGAGGGCCTTGGCTTCCGATACACTGCAAATCATGGATATAACCAAGTGCTCTTCATATTTCCCGATCGGTTGGCTTTTTACTGAGTTCTGCTATCCCTGGTGCCGGACATGTACTGATTTCGGGCCTCTTCTTTATTTCCCGACCCTGACCCGTTCCTGTTATAAATGCAATTTTCTCCGAGCCGAGTACCAAGTCGAACCCACACGTGATGTCTGTTTCCGGTTCGGTTTGACTCAGGCAGATATGCGTCGATCATCGCTTCCAATTATTAACCAACCTGAACAGTACCGACCCCGGTTAGTGGATGTTACTCAAGCAAAAGCCTTGGGCATAGAGCTCCACGGGGGCGAAAAGGAAATGGAGCGGGCGTACCATACTCGACTGAAGGAGCGCGAAAGAGATTACCAATGCCGGATTCAGCAATGGAAAAAACACCGGCGTCAAGGAACCTACACTGGTGGACGACCCCGGCGCCATTTGAAGCCAACATCACTAGATGAGAACGAAGACAGTGAGGAGCCCTCATGGAGAATGCAGGCAACTGCGACATTTCCATACTGGGACGTCCGGACACAAATTTTGGAGCCAGGCACCTACTGCAGGGCTTGCACGTATCACTGGGAGGAGGGAAAGGCAAATGACAGGAGACGCATGGAAACCATGTGGCATCCACACCCTCCGAACAGAGAGGCCTATTATCGAGCATTCTTGGAGGCTGATTTACCTCAACATTTCCTCAATTGTGTAGCACTCAAGGCGAATTATAATTTTCGAGTCAGACGTCCGAGGAAATTTAACAGGGATGGGACTGACTTTATTGTTGGACCCAAAAATAATACTGATATCTGATAGCCATTACGGATGTTGACGTGTTTGCGTGGGAGACTTTAGAGTCTCATCATGGTGTTAGTCTAGACACTGAATGAAGCATCATGTTGATGAAGAACCTGATGAAGGGGATTCTCAAAGGGCAGCCGAAAGAAATATTTTGCGTAGAAGTGCAGTCTAACTTACTGGATGCTTGTAGTTGATCATTGGGATATATTAGAATCATATCCATACATAATAGAAGGACACGCAACTGAGAACCTCTTTCGTGTAGCCTACTCCGTCCTCAATCAATCAATCAATTAAGATTCTATTAACTTGCTCGAGCTGAACTACTGAATGTCTAGCTATGCAGGTATATCAAAAGAGTCTACGGAGTAGATAGTCCTAGATAGTATAACCCTGCAACTTATCTTATCGAAGACGGTCACGAGTGGCAGAATGATGCCCCAGGGCATACACCACCCCAGCGTAAGACAAATTCCAGGATAGAAACTGTTCTAGAGAAGAGTTATTTTAGAGTAAAAACAATCTCAGAGTAAAAGATATCTTAGAATAGCGGCTATAGTATAGATAACTATAATATTAATTTCTCTGTTATATATCAAGATTTATTTAATATCTATAATATTATAGTGTAAATAATATATAAGAACTAAAACTAAATAATAATACTTATTTACATACTTAGTTTAGTTTTTTGTAATTGATTTACTTATTCAATATCTATATTTTAATTGCTACCCCTCTCCCGATCGTAACGAGTCCGGCATTGCCTAGATCTTGATGGAGAAATTCAGGAATCAATCGACATAAGTACAAATATGATTAACCAAAGAAGGAAGGTAAGCCTTGGTATCCTGTTGACCCTGTTGTGGATGAGGATTCTGAAGTGCCTTGCACAGTAGCTCCGGAGATCTGGATGGTATAGTCCAGCCCTTGCTGAACCTCCTCAGTGAGCTTGAATGCATCATACTGGTAGAGTGTGTTGGGGGTATTGGCAATCACGACACTGGCCTCTTCATTGCTCGTCAGGGTAGCCGAGCCTGACCCATTCTCGAGCGAGACATACCGAACAGTGCCCGTGTTGGTGTTGCGGATAGCAAGCGTTGCAGAGAATACCCCGTCGGTAGCAATGCTAACTTGAACATGGCCAGTTCCAGTATTGCTGAGGGGAATGATGTTGGCACCCATGTACTGTGGCTTGCGAGAAGACTTGACCACATAGGCACCGTCGCCTTGGGAATCGACATTCGCATAGTTGAGGCCGCTCCTCTGGTTGAGGAATGCTTTCTGAGCAATTGTGTGGCCGATATCCACGTAGGCCATGCGAGCCCAGTAGCGACCGACGATTTCCTGGGCGGATGCGGCCGTCGAAACGCGCGCAAGGGTATGGAGAGGAGTTTCATTGCTGCCCTTCGCATATTGTTCGAACAGCTGGCGAACAACATCGCTGCCCAAACCCGCATAGTTGTCCGGGTTGTTGGTCAAATAAGTCAAAAATGGCCACGCCTGGTAGTAGTTGCCACTCCCCGTCGAGCCATCCACAATGACCTGAAAGGAGTCTCCGATCACTTTGTTGAGCTCGATCATGCTCTCACCCGTCGGTTGGTTGTGGTTGGACCTTGCCTGAGCACATAGTGGAGAGGTGTTAAATGTATCGGCCACCCAGTTGGCGACCGTTTCCCACCATGCACCTGTCGCGGTCTGGTCTACCCAGTTCCGACTGTGATAGGTGAGGGCATGACCATACTCATGGACGGTGACTCTCGGATCCGCGAGCGAAGACGGAATCACCTCCAGCCAGCTGAGACCGGTGTTGGGGTCCGACTTTTGCACGCCTGCGGCACCGCCCAGATCATTTACCTCGTAGACATTTTCCTTCCACAGTGTCGTCACGGTGTTGGGGTCCGCGTTATATGGGATTCCTGAAGTGGTCCACCCAAGGTCACCGACATAGCAGCTATAGGCGGCTTCAAGCATAGTTAAAACCGCGTCGGCATTGCCCTGACCCGACGAGTAGAGCCGAAAATGGTCGGAGTCCTTGTAGCTAGTTCCTCCAGGGCCAACATTGGGATTAGCCGTGAATGATGTTGGCTGAGCAGTAGAACTCGCTTGCGGGGCCGGTACTGCAGAGGCCTGAATTGCCGACAAAAGAAGTATCGGAATGATCTGTTTCTTGGACGCCATGGTGTTCGAATAGAAGGAGATAATGGATTACTGCCTTCATGTAGGCGCCAGGTCCGCATTTATTTATACCGGTCCCGGTAGTTCGAAACGCAGGACCCCAAGTGTGCCAAGAATCACTTGAAGCAACAATGGTGGTCGTCGATCACCTGCTTCAGGGACCAACATTAATTTGAGACATTTCAAGACAGCATGTCCTGCCGTGCTCCTCAACCGCAGTACCTGAGACCGGATGTATCTGTTCAAGCGTCTTGGCCAAGGAGGAGCCATACTCGAACGGCGTCTTCAGCCAGGCATCGGGGGTTCAGGATACCTAATCGAGCGGAAGTGAAATAGCCCTGGTGATGTGATGTGATGTCCACTGCTCTCTGAAGCCATGATTGGGTCCACCACACGGCCTCTTCCAGCCATGTAAGTCTGCCTAGGGACCGAAAGTACAACCCTCGTTGCGGACCTGACATTAAATCACGAGATTTAGCCAGGATCCAAGGAACTTGCGGGGCAACGGGACATAGCATAGGAGAACTTTAGTGCCGATGGTTTGAGCTTCGAGAGAGCAAGCAGGTTCCAATGAACAGACTTGAAACGGAAAAGGGGGGAGATTGTGGGGATCATCCTCTGTCTCAATTTGAAATCTCTCCCGTCTCCCGTGGTTTCAGACTTATCTTGCTCGGAACATCTTCGGCATTACTGTTGCTTGCTCATAGCTCAACCCTATCAATGAAGCCAAGATTTGTACTTTTGCCCAGCACCTCGGCGAACAGTGTCCCCGCTATGTGTGGACCGATCTTCCTTGGATATTCAGAACTGATCGCTCGGAAAATGCATTTAGCGGAAGTGAAGGCTCCCCAGCCAGGCACGGACATGCTGAACAGTTTTGTTCTCTGAGAAGTTCCCCGTTATTTGGTCCGTGAGCTAACGCTTTTTACTACTCTAAAAGTCTAACCGGGACGGCTCTCAGGGAGGGACTGAGCAGAATTGTGGACTAGGTTCTCTGGACATTTGGGGGTTGAGTGACTAACGAACATGAGGCATTGTAAAGGGCAAACAAAGAAATGAGCCCTAACCGAAGCAATGCGATACGAGCCGAGATGATCACTGCCCGATGTATGGGGTGCAGTGCATATTTATGCTACTAAGAATCTTTGTTACTCAGTCTTATGCAATGCATGGCTTGGAGTTATCCCTGTCTTTTACCCCGCAATTTCTTGGACTTGCATGCACTTCAGATCCGATCCGATCAGTGGATGATGTCTGTCGATTGTCGCTCCACCTGCCCTTGCAAAAGCGCAAGACACTGGCTATACTTGAAGTGTTCGTATTCCGTGATCATATGCAATGCTTCCACCGAACAAAGGCGATCCCGAGATTGAGGCGGTTGATCAGGTTGAAAAACAAGATGGGGACATACTGGCGTCAGCAAAGCCCACTCTGGAACAGAAGAATGTCGGAAGCTTGCAACGCCGCCTGAAATCTCGCCATGTTCAGTTTCTAGCACTCTCGGGCGCTATTGGAACCGGTCTCTTTGTCGGCACGGGCCAGGTGCTGTCGCTGTCAGGACCACTGTCGATGACGCTGGCGTTTGCCATTAGCGGCTTAGATCTCTATGCCGTGATTAACAGCATGGGAGAGATGGCGACTTGGCTGCCTCTGCCGGGTGCTGTCCCTATCTACGGGGCAAGGTTCGTGGATGAGGCCCTCGGCTTTGCACTTGGCTGGAATTACTGGTATCAGTTCGCCATTGGCGTGCCCATTGAAATCAGCGCTGCGGCGATGGTCATTGAATACTGGCCGAATTCCGTGTCGCCTGCCGTTTTGATCACGATACTCTTTGTCCCTATGGTCGTGGTCAATAGTCTGCCCGTCCGGACCTACGGCGAGGTAGAGTTCGTCCTGGGGGCGATCAAGCTGACGACGATTGTAGGCTTGATGTTGCTCATGTTAATCATCACTCTCGGTGGCGCACCCACCCACGATCGGATCGGATTTCGGTATTGGAGCCACCCCATGGAGGAGTATCTCAAGACCGGTGCGCTGGGGCGCTTCCTCGCCTTTCTCAAGGTGTTTGTCCAAGCGATCTTCAGCTACGGTGGAAGTGAGATCGTCGTGGTGGCCGCAGGGGAAACAGAAAATCCGCGACGAAATATCCCCAAGGCTGTACGTCGCGTGTTCTGGCGCATCACGATCTTCTACGTTGGGAGTACTTTTCTCGTCGGCATGTGTGTCTCTGCACGCGACAACCGCTTGCTGAATGCTATCAAATCTGGTGCCAAGGGCGCAGGAGCCAGCCCGTTCGTGATCGCAATTGAAAACGGCGGGATTCGAGCACTGCCGTCTATCATTAATGCGGTTATTCTCTCCTCGGCTGTGTCAGCCGGCAATTCCTTCTTTTATGCATCGACGCGGGTCCTTTACTCGACGGCTCTCGATGGCAAGGCACCGCGGTTCCTTCGATACGAGAAGTTCGGCGTCCCGTATGCCTGTGTGGCGATCACCACCGCACTGAGTCTCCTCGTGTATCTCAATGTCTCCTCGAGCTCCGCCGAGGTCTTCTTTTGGATCAGTAACCTGAGTTCCGTCAGTACCTTGGTTGTGTGGACTGCCATTGGGATCACATACCTCCGATTTCACCAAGCGTTGAAATATCATGGCGTTCCTCGGTCAAGTCTACCTTTGAAATCGCCATTGCAACCGTATCTGGCATACTTTGCTGTCATAGTATCCACTCTGATGGCACTTTTGAACGGATTCGACGCCTTCTTCCCTGGCCGCTTTAGTGCAAAAACCTTCATTCCGCCCTACATCGCTATCCCCATCTTTGGAACCCTGTATCTCAGCTACAAGTTTGTCAAAGGTACCTCAATCGTCAAGATCGAAGAAATCGATCTCTGGTCAGGGAAGGAGGAGGCCGACCGGCTGGAGGCCAGCTGGGAGCAACCGAAGCCTCGCAATTTCCTCGGTATGTCCAATTTATGACCAATGCCCCGAAAGTGTATATGACTGACTTCCGCTAACATGACGTAGAACGAGTCTGGTTCTGGATCGCATGATGCGACGCAGCTCCTCTGCACGTTCGATTTGTCCTTCCTATGTGGTTTTGTCGTGAGCTGTAATGGATCCAGATTTAGCTACCTTGGCCTCGCTTTCAGCGTCAACAGATAATGTTTCACAGTTCGGCTTTACCGATATTTCATTAGTAAGTCTCTAGGTAGTCCCAAAGCGCTATTACTATGCAGTCTATCAACTGTGGAAGGAATGAAACAGGCGGCTGCCTCTTTTGATAAAACATTTGCATCCCACAGAATAAGGAAGGTACCATACAGCTTGAAGGCGTATAAATCCGTGCAATGCGGCCAAGTGACTGTACTCCCAGCTTTTCAGCTTTATTCGACATTTTCTTGCAAATTTTCATACCGAGAAGAGGCTCGTAAGCTGTATGCCCATAGAATACTCGGTTGAAACTAACAGGTTAGAATAGCTACTCACATTCACAACAAAACCAGCGATGTAAGTAGGACAAAGATCATTATCCTGCATGTTGTCTTATATATTGGAGGTGTCATTACATGAGAGAACGATACTTGTGCGGCTGCACGGTCCGTGGGCCTTTTATTCAATGTGAAGAAAGACAAGGTTCCAACACGAAATGCGCTACCCTTCGTGCTCCTGAGGAGCGACCAGTTGGCAATTATTGCCCTGACCACTTGGTTGGGAGGGCTGCAATGGCAGGATACGACCACGAAAATGGTCCATGGTGGCCACTTGGAGGCAACGGTGGCGGGGGAGACGGGGGCAATCAGGGCAGTGGAGGGCCGGCGGGAGCAGGAAGAGGAAGAGGAAGAGGAGCAAGAGGAAGAGGAGCAGGAAGAGGAAGAGGAGCAAGAGGAAGAAGAAGAAGAAGAAGAGGAGGAGGAGGAGGAGGAGGAGGAGGAGGAGGAGGAGGAGGTAGGGGGCCAGCGCGGCGTGAGGAGCCGTCTTCCTCATCTGAAGAGCCCGAGGATGCGGGTGATGCAGATTATGAACAGTAGTAACTATTAAGTATTCACCGAGCAATTGCGTGCTATCAATGGTACTATCTAATAGCCCTAGCAGGCATCGGAGGGCACCTTATCGCTGCCCACCCGACGAGATGCATGGTATTCAGCGCCTTCACCCAAGCCACGCTTAGCAAACGCTTTCCAAATCTCGCACTTGTTAGCACCGTCGGTGAGAGCCTTATCGGCATCAAGGATAGCATCGCGAGCCTGGATGCAGTTGGGGTTGCAGGGTTGCCTAAATGCCAAGATTAGCCCGAGGAATAATTAGAAAAGAGAGGGACGGGGTTGTCACTTACAATGCCATGCCATCAACTACCAGCTTCATGGCAAGATACTTGCCATCAGTCGGAACTCCATCCTTGAACTCGGGCTTGGGGCCGTCGTTCTTGCCGTGCTTATCGATCAAATTCCACAGCAGCTCGTACAACACAGTAGCCCACACGGTGCCGATAGCATGCACTTCGTCCAATTCATTGAGACTAACGTAGGTAAGAGGATTGGTCTCCAAGGAGGTAGAGAATGGGTAAGCACGGATGCCCCCCTTCCTGTTTGCGGCCCATTCACCCATAGTATAATCGGTCGAGTGAGTATCGCCGGACTTCAGCCGAATCGCCGTGGCCATGAAGTCTCCCCAGCCTTCACCCATTCCACCGGATTCAAGGGCATTCAAGCAGCGGGCGTTAGCTGGCCCTCCGGTAAGGCGGTTAGAAACTGCGTACCGTGGTGTTAGTTGAGACTGTCTTATCCTGGGGTTCAAGGAGGATACATACGACCGTGAGTGTACTCGTGAATCACAATACCGGCCTCAAAGGAGCCATCGCGATAAGGCTGGGACTCAGTCCAAATGTACATGCGCATGCGACCGGGCTGTCCATCGGGGGGCGTAGCAAAGTTGGCGTTATTTGTGCCCGAGCCGTCCTGAGCATTCAAGATCACGTAGTCGTTTCCAGCACCTCCTTTACCATTGTTGTCGTACTGGAAGTTACCAGCCTCCTCATTGAAGCCCAGGGTGTAGAGCAGGTCGTGGTACGTGTTGGCAGTGTAGAAAAGCTGAGTAATTGACGCATCGATATAGGACTCTGGGGGTGTCGCGTTGAGCGCATATGGGTACTGGAATTTCAAATCGGGACTATCAGGCCGATAGTTCTTCAGATACTGCGATCCACCGGTAGGGTTCGACTGCGCGATTCCGTTGTTACCGCGAGTGGTGGTATAGTTGTTCTCACCGTCGCTGATCCAGGTAAAAGCAGATGCGGACGAATCCCATGGATCGCTGATGACGGTGCGAGAGCCCTCGGTTGGATCATTCAGGCCCCATGCACTATGCGTATGTGTTAGTCTGATTCCGGAATATCATGAACACTCTTCGAATACTCACTATACTTGGTAGTCTGCTTCAGCTACGTAGTCCACCACACCATGGACATCTTTGCCGGTATTGGCATCAATGTACGTCAACAGCCAGTTGCTGTCAACATCGGTCTCCACCCTCCAGGTCAAAGCAAGGCTGCCGTCTTCCTTCATCAAATAGACTAGCTGAGCTTTCGGATCCGACACGGTGCCGGATACTCCCTTGAAATTGAAGGACTCTTTGTCCTCGGCGGCCTCAGTGGACACTTGATCCAGAGTGATAGAAAGCTGCAAAGCTTCGGAGGTTCCCCTGAGAGCTACCACAGGATCGGTATAATCCCGCTTGGTCAAAGGGTTGGCATCAGGAATCTTGCCTTCATAGAAGGAGTGGCCATAGGAAAAGATCTTTCCATTTTTCCCAACCTTAATGATGCGGTTAGCATGGAACAATGTATAGGTGGACGGTAACATACATTGACATTGAAGTCCGCATTGTCAATATCAAGGCCATGGGCTGTTTGACGGAAATTGACGTGAGCAACCCCATTGCTGCCAATGTAATGATCCTTGACGAGACGAAAAGTGGCATCCGGCAGGATATTCTTCACAAGCTGAGTGGCCGTCTCCACGTAGCTTTGCTCGGCGAATGGAGAGAACGAGGACGAAACATCACTTGAAGACTCAGTCGCGTTGATATACTTTGCCGCCTGGTGCAAACGGAAAGAATTCAAGTCAACTGTGCGACGTTGAAGCCCATGTGCATGATGAGTAGGATGCGCAAGGACGGCCAAAGGTAGGCCAAGGGCTCCAGCCAGTAGAAGACCCCGCATCGTGAACTACGAGGACGTTGGACTCAATGCAAATGATAGAAGATGATCTGTGGAATTGTTCTGCCTTGAAATCTGCAACGCGCAGGCATTATTTATACCAGTTCAATTGGAGATCTCGACGCACTGGGCTCATTGCAAAGAAGCATTTCTTCTTGGCCCGAGACAACCCGGAGCTAGACATATTGTGTACCATCCATCATTGTAGAAAATAAAGCAATCAGCTGCACAGTCAAACTCCTGCAATATCCGACAAACGTCATCTATAGCTGCTCGGGGTTACCTTCATGCACCTCAGGGTGGAGCAATCACCCAGGGGTAGACCACTCCGTGAAGAGCATGCGAAGAATATCCAGGGCCATTGAATAATAGGTATCTCCCCAAAGCAATTGCGACATTGTATTGAAGAAACCACTCCGTCGGCTCTCCGATACATTTATTCAGGGTCTTCCCAAATAGGGCAAGTTGCTAAGACATTAGATTGCTCTTAATTGACGCGGGAAATGAATGCCGAGACTTTTATGCAAGTGCCCAATGGGGGAAAGACGGTGATTCCTCAGAATCATCTTGGCATTCTCTTGGGTTACATGCAGGTACAAACCTCGGCGGCGCTTATCAACGTCCAAATTGTTAGTCCCTAGAACAGAGAACAGGGCCACAGGCATCTTTACCCCACTATTCATACTCTCCATGAACTATCCTTGTCGCTCAACCCCATTAATGGTCAGGAGATTCTGTGCCGCAAGTTTCAGACAGCATGCCAAGCCCGATATCGAGGGCTAACCATGTACTGTACAGACCCCGGCATGACCTAGGGCCACAAATGTAGACAAAAGCCGCCTATCACGAAGTATGTGCACGTGAGGAATTTCCTTGCCAAGTTACCTATCGTGGTAAATCCTGAGGTGGGGGAATTGCCGAAGTATATTCAATGTACTAGGAAAACATGCCATACATGAAGTGGATCCCAGTCAGGGGCTACACATCCTGCATGTCAATTCACGGCGAAGGCCGGCTTCTGCCCGGCATGGGCTTAATACCAACAGATATTGGGCATTCTCACAACTTGAGGAAGGTCAAGCAAGATCCCTTCTGGCGTGAGCTCAATACACCCATCATGGGCAGTAGCCTCAAGATCAACAATGATATATGAAAAAATATGACATTTGATTCTGCCCTTCAACTAGAGGTACACTATAAAAGGTGCTAGCGCATGCTATCTATCGTAATCACGTATATGTACACCAACATGAAAAAGAGGAAACAGGAAGGCGAGGTCTGAAGAAGGAATAAAAAGAAAGGGTGACCAAAAGCAACCACCTAATCTAAAGTCTTAAGGGAGTCCTATCCGAACTCCGGTCCTTATCCCAGTATAACTCCGCAAACGCCCCTCCGCGCTCGAGCAGAACCGCCGGCGGACCTTGCTCTTCGACGCGCCCGGCATCAACGACAATAATCTCATCGAAATCCACAATGGTTTCCAGTCGATGTGCAATGGCGATGACAGTATGATCGGCAAATTCACTCCGGATGAGCGACTGGATGAGGTCATCCGTTTTGGTGTCAATGCTAAAGGACGGTCACGTTAACTATCGTATCAAAAGAAGTGAATACTATGGGATCACTGACCTGCTTGTCGCCTCATCGAGGACGAGAATCTTCCCCTCTGGTCGTACCATCGCGCGGGCGAAGCAGAGGAGTTGCTTCTGACCCGGGGAGAAGGTATCAGGCGTAATTGTAGCATCTAAGCCACCGAGCTCTCGAACCGCATCCCAGAGTTGAACCTTCTTCAAGGCATCAATAATGATGTCGTCATGGATTGCAATGCCAGGATCCACGTTGAGGCGAACGGAACAGCCGGGCAAGAGGAATGGCTCCTGGGGGATACAATTCAGCTGAGCGCGCAGGTGGTTGCGGCCCAGCAGAGAGATGTCTAGCCCGTCAATGTTGATCGTGCCGCTGGTTAGTTCAATGAGGCGGAACAGTGAGGATACTAGCGAAGACTTCCCACTGTGATTTGTTATTAGCTTGGAAGAAAGAAAGGCAGTTTATAAGGAGAGCAAAAGCCGAGAACCAACCTTCCGGAGCGGCCACAGATCCCAACCTTGGTGCCTGGCTTAATTGATAGAGAAATATTATCGAGTGCACGAGTCCAGGAGTTCCTATGACCAACGTCTGTCAGCCGGGGGTACAAACTAAAAAGGATGAGAAGACATAGAATCATACTTGTAGGAAGCCACCACATTGGTGAACTCAATTGCTCCTTGGGCTGGCCAGTCTGGGGGAGGCACCGCTGTCTCGTCTTCCAAGTGCTCCGACTCAATAGTAGACTTGAAGTTCCGAATTCGTGCCACTGCCCCAATGGATGTCTCCAAAACTGTCCATTGTTTGATTAGACCCTGCAAATTCTCGGTAAAGGTAACGATATTCAGTAGTGCCAATCCAATGAAGCTCGCGCTAACTTTCCCTCGCGTGGCGACCGCTATGGATACAAGGACGACGGCAAATCCGGCCACCATCAGGGCAATGACCAGTTCGAGCCAGCGTTGAATGGCGAAAAGCAGATAGAAGGGCTTCTGGGAATCGTTGAGCAATTTACTGTTGCGTCGGCGGTAATGGTGTTCCCACTTGTAGCTCCGGATGGTGGACAGGCCACTCAGACTTTCCAAGAAGTGGGAGACCAGCGGGGCTTTGGCTTCGATATCTAAATATCGGATCTGTCGGGAGGTGCGAAGGTAAAACCGTTGGGTAAAATAAAAGGCGATTATACAAGCTGGGATGGTGGCGGCGATGTAGCCCGTAGCGGTGCAAATCACCACCATTTGGGCAACACAGGTGAAGAAGGTAAGGATAGTATTCAGGACAGAGAGGGGGAGCTCCATGTCGATCAGCTGCAGGTCCTGGCTGAATCTGGGGGAGATGTCAGCAAACATTCCCGTTCACTATGTGAAGCTGCCTTGGCTGATACTCACCGGTTCGTCGTGTTGCCTAGATCGGTGGTCTGGAAAAATGACATCGGGGCACTGAAGGGTTAGCTGAGGGAGGGAAAGACAGGATATTAAGACGGGGGGGCCTACTCTAGAACACTCTTCAGGAGCTCAGCATGCATATTTCGGGCACCACGAGCTACCAAATTCGCCATCAGGTGCCTAGTTGAGGATCAGCATGAGGGAAATGCTAAATATTAGACATCAGTTTCGGATCTGAGAACTCACCAGCAGGAAGTGACAAGTGTAGAAGTGGCCATCACGGCGATAAATGCATAAATCCCGAGCCAATATCCCAGTCTCTCGTTGGGATGATCGACATTTGAACTTGCCCATTTCTCCACCCAGATGGCTAGGTTCGTCAGTAAGCGCTCATTTCACCATTTCGACGACACTCACAAGGATATGTAATGGTAACCACATAGGCCATTATCAAAAGAACAAAAACCGCTGACCGGAACACTCCCAGGACTTGGGCATAATACCAATAGATGGACATATCACCCGTCCGTCGCCCATCCTCCTGCGGTGTTGGTTCTAATTGAACCTCTGGACTCGCCAATGAGAGGCGATGTTGAGAGAGCCGATTTTGGGAGAGGCGGTTTGGCACGAGCTGAGTTTGTCCAAACTGTACCTGTGAAAATTGATCTTGTGAGAACTGTTGAGAAAACCGCTGGGAGAAACGCTGAGAAAATTGCTGGGAGAATTGCTGAGAGAACCTCTGGGAGAACCGCTGCGAGAACCGGTTCTGAGACAGTCGATTCCGGGCCCTGGCCCTTGGGATCGGGATCTCGGGGGCCTCCAGATGGACCGTTGCCTTCCGTTTCGGTAGGACTGCCAGACTACGAATATAACTGTCAGCTCGGGAATGGAGCTCTTTGTATGTTCCTTGTTCCATGATGTTTCCTGATGGGCCCAGGGCGATGATATGGTCCGCAACAGAGAGGCGAGAGGCTGGCATATTGTTAGAATAGGGTGAAGTATACAGGGGATATCGAGCGGATACGTACGACTGTTTGTCGTCATGATCACCGTCGTACCCAGCTTCCGTAAAAGTCCCCCTGGGGCCAACAGCGCATTGAAGACCGCATCCTCCGTCGTGCGGTCCAGTCCGCTGAAGACGTCGTCCAGGATAATAGTCTCTGTTCTGGAGTATACCGCCCGGGCCAGAGCCTTTTGTGATGTGCTGGGTTAGCATAGGACTATGCATGAAAATTACTGGAGATCAAAGTAAATCAAAGGAATCATACCACGCGTTGCTTTTGCCCCCCACTAAGAATAGCGCCTTGGGTCCCTAACATGGTCTTATCCCTATTGGGTTGTTTGCGGATATCGTCATGTAGGGCGCACGCCTCGATCACAGTATTATACCAGCGCAGGTCGAAAAGTGACTCTCCCAAGATATTCTCCTGGATGGTATTGTTTGTTAACCATGGTGTCTGCGAGCAGTACGCAATCGAGTCAGGATCAGCCTTCAACCCTCCCGAAAAGATGGGCGTCTCTCGCAGCAACGCACGCACAAACGTGGACTTCCCAGAGCCGACGGGCCCAACGACAAATGTCACCGTCCCTCGATGAATCTCAAAGGTTAAATCATGTACGACAGCTGGCTTACTCTCTTCCCAGCCAGCGCTGCGGCCCTCTGCCACAAAGACTGGGCCAGTGACTTCGTAGTACAAGGGTAACTTCTCGCGACTGGAGATACTGGGCACTCCTTCCACAACAGACATACCCTTTCCGTCGTAGACGACTCCAATCTCCGTCAGTGCGCTAGACAAAACGCTGGCGGGGATGCTGATGTTGCTCCGAGTCCCTCGGGGCTCATGTGCGTCGTCCCTTCGTGGGTCTGACTGCAAAAACTCGTTCACTCGTTTAATGGAGCCGATTGCGGTGGCGACACCCGTTGCAGCTTCAACCAGGTTAGAGATTGGAGTGGCAAGAAGAGTGAATAAGGTTAGCGATGTGAACGCCTTGGCGGCCGTCAGGGTTTCATCGCCTTTATGACGTGCTATGAGGGCGTAGATGGTGAACGAGGCCAGCGGGGAGAGTGTGACGTTGCTGTAGGCCACACCCACCACCAGGATCAGCAGTCGACGGAATTTTTCGGACTTGATGACTTCTTCAACGCGCATGGTCTGGACGAGGTTGAACAGCTTGTCGGTCAATCCAGCCGTGCGGACTCCTTTTACAGATCCCAAAACCTTTGCCGTAATATCGACACGTTTCTCAATGGCCTCGAGCCAGACCTGCTGGCGAGGGCCGGCCAGTCCGGATATAAGCAACGACAAAGCCATACAAACTACTCGACGTTAGCAATTTGTAAGATAGTAAAAGGAGGGGCATCACATACTAAACACCACGATGATCGGGGCGATACTGGCGACCCCCAGCTGACGCCATAGCAAATAGAGCGCAATAGGAATCTCGACAATACAAGCCCAGGCATCGTGAATGTAGTGTAGGCCGCCTGAAATACGCTCCATATCTGCACTCATTAGCGTAACGGGGGCGCTGGTTTCGACGTCAATGTCACGCATGACCATGACGTGACTGTAGAGCATGTCAACCAGATCTGCCCGTATCATGGAGACCACTCGATATGCCTGATGATGGGCGAAGGCCGTAGAAACCTGGTATTCTCCGTATCAGATCAACATCATGCTACATTTATGGAATGGAAAACCCACCGCAATGCCCGTGTAGACTATTCCAAACGCTCCAATCAGTGCATAACCCTGTGCCTTGGGGTGGGTAATCTCGTTCGAGGCCACCCAGGTCGTGGTTGCTTCGACCAGGAAGGGCTGCGCGAACGTGAAGGCCACCTGTAGTGCTCGAGGGAAGACGCCTAACAGGATTGGAACCAAGTAGTATCGACAACATGCCCACAGCAAACTGTGAGGGGAATTCCGGTTCGGTCCTAGAATTATAACGCTGTCATCAGCCCCGGTTCATTGCACAGAAGTGGAACAAACAAACTTACTCTTTCTCCAGAGCGCATGTAACCCGCTTTCACCATGCCCCGTAGACCGAAGTGAGTCCTCGATTGGGGGAAGCAGCTCAACCGTAAGATCCATGCGATTGCCGAGCATTAAGAGCGGGTTGAGCCAGCAGAAGAGACATTCTCCCAGAATCCCCACGGTCGATTCTGGAGGTGAATCTCTATAGTTTCGTCTTAAAAGGGACCTCTTTGACATGGTTTCAGTAATCAACAACACCACCTTTATGCACAAGGTCACCGTATAGAGAACTGCAATCGATCGGTTCTTCTCCAGAAAGTATAATGTGCGGGTCTCGGCCAATGACATGATCGACGAAAGAAACAGGTAGCCACAGTTGATGGTAGCAGGCCGGATAGTACAGATATGCTCATAGTGCGAAAGAATACCGAAGATGATGGAAGCCAGCCAGGACACGACTGCCGTTGCGACGGTAGCTCGGGTGGTTTTTCCCGACGGCGCTGCCCAGAGGCCGACGAGGGTTAGCTGGAGGACGGCCAACAGAGCATATCCACCCTAGTAACTAAGTCAGTTTTCATACTGTCCTCATGGGCTCTTTCGCTTCGGGCGCATCATACTAGCTTTACGAAATACCGATATCCTCCCTGCACCTTTATCGTCTGTTGTCTCAGGTGGTAAATGCGTGGCAAGGCCCAGAAGAGAAAGAAGAGCGTCACGGGCAGTGTAAGGACTGTCTCTTCGAAGTATAGTGTGAAATCAAAGCCATCTTTGCACTCATGGTTGACAACAGGCCCAAAGGTATCTTCGACAGCAATCGGGCATGCTGCCGCCGCTCTGGAATGGAGCCAGAACGAAGACATTGAGACTGTGAACTAGTAACGTTTGATTGTTTTTTTTCCTTTATGGTCGTATCCTCCACATTATGAGATAGTAAGTAGATCATGGGTGATCAACTTTTGTTCATCAGCATTTGAAACTCGAGGGTTTGACTCGTGGCGGTGCTCGTGGGCCCGAAATGACGGTAGTTCATATGCACGGTGAGCCGCCGAACTTAGGGTTTACGACGCCTCTTCTATTAATGGCACTCTACCAAGATCCCACTCACAATATCACATTATAAACTCATTATCCAGGCGTACATGACATGCAGGCTCATCAAATCTCTACTGATTCCCCTTAGTTCCTGCCAGATCTGCCCCCCACCACCCCCACTCCACCTCTGACGAAAGACTACTTCAGGCTCCTCTGAAACAATTATGCCACGCGATGAAGACCATCTAATGCGGCCAGATGTGCTGCTAGTGCTAGACCACGTTTTTGTTTCACGTCTATGTGTTCCTGCTGATCGTCTTGGCCTCTCACCTTCGGCCCCATTTCCGACCGTCCAATGCCAGCATCAGCGTGAGCGTCAGCATTGGCGTTGACATCAGCATCAGCATCAGCATCATCGCCATCCTCCAACAATTGTAGGAACTGGAGAACCTCCGTTGGTGCTATCGTCTGTCGACCCTTTTTGAAAACATACTTCGAGATAGCCGACGCAAGAACATTTTCCTCCGAACCCGCCATACCGGGCTTCAGGAAATGGCTAACAATGTACAACCATTTGTCATCCCAGCACAGAATTCGTGACTCGACATCATACGGCTGCCAGGGCTTGATCTCTCTTCGGAAGATACACGACACGCCACCGAGAGCAGGCGTGAGATGTTTCAAGCTTCCGGTTTGTTTCTCGTCACTTTTGTGGGCTCTTTCACTGTGGGGCTTTCTCGATGGGGGAGACAATGGTGTAATAACATCCTTGAAGAGTAGCAGTAGTAACTCGATCCGGCTAATATCCAGATCGGCGTAGAATGTGCTGTTAGACTTGTGGAGGTTGAAATCGACTTCCGCCAGAGAGCAATAGGATCGGGTCCGCAAGGGGCGAAAGAGGGTGGATGGACCATCGCCTGAGGAGGATTGATTGCGCTTCCAAACAAGGTGGTTCATGAGGATTGCGATAATTCGGGCCTATTCATTTGTAATCACGCCGTCACAGTTAACCCAATGCTTCATTTGAGGTCAAACACAGCGGGATGTGCAGAGTCTATCACTAACATGCCATAATCCAGGAATAGCTTTGGAGTCGTAGACGAAAAAGAGCAGGAGAACGCCGCCCAACGCGGAAAGGAATTGGTAGGTAGACATGGCAACGGTTGTATATCGAGAATTGTTAGAGAGGAAGGAATTGTCATTAAGATATAAAAAACAAAACGATGGGGGCCACCCGCGATATAAATAAAAGCCCCCACCATTGACTTGAAGGTCTCGGACAGTAAGAATGAAACAGCCCCATCCTTGCCTATTTTAGCACGAGAGCACGGGCCTGAGTTTTTACCGTGACACAATCTAATGCTACGCTGGTGCTGTTTTAGACAGTTCAATGCTGTAGAGGGTATATTGAAGGATGCAGGTCTATCGGTACAAAACAACAAATCATGGGTACAAAAAAAACATCAAAACACCTTCATCGACTGAATAACAGACTCAATCTTCTCCATTCCACAATTTCCAGCAGTGCTCATATAGGTTTCCCACTATTGACTACATTAGCATTGCTCTAACAACCTTGAGCGATATCGAACGGTAACTCACCTCGTTCAAGACTCCCATCAGAGCAGCAGACCCAGTCAAATCTCGGACCATCTCGAAATACTCTTTCGTCAATTGGAACGGCCGCGCCGTCAGATTAGGAACGTACTTTCCGACCAATCGCTTCGGGTCCAGCGCATGACGGTCGATCAAGTCCAGCAAGCAGCGTCGGAAGCCAGGCACACCGGGCAGGAGATGCGAGGAATGGAATGGAATGTCGATACCCTTGAGAGGGATTGTCGCACAGCCTCGCGTGAGGGCTGTACTGGCTTGGGTAGTAGCAACTTGTGATTTTACTAGCGAGGTTAGCTGGTCGGGAGACAGGACGTTCGAAGGGAGAAGAGAGGCAGCGGTCGCGTTGATATGATCGAGGACCGATTTGAGACACTGGAGAGGTTGGGTCTGAGGAGAGTTAGCGAGTGAGCAAGAGAGAATAAGAGTAAGTGAAAGGCTTGCCTGTCCAGCGCACACATATTGCAACCCTGCAACGTTGAAGTTGACAATCTGCAGCAACTGTCCCGTCTCGGCTGCAATGGTTTCCACCACCAGCTGCAGCGCTGCTTGATCGAAGCCTAGAGAGTCCATGTGAGTAATGACTGAATCCAACCTGCCAGGTGCATCAGGACAACTAAACCTACCCGCACAGACCCGGCTTGGATCAACCGCGCACATCCGGAAGTCGGATTGCCCTCGGCCATCGCGCTCCACGGCGAACTGCATCAACAATCCGCGATAGAATACCACTTGCACCAGGCTCTCCACACTGAAGATCTTCCCGACCGCACCGAGGGCTGCATACTCGCCCAGCGAGTGACCGGCGTACGAGCTCCGCTCCGAGATTAATCCTCTCGCCTGGAGATCTGCAAAGATCGCCAGCTCCATCAGCGTCAAAGCTGGCTGGGTGAACTGCGTAGCCGACAACAGCCCCTGGGGTGCATGGTACGTGTAGAACTCAGTGTCCTCGTCGATCTCGGGGAACAACGGGAGAAGTTGGACGTTTCCATCGGTGCCGACGGATTCTCGCTTCATGCTCATGTATTTCTCGCGGATGTGCCGACCTTGCGGGCCTCCGAAGTACACGGTGAGCTCCTTTGGGTCATTGCGGACAATATCGGTTATGCGGAAACCTGAGTATCGTTTAGTGAAAGCTCTAACCAACCAAGAATTCTTAAGGCAGGGAAGATAATCAATTGTAACCCACCGTAATTATCGGAGAAGTAGGTATCAGCGTAATCCCACACTTGCCGTGCAGCCTCGCTCTGAGTATACAGCTGCATTCCCATCCCCTTCTGCTGACTTCCCTGGCCCGTGAACAACAGCGCCGTCTCCTCCGGTTCCACTTCGGCCTCCCCACGCAGCACGGTCTCTCCACGCTGGACATGCTTCGCCTCGACGGAGATGATCTTGCGGCCCGCCAGCATACCTACGTGCTGGAAGATAACCTCAATTTCATCCCCAGGGAGCACCATACTGGTGAACGAGCAGTTGAAGCTACGGAACGCACCAATGGCCGACGCGCAAGTATAATGCTCGACGAGACCACGGACACGTGCCGACGTGTACATGCCGTGCGTGATGAGCCCCGGTAGATCAGCATACCGAGATAAGGAGGACGAGACGTGGATGGGATTGAAATCCCAGGAGACATGGGCATAGGCCTCATTCGAGTCCGGCATTCTCATCATGAGTGACGACCCATCGCCGGTGAGTGGCATAGGGTTGTTAAACATGTGCCGTTTCTTGACTGGGCTGCCATGGCGCTGTAAGTAGTCCATGACTGGGTTGCCGCGACAGGTGGCGGCGTAGAAGGCTACTGTGGCAACAGAGCTAGACCGACCAGGCAGTGAGGACTTCAGACGCACATCACCAACGGTGGTAACGGCCTTGAACGTGTCCCTGCTGGCGTATTGATAGGTCGACTGCAGTACGAAGATTAGCGTCTGGTCCTGCAGATCTAGGTCAGCATCCCGTGGCTTGAACCACGGTTTGGACTTCAGCAGGGCCACCTCCATCGGTCCGCTGAGGCACAATTCCATTTCTTCTTCATCGACCTTACGGAAGGTATTTTCCCAGTCCGTGTGCGTGCCGCGGTACAGAAATTGGCTGGTCAACTCGAGGACGACCTTCCCTTCCTGGTAGACATCACCGCGCACTTCCACAAGCTTACCAGCATCTTCGATCGTAATTGCCTGAATGCGAGACTTGGTCTCAAGGACAGCGCCCTCCTGGATCGGCTGCGCGTCTGGCGGGATGCGGAACCCGTTAGTGAGATGCACCAGGGTCAAGAGATCTACGTCCAGCTCGTGCGAGAAGAGTGGTTTCATCAGTGCCTCCCAGCCTACGACAACGCCAAAGTCAAGCGGTGCGTACAGGGTCTTTCCACGACGCTTGCTGGATGCATCACTCGCGTTCTGCACACAGTGCGCAAACTCTGCAATCGAATCCGCCGTGACTTCGAGGCCATTCTCGCAGAATGTATCGTGCACGGATGTCCACTTCTTCGGCTGCGAGCTGGTGAACCACACACGATAGTAAAACTCCTTGACCCGCTCATTGCGACCCTCCATGATCTCATGGATGGGTGCGTACACCGCATCGCGCCGGTACTGGTACATCAGCCGCAGGCCGATAGCCGCACCACCAGCGTTACGGTAGTTGATGATCTCCAGCGTGATGGACCCAGATTCGTCAGCCCGGATATCGACAACCTTCACCGGTTCAGAATGTGGGCGGTATTCGAACAACGAAACAGTTGTGTCGGACCGGTGACCGGTCTGGACCATCACATAGGAATCGCGCGTCGGCTGGAAGAGTCGGCGGAGTGGGTTCTCAGAAATCGCCCGGCCCTGCACAATCGTGGGAGCATTGAAGAAGGCCTGGCGCCAGCCACCCTGCGTCCCACCTAGCGCAGCTAACCACTGGTCCAGCGATGGCATCGGGGTATTCATCTCAGGAGATACCTCGTATAGAAGCGACCCAGTGTTACCAACGGGGACGCAGTGGATACCAGCCTGCGCCATGCTCCACTCACTGACGACGGGGTAGGGCCCAAAGCAATGAACAATGGGGATCCCATCCTCAAAGTAGTCAGGGTCCCGCATCTCCAAACGCTCAATATGCCCCTCATGGATGGTATCCAGGATCTTGCGCGCTGGCTCATCGACTGCATTTGAGTGACGCGCTGCGACTGGTCCGTGCAGAATACACACACGCTCAACGTCACCATCGACAACGGCGTTGAGGTCCTCCGACTGCCACAGCGAGTCCTTCTTGAAGTACTCCTCGAAGTTTTCGTCCAGCACGGGCACGAACGGGACCGGCTTCTGCCCGCGTCGTCGGCACAAATGCAGGAAATACTGGGCATCCTGTGTACCCATGAGCTGGTCAGCGGCGTAGGGATTCTGCTCGAGGAATTTGTCAATAGCTGGTTGGGGGTCGTGAAGGTCGTCCACGCTGGCGACCACAGAAGAGGTAATCTCCATGTCGTCACCCTCCTTCTCTTCCTCTCTCTCGTGACCGATTCGTGCTTCTACGCGCAAGAGGAAATCGAACAGAAACTGCTGGAATGAAGGGTCAATCCAACGGCCTTCGAGTTTAACGTACGTCAACTCAACCAGCCGCGAGATGACCTCCGCATAGGTCATCTCCTCCAGATCCACCACATTCCCTAGCTCGTCGCGTCCAAACCAGACTTTGTGGGAGTCGGCATTCAGTCGGCGGATTATGTAGTCCCGCTGCTTCTGCAGCTGAGTGAGACGCTGTGCGCGATCGAGTTTGAAGATTGTCCGGTCCAATTCCGCCCAGAGGCGCACCCCACGCGTCGCCAATTTGTGGATGGGCTCTCCCATCTCGGAGGTCACCGTCATAATTCCTCCTGCCGGCTGTGTGTAGGTCTGTTCCCAGTCGGCCTCGTCAGCCACACCCGGTGCCGCAACAATCGCTTGCTTCACCGCTGGGCTGGTATGAGCCTCCTTGGCGGTCATCAAGCGGCTACCCAGCAGAATGCCGTCAAAGGGCATGAGTGGCCGGTTGTAGCGTTGCGCCCACTCACCGGTGAGGTAGGGGAAGGTGTCATCGGCCCCTCCGAAGCCACTGCCTGCCACCAGGATCAGGTTCGAGCAGCTACGTACTGCACCATAAGCCTGGAGGATTGGCTGGTGGAAGTCTTCGAAAGAGTGGTGGCCACCCCCGCGACCGCCAGTCCATTGGAGGATTACTGGGAAGTTGGGATGGGCACGCGCGATTGCAATGACCTGGTGAATCGCCGGGAGCGACCCTGGTTTGAAGCTGATATGGCGCAACCCAAGATCGCGGATGTAACTTGTAGCGACTTCCAGCGAGGGAACGCCAGCGCCTACCGTAAGACCCTCGATCGGTACTCCCGACGCCCGAAGACGTGTGAGTAACGGAACCTGCCAGCGTACTGCCTTGGGGGCAGCATAAATCATGTTGACAGTAATTCCGCGACCCGGAGGAATCTCTCGCAATAGACGCTGAATGGCCGTTTCAAGCTGGTCCGGGCGATGATAACCTCCCAACGCCAGTTCGACATGATAACCAGCCTTCATCACCGCTGCACAGAAGTCCCAGGCCGCTGTGGTCGGGGTCATACCCGCCACAATAACCGGTGGGAGTCCTAGCAGGCGACTCAGCTTGGTGTCGACCATGGGGCGGCTCCCAGACACTTGAACCAGCCGTGGCTGGTATTGTTCGCTCCAAATCTGACCGTACGCCAGACCGGGGGAAGGACTCCAGTCGAAGATCTCGCTGCGATAGCCCATGTCTGTGTTGGTGCCCTCCGCGACCGTGGCCAGGATGGTTCGGACTCCTGTGCCATCCTTGAGTCGATTGGTCAACGCACCAATACCGGATACGCCTCCCGGGCCGAAGTCGATGATGTGCGTGGCGCCAGGCAACTTGGTGGCTTCGGTCCAAACAAGTTCCTGGGAAGTGATCATTGCCACCAGGTCGGGAACAATATTCTGACTCCCGAATGCCCGCAAGTCACTACCCGTGCGCGTACAAAACACGGGAATGCGAAGGTCGTCGCCCATGATGGTCAAGTCGGGGACACTGGCGAGAACCGCGTCGGAGACATCGGCCAGGTAACTGCTATGGAAGGCGGCGGTGATGGGGAGGAATCGGTTACTGATCTCGGGTTTCCGCTTGCTGAAAGGAATGCGGTGCTGGGTGCCCTTCGCAGGCGCCTTGACACCACGCAACCAGACGTTGAAGCCATGCAGGGACAACGGGGGACCTGCCAGCACGGCGCTCTGTGGTCCATTGATCAGAGCAATGGCAATGCGGGCGTCCTCCGAGAGGTGTGCATTGACGGCGTCGACGTATTTTTGGAGTTGTTCAAGAGGGCAGTCCGTCACACTGAGCATGGGTCCCGGAAAGCCCTCGCCATGAGCCTCCGCATCGGCCACAATGACTGGTGGCAGCTCGGCTACTGCAAAGTGGTCTTGGCTGTAGGCTCCAATGGCCAACAGGAGGCGCAAGGCATCCAGGGCAAGGTTGTCAAACTGGGTCCATGACTGGGCCACGGCTGTAACCGTTGCGGTCACAATGCCCTGCGAGTGGCCAGTGGTACCCGCGAGTGCAGCCTGGATCTGTGCTGGAGTGGACCCCAGAACACGCCCAATCACGCGATACCAAGCCAGTTGGAGAAGGCCGATAAGCGGCATACTAAGTGGGGCGGAGATCAAGTAGGCTGAGTCTGGGGCCCGCTCGGAATGCTCCAGCCAAGTGATAATATCCAGACCCTGGTGATAGAAGCGGCTGAAGCGGTCGTCGAGGGACTGGCGCTGCAGCATGCTGGATGCGGAGACAACCAAGTCACGCACTAGTGGTCGGTAGGTATTGTATACCATGCGCAGCTCGTCGAAATAATTCTCATCGTTACCCTGGCCACCAAACACGGTGTACAAGTGCGCTTTTCGGTCCAACGCAGCCGTCATAAGCGCCGACGGCGGGTGGGATGGCCGACTGATCTTTCTCAAAGCATGACGCGCCTGAACATAGGCCGCTAAAATGGTTGACTTCACATCGGTGCTTGCGTCCAGCTCCTTCACCACTCCATGCACTTCCCGATTCCACAGGATGTCTCTCTCGAAGGTGTCCATCGCCGTGGCGAGGAGCACCCGCAAGTCATCCTCCTTCAACCCACGGCGCTCCCGCTCCAGGCGGCGCACAGTAAAGCTGAGGAATCGAGCCCAAAGCTCGACCAGCGAGGACAATTCCTCATCACCCGGAGTCTTGCTCAGGTCATGGAGGAAGTCGTCGCGCAGCTGCAGAGCCGTGGGGTAAGAGCCGCTAGCGACGGTGAGGGAATGCTCAAAGGCATGATAGGTAATGGTAAGGGTCTGACACGCATGGGAAGAAGTGGAGGAGGTGGAGAGAAGTTCGGGAGTGGCCCATCCAGAGCCCAAGGCAAAAGAGGCCGCGGAACCAGCGCTGGCCAAGGAAGGGGAACGGGAAGCGGGCGAGGCGTTAATCGTAGAGAACATTGTGGCGGTAAATCGTAGTATAGTGGATTAAGTCGGTTGGGTCTTCGTGCTTTTTTCTTCTTTGTTTAGTATGGATCTGATCTTCTTTGTGTCTGCAAGGCTAATTTCCGGTTCTCTTTGTTTTTGAAGATATTCGCAAGATATTTAATCGAAACGGGTCGCGCTTTCGAACCCGAATCGGGAAGTCAGCCCTAAGCGTCTCACTTCGCATACGCGCTAACATGCAGCGTGGGCTCAGCCTGCAGCCCTCGAGCCTCACATCCCAGTCTAGTTTCCCCCCCAAACTAGAATCTGACGTGTGTTGGCTCTCTAAAAATATGATGGGCTAATTGGTTTAGGCACCGTCATTCTGTCGATCATGGGTGAGCGCCCTAGTTTAAGAATGGCAGCATGTAATCGCTCGTTTTCTTTCTTTGCATCTCATCAACTTCTTCTCTCCTCCCCCTCTTCTCTCTCTCTCTTTCCCTTCCTTACACATTCTTCTCAGTTTGATTACACTGGAAACCCTTTGCTGCCAGACACTGGTTGTCAATTAGCATCATGGGTTTAACACCGAAGTGCGGTATGTTCCCTCTAATTTCTCTAGTGCCATTTATCTGTTTTATTTTCCGCGTTTAATCCCAATTCCCCGCCTTCCCACGTTCTTTAATTCCCCGATCCCACATCTCTATTGACACTACAATATTCCTTCCCTCCCTACAATTGCTATTTTTCCAGCATTATTAGAATTAATTTTTTCCCAATCTCATGAGCAACGCAGAACTGACGAATTAATACAGATCTCACCAATGAGAATGCGCAGTATCCCTACTGTGCCAGTCCCCCCGCCGCCATCATCTTCTCCGTCCTCTTTGGAGTGACATTCGTGGGCCACTTTGCGCTGGCCATTCTCTACCGTAAGAAATTCTGCTGGGTGATTATCGTCGGCAGTGGTTGGGAATGTCTGGGTTTGATCATGCGCGCCTACTCGACGCTGGACCAAACCAAGTCGTCTACCCTCGCTGCTGCACAATTGCTCGTCTTGCTCGCCCCGCTGTGGATTAACGCATTCGTGTACATGATTTTCGGCCGGATGGTCTACTATTACGCCCCAAACAAGAAGATCAAGGGCATCAAAGCCGAGAGCATGGCCAAGATATTCATCTGGCTCGATATAACGTGAGCGCCCTTTCCACGTTTCTCCGCGACATCCTGTCGATTCCGGAGGACACTGACCATGGTCTAGCGCCTTTATTATCCAAGGTACCGGTGGTATTCTGGACTCCGACGGCTTCGGCGAGAAGTTGAATCGAACCGGCATGAACATTTACACGGCCGGTATCGCCATCCAGGAGTTCTTCATCCTCTGTTTCTGTGCTCTGTTGATCGTGTTCCATAAGCGCATGCTGTCGGGATACCGTAATATCGAGCGCGGAAATGGATGGAAACTGATGGTGTATGGCATGTATGTGACATTGCTATGCTTGACGGTACGTGCCCCTTTTTTTTTTCTTTTTTTGCCCTGACCCCTTCATCACCATGATGCTGACAAAAGCGATGACGTAGACTCGTATCGTCTACCGTCTTATCGAGTTTGCCAACCCGAACCAGGCGGGTAAGACCGTGTTGAGCACCAAGGAGGCCCCGTTTTACATCCTTGAATGTGTCCCCATCTTCATCGGCATGATGCTCTGGAATGTCTTGCACCCGGGCCGGATGATGCCGGGTCCCGATAGCGAGTTCCCCAAGCTGTCGCGCTCGGAGAAGAAGCAGATGAAGCGGGAGGCGAAAGAGGCGAAGAAGCAGGAGAAACGAGTGGGTTTTAGTCAGAAGTATACCGCTGTCAACGACTCGGAATACACACTTACGCGCCCCAGTGGTGAGGAGCATGAGGCTGGCTACGGCGGTGGACGTTGGCCCTTGAACGAGGTGGAGTCGGGACGAGGAGGTTATGGTGGTCGTGAGTATGGATATGTTCGTTGAAGATGGGTTAGGATTGGAATGAGGCTGCGTGGTATGGGGAAAAAGGCTGGACCTGGCTGTTTTTTGAAGTATTTTCCTTTTTATTTTTATTTATTGTTCCTTTCCTTTGTCTTTAGAACTTCAAATCTCTATTATGTTGTGCACTAGTTGATGGATATCAACATATATCTGGGTTACATATATACACCATGGATAACGAATGTGATGCTTCTATAAAGATCAAGAACAACTCCAGATAAAATTCCTCAGAAACACTTGCCTCCGGCGCCAGTGCATAGGATATAAAGGTAAAAAAGAAAAGAGAGAGAGAGAAAGAGCAAAGAAAGAAAAAAAAAAGTAAAAAAAGAAGGGTAAAAAGTAAAAATAGAAGAAAAAAAGAACGACATAAGCCAAACTAATCAATCAAGGGGATATCACTAGAGAAGAAGAGAGAGAGAGAGATTACATGTTCTTGCCGAGACATGCAGTATGCAAGGGCGTCTGCCCCTCGAGATCGCGGATCTCCAACTGGGCCCCGGCTTGCACCAGCATTTCAACCAGGTCACGCCGATTTCCCTCACAGGCAAGATGCAAGGCTGTCCGGCCCAGCCAGTCCTGCGCGTCCACCTGAAGAGCGTGGCGACGCGTCGGACAGAGCAACACTTGCACCACCTCTGGCCGGTGATGCTTCACAGCCAGGTGAAGCGCCGTTTCACCCTCCCGCGTCGTCACATTAATATTGACGCCACTGCCGGTCGGCGAATCCAACAGTAGCGTCACCAAGCGGGCGTGTCCCTCCATCGCCGCGAGATGTAAAGGTGTCAACCCGGCGCTATCGGCGATCGAAGCATCCGCGCCTGCACTGATCAACACTCCGAGAACAGACTCGTGCCCATACAGTGCCGCCCGGTGAAGGGCGGTGTTGGCGAGTGAAGACTCTCCCGTGGGTGTGGAATGTGATGGGACGGATTCAACAACCGTTGGAGGGCTGGGATTCGGTGTTATACTAGGAGTGGGGGCGTGAATTGGCTGGGAGGCTTTAACCGTGCCTGCAGCCGAGACGGGGACGGCAGAGGCGTGGGAATTTGAGAGATGGCCATTGCTGGTGTTTGCCAGCGCGTAGGCTTCCTCGATGGGGTTGTAAGAAGGCCCCCGGCCGGCCATCGTCGGTCGCTGGGAACCATCGAGGGACGGCGGAGTCCACGACTCGGAGAAGGACAGCCCGTCCAGAGGAGGAGAAAAGAGCTGAAAGTCCGGAGGAGTTTGAACTTTCACCGGGGTCTGGAATGGAGGTAAGGCTTGTTGCTGCGGTTGCTGTTGCTTCTGCTGCTGCTGCTTTTCCTCTTCCTTAGGGGCGTTGGCGGCTGCCTCTTTGGCACTTTCCAGCTTTTCCTTCTTCAATCCTACATGGCATGGTTAACGGAATCAAGACATCCCCTTCTTCGTCCAGTAACTTACTCTTACGATATCCCCTCTGGGCAATCCGATTTTGAGCCCTTCGCCGCTCCACCCGATCATCGATATTCGCCCAGTTCTCGCCGACGACCTGCACGGAACTATCACCCACCACAGCTGATCAGCAAAGGAAGAGAGAGAAAAGGTGTGTGAAAATCGTATACGTACGTGATCATCGCGCAGTTAGGGTCAACTGACATTCTCATCGCGATACAGTAGGAGATGAGCGATCCGTTCTCATCACCGGGGGCCATCGCCCGCCCCTGGGCCCTCTACATATATGTACGGAAAAGACATCACGCCGTCATCTTCATTACATGCAGTACAGATCTCTGCCCCCAACATTGCTCGGACTCGGTGGATTAGTATCCTAGCGTATGTTCATCTTACGAAAGAAATTACTGAGGAAAGTCAATTTAGGGCACCGGCCACATGGTCGCCACATGGGGAGGTCCATAATAAGGAAGATCATTTCCTACTTTCACTAAATGAACCGATGTACCAAAGTATGGCAGAGACGAACTAAGTCGAAGGACACCAATGGGACAATATTTGGCTGAGTCGCAGTTGAATTCCCAAATCCTGTGAGTCTGAACTGCCTCGTTTAGGAAGGGGCCGTTGGCTTACGGTGGAGTTGTGTTGGTAATATTATTCGATGAGATCATCCGAGGACATTTAGATTTGCACTTTTATTTTTTCTTGAACTTTTGCCTCTCTTCAGGTAGATAGAATCAGAGACTGAGGTTGATCATATACGAGAAGTATGTATGTTGGTTGACACAGCGAAATGCCTGTCTGTAATAAGAGACCAAACAAAACCCCGGACTCTATCACAAACAAGAACATGGGGTACATAAAAGCACTATGGAATTGTAAAGAACGAACGCCACTGAAGATCGGAACTAGTGTAGGAGCTCTAAAAAAAGAACGGTATAGAGTTAGAGAAGTCAGCAGTCATGGAATCCCAAGTATGGAACGATGCCATAGTCAAACAGTGTCAAAATACGGCACAGCGAACCATGACGCACGAAATTGTCGGTCCGTTTGTTTCAGATATAAACCCGAGAAATTAGAGTAAGAGAATAACCTGTCAAGGCGTCGCAAGAAAAGGCCTTGTGACACGGTGGGAGGGGGATGTGCGATGGCTACTGGCCGTGTCAAGGTGACTCGGGCTCTGGGGCTTGACCGTAGTTTGGATATGAAACAAGGAACTTACTCTTCTGGGTTAACAGTAGCAATGCCCAGTACCTAGATGCATACCTCCGCATCCCTACGAGCCAATCGAGCAAGGAGACCTTATGGTCCACGTAGCAGCCAGAGTGCCCGACCAGTCCTGTTTCCTTGTTGAACACACCCAAAAATAGAGTCACTCAAGGAGAAATTCCCGAAGAGTCAGCACTAAGGGTTCAGGTACCGAGCTAAGGATCGGGATCCATACCAAGCCCCTCTTAACAGAAGCACTATAGTTGGTGGCTTGGCATTCTTGTCTGGTGGATCTTCCGAGATTAGGATTGCATGATATCACCCTCGTTTTTCCCAGCTGCCTGACTCAGAAGGCCATCATTCCAACACGACCGGACTAGAAGCTGGCTGTCGCAAGACGTAGGTTTATACTTGGATTAAAATTAAGCACGACGACAACCCACCCAGCGGATTAGGAAAAGTACACCTACACGAGATCATCCCTTCTTACTGTCAGCATGGATCTCACTCGGTACTCGCTAAACCCGATCTGATAGGCACCCCCAACGTACCAACTCCGCCTCCCATGATTGACTGATCACCAAAGTTCTTCCCGCTTCGCAAGGCAGAAATCTGGCAGAAACAAGGCAGAAACGGGAACGATACCTGATCTTAGGGTTCCACTGGGCACGGGCCTCTCACTAAAAGCAGTCCCTGCTCGATTCGCCTCGTCCTTCTCCTCTCGCGGTGGGAACTGTAAAGAGGCACGACCCCGGTAGAGAACTATTAATTAGTTCAGAAATAGCACGGGCCGGATAATAAATCCCGCAAATATACGGTGAAGTAGAGAGAAACGAGCAATTTTATATACCATTGCACACCAGTCATTTTTCTTACTCTACGAGGATCAGTAAATATAGATTTAAGATCTAGTATGTACGGAGTAGTAAACTTTAGATTAGACCCCTACTTTTCTCTCGTGATATATTTAGATTGTAGTGAACGTTTCATGTCTTAAATATATTTTTTAGAACTCCGTCTACCTAGCAAACAATACATTCTAAGCAATGGACCAACCTTAGACCCCAACCACGTTTACTCTTCTTGGAAGTAAGGCATCGTTACTCGGTGGAATTAGTAGACTGGTGGTATGAAACCCACAGTAAGGTAGCGTAGCCCTATTGAAATTAAAAGTGAATTTTGCTAAAAAAAAAAAACAAAAGTATCCTTAGGAATATAAAAATAAATGAATAAATTTACAATTTTGAATAAACACTAGATAACAACGGCCATGTCAGGTGATTAGTATACTACATCTTAGCACCAGATACACCGGTAACAATCGAATAGCCTACTAAAACCAGCTCATTACATGTACATGGAGAGAAATGGCACTACGTTAATGGAGCATTGCACGAGTTGAAATGAAAAGAAATCTATTGTCTAGCCTTTCCAGAAGGTCATGGGAATCACAAAGTAGATAGAGAAAAGTACACGAAACAGAACACAAACATAGAGACAAATGAGATAATTACAAAAGAAGAGACAAAATCAGACAGAGAGATAAAAGCTTTTAGTGCAACAGGAAGACAAGGAAAGCAACCATTACATCGTTCAAAGAGCGTGAGTGTGTAGGAGATTCACCATCTGTTCCATCGAGGAATGATGAAGGAGGTCCTCCAGGCGAAGCTGAGGTGCGTGCTCTTGCAATCGCAGCAGCACTTGTGACAAACCCATAAGTTCACCGCCCACTGCAAAATAACATTCTGTTGGAGACACGACTGACTTATTTGTCGATGGCAGAGTATCTGTCCACGCTTGGTGCACGGCCTCTCGTAAAGCAGCTACCTTGGGCTCTGAATAGTCCGCAGGCGGCGGGGCAATAACGACATCTGGTACGGAGGATTCCCTAACCATGGGAATCAAAGGCCGACCGGCTTGAAGTTCCTCCAACGATGGCAAGAAGGTAGTGGAGGGGCTTGACGAGAAGGAGCGGATTGTCAAGCAGAGTTGGTCAAGCAAGTCCTCCGCCTGGATTGCGGACATGACTGATGTCGCTGTTATGAGGTCGATGTCAACGTGATCACCTGCAGGGGTTGACAGGATCGATACATCCATAAGGTCTAGTTCCGAGCCGATGAAGCCCGGCTCATAGGAGCCATCACCCATCATCATGGCCCGGTCCGGCTCAATATTTTGGTGCTGGATGACACTGCTGAAGCGCATCCACCGCGGCCAATCAGTGCATTGCTCGACGATTGCGCGGAATCCGAGCGACTCAAATGGCATGTTGGCCACCTGCTGGTTCTGGATAGTGCGAAGAAGGTCCATTACAGTCCAGTGGTCCTGGAACTGAGCGCGGACGGGGACCACATTAAGACACGGACCGACAATCTGGTCGATGTTGTCTATTGCCAAGTTGCGGCCCGAGATGGTGTGGCCGAATACAACGTCCGGCCGAGCTGCCATGCGAGCCAGGACTAGGGCCCAGGCGGACTTTGCGACGGTCGCAAAGGTGATGCCCTCGCTCGTGAGTTTCGTATTCGGTACCCGGCGTCGGACGGTGATAACCTCATCAGAGACGTCTCGAAGGCCCGGCTTGTGGCGTTCCACAAAGTTTGTCATCGTCGATCCCGCTAGGAGGGACTTCCAGTGCTCAATGGCGGCAGAGTCATCAGATGTGGGACAAAACGAGGTGAAGGTCGAGAACGACGGGCTGGGGGATAGAGGTTGGCCGGCATAAGCGTTCTGCAAGGCCTCCCAAATGGTAGGAAGTGAGACACCATCGTATTGTGCGTGTGAAATGCGCATGATGAGGCGATGTGCGTGGCCGCGTCGCTGCTGCGCCAGAACAAATTGAACAAAGGGCTTCTCGATTTGAAGATTGCCGGCCTTTCCTTCCTCGTACACTCTCTTCGTAGTTTCTTCGAGGTCATCGGTGGGAATAACCAGGAAGACCGGATCAAGTTGCCGGAGGACGACCTGCCAGAATCGGGAATCATGTTCCGTGAAAACGGTACGAAGAATACTGAACTGCCGTACCAGCTCGAAGCAGCCTTGTCGGAGACGGTCCACATCCACTGGGTCGGAGCTCTCGAAGTAGAAGTAGTTGAGCATCCATCGAGGACGCGTCATAGCACCGATCAGTGCGATTTCCTGCATGCTGGTAGTGGGGCAAATCTCTTCAATGTGGCCCTCTTCGACTCCAACCTTCGCAGCAATTGTGTCCAGGAGGCTGGAATCACAGGTTGATGATCCTTTGCTCGGAGACAAGACAGGAGTACCATCCCCAGGGGTGGCAGGTGCATTGGCTGTAGCCAGAGCGGCGATGTCAACAAGAGAAGGATGGTTGAAGATATCAGCAACACTCAGGAAGACCTTGGACGCACGAGCGAGGCTGACCAGTTTCATGGCGACGATAGAATCACCGCCCAGAGCGAAGAAGCTGTCGTCAGCCCCGATCGACTCACGATCGATCATAAGCACTTCCGCCCAGAGACTGGCCAGTTTGAGTTCCAACTCCGTCTTGGGGGGCCTCTTACCAGCGGTAGCCAGCGAGTAGGTCTGCAGTTGAACGTCGGAGAGAGAATCGACCATGCGACTAAGCATATTCCGGTCCGCTTTGCCAAAGGAGTCGGTGGGCATGGTCTTGAGGGGAATGAAGAGGATGGGCAACAAGTAGTGGGGAACGGAGGTTTGAAGTGCAGACTGGACTGTGGTGAGCTCCTGCTGCAGGTTGGTAGTCATGGTATCAGTCAGGCTGTCGATTTCGACATCTGGAGACTGTATGGACTCATCGTAGAGGTATGCAACCAGCATATTCCTGTTGCGAGATGAGACCAATGTAGTGTCCACCATGACATCGTATGTAGAAGGAATGTGAGACTTGATTGTGTGCTCGATCGCACGGGGGTCGATACGCTGGCCGTACATCTTCAGTTGAGTGTCTTTGCGTCCCAGGTACTCAATGCTACCATTGACATTGAACTTGACCATGTCGCCGGTCCGGTAGACACGAGTAAAGCCATCAGCAGGATATGTGTGTTGCATCCAGTCGGGACGACCGATGAATGCCGCCTCATTAGCTTGAGGATGGCCCAAGTAACCCTCCGACAGGATGGGTCCTTCAATGACCAGTTCACCCAAGCAGCCCAAAGGTGCGAGCTTGTTGACATCTTCTGGCTCAGTAACCCACAGCCGACAACCAACCGGGAATCCGATGTTGGCAAATGAGTCCTTAGGGTGGGTGAATTGTGATACGGAGCACCAGACTGATGCTTCACATGAGCCATAAGCGTTGAGAAGGGTATCAACCTGGCCCGCCCAGACCTTAAGGCTACCCTGAGTTGGGCACTCTCCACTCAGAACTAACGTCTTCAGCTTGGGAACGTCAGTCGGGTGTAGGCTGTTGGCAACGGTCGGGGTCAGACAGGCCCAGTTCGCGCCTACCCGGTTAATAGCGGAAGCCAGGTCCTTAGTCTGATCATGTTCAGAGACAACACACACTGTGCCACCACTGAGAAGGGTTGTGAAGATCTCCGCGTAGCTGACATCGGATGTGTAGGCGGCGGATTGCAAAACGCGGGATTTGGATGTAATCTTCACTGCGGGACCATGGTTTCGAATACTGGTGCAGATGGCCCTGTGTTCAATCGCCATGACCTTAGGCTTAGCAGTACTATCAGAGGTAAAGGCAAGGTATGCGGGCGACGAGGGATCAACGGCTGCTCGAGCTCGGGGCAGGTCAGCACTGCTAGCTGCGAGCTCAGAAGCCGCGGTTGCATCGGCGATGACAACATGGCTGGATCCGATAGCGGCAGCCAGGTCAGCATATTGTGGTGCCGCAATGACATGGTCAATGCCAGTGTCATGGACAATTTCCGACAGACGGGAGACAGAGTCCTCTGGATTCAGATTCACGCATGCTCCGCCAGCCTTCAGGACAGCGAGCTGTGAGACAATGGCCCACTTGGATTTATCAAAGCACCAGCCTACAGTGCACCCTGCCGTCACCCCAAACTTCACTAATACATCGCTGAATCGAGACGATAGATGATCCAGTTCTTGATAGGTCAGACTGCCATCCCAGGCATCTACTGCTTGGCGCTGCGGGTGGAACCGTGACTGGACACTGAATAGCTCATGCACACGAGCATTAACGGGTTCAATAGGGGCGCCCATCCAGTCAAGAAGCTGGTCCACGTCAGCTTGGCCAGCCATACTGATATCCATCATGAGAGTGTTCTGAGGCAGGCGGAAGAGCTGGAGGATCAGGTTCTCATAATGCTGCAGTAACCATCCCATTTGTTGTTCAGGAATAAGCATATCGTCGTATCTGACACGAACATCGAGTTCTGAGTCACCAAGGTGGCACTCCACAATTAGTGGGTAAGTGTCGAACTCAAACTGCACCGATGAGACTAGTTCCAGGTCCAGATCGTTCTCTGAATCCTCCAGGATAGGTTGGATAACAAATAGATGACCGAAATCGGCAATGGCCGAGCCATTGGGCTGAATTCGGCGGATATTCTGTAAGCCGAACTGTTCGAAGGGTGTCATATCGAGAGCCTGCTGTTGAATGCCGCCCATGAGCTCCTCAATTGTCTGGGCTCCATCTAAGCGGACTCGGATGGGTACCGTTGCGATCATCGGTCCCATTATGTCCGCAGCACCATGAAGTGAAGTACTACGGCCGGAGAGAACATGGCCGAAGACGACATCATCAGACGTAGTGTAACGGCTGAGGAGAAGAGACCAGGCCGATTTCAAGACGGTGGGTGTAGTGAAAGTAAGGTTGTCCCTTTGCGGAAGGCGAATATGCAGGGACCGCGTCTGGTTGGGTCGGAGAGATTTAGCAGCGTGGGAGGAGTTCGGGAATTGAGCAGGGAGATTTCCCTCAATCTGGGAGCGCCAGAAGTCCTCGGCAGCCTCACGGTCGCTGGTAGTGAGATGCTGGATAAATTTACTGTATGGAACGACCGGCGGAAGAGCGGACAAGCCTTCCCGGTAGATGATTCCGACTTGCTCGAACATGGATCCCTGGCTCCAGCCGTCGTAGGTAGCATGATGAGAAGTATGAATCAGGAACGGGCGTGGGTCGTTCCGGTCACCAGGAACGACAGCGTTGCGCATCAAGGGTTGGCCATGGACCATAGGCGAGAGCTTATCGGCCCTGACGTACTCTTCCACGGAGTCCTCCCATCGCCAAACAAGCGGCTCAGAGATAACAACCTGGAAGGACTTGGAATCAGCTGTGTAGATGATCCGAGTACGCATGATCGGCTGGAGCTGAGCCAAAGACTCCCAGGCTTGTTGGTATTTCTCTAGGTCGATATCAACAGGAAGACGGAAGACCTGGCGCGACACATAAGCCGTCTCATCCTTAGCGGTGAGCGCCATTAGTGCTTCCTGTGAAGGGTTGCAAGGGTAGATATCCTCGATTACACTGGCATCCACCGCACATTGAGTGGTCGCTTGGGTCAGAATATCTTTGACTTGGTCGCTGGGCAAAAGACTGAAAGGTTCCGGTGGCGCATCGTTCATTTCCTTTCTGGAGGAGGAGCGGTCGAGATTCTCCGCCATCTTGTTCAATTTAGGATAATTAGTCACGTCAGCGACACTCATGGAAAGCCCTGCCTTGCTGCCGGCGGCGACAAGCTTCATCGCAGCAATGGAGTCTCCGCCGAGGTGGAAGAAGTGGTCGTCTACACCGATGCTGTCGGTGCCGAGGACACGAGCCCAGAGCTGTGCGAGAGCCTTCTCTGTTTCTGTTGAGGGAGCTTTTTTCTCCGCCTGGGAAAGGGCATAGGAGGCTAGTGTCTCCGGCGAGAGACCGTTGCCAACCGTCCTCAATACCTTTCGATCCAGCTTGCGGGAGGGCGATAAGGGCATGTGTGAGACGGGGATAAAGAGTTGTGGCACCATGTGCTTGGGTAGAACCTCCCGCAGGCGGGCTTGCAAGGCCTGGAAGCTTCGTCGAAGAGGGCCAGAGAGGGGAACAAGGAGCGAGTCGACGTCCCCAGATGCAGCCTCAGGCACACAGATAAACGCAGTGAGGATCTTAAGACTGCCACGAGACTTCGGTGTCAAAACTTCAACCGCCACTTGGTATGAGTTGTTGTCGTATACAGTTCGAATACGATGTTCGATTTCGCCCATCTCAATGCGCTGCCCGTGAAGCTTCACCTGGGTGTCTTTGCGGCCGATGAATTTGAAGCTGCCATCGCGGTTGTACCTGACCAGATCACCCGAGCGGTACATGCGACCGTTGCCTTTGTCGTGAGGAATCCACCATTTGGGGGGGTTGATAAAGGCGGCTGCCGTCTTCTCGGGCTCGTTCAGATATCCTCTGGCAACGATTGGGCCCTCAATGAGGAGCTCTCCAGTGGAGCCAATAGGCAACAGCCGATCAATATTATCTGGGTCTACGACCCACAGAGTGCATCCCAACCCTCGGCCAATGTTAGTAGGGTCCTTGGTGGTACTGGTCTGGGAATTGCAGGTGGTGCAGACACAGCATTCACTAGGTCCGTAGCTGTTGATTATCTGAACATGATCAGACCATAAATTGACAACCTCTTTAGTGAGTGGTTCGCCACTGAGAACCAGAGTATTGAGGGTGGGAATACGACTAGGTACCAAGAGACTGGCAACAGTAGTGGTAAGTTCCGTCCAGGTAACACGGTACTTGGCCATGGCATCCGTAAGGGCATTCATCCTCTCATACTCTGAGGGAACACACACACACCCTCCGAGCATCAACGACCCAATAATTTCGTCAAAGGAGACATCGAAGGTGTAGGAGGCAAACTGGAAGGCGCGGGTACCGGGACCGACTGACATTTCGCTGAGATGCGCAATCAGACCGGTTACAAGCGAGCGATGTTCCAAAATACTTCCCTTTGGTTTTCCGGTACTGCCAGAAGTGTATACAATAAAGACGGCATTGGAAGGCTGGGCAATGGCACCAACAGGCTCGTTGGGGGAGGGGAGGCTGTCCAGATAGTCGGCGCCAATTGGGAGCACTCCCGATGGAGGGAGTAATGAAGAGAGCATTTCCGATGATGCCTGGTCACACACGACCAGGGAAGCATCGAGGTCGTCAAGCAAAAGCTGGATTCGGTCCCTAGGATGCTCGGGGTTGAACATGCAGCAAACACCGCCAGCCTTCATAACCGCCAACATTGCGATAATGGTCCATGAGCATTTGTTGAAACAGAGAGGGATAATCATCTCTTGTTTGACTCCACGCGAAATAAGCTCGTGAGCCAACTTCTCAGCCAACAGGTTAAGTTGACTGTAGGTAAGCTCGACATCATACGAGGAGATGGCGGGGGCGTCAGGTTGCCTGCGAACCTGTTCCTCGAATTGGTAGTGAACACAGGATTGGATGGTTTCCGGGCGATCCTTGTTCCATTCAAGAATCTGCTGTAGATCTTCCTCACTGATAGTTCCAATCTCCTGGAGCGTGCTGATATTATCGTCGCCACCTGCTTCTTGAATTGAGCTGAGACGCTCAATGGCACGGCTATAGCGACTGATTATCCGCTTAGTTACCTCACCAGAAATGACATTATCGTCAAACTGAGCTTTGATGTCCACGCCATCGTCGAGAAGGTTGCACTCTATGATCAGCGCATAGGGGTCTTGGTCATCGCGGTGGCCGGTTGGCACACGAGTGAGTCCCAAGAAATCAGAGGCCTCAACAGGTGCTGCCTTTGGTTGAATGACGAGAAGATTCTGGAATTCAACGGCTTCTTTGGCCTGTTCACTCATAAGACGAATGTTCTGAAGGCCGGTATGCTCAAAGGGCACCATGTCCAGAAAGTTCTGTTGGATATTTTGGAGGAAGTCAAATGGAGGTTGGCCACCATCTACCGCGATGCTCACAGGAACTGTCGCAATGGTCGGACCAACAACCTGGTTGATACCTGGGAGAGACGCATTGCGACCAGAGACCGTGAGTCCGAAAGTCACCTTCTCGGTTTCCGTTAGGCCAGCAAGAACAAAGGCCCAAGCTGCTTTCAAAATGGTGGTGAAGGTAATGTCAGACGGCTCCCTTGACAAATGCACTGAGCCAGTCATGACCTGGTTCGGGTATGGTTGGTAGGTGCGATCCTGCAGGATAGGATATGTCACAGAGGGCTCGGCGAACTGAGAAGTCCAGAACTCAGTGGCAGATTCAGTGGTGATTTCCCTGATGTATTGAATAAACCGGTTGTATGGAACCTCTGGCAGAGCCATTTCGTTGTTGTATTCAGCAGAGACCTGCTTGGTAATGATAGGGATAGTCATTCCATCATAGATTGAGTGGTGGGCAGTCCAGACAAAGTATTTCTGCGTTGGGGCAGATACGATTGCATAGCGTGCCATTGGCTGGCCATAATCTATTGGGTTTGAGGAATCATTCTTCAGGTATGCATCCAAATCATCAGCAGACTCCCAGGTCATGGTCTGTCTCAGGACAACTTGGAACAAGCCATCAGACGCGTTAACCATGCGAGTACGCAAGATGGTGCTTCGCTCCGCGACCTTTTCCCAGGCTTCCTTGAATCGCGATAGATCCAATGTGTCTGGAAGGGTAAAGATTGACTGAGCAGTGTACGACGCTGCGTTCTGGCGGTTCAAAACCATGAGACCTTCCTGGAGGGGTGTGCAAGGGTAAATATCTTCGATGGAAGTGCGTGAAGTACCACACAGCGAGGCAGCCTCAGTAGCGAGCTGCTCCGAATCAAGCTGCGGTGGTAGCAGGGAGAAAGGCTCTAGCTGGTGCTCCTCACTTTGATCAAGCAGGCTAAGTTCCTTGGCCATTGCAGACAAGGTAGGCTTCTGGAAGACTGAATTGATGGTGAGAGCCAAACCCTGGTTCCGAGCGGCGGCCACAAGTCTCATAGCTCCAATAGAGTCACCACCGAGGCGGAAGAAGCTGGCAGAGGGGTTAACTGTGCTGCTATCCGAGAGCTCAAGAACCTCAACCCAGAGAGCAAGCATGATCTTCTCATTTGCGGTCAATGCTGTACACTCCTCGACTGTCACGAGCTGATACTGCTTCAGTTGCTGTTCATTCAGGCCGTCAACAAGCTTCTGCAGGGCCGCCCGTTCCAATGGGAGACCATTGACAGGAAGATAAAGCGTTGGAATCAACTCCTCTGGCAGATCGCGTCCGAGTGTTTCTTTCAGTTCTGTAAATTTAGCCCAATGTCCGTCGGTGACAGGCATCAGAGACACCACTGCCTCAGTGTTATTGGCCTCGGCGTGGAAGACGGCCATGAATTGGCGTCCACCCAGCTGATCCAAGCTTACCACCTCAACAACAGCCTCCTCTGTGTCTGGCAAGGCCATCGTAAGTCGGTTTTGAATAGACGCCAGGTCGAATGTACGACCGTTCAAGGTCCGGCTGACATCCTTCAATCTCTGAAGTTCTTCGCCGTGCGAATGTGAGATGACATCCACGTTCGACAAACTCATTTCAGGGGTATCAGCAAGAGTCGCGAGTACATTGGTGAAAGCTTGCATCAGTTCGTCTGCTTGGGACTCGCTGAGAATGGCCGTGAGATATGTCATGTGGATCTCGACGCCAGGCACATCGTGGGTGGTGATACACAGACTGATGTCATACTATCATGCAAGTTAGTAAGATTTGAGATGAGTTTCAGCTCTGGGATTCATAAAAATACCTCAGTTGGATCGGCTTGGTCCACGATATGGAAATCAACCTGAGGAGCTGGGCCTCGGCTGGGCTGCCTTTGCAATGACAGAACTGTATTGAATAAGGCGACATCCTTGTTGCCCAGCCCATGCTGGATCGCCGCGAGTGATGTCTGTTGATGAGGGAGGTTGTTCACGTAACTCAGTTGAATATCCTTCAGCAACTTGTAGACCGACAAGTCATCGACGAGGTGCAGTCTGCAGACAAGTAGGTTGATGAACGGGCCCACTGCATCGTAAATCCCATCAAGGGGAATGTCACGGCCCGAAGCCATGTAACCAAACATGACATCTTCCTTCGATGTGTAGGCCCGGAGGACCATTCCCCAAGCAGCCTGGACAAGGTTACTCATAGTAATACTTTGTGACTCGCAGAACTTTTGTAGTTTTCCATCTTCATCAATATGAATGAGCATATCTTTGAAAATCTTAGTCTCAGACGCGCTGTCTCCGTTGCCGATGCGCATGTTGGGGAAATGGCAAGGCTGAGCCCCAGCCAAACGGTCGGTCCAGTACTTGAGGGATGCAGGTTTAGACAGGCTGTCTAGGTAGCGAATGTATTCGCTGTAGAGGGGGCCTGGTCCAGCGGGCAGCGTATTTTCATACGCGGAGACAAAATCACGGACTAGGAGTGCCAGTGATGTGCCATCGACCAGGGTGTGGCTCAGTTCGATTTGGCAGTAGATCGATTCGGGGCCTTCGCAAATGGTCAGGCGATGACCAGGAAGGGGCTTGGTGTAATCCGGGGATTGCTGGCCTTGGAAAAGCGAGACAACGTCCACTCCAGAGAAAGTGAGGTGGTGAACCGTTGCTTGGTATGATCGCAGTACAAGCTGGTCATAGACTCCATCTCCAGACAATGAACCGATGAAGACCGTTCGCAGGATGGAATGACGGTCCACAGTTTGTTGCCATGCTTTTAGCAGGCGCGGGAGGTTCACAGCACCAACATCCGATCTAGGTACAACTTCAAAAAGCTGGCGAACCTCATACGTGCCGGGCTGTCGGGTCTGACTAAGTAAGATGCCCTCCTGGATTGGCGAGCATGGGTACAAATCTTCCACGTTGTCAGGAGAAATTCCCAGCGCCGGCAGGACAGTGTTTGTGAAATTCGACAAGGCAGGGTAACTGATCCTCATGAGAGGGAAGTCACTGAGAGTATGTTCCATCGAGCTGGCCACTAGATCTTGAACGGCAGATTGAATGACCTTCTCGCATCGGTTAACCCAATCACGGATCTGTTCCTGACGACCCATATCGCGATTGAAGAAGAACGAGACGCCCAGCTGACCGAAAGAAATAGCGGCAGAGATATCAAAGACCGCCAAACGACCCATACCCTCACCAATGTTCTGAATCTCCTCGTCCGCTCGAAGAGGCTCTTCTTTCAACAGGGCATCACTTCGCTCCAGTTGTTGTGCTTGTCCGAGATAGTTGAAGCAAATCTCCATGGCTCTGTGATCATTGAAAGCCTTGCGGCCTTCGGCACTGTAATGGCGGCAGCTAAAGTATGAGAATCCATTATCGGTGAAGGAACGACGAACATCTTTTGTTCGCTTGATGCTATCCTTGATACTTTCATCCTTCCTCATACGCCTGTGAACTGGATAGAAGGTGGTAAACCATCCGACCGTTTCCGATAGGTCGATAGAGGTATCCCATGGTTCTCTGCCATGGCCTTCGCTGAAGATCGCAGGCACTGCACGGTCTGTGAAGGTCTGGTTGAAAGATTGCTGGATGGCCGCCAGGAGGATGTCGATGGGTTCGGTTCGCAGCGCTGTGTTTGCCGCTCCAAGAAGGAGTGAGGTGGTGTTGTCATCAATGGTGAAGCGAGCTTCCTCGACATTCTTCCATGTCGGTAATTCTTGCATCCCCCAGTATAGGAGGTTGGCGGGGGGGATGTCGTTTGGCAATACCGACTTTGGAACCAATTGCTCTCCGAAGTGGCATTGCTCTTGTGCCCAGTTGTGGAATGGCATCGGATCATGAGGGCTGCTACTCTGCGACAACAGGGAGGCTTCCAGCTGAGCAACAATGACATGCCATGAGACAGCATCAACGACCAGATGGTGCGCGATGAGAGAGAGGAGTTGTGATTTCTCCTCGTCACAAAGATTAAAGTGATCCACAACAAAGATCGGCCCCTTCTCGATGTCGATGTTGCGTTGAGAGGAATTAATCACGTCGAGCATCTCCTGGCGGTTGGCTGCAGAATGGAAACCAATCTTGAAGGAGCCATTGGATTGGCTTTGCACCATCTGTGACCACTCCCCGTCGTCGCTTCTGATAAACTTCGCACGCAACATGGAGTTCCTGGCCACAATTTGTTCGATGGCAGATGAAACTGCGGCCGTCGAGAATGGGCGGGTCAAGCGCAACAAAACGCTCTGGTTGTAATGATGCTGGCTCGCCTGGCGCACAACATCATTGAAATACACGTTCTGGATGGGCGATAGGCTGAAAGGTACATCGTACTTTTCTTGTCTAGTGACAGCGCGGTCGCCGATTGAGCTTGCACGGCTGACCACTGCCGCCAACGACTTCGGAAGCAGAATATCTTGAACGGTAAGTTTGATTCCAGTGGCTCTGCAGCGAGAGACAACCTGCATAGCAGTGATTGAATCTCCGCCCAAGCTCATGAATGATCGGTTCAAGCCAATAGACTTCTCAGGGATATTCAGAACCTGACTCCACACCTGTGCCAGCTGCTTCTCTAAGGCGGTTGTTGGCAGATTGACACTGGCGGAAGAGATATTCACAATCCTGCGGTAGGTGTCTTCGGTTATACCGGTGACCCAACGTGTGATGGGTACGCGGTTTATCTTCCGTGATGCAGTCAAGGGGATGGAGTCCAAGACAATCCAGACAGATGGCACCATGTAGCTAGGCAGTACGCTCGAAAGTTCCTCCTCAATCTCTAAGATAAGTGGCTGGGCAGTGGACTTCGCATCATCGGAAACGAGCTCAACACAATCACCTTCAAGGGCCAATGGTTGAAGGTCTGAAAGCGCCACCACCGCAACGAGCTTGCCTTTGCAAGGGCCGGTCTTGGGAAGAGTGACCATTCCGGCCTCGACCGCTTTTTGAGCACGGAGGTGGAACTCAATCTCACCCAACTCGATACGCTGGCCGTGGAACTTGACCTGGCTGTCTTTGCGGCCGGCAATGTTCAGGGTTCCATCGGGGTTGTAACGAACAAGATCACCAGTGCGATAGAATTTGTACTGAGGGGTCTCCTTTCCGTGCATCCATGCGGGGCTCTCAACGAATGCATCTCTCGTCTTTTCCGGCTCGTTCAGATAGCCTCGAGCAACATTCGGCCCTTCAATGAGCAGCTCACCCACACAACCGACAGGGGCAAGGCGGTTATAGTCAGAAGTCTCCACGACCCAGTACCGGCAGGCGGTCCCACTGCCGATGTTTGCAGGCGAGACAGTAGCACTCGGGTTTGCATGAGAAGCCCAAATGGTACATTCTGCTGGTCCGTAAGAGTCTATCATGTTTACTTGGCTTGCCCAACGATCGACCAGGCTTTGCGATACGGCTTCACCACCTAGAACGAGTGTCTTCAGATGGGGAACCTCTTTGGGGTCCAACAGGGCAGCGACTGTCGGGGTCATGAACGTCCATGTGATTTGCATGGAGTTGATCACCCCGGCAAGATTGTTGATTCGGTCGTGCTCAGTGGGAATGCAGAGAGTGCCTCCCTTCATCAGTGTGAAGAATGTTTCGCCCATGCTAACATCGAATGTGTACGAAGCAAACTGCAGCACCCGCGAACCTGGTCCACCAAAGCCTAGGCCTTCACCGTGCTGGGTAGCCACGGTGCAAACAGAATTGTGCTGAACGATGATTCCTTTTGGTTTTCCAGTACTACCAGACGTGAAAATCATGAAAACTGGATTGGTAGGCCGGACCTGAAGCGACCCGAGCTGGGATATCGAGACGGGTGCCAGCTCTTGAATTAGGGTCTTGGTGATGGGAACAACAGAAGCCGAGACGGACCCGAAGAGGCCCTGGTGCTGTGGCGAGGTAAGGACAAGGTGAGAGCCCGTGTCTTCAATTAGGGCCTGAAGACGGGTTACTGGGTGGTCAGGGTTCAACATGACGCAGGCTCCTCCTGCCTTAACAACGGCGACCATGGTCACCACTGTCCAGACGGACTTGTCGAAGCACAGGGGTAGCAAGGTCTCGGGCTTGACGGAGTATTCGGTAGACAGATGATAAGCCAATCTTGAGGACAACTCATCGAGCTCATGGTAAGTCAGATTTCCGTCCCACGCCTCAATGGCCATATTTTCGGGGTTGAGAGCGGCTTGTTGGGAGATTTTCTCATGGACACACTCATTAACCGCGGTCGGTGCCGCAGCATTCCACTCCCAGATCTGCTGCTCATCCTCTTTGCTGAAGAGGTCGATATCCCCTAGCTTGACATCGGCCGATGGGCGAATGATCTGTCGCAAGACATGCTCAAAATGACCCAGAAGCTTTTCCGTCAGATCCACAGACAGAACGTCATCATCAACGCGGGCTTCCAAGTGAACGCTGCCATCCCCGAGGTTACATTCAACGACCAAAGCATAAGGATCGAATTCCGTCATATCTGTAGGCACGGTTTCGAGCTCAGCAAACGCCCGTCTCCCGTCTGCCTTAGGCTGGACGACGAAGAGGTTGGTGAAGTCAGTTGCTGCCAACACCTGAGGGCTGATCTGGCGGATGTTTCGCAGTCCAACATGCTGGAAATTCATCATCTCGACATTCTGCTCGTGTTGGCTCTCAAGGAAGCTTTGAAGGGAGGCTTCGGAGTCCAGGTGGACATTCATTGGAACGGTTGTGATGGTGGGACCAACAATGCTCTCGATGTGGGGGACGAGAGCGTCACGTCCCGAAAGGGTCAATCCGTAAAGAATGTCCTCGGAGTCAGTGTACCGTGCCATAACAATAGCCCAGGCTGCTCGCAAGAGGATAGCCATGGTCAGGCTAGATCCAGGCTCCAAGGCTACGTCAACATCACGGTGGCAGGTTTTCTTCGCTCTGGGTTGGTAGGTCGCATATGGCAACCGAGGGAAGGAGGAGGGTGGCTCTTGCGGAGCCATCGAGCGCCAGAATTCCTGTGATGCCTCGGGGTCGGTCTCTTGAATGTACTCAACGAATTGGGCGTATGACGGCGCTGTGGAGGGCGCGACACCTCCTGTATAGGCCTGTTCCAGCTGTTCAAACAAGAGTGGAACAGTCCATCCGTCATACATGGCGTGGTGAGCAGTCCAAACGAAGATAGGAGACTCGCTATCTTCAACGATCGCATAGCGAGTTAATGGGGAACCGCTGGTCACGGAAATGGCATGGTCGCGCTGGAGATAATTCTCCAAGGAAGAGTCTTGCTGCCATTTGAGTTTAGCAGCGTCTTCCGTCAACACAACCTGATATGATGTAGAGCCGATAGTGACAATCCGGGTGCGTAGGATGGAGTGGGCATCAGTCAATGTTTGCCACGCGTCTTTGAATCTCTGGATATCAAAGCCAGCTGGCAACCGGAATGCAGACTGCGCGACATAGGCACCAGTATGGGTATTTGACATTGAGAACACACCCTCCTGGAGAGGGGTACAAGGATATACATCCTGGATGTCGCTGCGTGCAATAGAGCAATGGCCTGCAGCTTCATCCAGCAGCTCGTCAGTATTGGTGACATTCTTTAACATCGAGAATGGTTCATAAACATTCTCTTGTGCGTCAGCCTTTGCTAATTCGACGCGTTGGGCCATCTGAGACAATTCTGGATACCGGAATATGTCAGCGACAGTAAGCAGGAGGTTTGCTTCCCGTGTTGCGACAACCAGTTTCATGGCACCAATTGAGTCTCCCCCAAGTCGGAAAAAGTTATCGTTGCGGCCCACAAGGCTAGGATCTTTTCCTAAAATAGCCGCCCACAAAGTCTGCAGCTGCTCCTCTTCCTTGGTCTGGGGGGCGGCCTTGTCCTGGTTGGCTAAGGCGTACATCTCCATCTGCTCATGGGAAAGGCCGGGAACAGCGCGGCGGAGTGCGATCCGATCAACCTTGCCCGAAATGGTCATTGGGATGTGAGAGATCGGAATGAACAGGCTGGGAAGCATGTACACCGGCAATGTCTCTGACAGGACCTTCTCAAGGGCCCGCAGTTCCGCCGTGAACTCGGGTGATAGTGGGACAAAGAGTTGATTTTCCGCTGGGAGTGCGTTCTCCATCTTGAGGAAAGCTACCAATGTTTGAGGAGGCAAAACGACCGAGTCCACGGTGACATGCGCGGCACCCGGCAGATTCTCCAGGACGGCATGCTCTATCTCGCCCAGCTCAACACGCTGGCCTCGGACCTTGATCTGGGTATCCTTCCGGCCAATGAAACGAAGCTGGCCATCCGGATAGTAGCGGACCAGATCACTGGTTTTGTAGAACCGGCGTGGTTGTCCATTCTCGGACTTAGGCAGCCAGGCGGGATCTTCGAAGAAAGCTGCCTTTGTCTTTTCGGGTTCATTCAGGTACCCCCGAGTGACAAGAGGGCCCTCAATGACCAGTTCACCAATGCAGCCAACAGGGAGGAGCTTGTTAGTATTCTCGGGATCTGTCACCCAGAGGCGGGTTCCAACGGCATGTCCTAGTCCGGCAGGGTCGCTGTCCGCGGTGAGGGGGTCCGTTCCCATGCTGTATATGGTACACTCCGTAGGTCCGTAGACAATGCGCAGCTCCAGAGCATCGGTCCATGGAGAAATATCTTCGCGTGAGATCGCTTCACCTCCCAGAACGACTGTCTTCAGCGTAGGAACGGTTTCTGGGGAGAGCAGGCCGAGAACCCGGGGTGTCAGGAAAGCCCAATTGACCCCGAGGTTGTTGATTGCGCCGGCCAAATCGTCGACGCGGTCTTTCTCACATGGGATACAGACCGTACCACCACGGGTCAGCGTAGTGAACGTGTCAGAGACACTGGCATCGAACGCGTAGGCAGAAAACTGCAGGACACGGGAGCCAGGACCGACACCCCATTCGGACCCGTGAGCCTGAATGCTAGTGATGAGGGAGCGATGCTCGAGGACGATACCCTTAGGCTTTCCTGTACTACCGGACGTGAACGACACGAAGGCTGGGTTAGATGGTTGCGCCTGAGGGAGTGTGCAGTTGTCGGTGGGAGCAGGGAGTTCGTCGAGGAAGCTTTCGTCCACGACAACAATATGTTCCACGAGGCCTTCAAGCAGTTTAGCGTGCTGCGCTGAAACAACTGCAACACGAGCCTGACATCCATCTAGAATATCTTGAATGCGGGATAGTGGATGCGCAGAGCTCAGACCAACACCAGCACCCCCAGACTTCATAATCGCCACCATAGTCACCGTTGCCAATTTGGACTTCTCGAAGCAATGGGGAATCAGCACCTCCGGTCCAGCCCCCAGCTTCGCTAAGTGATGGGCTAGCTTTTCAGACAGCAGGTCGAGTTGGGAATAGGTGTACTCGCCATCCCAAGCGCAAACTGCCTGCGCATCGGGTTGCTTCTTGACTTGATCGTAGAAGTATTCATGCACACAACCCGACTCCGCAATTGGCTCAACCTTATTCCACTCAAAGATCTGGGCTCGGTCCTGTTCATTAAATAGGTCAATATCGGTGGGCTTGGTTCCGGCCTGGGCTACAATTCCGTAGATCGCGGCGCTAAATGTATTGGCAAGATTCATGGCATCGCCCTGTGTCAGCAAAGAGGACCAGTAGCCGATAGAAATCTCGACATCATCAGTAGTTATGTCAATAGCAACGGCGAGGTCGAACTATCAAGAGAAATATCTGTTAGTGCCTTGCTCTGGGGTTCGGAGTAGGCTGCAGCGTTCACTCACATCTGTCGGGTCATCTTCTTCAACTGCCCGGAAAGAAAGCGCATCCCCAAATTGCTGGTCCGGAACACCTTTCTGGAGAGAGATGATGCTGTTGAACAAAGGCATTCCGGACAGTTCCAGACCATGCTGAATTTGTGCCAGGGAACAATGCTGGTGGGCCAAAGCGGTAAAATAGTCGTTCTGCATGGTGTCGACCGCGTCCAGAGCAGCCTGATGCTGATCCAACCGCACCCGACAAACCAGCATGTTAATGAAGGCTCCCACAGCGTTTTCTATGCCTTTCACAGGTACATCACGGCCAGAGGCCACATAGCCAAAGCAGACATCGTCAGATCCCGTGTACGCGCGGAGAACCAAAGCCCATGCGGTTTGTATCACATTAGCAATAGTGACTCCATGGGCTACGGAAAACTTCACCAGATCTCGCATTCCGGCGAAGGGAACTTTCACCGACTGGATCTGCTTGGAGCTTCCGTCACGAGGATACATGGGGACAATGGTTGGCTGGACTCCTGCAAGGTAGCTGGTCCAGTGGCTCATGGACTCGCCTTGAGAATGTTCCGGCAAGGAGATGTAGTGGATGTAGTCACTGTACAATGAGGCAGGCTCTGTGAATGATTTGCCATCAAACGCCAGTGACATCTCCTGCAAGACTACCTCAGTAGACCCACCATCCACGATCGCATGGCTGAGCTCCACCATCATGTAGACGTTGTCGCCGCGGGTACGACAGATGGTGAGATGGTGCTGGGGTTCTGAGGGGTTGTAGGTTGGCGAGGGCAGAGACTTCAGGAAATTAGTTACTTCCACTTCGTCATCCGAGCACATGTACTCGCAGCAATGAACGCTGGCAGTGACGTTCTTGAGTACGATCTGCTGGAAGATACCGCCGGCGTCGACGAAGATACTTCTAAGAGATTGGTGGCGATCAACAACGCCCTGCCAGGCACGCTGAAGACCCAAAATCGTGGTAGTCGCATCCATAATGGAGAGTACCTTAAGGACACGTCGAATTTCATACGTGCCGGGGAATTTGACCTGGCTCAGAAGAATTCCATCCTGGACAGGCGAACAGCCATAGATATCTTCCACGTCGTCCTTGCTGGAGAGTCCAGCTTTAGATAGAAGCGCGTCATCGACGGCGGCAGTTCGCTCGGCGGGTGTGGAAGTCGGGGCCATAACGGTACCCTCCTCCACAGACACCTGGGATGAGCGGACGGTCTTAGAAGCCAAATCAATCAGGCTCTTGGCCCGAACCACATCTAGCACCGAGACCTTCAACTGCTCCCGGCGGCACCGCGCCACCACTTTCATGGCCGTAATAGAATCACCACCCAAAGCAATGAAGGACCGGTTATGCTTCAGCTTCGGCAGTGGAAGGCCCAGCTCCTCCGCCCATATTTCTTGCAGAAGAAGCTCCGTGTCGGATAATTGCACGGTCTCGTTGGCTTCCTCTTCTTCTTCCATGATACCGGCAACTTCGTTGTAAGTATCTTCGTCCATATCACGAACCCATTGATTCAAGGCAACACCATTGACCTTCCCGGATGTCGTAAATGGAAGGGCGGCCACCACCACCCAGAAGGTGGGTACCATATAACCAGGAACCTGGGCGGCGAGACGGGTGGAAATCTCAGGGATGAATCCGCGTGCTTGCTTTCTTTGGTCGATCAGTAGCTCATGTACGTCGGCGTCTCGTGACCCCTCATAGGGGAAGGCATGGAGCGAGAGGACGGCCACCAGGTTTCCCTTGCAAGGCCCTGCCTTGGGAAGCACGACGCGAGCATGGCGCACCATGGAGTCCACGGAGAGACGTTGCTCGATCTCGCCCAACTCCAAACGCTGGCCTCGAAGTTTCACCTGGCGGTCCTTCCGTCCAATAAAGCTGATCGTGCCATCGCTGTTGTTTCTGACGAGGTCGCCGGTCTTGTACAGTCGGAACGGGGCTGGCTTGGAGGTCATGTTTTGCAGGAAAACAGGCGCCTCGTCCAGGAATACCGCCTCGGTCTTCGCGGGCTCGTTGAGGTAGCCTCTTGCCACAATCGGACCTTGGATGAGCAGCTCACCCACTGCCCCGATCGGGACAAGACGGTTGTGGTCATCCGGGTGAACGACCCAGCACACCGCGCCATAGCCGCGCCCGATGTTTGCCGGGTCAGCGTCCGGCGTGAGGTGGGGGTTGATCGTGGCCGCGACGGAACATTCACTGGGGCCATATCCTAGTGACATTGGTTAGCAATTGATTCGACCCAAGGTAGCAAAGCATGGGACCTACCATTGATTAGATGCAACTTGCCCGCCCAGGTCGTGACATCGACCTGGCTCAACGCTTCACCGCCAAGAGCCAGCGTCTTCAGAGTAGGCACATCAGCAGGATCGACCAAGCGCACCACCGAAGGAGTCATGAAGGTCCATGTGATGCGCAGCGCGTTGATGATATGAGCGATGCCATGCTGTGCCAGCTCATCGCTGGGGAAGCAGACACAAGCACCGGTAGTGAGAGTGGTGAAGATTTCGAGCATGCTAACATCAAACGTGTACGGTGTCATCTGTAGGATTCTGCTGGTCGGGTCGATCTCGCCCGCGGTGACGTGCTGGATTGCAGCCGTCAGGAAGGACTCGTGTTCCACCACACAGCCCTTAGGGGTTCCGGTACTACCGGAGGTGAAAATAATGTACAGGATGTTTTTGGGTGTGACAGCGACCGCTGGGGATGCTTTCTGTGCCGGAAGTGCCATGACACTTTCCTGGTGAACAGAGAAGACATTGCAGTTGTCCTGCCAGAGCGGTGCATATTGCTGGGAGGTGAGGATCAATGGAGCCTGCAACTGCTCCATGATTTCCATCAGACGGGACCGAGGCTGTTTGGCGTCCAGATTCACAATGGCGCCGCCCGCTTTAACGACGGCGATCATGGTGACAATGGCCCATTTGGACTTCTCGAAGAACAGGGGTACGGCCACTTCAGGGCCCACGCCCCGATCTACCAGATAGTGGGCCAGGCGATCTGTGAGCGACTGCAGCTCGCCGTATGTCATGCACCCATCTGGGCCTTGGATGGCAAGTGCCTCGGGCTCTTTGCGGGCCCGCTCGTCGATGAGGTGATGCAGGCAGCGAGAGACCACCTCGGGCATCCGCTTATTCCATTCCCAGATTTGGTGCATTCCATCCTGACTCATCAAACTTACCTCGGAGAGGGGGGTTCGGGGGGCTTTGATGATCTCACCGAGTACGTGGCTGAGAGTCGCCGCGCAGTGCTTTGCCTGCGAGGCAGGGATCAAGGAAGTCGGACATTGCAGGTCGACGACAAACCGATCCTGTAGGTACCGGGCGTGAATGGCAAGGTAATTGCCCGGCTTGGTGCTCCTTGTCAGTGACTATCACGATCGATCAAAATAACCGCGCCAGGAGTCCGTACCTGTTCCCGCTCCGGGGATTCTTCATCATACAGCATCACAACGCTGTTGAAAGCTGGACCACCCGCTCGGGCGGACAACTCCTGGAATTCGGCCGGTGTCATCAGGGCGGATGACGAAACACTGGCCTGTAGGTTCTCTTCCGCGTCGACGAGCGTCTTCAGCACGGACTTGCCCCCGTCGATCTCCGCCTGGTAGACGCCCACATGGGGCACACCGGCGACGAATCGAACAAAGAGAAATCCGACCGTCTCGGTGTCGGCATATGCGGAGAGAACCATGGCCCAGGCGACATTCAGCACGCTCAGGACCGACAGTCCATGTCGTTCGCAGAATGCAGCCAGGGCCTTTCCCTGGGAGACGGTGCCCAGGTCCAGGGGGATTTGCGCCTGGTCGGTCTGCTCTTTATCTAAGATAACTCCGTCAGTAAGGGTGGGGAAAAAGAAGGAACTCCCCTTGGATCCCATAGGGATTTGGGCCGTGATGGCCTGGAATGCGGTGTAGTCTCCGGCGTCACCCATTGTGATTAGTGTTCCTTGGTGATCGAGTTTAAAAGGTTAGAAGGTAAGTGAAAGGTGATGGGATGGCAATTAAAAGGGTAGAGGAAGAGACAACAGGTAAGGGAGAAGTTGGCAAAACAATGACGGACGTAGTGGAAGGAGAGAAAGAATGATAATGTCTGATTGCTTCACGGAAGATCAGAGCTGAGCTTTTGTATAGACCAGGCACGTTTAGTAGATACAGTAAGTACATCGGCCAGAAGATGGGCAGATCTGAGTAGATATTAATCCTCGACGGTGACGGCGACTGCACCATGCTATTGAGGAACTCCAAATGCGTCCACCAATCAACATACTTCTCATCCGACATGGAGCTACAGTCGTGGATTCCATGAGCATGTCAGACTAGGTGCCCTGCCATCCGCCTTGGTGCGTGGGGGCGGGCTCTCCCCATTAGGGCTGACGGTCCCCCTGCCGACCTCGTGTTAGCCACGTTTTCTGAGCAGTCTGTAACATGTCGCAGCCTTGTAACCAGTCTTGAAGGTGCGGCGCAGGGGGTGATAGCCCCCAAAAGGATTCGTGCGGTCAGCCTGGGGGCCAGAGTTGCCTGAGGCTGCTTGTGTTCTTACACGCATCTTATCTTGCAGTAGCGTCGCGGTAGCGTGGATCCGTCCGGGCTGACTGCACAAATTGACCGTATATAGATACACGAACGAACCACGATGACATAAAGAAGAGGACTTAGCCCGAATTAATCGTAAAAGCCTCGATGCTATGAGGTGGGAACTCTCCGATTCTGGCAGGTCAAGTTCCGGTAATTAGCAAGTCATCCTAAACCACGTCCTCCGCCCTGGAGGAGCTATGTAGAATAAGCTCGAGATAAGAAAAAAGAAGGGCGATCCAATGACAAGGTTCCATCTCTCGTGGCATATGCAAGATCCATGCGCGAGTCAGGAATGTTGGTCCAAAAAGACACCTTAGGAGTCGTTCTTACCCGACAATGTATTTTTCCGGGACGAGTAGTCGTTAGTACGGAGCTATGATAACGATGCCTGCAGAAGGGGCCCGCAGTCACCGCCCCCATTTCTCCGCCGCTAGAGTTTCAACTTTCCAGAGGGAATTGTCGCGGCTGAGCCCCTTCGTTGCATTAGCTTTGACGCTTCAGAACCAACATTTCCTTCATCAGTTTAGCGCGACTCATGAATACCATCTTACTCTGTTGAAATTGGGGGCGAGGACACGGTCGCCCAATAGAATCCACGCCTGTTCGAAGTTTGATTCCATGATTGCTATTTTGAGAGAGGCCAAACTTCTGCCAGTGGTTGGTGTCAGGTGATCTAAACAGTAGCTAAATGCCGAAGGAGGGGCGGGACCCCAGTCGAGTATAATTCAATGCAGTATTATGGAGTAGAATGGTTATATATAGACGACGAGAGGCCGATCATTTGCGATGGGTCCTCCGTCGTCTCTCTGGGTCATGTGTGGACCTTGAAACCACGTCGAATGCTATTGACTTCGCCTTTCGCACGGCCTTCCTGCCGACCGTGATACTAGCTCTAAAACGTCCCTCTCGCTGCCGGTGTCAACCACGCGATCGTGCATCTGGCCGTCTGCCACAGTCACTGCGAAGCGTCATTTTTCACCCCGAACTTGTTTGAGCCATGCCATCTTCTCCATTTCCGATCGCTGGGTCGCAACGCGCATCATACGCGTTGTCGAGAACCACACGATTGTCCTCCCTGGCACATTCTTTCCTTCAACCTAACCGTCGAAGCAGATTCAGGCCATATCTGTAGAGGCTCGCGCGTTTAGGATTTAGGATAAAGTTATCGATGTAAATGAACGAGTTCTACGGAACGGTTCATGTGGAGGACCATGCGACCGTGGGCGCTGTATAATTCTGACAACCATCATAGTTGGTTCTCGCTAAGGGTGTCTGTGGCAAGTCAATGAAAAAAAAAAAAAGGTCTGTCAGTTGTATAGAGTAACTGCGTCTAATTTGCATAGTCCGAATCATTATGTCGTCCCATCTTATGGCAGTGGGTTGTAGACAGATACAGATACTGCGTAGCAGAATAGCTGACCGCTTCGAGTCCCTTCACCGCTATGGTCCTAGGAGATAAGCTCTTCTGCTCTTTTGACAGGGTTGAACCCCAAGTTAAACCCGGCTTGGCGTTTTCTGATAATCCGCTAAATCGGAGGAAAATGCTTGTTCTATATCGTCCTTTAATTGGTTGAACTCGTCACCGCCCTCGGCTCGGGCTGCCTCTAACCTATAGTAGTAGTAGTATAAACTATGGACTACTTTAGCCAATAACAGTCGATTAGTTCACGGCAGCATGTTTCCCAGATGAGCAGAGAGGGAGACTGTTTACTCTGTGAAGACAATGATATTGACCTTCAAGGCGAGAAGAAAGGGACTTGGTGGTCTGTGGCAAGTAGGCTCTTTGGTTTAATATCAAAAATGGGATCAAATGGCAATTGCTTTCACAAATTAAGCTGTTTACCGCCGAAGCCCAAGTTTACGCTGTGCCTCCCTCAGATATATATATATCTCTCCCTAATCGGACATCACAGTGTTGTCCAAATCAACGTCAACGTCACGCAAGAACCCATGGCGTTAAATGGCTAACCAAAGCTGATCGCCTGATATTCCGAAAATATCTCTCCAAATGACCAGGTAGAAACTGAGCATGAGAGAGAAGCTCATACAAAGAGTTGCAAAGTTGTTAAACTAGGGACGGGAGCCTTTACAACGCGGCGCGTCACCAATTCAATTACCACACCAAGGTACTCCGTAGGGTAGATACTGAGTAGAAGGAAGGTAGGGCACATTACTTCATTTATCAGACATTTTGATTGTTCATTTTCTGGTGTATTACTTTATCAACTTTCCTCGCCTCTATCCGTCAGGTTGCATATACATACGGCGTAAAGCTACGCGGTATTAAAGGCCATATGGTGCCCACACCAGCATCTATATCACGGTGGAAAAAAAGAACCAAGAAAAATAAAAATAAAACAAAACACAACCGGAAAAGAGTGAGAATTAAACAATTTAAAGGTCTATCGGACTGGATATAGGTATGCTTGCGCTGTGAAAACCAATACCAACGCCTTGAAACCGCGTGATAAGACGAGTATCGTGAAACAAAGACCGAGTTTTCCCCGAGTCGACTTTTCCCTCTTCCCCCTGGAGAAGAGTCGCCAAGTCATGCAAAAAAAAAAGAACAACGCCACAGGATATATGAGGAGAAAAGACCGAATGAAAAAAATAAGAAAAATTAAGATGACAAAGGAAATCTAACAAAGGAAAAAGTAAGGAACGACTGAAAGGAAATCGCTTCTCCGAAATCATCGATGCCACCCCATAACACCAAAAAAAAACACCGGGAGATGCAGTAGATGCAGATATAGACCAGGGTTCGACCAGGTTTCCGCTTATCCGGTGCGACCCGACCGGGCATCTAAGCGCGCCCCATGAGCCACTAGCAACTGCACCACTTCCACATGCCCTTTTTCGCTTGCGACATGCAGTGGTGTCGACCCGTGGTGGTCGCGAGCATTGACATCGATTTGTTCGGTTGTAAGGAGCAATCGCACCACGCCCAGGTGCCCGCACTGGGCGGCAATGTGTAGTGGGGTTTGGCCGCGGGAGTCCTGGACGTTCACATTGACCCCGCGTTGCAGGAGCAGCAAGGAGACCACACGCTCGGTGCCGTGACTGGGTTCTTGAGGAGTTCTCGGATTCGACTGAGGCTGCGAGGGAGGCGGCGTGGGAATGCCATCACAGGGTTGGTGGTGGATGTCTGATACATTCTCACTAGAGAGGTCGCCCGAGGGTATTATGCTGGGAAAGAGACATGGATCCTATCCAGGAGGTCAGTTCATGTCCGTCTGGGGATAGAAGCCATACGTCTTGGACAGCAAGAGGGAAGAAGAAAGCTGCAAGAGAGAGAGAGAGACTTACACTGCTGGGTGTCCATAGAGGAGGTTGACCGAATGGAGCATCCGACAAGGTCATAGATAAATCGCCGAGGGAGTTGGTCGCAGACCAACTGCCGCTGTCGGACAAGTCGGCATTTTGCCAATCTGCTTGAGAGAGGTGCAGGACATCTGAATCGGCGGAGAATAGGCCGCCAGAATATTGTGACCAGATGTCGTTATCTGCATATGAGATAGGCCAGGGACAGGGGTCAAGGGGATCCCCAGGTGCCAGCACCGGATCCAAGCCTTTCATCATCATTCCGACGGTGGACGTTCGTGCAGGAGACGGACTCTGGGAGAGGGACCACGCGGGACTATTCCGCATGATTGGGGATGGCAGGGGTGCTTTTGCTAGCTCCAGAGTATGGCTACACCACCGGATGTACTCAGGCTAATAAAATTCTGGCAATATAGTTCTGGTTCGATTTGTCCGTCGCTCTTGTCCTCTTGTTTCTTTAATGTCTATGGAGTATGAGCTTGCTGATGGTGAGCTTACAGGTTCTTTGCTTTGGGGGATCGACCATCTCAGCAACACCGAGTACTCAATCCTGATCTTGCCGGCGAAACTGGGGCACTGGATCATCCTCGCATGGACATCTGTAACAAGAGAACACCACACAGCCCTACTTGGGGGCCGTTACAGACACGGTGATCTCGCATGGTCCGTGAGATCTATGACGAGGGTCATCCGATCGAGAGGGCTGAAACGGTGCAAAAGAATAAGCTATTACAAAAATAATAATAAGCTATCACGCTAAAGCTGAGTCTGCAGGTCCCGTCATCCCTCACAGTGCATCTGCAACCTCATGCCCTCATGCCCTCGGGATGTTGTGGGGGCCACTCCAACAAGAAAAGGCCAAGCCACCACTTGAAGGATGAGAGAGTCATCCAAGAAACACTGAGGGTGATCAGTCCACAAAGGAGTAGACAATGCATAGATAAACCTCGTAATCCACAGAACCCGTCAGAATCACCCGTTATACTACCGATCCTGGAATCCTGGAAGAGAAAAGAAAACAAAAGAAAAAGAAAAGTCAAAACCAAGCTTCGAAACTCGTATCCCAGGCCAGATCAGCAATCACCATCATGAATTTCCCACCCGCACCAGCAGCGAATATTGGTTCGTACCCACTCGATCGTACATAGGATGGAGGGAGTACTGACATAGTTGCGGGATAGATTGGACGAAGTTAGGGCTTGCGGTGACGGACATGGGTAAGAGAGGACCTCTCCCGGGAATGGACCCGCAACGAAGAAACCAAGAATAAACGCTCACATTCCATTCTCTCTGTTATAGTCAATGGCCATGTGGAGTCGACCTTTTCCATTACCACCGGAAAGTGGACATCACCCAAATTCGTGGAGGATCCGTATCTTCGCATCCACGGGTTGGCCCCTGCCCTGAACTATGGACAACAGGTGTACGAAGGATTGAAAGGTGAGCTTTGTTTTTTCCTATCTATCCCCACACAGGATTCTGCCCTGGATCTAATTATAGAGTCATGATTAGCCTACCGATCAGCCGCTGACCAGATCCTTCTCTTTCGCCCACAATTCCATGCGGCGCGCATGCAACACTCTGCCGACGTGGTCTCCATTCCTCCCGTCCCCACTGATCATTTTCTTGAGTGCGTGAATCTTGCGGTCGCGAGAAATGCCGAGTGGGTCCCGCCTCACGCGAGCGGCGCCGCCTTGTATGTGCGCCCGGTCCTCTTGGGCTCCGCGGCGCATTTTGCACTGACCCCTCCCACTGAATATACCTTCTGCGTATATGTGCAGCCGTTCAGCACTTATCATGGCATCGCGCCCTTGCCCGCGGTCGTTCTCGAAGACTTCGATCGTGCCGCACCCCGGGGAACCGGCCACGCCAAGATCGGAGGCAATTATGCCCCCGTGATGAAGTGGTCGGAAAAGGCCAAGAAGGAGGGATTTCCTATGACCCTGCATCTGGATAGTGCCACTCATTCCGAGATCGATGAGTTTTCCACATCCGGATTTCTGGGGGCGAAAATGGACGGGGAGAAGCCCGTGTTGGTGGTGCCCAAGAGTGATAATATCATTGGGAGTGTGACGTCCGATAGTTGTATGCAGATTGCTCGGTCCTTGGGATGGACTGTCGAGCATCGTTCAGTACGAACCCTCCCTTGGCTCTCTTCCGATTGGGTCCATAACTAACCGTCCGTTTAGGTCAAATACGAGGAACTTGCGACCTTCAAAGAGGTTATGGCCGTCGGCACTGCTGCCGCCCTGGTTCCTATTCGATCCATTACCCGGACGTCGCGCGACGACCATTTCGTCTACACGGAGGAGACGACTGCGGGTCCTGTTTGTCAGCAGTTATATGCCGCGCTCACGAAGATCCAGCGTGGTGAAGTTGAGGACCAGTTTGGATGGCGTGAAGAGGTGAAGGGGACACCTGATGTGGGTTCTTCTGGTTCTTTCTGTATCATTATGTAAATAAGTTCGTATATGAGGAATGTTTAGCGATTCTAATATTTTCACTATAATCTGACAGATCGCCGTATCCAAGACTGAGAGTACGCTTAGAATGTAAGTGTCACTATGTGGAAGCCGCTAAATGGCCCCCAACTACTACTAAGGTGAAGCGTTCAAACTTAACGTGAAAAATAGGCTCTTCGAAGTATGCTGCCGGTTGGAAATACACACGGGGCTGGGGTTGGTTGCTGAACTGCTCTCGCCTTTTTCCGTCTGATACGGAGTAGAAAGAAAATAATTCTAATAATAGTTTGTAAGGAAACTTGACATAAACTATCTTGTCGTCCTTTCTATTTTTGTTTAGTGTTAATCTTAATTTCTATTTATTTATTTATTTTCTTAATTTACTAAACCCATGGAAGACAGAGATTTACTGAATGTAATCCAGATTCAGAACGCAAATGAACCAATTTCATTCTCAGAAGAACACCTTCGAGGCCACTCGAGAGACTATTTAAAAATACATACTCACGTCGTATCATTCCTCAAGTCACTTATCAACCGAAGAAAAAAAAAAAAACAAGAATTCACCCTATCGGAAAGAAACCTGCACAATGGGGCCATCCTTTGCGGCCGTAACATGATCGCGCAACTGGTATTCGCCCTCGCGCTGTCTTCCAGGGCCCATGGTCTCATTTCCACCCCCAACCTTCTCATCCTCGCCTGGCGCACTCCGGAACTCATACTTCGAGAGCATATAAGCCATAGTCAGCATCAGCTCCGTCCAGGCTAATCCCTTCCCCAGACAGCTCCGCGGTCCAATGGAGAACGGATTGAAAGCCGACCGTGCAAGCTGTACCTTTTCCGGCACGGGGTCGAGCCAGCGCTCGGGGTGGTATTCAAAGGGTGCTGGGTAGTAGTCCGGGTTGTGCTGAATGGCGTAGATGCAGGTGCCGACGTCGTAGCCTCGCGGGACAACCTGACCGTCAATGGTGACTCCGTCGTCAAGGACTTCGCGCCAAAGGGAGCTACTGGCGGGTGGAGACATTCGCAGACTCTCGTCGATGCATGCGCGCAAGATCACGCAGTTGTTCAGGGCGGGTCCGAGGGCAACGTCGTCGGGGCCCGGGAACGCGGCGCGAACTTCTTCCTTGGCTTTTTCGTACCATTCTCGGTTGCGACAGAGGTAGAAGAAGGTCGAAGCGATGGCGGTGGAGGAGGTGTCGGATCCTTAGTGGTGTTAGGCGAAGGGACTACCAAAGTTAGGAGATGGGAGAGATAGAGATGATCTTACCGGCAACAATCATGGTGGTACTTTCAGCACCGATCTCTGCAGGTGTGAATCCCTGCTGCGTCTCCGGATCGACCGCATCCAGCAAGAATGAAAACGCATCGTGACGCTTCAAGGGCTTTGCCGACATGCGTTTCTTGAGAAGAATGTTGACGAAGCGAATGAACGCATTTCGGCCTTGAATTGCCTGAGGGAAGAGCCAGCGGTCGAGACGGCGTGTGGATAATTCACCGGCTTGGGATAGGACTCCAGTACGCACGTTAGAGTCCTCAATGCACTTGACAATCTCCCGGTTTTTGGGACTACCAATAAGATCAAAACTTTCCCCGAAGATGATGCCGGACATGATGTCGAAGGTGAGATAGTTGGCTGGGCGAAACGTCAACATCTTAGCTTTCGCTAGGAGTGGGGAGGACAATACATACACCATTTCCCCATATTCTGCGGACGAGACCATTCACCAGCTTTTCCGCCCGAGATATCCTTGGCCAGCTCGTCGCAGAACTTGCGTACAAGACTCATGATAGTCCCTTCGAAGCCACGCAGGGCGGCATCTCCAAAGCCCTGTCCGATGATGCGTCGCTTGCGACCGTGTTGCTTTTTGTCAATGAGGGTGAGTGTGTTAGGAGCGCGGTGAACCATGGCACCGTAGGCGGCCGACTTCTGGAAGCTTTTGCTGTACGCATAGATCTCTGGGAGGTTCGTTGACCCGGTTAGTGACTTCTTTCAGTGGCCCGGAGCTCGACAAGTGACAAACCCTTCAGGCCGGTGTTGGTATTGAACAGCACACGATTTGGTGCATATCGAACATAGTTGCCTTGTCGCATCACCCGTTAGTGAGTGCCACATTGGAATAGAGACCGAGGGTAGTATAACAAGCTCACCATATTTCTCATGGCAGCGCATCATATCAAGGTGCAGGTCTCCTTTCCAGGCGTAGTACCCTCCATAGAGGTTGGTCACTTTGGCCAGCAAAGGACCCGGGTACTTCGCAAGGGGATGGAACCAGATACGGTAGATGCAGATAGCAAGCACCTGACAAACTCGTCAGTGAGGATTCCATCCTCGTTAGGGCTGGAAGCAAGGGCTCACGTAGGCCAGACATGCAACGGGCACAGCCGTCACATAGGCAAAGAGAGGCACATGTCTCAGCAGCGCGACTGCCTGCATGATGGGAAATTGTTTGATTCAATACTAAGTGGATGGTAGAATGATTGATGGTTCACGGACATGGGCGTCAATGGTCATGACGGCAATTCGAGCCAAATAAGTCCGGCGAAAAGACGTGGTGATAGCAGAAGCACAAGGCAGGAGAGGCCTCACAACCTCGGTGGTGAGGTGAACACATCGCGCAATGTCATCTACATTGTATGATTCTGGGTCCAAGGGCCACCGTCTGACAATGATCGAGATAAATTTAGATCACGGTTCCTGATGATCAAAACCTGGGGGTTTCAGATTGTCGGGCGGATCCTGCGACTTGGGGGCCGATATCAACAAGTTGTCTGTCCGCGTAAGCCCTAACGCTATTTCATCATAGATGTAAGCATGCAGTGTGAGCCACTAGCGCGGTTCGCCTTGGAGCTGGATCACTCAAACTTATTCAATTGATCGCTGCTGCTGCTGCTGCTACTGCATGAGTGAGATGTGATGGTGGTTTTTCCTTTCTCACGTTTCGCCTCAGCCCCCGAAACACTTCGCCACGTGTGTAGTAAGCCCTCGGTTGTTGCTGACACGAACTATACTGAATATCGAGTAGTATGAGCTTGGAGAGGGGAGCCATACACACGTAATAATGTTAGACCCTGGCAGTCGAGTCGCTTTTAAGTACTGGTGTCGGTCGACCAAAGTCACCCGACTGTAAATGACATTGATACCCAAGCAACATCGCCATGTCTGCCACAATGCAGCCGGAAGTTGAGCAGCAGCTTGCATATGTGCTCTTGATTGAGCTGTTGGCGTGAGTGTTACTTCGTACTTATGTCGACCATGCCGATATCTGACCAAGGAAATAATCACTTGTAGGCATCAGTTTGCGTCGCCAGTCCAATGGTAAGTCTCCTGTCTGTGTAGTATTAAGGAAGGCTAGACTAATCACACTCTCTAACACAGGATTGAAACCCAAGATGGACTCATCACCGAACAGAATGTCGAACGGTTCATCGAAATCGGCCCGGCAGACATCCTTACCGGCATGCTCCGAAAAACCGTCGGCCAACAATACAAATCCCAAGATGCCGCACGACACATGACACGAAAGCTACTCTCTTACGCTCAGAATGCAGACGAAATACAGTATATCTCGGGGTCATCAACAGCAACCAGCCGACCAGCTGTGAAGCCTCACCCGTTATTGTCACAGGGGCCGTCGGCGTCCAGTAAGGCTGCGGAAAGCACGCCGCCAGCTCCTGCTGAACCTCAGGTCAATACTGCGCCGGCCCCTGTTGTCAAAGTAGCGATGGTTGCGGATGCTCCTGTACAGGCAAAGGATATTGTGATCGCTATCATTGCACAGAAGCTGAGAAAGAGTCACGCTGAAGTAGCCACAGACAAGACAATCAAGCTATTAGTGAGCGGTATGGTCTTCCCTCCTATCCGTCCATTGTACTCACTACAGCTGCTGATGTCCCGAGTATAGGCCGATCGACGTTGGAAAATGAGATCGTGGGTGACCTCGACGCCGAGTTCGGATCCCTTCCCGAGAGGGCGGAAGAGCTAGGGTTAGAAGAGCTATGCAATACTCTACAATCCGGCGCAGCCTTCTCAGGACAGCTGGGTAAGGTATCCACAGGGATCGTCTCCCGTGTCTTTGCACAGAAACTTCCCGCTGGTTTCTCCAGCGGTGATGCTCGTGAATATCTACAGACTCGATGGGGTTTAGGGGCCGGACGTCAGGATTCGGTTTTCTTGCGAGCAAGCACAGCACAGACATCCTCCCGATTGGCAAGCTCGGGAGAAGCACAGACATTCTTTGACCAAATAGTGCAGCAGTATGCCACAGACAATGGCCTCAACCTGTCTGCATCCGCGCCGGCCGCGGAGGCAGCAGCAGTTTCGGCTCCAGTGGACAGCAAGGCTCTCGGCTTGGTGAAGAAAGATCAAGAACGGCTCCGGAAGGCACAGATGGAACTCTATGCACGGCTGCTTGGAAAGGATCTGGGCCACGATGCGCGAGAAGCCCTCAAGGCACAACTGGCGACCGTCAAGCTGCAGGAGCAGCTGGACTTCATCACCGCCGAGGTGGGCGATGTCTTTATCTCCGGTATTCGTCCGTTATGGGCAGCTGCCAAGGTTCGACGCTACAACTCCAGCTGGAACTGGGTGTTGCAAGATACATTGCATCTCTTCCACCGGATTCTGCGAGGGAACTTTGGCAATGCCGACTTCCCTAAATACAGCAACGCCATCGCCAACCGATCCAGTCCTCGCTTACTGCAAATGATCAAGTATCTGTCGAACAGCCCGTGCTCTCTCTGGGGTACTCGCTTCCCAGAAGCCAAGACCGTGATGCGCCGTCTGGTGGACCTCTGTGAGAAGCCCCGTGCGCCTCGATTTGAGCCGTTGGCTGCGAACTACGACGCCTTCATCAAGGGCCCTAGCACTACGGTGGACGAGAACGGTCATATCAAGTACCGCGAGGTCCCTCGCGGTGGATCCCCCGTCATCGCGTCGATTCATATCAAAACCCAGCGACACTCGACCTGGCTGACCGACCGCTCGGTGACGGCGCTGTACCTGGACGAGGTGCAATCATCCTGGAATGACGGCATCACGTTCATCAACAAGTGTGTGCTCATGACCGGAGTGAGCATTGGATCGATCGGAGCCGAAATTCTGAAAGGCCTCCTGAGTGGTGGCGCTAAGGTCGTCGTCACCACTAGTAGCTACTCGTCCGCCACGACTCGGTTTTATCAGCGTCTCTATGTTGAGCATGGTTCGCGGGGATCCGAACTGATCGTCGCCCCATTTAACCAAGGAAGCCAGCATGATCTTGATGGCCTTGTGGAGTACATCTACACATCTGGTACTGGCCTGGGCTGGGATCTGGACCACGTTGTTCCCTTCGCGGCGATCTCCGAGGCTGGACGCGAGATTGATAACATTGATGCCAAATCTGAATTGGCTCACCGAATCATGCTGACCAACACCCTCCGTTTGCTGGGAGCCATCAAGAAACAGAAACAGCTTCGGGGATACCGCACCCGGCCGACCCAAGTCATTCTTCCCCTCTCGCCTAACCACGGCGCGTTTGGCAACGATGGTCTGTACGGTGAGTCGAAGATTGCCCTCGAGTCCTTGTTTGAGAAATGGCACTCGGAGAGCTGGTCCACATACCTGTCGATCTGCGGTGCGGTCATTGGTTGGACGCGTGGTACCGGTCTGATGGCCGATAACAACATTGTCGCGGCAGGGATTGAGCGTCATGGCGTGCAGACTTTCTCCACCGCCGAGATGGGGGCGTACATCTTGGTGCTTATGACTCGGAAGCTTGCCAACCAATGCAACGTACAGCCACTGTATGCCGATCTGACCGGCGGCCTGAATACGATTCCGAATCTGAGGGCCACCTTGGACAAGGTTCGACGCGAGATTGTCGATAAGAGTGCTATGCGCACCGTCCTCGCACGGGAGCAAGCTGCTGAGCAGAAGCTCACTACCTGTAGTTCTCCAACGATGCAAGAGAAGGGAGCACGAACGCGTCTGGCAAATATTCGGTTCTCATTCCCCGCGCTGCCCGATGCGAAGACCGAAGTCGACCCCCTGCGAGCCACATTGATGGGCATGGCAGACTTGGAGCGCATCGTGGTGGTCACCGGCTTTTCGGAGGTTGGCCCGTACGGCAACTCTCGGACTCGCTGGCAGATGGAGGCTACTGGGCGGCTGTCCTTGGAAGGGTGTATTGAAATGGCATGGATTATGGGCCTCATCAAGCACCATGACGGCCCGCTGGACGGGAAACACTTCACCGGCTGGGTGGACGCCAAGACAAAGAAACCCGTGCAGGACATGGACGTCAAAGCTCGGTATGAAGAGCATATCCTCAACCATACAGGAATCCGGCTGGTGGAGCCCGACCTGGATCCTAGCGAGCCACCCGGCAAGAGACGGCTCCTGCAAGAGGTCGTGCTCGAGGAAGATTTACCGCCCTTTGAAGTCTCTCCCGAGGTGGCAGAGCAGCTCATCAATGAGCATGGGGAGAATCTGGTTGATATCTCGCCGCAGGGTGAACAGTGTGTCGTCAACCTAAAGAAGGGCGTGGTGTTGATGATCCCCAAGGCTCTGCAGTACCAGCATGCGGTTGCGGGACAGGTCCCTACCGGCTGGGATGCACGCGCCTACGGCATACCGGACGACATTGTCGCCCAGGTTGACCGTGGAACTCTGTTCACCTTGGTCAGCACCATGGAGGCGCTTGTGGCCTCGGGAATCACCGACCCCTACGAACTATACCAGTACATCCATCTCTCCGAATTCGGCAACTGTATTGGCTCAGGTCTTGGTGGTGTGCACTCGTTGAAGAAGATGTTCCGGGATCGGTACCTGGATAAGGATGTGCAGAAGGACATTCTTCAGGAAACCTTTATTAACACCACCGCTGCCTGGGTTAATATGCTGCTGATCTCCTCCGCTGGCCCCATCCGCACGTCGGTTGGTGCTTGTGCCACTTCGATTGAGTCTTTGGAAACCGGATTTGAGACCATCGTCACTGGACGTGCCAAAATCTGTCTTGTCGGTGGATACGATGACATGACACAGGCGGTAGCGGAGGAGTTCGCCAATATGAAAGCCACTACCAACCCCGAGGAAGAGGCCAAGAAGGGTAGGCTCCCGCAGGAGATGTCGCGGCCCGCTGCAGAGAGCCGAAGCGGTTTTGTCGAGTCTCAGGGCAGTGGTGTTCAGGTTATCACCTCGGCCCGTCTGGCCCTCGACCTGGGCCTGCCGATTCATGGCATTGTCGCCTGGGTGGGAACTGCGAGTGACAAGACAAGCCGGTCGGTGCCTGCACCGGGACAAGGCATCCTGACGAACGCACGCGAGAAGCCCAACAGTCGATTCCCATCGCCACTGCTTGATATTCGTTACCGCAAGCGCCGTCTTGAGGCACGGTTGAATCAAATCAAAGAATCGGTTGACCTCGAGGTACAGATGCTTGAGGAGCAAATGACTCAAGATGGAGAGGTTCCGGAGGAACTCCAGGAAGAGCTCCAGAACCATAAGCGCTTCGTCGAAGGCGAAGCCGAACGCCAGCGCAAGGAAGCCTTGAACACATTTGGTAATGAGTTCTGGAAGAATGAGTCCGCTATTTCTCCTGTTCGGGGTTCTTTGGCCGTCTTTGGTCTGACTATCGGTTCGTCATGCCTCTCTTTCTGCATTACATGTTTACATATCATTGAGCTGACCACCTACTAGATGATCTGGATTTCGTTTCCTTGCATGGCACTAGCACCGTCATGAACGACAAGAACGAAGCCTCAGTGCTCGAAGCCCAAATGCGACACCTCGGCCGTGTACCTGGGAATCCCCTGTACGCTATCTCCCAGAAGTATCTTACGGGTCATCCCAAGGGTGCCGCAGGAGCATGGATGCTGAACGGTGGCCTCCAAGTGCTGGACACAGGCCTCATTCCCGGCAACCGCAACCTGGACAACGTTGATGGGAAGCTGGAAAATAACGAATACATTCTCTACCCTAACCGCAGCATCCAAACCAAGGGATTGAAGGCCTTCTCGGTGACATCCTTCGGCTTTGGACAGAAGGGCGCGCAGGCCATCGTGGTGCACCCCCGGTATCTCTACGCTATGCTTGAGGATGGTGAATACCACGCATATCGGACGCGCCGTCTGACCAGATATCGAAAGGCATTCCGCTTCTTCCACCATGGCCTGGCCACGAATACCATGTTCGTGGCTAAGACCGAAGCTCCCTATCGACCAGACCAGCAAAATGCGGTCTTGTTGGATCCCACGGCACGAATGCAGTCAAAGGAGTCAACGGAGTCCGCCGAGCCAACAATTGGGGTTTCATTCTAAACCTCAATATGTTTTTCTTTGTTTCTTTCTTTCTCCTCCGTTTCTTGGAACCATGTTCATTTCGTGGCAGTGTCCTATCCTTGTAATTTGAGCGAATTTCTTTTTTTTTTTTTTTTTTTTTTTTTTTATCCCCTTTTTTTTTTTTTTTTTTTTTACCCCCGGAACTAACGGAGCATCGCCGTGGAAGCTGTGGCGAGGAGCAATTGGGCACTTCTGTACATACTACCTGGCCAAGTAGTAGTAGACTAGACTGATCGAAAAATTGACAATTTATCCACCGACTCGCGTCTAAAAGAGGTAGCCTGAGGCCACGTGACAGCACCAACATTCGGATCCCTCCGTCATTGGCCGCGACGTTCATAATCTGATAGCCCTAACAGAGGAACTAAAATCCCTCGCGTTGGATTTATCCGTTGTCTAGGGAGATAGTGCTTGGAGTGCCCCACTGGGATTCAGCGGGGTTTAAGTCTTAATGAACAGGGATCGACCACAGTCCCAACCGTGAGACTTGAGCACTCAGCACGGGTGTTGCCAGGAGGCCTCGAAGAGAGCCTCATACGCCGTATGAGACGACCACAGGATAGCGATCGCTACTGTTGCTGAGCAAAGCGAAATGAATTAGTATTCATCGGAGGAGATAGTGGGCCGAAGTCGCGGTTATGCCTCCTGCCACCTCGACGCAATTTAAATCCCACGGGATCAACGGCACGATTGGCTGTAACCCCTCGCAGGGGAGGTTGGGAACACTTAAACGTTGCATCATACCATTTAATGCGGCAGATAATCCTGGTCTTTAATATTGGAGCACTCCCCGACTTTCGATTTTCTCTTTGTTAGAACAGGCCGTCGGAAACAAACCGGCAGGAAATTACTAGGTATACCCTGGGACTTGGCGCCAGCTGAGCCAGCCCTACTGTGTGGATCAGCCTTGTGTGGACAACGTCAAAGATAGCGCCACTGGACGTCAACAAAGAAGATCGACTGGAGTTGAGTGCTGGGCCTGGTCCACCGAGCTCAGTCAATCTGTTGCTTCCCTGCCCAAGTTTATAAATTCCAGCCAGGGGACCGCCCAGTCGAATGATCCTAGAGACAATCATCGTTCCCGTCTTTACTCCTACCATCAAGATGAAGCTCCTTCAGCTATCGTCAGTGCTCCATTTCCTGACTCTTAGCTCAGCTCTCACTATCCCCTTAAACCGAAGCAAACGGTCTAATGACGCCTTGGCCCACACTGCCTCCCTCCTCGCAACCGGGGGCGGGCACAATTTCGATGTCGACGTTGTTGTGGGCGCCAACAACCAAACCTTCAAGCTCCTGGTGGACACAGGAAGCAGTGATCTCTATATTATGGGAGACGGCTTTACCTGCATCAATGCCACCAGCAACCTGACTATCCCCCAGGCGGACTGTAAATACGGTCCAGAGACGTACGCCCCCTCGTCGAGCTACCAGCAGGTTCCCAACGAAATGTTCGGAATTGAGTATGGCGCCGGTCTTGCAAGTGGCGTCATGGCCTACGAAGACATTACGATTGCAGGAGTCTCAGTGCGCGCCAAACTGGCAATCGCAGACGTTTCTGAGCCGATGGGTCGAGAAGGGATCAGCAATGGGGTCCTGGGCCTTGGCTATCCCAGCTTGACGTCGGCTCATCCGGGCACGTCCGTCCCCAATGACACGTACTTCTACAACCGGGCGGTGTATAGCCCGGTGTTCAACGCCATGTTTGAACACGGCCTGGTGGAGCCGTACTTCAGTATTGCACTGGCGCATACCGCGCGGGATAGCATCGCCACATTTGGAGGCTATCTCACCCTGGGTGATCTGCCGCCGGTGGAGCCTAAGTCGGACTTCAGCACCGTTCCAGTGGAAGTCCTGAAGAACATTCCGGCTGAATTCACATCGGGAAGGCAACAGAGGGCCTATTGGGCTTTCAACGTCTCGGGCGTGAAATATGGGTCGTCGGGAGAAGAGGAAGCTGCTCTCAAGACTGACAATAACCCATGGCAGGTATTCGTGGACACAGGAAATGACTTCTCTATCCTTCCCGAGGCGGTCGTGGACCCGGTGAATAAACAGTTCTCGCCCCCAGGCGTCTGGAACGACCAGCTGAAGGTTTATGTGGTCGATTGTGACGCGAAGGCGCCTGAGTTCGGTGTGACGATCGGGAACCAGACATTTTACCATGCCGCGGAAGATCTAATCTACGATGTTGGCGAGGGTGTCTGTGTCTCGGGGTTGTTGCCAGCAGAGAAGGTGGGGATGAAATACATCGTGGTATACGTCTTAGGAGCGCCCTTCTATAAGAATGTTATCGCCGTGCATGATTTTGGAAAGAATGAGTTGAGGTTTGCCCAGAAATGACGCACGGATTCTTCTGCAGGAGAGCGAGGGCATTACTTTTTCTTTCCATAGCATTATGCGGCGTTCACGACTTTCTATCTCCATGTGATATTGATAATGATGTACAGCTCGTAGGAGGCTTGACCAATGGTCCTGATTATAAATATGTTGTTAGTTAATAAATCGGAACGATCTAATTAAATACAGTCCTTGAGAAGGGCTCTGTTGATCCCTTACCTAGGCGCACCGCAGAACGTACTAATATCGGTAACGGGCCATAGCATCGGCATCCTAGTATTATCGTTGGCCAGTTAATAAAGTCACTGTCCCTAGATGGATTGCGGAGTGATGTATTGACAGTCGAATGCTCGTTCCTAAAATCCACTCCTCTTAGTAAATCAGATCAACCCGGAAGCACGTGCAAACTAACTACTATATTCTCCTTAGTCGTCATGCCCTATGAATCTTCTCTCGAGTGCTCTCTGATACCTAAGACCGCGTATCGAATCATGTCGACGTGATGATGGGGGCCGATTAATTTGCTCTATGATTTCAACTCTCTTCCCCTTTTTCATATTCTTCTTGCTTTACGAAGAATTGGAAGCACTTTGTGAGGTATCTGTTGTACGATAGATACGTCTTACCTTATACGACAAGAGCAACGCACGACCATTTGGCGGTTTCAATCGAGTGGACAATCTACATGTACTGAACAGAGAAAGGATCGGCAGGCATCTCGTTCTCTCAGCGGGAAACGACCGACGGGTTTTCATGCGGTTGAGCTGCCGAAGGGGTGCTACGGCAATCATGTTATATCGGTCCATCCGAGTACATCCCATGCACGGACACAACTCTATGACGGTCATCCGATTCCGCATAAAATGATATGTATCGGTTCTTGTGCGTGATTGACGGGCATTATGGACCAGCTGTGACAATAGGGCTATCGCGATGGGTCCATCCCCCAACGGCAATGATTCAGCGCTACACGACGATCGGCCATGATTGGGCATTCTCGGCATGTAGTGGGGACACTGAGTCAGTGCGAGTCGTCACGAAATGGCAAATGAAGCTCCGTTTCTGCTTCTTTGCCACGGATTCGGGGTAAGTCAACGTGGTTGTGGGTTTTTCTATAGGGGAACACATTGTGGTACTGTGTCCGCTAGTCACGTCATGTGCGTCAATCTCTCTCTACCTGTTCGATATCTTATGCAGGATATGCAGATCGGGGCTGTCCTTGGGTAATCTCCCTCGGAAACTTGAGCTGGAATGCACCGAATTTGTACCTTTAAACAAACAAATAGACTACAAACCTATTGAACTTTCGTGATAGACAGACTACTCGTTGAGAGACTCAACAGGGAGCTCAGCGGATACCAATATCGGCCAAGACTCGCGGGATCTAGACGACGGTCACGCCTTTGATCCGATATCACGTCTTGGTTGACACGAGGAGTTATGAAGGCTTGCATGGTATAAGCACAAGTAGAGCTCCACGGACTGGAAATCAGTTTTAAGATGTTTTTCATATATCATATCGGCTCTTGGGTTCCGAACCGATACTGACAGCCCAGCCCAAATACTTTTTTCTTTTTTTTTTGTTTTTTTTTTTTTTTTGGGCCTGCTCCTTTAAAAACCAGTCACTCGTTTCTTTCCATTTCCGATGTCTACTAATCTCTCATAGCACGGCCTGTCTACCTATTCATTACCTTGCTTACACCTAACCCCTGACTACGTGCATGGCTCGATCGAGGTAAGATACCTCGTCTCTACCATGGAACCCACCGACTATAAGGAATCAAACACAAGCGCCACAACGATGACGGAGAAGGAGCCCGGATCTGAACAGCCAGACCTGGAGCAGGGCAAGACACAGACGGCAGAAACATCTCATCTCTACCCCGAAACGGACCTCGACCGCGGAATTGTGGGATGGGAAGGACAGGACGACCCGGCGAATCCATTAAACTTCGCCCCCGGCAAAAAATGGGCTTTACTAGCACTCATCAGCGCCTTTACCTTCGTTAGTCCGCTGGCATCGAGCATGTTCTCTCCGGCCGTCAGCTATATGGCTGCCGACTTCAACGAAACCGACGAAACGATCATCTCCTTTACTGTCAGCATCTACCTGCTGGGCTATGTGGTATGGTTCTTCTGTGTGCGTGTCTGATGGCACGATCAAGGGGGTTCGTGGCTGACGAGATATGATGCCTCACAGTTCGGTCCCCTAATCCTAGCTCCGCTCAGTGAGATCTACGGCCGACGAATCGTACTCAGCATATCGAACTGGTTCTTCGTCGTCTGGCAAATCGGATGTGCGCTCGCCCCGAATATTGCATCGTTAATCGTGTTTCGACTCTTCGCAGGGATCGGAGGATCCGCATGCCTTACGTTGGGTGCGGGGGTGATCGCGGATCTCTTTGAGCCCCAGCAACGTGGAAAGGCAACCTCCATTTGGGGGGTCGGACCTCTGATCGGTCCGGTCGCTGGTCCCATCGCCGGAGGTTTTCTCGGTGAAGAAGTCGGCTGGCGGTGGGTGTTTTGGGTGCTGTTAATTGTGGGCGGCGCCATGTCATTGGGAATTGAGATCCTCAATCGGGAGACGTACGCCCCGGTCATCATCCGCTGGAAAACCGCCAAGCTGTCCAAGGAGCTGGAGCGAACAGACCTGCGCAGTGCCTACGACTTTAAGAGAGGGCAAGTCTTATCGGGCGAGCTGCTGAAACAAAGTCTCGTGCGGCCTATGTTGCTGTTAGTCAAGTCACCAATTGTCTTGCTGCTGTCGACGTATATGTCCCTCGTCTATGGCCTTCTCTATCTTTTCTTCACCACCATTTCGAGCGTCTTCACGGGACAGTATGAGTTCTCAACCGGCCTGTCTGGGTTGGCCTATTTGGGTATCGGGGTCGGTTTTATGCTTGGTCTTGTCTTTGTGGCGGGCACGAATGACCGGATCATGGTAAAACTGGCTGCTCGGAACGGAGGCAAGACTGAACCGGAGATGCGACTCCCCCTGATGATCATCTTCTCGTGTATTCTGCCTATCAGCTTCTTCTGGTATGGCTGGACGGCCGACAAGCATGTCCACTGGATTGTACCCATTATTGGAATGGCGCCATTTGGGATCGGTATGATGGGTGTTTATCTTCCCATCCAGACGTACATCATCGATTCATATCCCGCCTACGCCGCATCAGCGAACGCAACTTTAACGGCGACGCGTTCCCTCGTGGGCGCATTGCTTCCTTTGGCCGGTCCGTCGATGTTCGAAGCGCTCGGCCTTGGCTGGGGGAATTCCCTCCTCGGGTTTTTGGCGTTGGCCTTCGTTCCGATCCCTATCGTGTTTACCAAATGGGGCAAACGTATCAGAGAGAAATACCCCGTAAATTTCGACTAGGGGAATGCTTGATGCGGGTTTGGTTCTCATGAGAATCACACGGCTGCCAGCCCACGCATACACATCGAGTCCCAAAGCTGGTGGATACATAATAAGCATAGATCTGTATATACTTGCGACCCGTTTCCTTTCAACAGCAATTAGAGAACCAAATCATTTTTCACCCTGATAAAATTCTTTGTCCACGAGTTCATAAGTGATAGCCCCAAGATCAACTCCGGTAAGCAGTTGAGGATATCTTTGCATAAACTCAGGTGTAAGACCCCATCCCGCTTCGCTCAGAAATGTTTCGAAAAATTTCTCTTTTATACACAGCTCGTTGTGCGAGTTCCGCTCGAGGATGCTCTCACCCCAGGGCCACCGAACCTTGACACAACATGAGAACAATCCAAAAAGGTCGTCGCGCCGATCGCGGAACATATCCCAATGTCGGATCAGATTCACTCGGATTTGCGGCCAGGGTATATTGTCGAGTACCATGGGATGTGTAATCTGGAGCTGATCGGGGACCGGGCGCAGAAAGGGTGGGATATTTGCGTACGTGGTCGGGCTGGGCGATACGATCCATCGTGTTAGATGGTAGCATAGCCACCCGACCGCTAGGCGTTCGGGGTCACGGATCGGGCGTCTCTGTGTGGCTTTGTAAATCATGTCCGCGAGATAGTTTGTCCTTGTGCCATACAGTAAGTCTAGTGGAGAGGAAGGGGATTCGGGACATAGGGCTATGCGCTCCGGGCATTCAAACCAAGGACAGGAAATGGTTTGCGGGTGCAAAAAGTCGTCGTCGTGCCTAGGAAGTTGTTTCCAGGCGAGACTGGTGTCCACCGCTGGGAGTTCTATGGGGAGAGTCTGTGTGAAAGAGGTTTGCCCATAGCTCGAGTCACTGATCAGAAGTGAGGATGGGCTTGTATCATCGCGTGGGGTATGATTTCTGCTCGATTGGATCCGATTCGAAGCCGAATCAGTGTTGTTCATGGGCTCTTCAGGAATTGCGATCAATCCTAGTACACGTTGATCGGAAGGTTCATGCGCATTGGCCGGAATTTCAGCTGGATTTGTATCCCAGGAGTTGACGAGGCACTTTAAGTGTTCCTGGCGTGACCGAAGAGCTTCATTCTGCTTCCGGAGACCGGTAATGACTTGCAGGAGGCGCTGTATGCCTTGATCGTCATGGTGTTCCCGACAATGAGCAACTTCTTTCTCGAGCACGGCCATCTGTTGTGAGCGCTTGCTGCGAAGGTTCTGCTGTGCGCGTCGGTCGCGTAGCCGCTTTTTCTCTACCGATGACATTGTCCGTAGTTGATCTGGAGGTGGGAGGAGTGGATTGGTTGACCGGTCGGAGGTTAAGACGGGGAGGTTTCACGGCGCGATTCGGGCGGGTAAGTCATCGCAGAGAAACCCTAAACGATTTAATAATGCAGCGGAGTTGCAAGCCCTGATAGCTGAAGCCCCACGTTGAGAGGGGACTCTTTTGTGTCTAGAATGAATATGAATATGAAGAAGCCCTTTTCGGTTGAAGCTCCCGTAGCTGTTCCACTTCGGGAAGAATTAGGACTAAACCTGGAAGGGAAGGCGGAAACTCCTAGTTAGGCTTAGTTAGGTTTAACCTCTTGTCAGATGATTAGTACCAATTGTCACATTACGGAGTACGTACATACTACTACTCCTACTGCTACTGCTCCTACCGCTACTACTCCTACTACGAGGTATACTCTTGTCATAGCAAAAACTCCGACCAAGAATTCAAGGAGAAATACACAATGGAACTACCGCGTTTTCAGTGAATACCGTCAGACTCCATTCCAAGATACTGTATGTTCCCTGGAACCGACCTGTCAGCACCATGTGACCCCAAGCTGACGGACAAGCTGCTCCTTATAAAAACTGGGTCGGCTTCGCTTGCTTCTCCGTCCCGTCGCGGGGCCAAAGAAGAGTCCGATTGTATGGGGCAAGAGAATTTCAACCACCATTACTTCTTCATTTCACCACGTGTCCCCTGGAGTCTCTGCTGGGTGGGCCAATCACAGTGTCATATACCCCAAGTGCCCCGATGTGGGGATCTGAAACGCATAGAACCGAAGCTAGGAAGCTGGCGAGGAACCACTTAGCAACCTCTAGTCAGCCCTAATGCGAGTAAGCACCATTGTGTTGCCGCCGGGAGCGATAGATTAGTGTCCTCGGTTCGTTATAAATACAAGGCCAGCTAGCCCGTGTGCCTGGGAATGGGCCGAACTATTACCATCGTCAGTGCTCAAGATGCTTCTGCCCTACTATCTTCTAGCAGCTGCTGCGACCGTCATGGCGTCGCCTACCGTGTACCTTATCCGACATGGAGAGAAGCCAGATGATGGCGGCAACGGTCTCAGCGCTCAGGGGGTCCAACGCGCTCAATGTCTCCGATCCGTCTTTGGCAAGGATTCGAAGTACAACATTGGCTATATAATGGCACAAACCCCCAAGAAGAGTATGTTCGACAACAGGCGACCAGTCGTTCCTGACAGGTCTAAATCGCTAACAATGACTGCTACAGGCGGCAAGCGGGTCCGTCCGTATGAGACAGTTCTTCCCTTGGCCGAGGATTTGGGTCTTACTGTGGATACTTCTTGCGACCGCGACGACCCCAAATGTGTGAAGAAGGCCATCGAAAATTACAAAGGGGATGGGAATATCTTGATCTGCTGGCAGCATGAGGCGCTTACAGATATTGTGAAGAAGCTCGGAGCCGATGATGCGCCGGAGTATCCAAGTGACAGGTGCTGAAGCCTTTTTCCTTGCCCTTTCCCATTTCGAATCGAAATCATCATAAGTCGGATTCTTTTCAGCGTGCAGCCTAAATAGTGATAGTCTACTGACGTCTGATGATAGATTCGACTTGATTTGGACTGATCCTTCGCCATACACAAAGATCACGGAGACCACGAGTGAGCAGTGTCCCGGACTGGATGGTTAAGCATCAGAAATGTTGAAAAAGTAGTACTCGCCTTGCGTTCTTTTTATGAAAACAAACAATCAGTTATGGCTCTAAGATATCATCCTTCGCATTCGATGTCCGTTACGCTTTTGTTATTACCGCAAGTTATTTTGCTCTAATGATTACTGTGGGTTACTTGACTTGGACTTTGAACATTATGAGGCTCAAGAGTGGTCGATTTCTGGGCCAGTATTCACGGGCAACCTCAACCAATCCGAGCTATGCAAATGACTGGTAGTTGCCGAATACCAGCGACCCCCCTGGAGAGGGCTCCTACTATGAATGGAGGTATACTTCGCGGTTGGCCACCTTCGTTAAGTGGTGCTTGACTCTGCCAAAAAATCTATATATATGAAGAGATCCTTAGGACGATACTCCAGTTGTAGCCGGAAGCCTCTTCCATGGGCAACATAGATAGTTCTACACTGTGAGCCATGTCATAAAGAAGCTCATGCTTTGACGGGACATGTTTGGGTGCCATGCTGGTACGGCCACTTATGGATTCCGTTCTAATAGTTCATGTACCAGGAGAGAGTTTTCATGATGGGCTATTGTGGTGTCGAGTGTACTAACGTCACAAGCAAAGAAATCAGCTATATGTGCTAAATTGTGGTTCATTTTCTCCTATTAGGACTCCATTACTACGCCCACGCTCCCTTTCATGGAAAAAGCAATTACGACGCGCATTCGGGACAGCGACTCTTAGGCTTCAGCAATTCCACCTTCTTGAGGGCCTCTTCGAAAGTCTCGATGAGTTTATCAGTATCCTCAAAACCAACACTCACGCGGAGAATATGTTGCGGAACTCCATACTTCGGCGCCTTCTCTCGATTCCTATAGTTCGCCAACTGAACAGACGGAATGACTAGGGTAAATTTCGTGCTGAAGCTGGAGCCCTTGCACACATTAAGAACGTTATAGAAGTATTCAGCAACCTGAGGGTCATGGAAGATAGGGCAATACTGAAGACGTTCGGATAACCGCCGCTGTGACGCATTACGCTTCTCACATGAGGTTTATCCAATGGGTAGACGTTGCTTTTATCTTAGAGGCAATGCCTGGGGCGCAGTGGGAGGCATCCATTGCTGTGGGATTGTGCCTGAATCTTCCATCATCACACGCATAGAGCAATTGTTCTTCTACTAACGGGTAGATTTAGCAAGCTGCGAAAGTTAGTTTTATATAAATCAAATTTACTTGTGAGTATAGCATAAAGCCAGGGCAAAGAATTATTACGCCAAAAGCATCCGTGAGAGCCTAGAGCCAGTTTCTATTACGTTAGAAAATGCCAGTTGGATTGACCCTCCACTTGGCCCATCCATATTCCTGCATGAGCCTCGCTTGCATGCATGCATCCTGAGATTCACCATAGGCCTGTCCAATCAGGGCTAGAGACGGGCCCGAATCCATGCACACATGTATGGGCTATGGGGCTTGCCTCAGCCCGCCACGCCCAGATCTGTAGACTTCTCGTGAGAGGTCCAAAATCTTTCAGCTCGGCAATATTATATTCTCGGGAGTAAATAGTACATACAGATACATATCCCGGCTCCCGCAGGATGACGATCTTATGCATATTGTGGAAAGGAAATCCCGGTGAAGAGGAACGTAAGGCAACGCGAGATTCGGATGAGACGAGTGAAGACTAGTAGTTCATACTGACCAAGTACCTAGCTGGGAATTCGTACACACCCCAGTTCAAGGAGATTCTGTACTTCCTGTCCACAAAAAAAAAAAAAAAAAAGAAAAAAAAGCCCGAGACAAGGTGGTTGCGTCTTAGCAATAAGCACCATGAAACACTGACTGGACGAACTGGCTGTTATCGTAGACATTAAACACCTATCCATATTTCACATATTCATATTTAGAAGGCAACGATAGTTTGTCGAATGGCCTGATGGTACCTATAGAGCTATAGTAGGGGAAAATCTTAGAGAAACTTCCAATGATGCACTTGGGCATCATACAACTTGGAAACCGTCCACCTCCATTGGCGTCACAGTTGCCAACTGACCCCGAACGGGTATATTCTTTTCCCCTCCAACTTCTGGAAACGACATGACATTGACACCCTTTTGGAAGATCAAACAATACGATGAACCCCCATAATGGAACATACCGAGCTCATCACCCTTGCTCAAACAATCCCCTTCGCACACAGAGATCTCACAAGTGGATATCTCAGCCATACCAATGGCTAGAAATGCCATCAGTCCAATTTCTGGGTTCTCTGCTTCAATAAGTATCACAGCGCGTGTTGCCATGGCCGCCAGGTATCCTTGGTAAAGGATCTCATTTCCGGGATCCTTATTCGGCGGGTTGACATTCAAAGCTTCCGGGGTGGAAAAATACGTGCCATCCAGTACGTAAGACTTAACAACCTTGCCTGAAACAGGTGAGTGCCATCGGTGATAGCTGAAAGTATCCAGATAACCTTGGTAGACCGTCCCATCAAGGAAGGGCGTCACAAAGGTATTTCCAAGCATATCAGACAACGAGTACGTCTTTCCTTTGATCCAGAATGAGTCACGGGCTTTGACCTGCCTCGCAACAGCAAAGGGCTGCGACTCGCAAGGGTTGACGATGACACTATCATCATCGGGAAAGGCAACTGGTCGAACACCCTCTCTGAATCTGCGCGTGAAAAAGTCATCCCAGGACTTGAAACCATAGTGTGGAGCATCGGGGTTACAGATATACAGCTCCTCGAATTTAAAGCCCTCGCCGCCGATGTTTGCTGTGTCAGTCAACCTCCGAAGGCCTCCTGTGCTGAACCAACCAGCTATAGAAGTATTGAGCACACCAGCCGATTCCGGTGAAGACAGGAAATCAGCCCAAGCATTCAGAGTCTTCTTGATGAGCTTGTTCACCTCAGGATCCTGGAAAAAGGCGTAGCCACTGACAGTTGGCATAGAGGATTGAAGGAGGACAAGCATCGGCACACCGGGATGGTCATCAGTCCAAGGGGGTGCATGCGTAATGATGTAGTTGAGGACCCGTAGCAACTTATGGTAGTCATGAATCTCCACATTCTGCTCTATGCCAAGCCTACATTCCTGGGCTTCCTGGAGCATGGACTGGAGGAGCATATAGATACGTGGATTGGTTTCAATGAGGCGCTCGAATTCACCCAACACAGGGTGCAGATCTTGGGGGTTCCTCTCTACCTCCCCAAGCAGATTGGCAAGCCAGGAGACGTATTCCTGATTACCAGCGGCGGGCACATGCCTGCCAAATCTATCATGACTTATGTCAGTGTTTCTGTCTTTCTTTCTAATTTTCTTTTTTGTTGTTGCCGACATGAGCAGGCAGGATTGACATACCCCTAATACAAACTTCTCGTCAGTTACTGATTCAATTGCGAGGTAACCGCTCGTGGATGCTTACTCACTCTGGTTAAGAAAGCTAATAGGTCCGATATCATCTGGACTGATGCTTTTGGGCAGCTGTTGAGCAACTACTTCTTGCAAGCCTTTGCCTTGTAATTGAGGACGTTAAACCCACTTGTATGACTATTCTCAGAAAGCGACCTTAATGTGCCAATATATTCTTGCCATGATGTTTCACGCCCTCCAGTGTGGGGCACTAGCCCTCGCAGAAGGCAGAAAAAGTTTAGATACATCTAGTTCATGGTCTGAGCGTGACACCAATCCTATTGACTTTCAAAATCATGGTGCATTTGATATTTGTCGGTTCAAAGGGTAGAGTTTCTGCAGCGCTGCCCCACCATGAAATCTTGGCGTCAATACTAGTAGATTTGCAGGTTGCCTGCCGAGGTGTGCGTGCATTAATCACGTCCAGGTCGTAGCAGCATTTGACAATGCATTGCAGCAGAGGGTATGAATTCGATCCATGGCTTCCCCACTGTAGACATCACCTAAGCCAATGCTCAGTCAGCTCATGATGGGTCAAAATTGATGTATCAGAATTGCGGAGCGATCTCATGCGTCACCCTTTTCTTGGTGATTATCACGATTCATTTACGGAAAATGCGGTCAGCTAGACTGAACCATTCGATGTGACTAGTTCTGTTGGAATATGAACTTGAGCACGGTCCTCGAATCTCTTAAATAGACCGCCTCTTCTATTTTCTGATGACTTGAAAGTTTTCAACTTCTAGCTGCCCACGTGGTATTATCACTCGGAGAACCAGAGAAACGCAAAAGGATTACGACCAAAAATACCCACAAGAAGCTCAATCCGTCGCTTGTCTAAATCATCAAGTCGACTCTCCGAAGGCATATACCTAAACAATGGGTGAGCCAGACTATTACCAGCCAATTGTGGATGCATACCAAGATGCCTACGCCAACGACCATGTTCTTCTCGGGTTTATCCAACGAGCTCTGGCCTACCTGGAACCACACTCCCGTATTCTGGATGTTGGCTGCGGAACGGGGAAGCCTCTGGACATGTGCTTAGCAGCCGCGGGGCATCAGGTCGAAGGCATTGACAAATCACCCACGATGATTGACTTCAGTCGGAAAAATGTGCCTAGCGGCAAATTCCATATCGCGGACATGTGTACCTATGAGCGTCCCATCGGAAGCCAGGACCTGGACGCCATTTTCAATGTTCGCGCTCTTTTCCGGGAAACTCGGGCTGAAATTGAAACGTGCGTTGGGAACTGGGCAAAGTGGCTGAAACCACAGGGTCTCCTATGCGTGGTTGTCCTGGCCGCCGATGACTATAACCCTGCCAAGATCGAACACTACGAGAGCGATGGTCATTGTGCAAGGGTCAAACGACGATTCATGGGTAATGACGAGCACTGTGTCCTCTTTTCTCGCACGGGTTGGGAACATCTCTTGCAAGTCAACGGTCTTGAGGTCTTGGATGAAAAGATGGAGCTTTTTGTGCCGCCAGAAGAGGCCGATTCGGACGAGGCAGCGCAGTATTGTTTCGTGGCTCGGAAATTGTAGCAATAATGACCACCAATTGCATGTCCTGTTCATACTATATTCATGTTGATATGAACCTATCACCACTTCTGCCTGATAGCACGTGTTCTTTCAGCTCAATCTTCAAAGCCTATTGTGTTTGTAAATACAGAAGAGGTATATGCAGAAGTAAACTATCAAACCTTATGATTGTAGATCTCAGGTAGCCACGGCGGAAAGGTACATACATGACCAGTCAGGATAATGCCGATCTCCATAGCTCCCGACAGCTCCCGATGGTCAACTACTGATCGACACCACTAACGCGGGCACCCTTCACACCGCCACCTTATATACTCCTTCTGCTGTGGTGGGGAGACTGACCCAAGCAGCTAGGCCCAAAGGTACAGCTTTCGGGCTATGGCCATTCACAAGCGTGCTGCCTTGATGCCTGCTGCCCGCAGGCTTCCATCATGTATTTCGATCGTCTCTCGTTCTCTCACCCCCTTCTCCTTGCTCGTTCAAGTGCTTTGTTAATGCTAATCTTCTGAGCAATGGTATAACTGTTGCGTGATACTGCTAACACTGCCCTGGCTGGCTTATTTCCGGCTACACCCTCTCTTGGGCCTGGTCCCGATATGCTTTGATCGAACGAATAACAAAGATGTAGTTGGAAATCAAGCAGTGATCTATCAGTGGATTTAACAAACATCTGTAGAGGGGTATCAAGGAGACATGATTACCGAGCTGCTCCTGCTTTATTCCATTGATACTTCCATCCATACTCAAACAAGATCTCCGCCAACGCTAGTTGACCCTTCTTCACAGCTATATGCCGCAAGGTGCTTCCAAAACTGGTGTTAAAGTTGAGGAACACGGAGAGCCGATCTTGGGGTTCTTAAAGCAAGAAAGGTTCCCAGCTCCGGCTTATACATGACCAGAGCCGTTGGCACCCTCTCGGGTGGAGAATATTCAAGGGCAATTTCATGCTCAGTGATCCAGTGTTTCTTTTCACAACCCCACGAGTACAGGGATGTACATGTCAGCCTTGGGGAAACAACTTCTGAGCCGCGGAACACTTATGCACCGGAAGTGCGTTTCCGGGATGGTGGGATCTACTCCGGGGATTCAAGCCTATTCCTCCTGTTGACGAAGTTCTAGAGTCCGCGAACGCACGAGCTGGAGCTGAGAGCGGTCTTGCTCCAGGAATCCCTGGTCTGTTTCCTATGGCCAGTTTTCTCCACAGATCGATGATTGGTTACTTGATTGATTGATCAACTGTCTCAGCGGCTCTTTTCCCCCAGGGATTACTTCTGGGGTTGATTTGATTCAGTTATCCTGAGGTTTTCCACTGAGTCGCAGCTTTATTATGTTCCCTTAAAACCTTTCTAGCCGGGTGATGTGCGAGTTTATGGAAACAGCGACCCTGAAGCCACCAAACAACAAAGTGTGAGTGCACCACTTCCATATCGCAGGATCATGTCTTCGTCCATCGATTGCTCTCGTTTCAAAGAAACTGCGGAGTTGACGCGTTATATTGGCCGGCCGTCACTATGTGGAGGACATTGATTGTGTGAGGCTAATATTAATAGAAGCCCAAAATAGCCGCGGCTTCTAGTTTGGCAGCCCTTTACATGACTTAGTTCCTGAGGCACGCACTCAGGGTTGCAATCAACATATCGCTGACCAAAACATGGCTCACGGTCCAATGCAAAACATGTCAGAGACCTGCCGAGACGAGGTGCGAAGATTCCACTGCCAAGTCAGTCAGACTTGCAACGACAGGGACCAGGGTTACATTGACGCAAATTAATCCCGCGTTATGTTTCGAGACTATTTCTCTTCCAAGAAATGATCTTCTACTAAGTGCCGATATTATAAAGCTTGGCAGGGCGGGTTCCCTACGGACCCCCGGCGGGGAATCCCTGATGTATCCTGACTCTCTCGTCTGATAGGGTTGGAGACAGTAGATCTTCACCCCCTCCGATGCCCTTCCTCTAGATCCCATGACTTGTTAGGTTACAATGATCTCTGCAGAAACAACTGATTTCCTTATATTACAGGAAGGTCGGGGAGGTGCCAAGTGTTTTGCCAAGCAGCTCCTCATATCTTGCATCATACTTTGGCCCGGGATATTCTATGGCGTCAAAAGTAGTACACCGTGCCTTTCCATGTGACTGCTTCGCTAGTCTATAAAATCTCGAGTCCCGTCTCGTTGTCATGTGGATCTTGCCCGCATATCCATCCTTCCTCGGTTATTCGAGAATCCCGTTCGTATCGACTTGGTGATACACGCTTTCGCTCCCTCAAGATGCGCTTCCTTCCCTGCATTGCAACCTTGGCGGCTACTGCTTCTGCCCTCGCTATTGGAGACCATGTCCGCTCGGGCGATCGTTATGTCCTAGAATTAGCCCCGGGAGAAACTAAGGTTGTTACGGAAGCAGAAAAATGGGCTCTGAGAGCGGTACGATGAAAAATCCTTTCAAACTCGACGCCCAGCATTCCGCTAATAAGCTTGAAACAGGAGGGCAAGCGCTTTCTCGACATAACCGGACGGGCTAGTAGTCTGGACATCGCATCAAACAAGAAGCAAAAGCTCGCGGTTACATATCCCGATTCCGTGCAACATAACGAGACTGTGCAAAACCTGATCAAGTCACTCGATAAAAAGAACTTCGAAACTGTTCTCCAGCCGTTCTCGGAGTTTCACAATCGCTATTACAAGAGCGACAATGGTAAAAAATCATCCGAGTGGCTGCAAGGCAAGATCCAGGAAATCATTTCCGCCAGCGGAGCGAAGGGAGTCACTGTGGAGCCTTTCAAGCACTCTTTCCCGCAGTCGAGTCTGATCGCGAAGATCCCGGGCAAGAGTGACAAGGTCATTGTGCTTGGAGCGCACCAGGACTCGATCAACCTCAATTCGCCCTCCCAGGGCCGTGCACCGGGTGCTGGTGAGTCTTTCAGACGTCCTGTCTATAGGGCATCATAGAACATCATAATGCTAATAGAGGCGCGTGGTTAGATGACGATGGATCCGGTGTAGTTACCATTCTCGAAGCCTTCCGCGTTCTCCTGACGGACGAGAAGGTCGCAGCCGGTGAGGCTCCGAACACCGTTGAGTTCCACTTCTATGCCGGAGAGGAGGGAGGTCTCCTGGGAAGTCAGGATATCTTCGAACAGTACTCGCAGAAAAGCCGAGATGTGAAAGCCATGCTCCAGCAGGATATGACAGGTTATATTAAAGGCACCACTGATGCCGGAAAGCCGGAGTCAATCGGTATCATCATCGATAATGTTGATGAGAATCTGACCAAGTTCCTAAAGGTCATTGTCGATGCGGTAAGTTCAATCCCTGTCTTTGATAGTCCCTCCATGCTGACAGAGATTACTCGTAGTATTGCACTATCCCGACCGTCGATTCGAAATGTGGATATGGATGCTCTGATCATGCCTCCGCCACGAAGTATGGCTATCCTGCCGCATTTGCGTTCGAGTCAGCCTTTGGCGACGACAGCCCGTACATTCACTCGGCCGATGATACGATTGATACCGTCAATTTTGACCATGTGTTGCAACACGGCAGATTGACTCTTGGATTTGCATATGAACTTGCCTTCGCAGACTCGCTGTAAGGCTTATTATGACAAGTGTACGTGCGAGAGATCCAGTATAGCAGTGTGTACAATATGTGGACTGTGTTAAATACCATTTTGAATCCACCAGCGAGCAAAGTTCCTGACAAAAGTAGAGGCCGCCCCGTAAGCAAAACCAAGCTGGAGGCTGTCAGGGGCGCATCACAACAACATACATAGTCTTACCTACTATAATGGATCTTAGGGTTCCAAATATTTTGTCCAGTTTGCTTTATGTGACAAATTAGAAAACTGGAGACGTTTTCACAAATCCTCAAAACCGAAACGTAAGAAAAATTGCACCATTAGTTCTTCTGATACTGAGAGTGTAGAAGACTAAGACTCAAACAACACGAAGGTTGAACCGTCCTTGTCCAATATTTTATGCTTGATCTATCAGAATTTGTCGGTCTCGACAATTTATGGTGTTTGAGCGAAGAATAACCACGTCCGTCTTAGGTTATGCGCGAATAAAATCATGAGGATGGTACACTAGGAGAGTAGTCACCATGCACGAGCCCCCAAATGGAAAGTAGATGACATGCTTTGGACTCCTTTGGTGGGTACACCCCGATCTGTACAGTTGTTCAATGTACCGAGTAAATCAAGATAAATACGGTCTATGAGATAGTAGTAGACTGCTACCGCTTCGGGATTGTTGGGACGAGAATAGGGATAATTAGAAGTAGCACCCTCATATTAAAACTGAAATACAAGTCAACCTGTAGAAAGATGTGGCAGACGGGCAAGTACACAAAGCCACCAGATAACTACCCCAGTCACAAGAGGGGAGGTCGAATAAAAGTTTAATACGGCTGCTCGAATCGAAATGATGCATAGTTTGTTTCGGGAACTTTTCACGCGATGAGCTATTCACTAACTGTTTCAACAAGAGGACAGGTTAGTTGCCCTATACGATTTCATAATGAAGGTTGGAATAGCCGACTCACTCTTTGGGCGGGTTTCCTCGTATTTGGTCAAGTAGGAACGAATGATGGTGTCAAGAGTGTCCGGGTTTGCAATGGAATCCATTTGCTTGTCGCATGAGTCTGCCAACAGGATGGGCAGAAAAGTACCGAAGTTACTCAGGACAAAAGACTAGCCGTTGTCTTGGACGCACTTGGCTACTGTCTTCAGTTGATCGGGGTCTTCGCACAAGTCGGTTGAGTCATTCACGTTGCATTTGCTTTTGGCCATGTCAAAGAGGTTGTCAAAGAGGCTCAGGTAGTTGGAGGAAAGCTGGGGAGTCCCCATAGAGTCTGCGCATTCCTTCACAGAGGGGAGGACGTGACTTTCCCGCAAAGTGTGATAATCAGACAGCTTGGGTGACTGACAGCGTTTGCAGGTAGTTTTCGACCACAGATCAAGCCAACGACCAACGTCTAGTTGTTCAGCAGTGTATTTCATTGTCAAGCATCGGGCAGGAGCCGTGAAAGCCATAGCAGACACCAGATTTGCGCCTGCTGCAAGACCGATAGTGATAGGAATGAGACGCATGATGAGGGGCTTTGTGCGATTTGGGTTTACAATGAGGGATAGAACTGTTAGGAACGAGAGACACTATGCAGATGCGAAACGAAAGCAGTTTATATAAGTCGCGTCAGACACCATGTTCTTGGCGATGGGCCAGTCAAACTGCCGTCGTGGACCAAAACGCATGAGTTAGTGTTTGACTATTGACGATCTGCAGAAATGGGGTGCTGTAAGTTTCCTAAAACCCTCGAAGTAACTAAGGTTTTCAGAAGAAGCGATCTGTACAGCTTTCCCAAAGAATTTGAGGAACATAGCTCAGCTGGCAATATGGACACGATGGGCAATGCGATGGCATTGCTTATGTCCGCTTACGGCTACAATGAGGATGAGGCGGCGAACATCCTTAAGCGAGAGATCTTAGAGATCGAAGAGCGAACGCTCGAAGAATTTCGTGCCTGGCAAAGCTCTAGCTTGACTAAATCTCCTAGTCTAGTAGGATATGTCTTCACAGTCATGACATCGGCTGGAGGATTTAACCATTGGATGTCCCACTCGGAGCGATATTTTCGCTCAAAGTTCACGACAACCGCCGAAGATCGTGCCAGGCTTGTCAAAAATCCAGATTCTGGTCTCAGGCGCCTTCAGGGCTATCCAGCAGCGCTCGCATTGAACGGCCACATTACATCAACGTTGGAGCTAGACGCTGTGCCTGAAAGCCATGTTCTTGATTTTGATAGTAGCTCAACGAGCATGACCACGGCAGGTTCTCAGGTCTCATTTCGTGGTCGTGGATCCTCGCGTGTGGAAATCGGTATTGCCGACAAGTTCCAGAAAGCAGATGCAGTAAATGTTTGTTACATGATGGATGAATTCGAGGCTACAATGGGGCCAAATCCTTTGCTGAGGGCACTGCTTCTATTCTTGAAGATCTGATAGGATAAAAAGAAAGAAGAGAATACAGCTGGGTGCGAAGAGGCCGATGTATGTACATTGAATAAAGAGCTATTCTGCCTCGCGTCAGTTGTAAATAGTCCAGTAATACTTTATTTATGGTTTCGACAACCACATTTCTTCAGCATATTAGGATCAAGATGAACAGGTTGGTCAATACTCTTCTGCAAGGAGATTCCAGACTTTGGACTCTTGTGTTCTGCATGATTTGTTCATATGAGTGGGTCTTAGCCTCCTGCGAATATCCAGTCAAATGGCAGGAGCCCTGACGCTCAGAAGAACTCAAGGGTTGTTCTACAGAGCCATACTTGGTCTCTTAAAATCGAGGCTACCGCCAAATAGTTGAGCAAAGATAAATCCAGGATACTACATGTCCGGGAGATTTGACTCAATTTGTCTTTAAGATCACAAACCAACCTTTCATCAGTTCATTTGACGATCATCGGCTATTGGCCCTTGATATCTGCCTGGCTTGCCCTCAGCCTTGCTCACCTCTGTCACGACCTTTGACTTCCTAGAGGCGTTATCCTGCCTTGTCCGGACACAGGCCTTGCCTGATGGGCCTAGGAACTGAGTTGCTGGGGCCTGGCAGCACAATCGGGCACGAGCAAACGAGCAAACGATCAACGAGAGTACCTAAAGTACAGAAGGCCCTGTTGCGTATGTATATAGAGCAATCAAGGATTTCTTCCCTTACGACCTTTCCACCTGCTATATTGGAAGAAATCGATCCTTATAATATGCGCAGATTACTAATTTATCAAAGGAAAGAACTATGGGCTCTGCTATAATTGATTTCTCAAATAAAAGATCCTCGAGGAGTTCAATTGATGTAAGGTCTGCGCGCCCAGTAGAAGAATATAAACTATTAGACTCTGCCACTCTTGCAAAGGACAGAACAACTAAAAGAAATGGATAAAGGATTGGACAAGCCAGGTTAACTTGATAGTTGGTTTTACCGCAGCGACAACACTGAAGAGTATATCAGTCCATGGACGTCAAATGGAATGAAATGCTCTCGCCATCGATCACCAGGTCGCTTTAAGCCTGCTTCCAGTTGCCAAGCTTGGAGCCACCATCGAGTGTAACAACCCGGGTGTTGTTGTACACGTTCTGCAGGAATTGCTTAGAGTTCTGCTTGCCGTCCTTGATGAATTCATCGTTCCACACCATCCAGTAAGCCCAGTTGACCTTGTCGCGAGCCTGGACGGTGGGATCGGGAATGGGACCGACTTCAGCCAGAGCCAAGACTCTCTCGTTGTTGGTAACGGCCTGGAGCTTCTTGTATTTCTCTCCAAGGACGCCATGGTCACCAGCAGCGGCATAGTGGTCGACGGTGGCAATGTCACACTTATCGTTTCCAGGATACCAGTCAGGTTCGGCGGTGTTGCATACCCAGACCACGTTGTGGAGGTTGTGAAAGCGAGTGATGCGGTCGTAGATCATATCCCAGAGCTTCTTGAATGGGGCAGGACCCTGAGCACCCCACCAGAACCATCCACCCTCGGGCTCGTGGAGTGGACGGAAGAGAATCGGAATATTGGCCTGATCAAGGCGCTTAATCTGGGCGGCGATGGCATCTATATCACGCAACAGGAGGCGATAGTTGGTCCCGTTCCGACGGTCGTTGACGGCATCGGCAACGTTGAAGCAGGTGGCCTTGGTGTAGAATCCGCTGTACCACGGCTGTTCGGCGTTGTCGAGCAGACAAGTAGGTGCGTACCAATGCCAGACCAGGGCGTTGATTCCGTTACGATCTGCGTGCTGGATCACATCCTCGACGGCGTGAGACTTGCCGCCATGAGCAACCGCCGAAGGCGAGTAATACATGAAGTCGCTACCCAGGATCGCAGGGGAGACGCCAATGTTCTGCTTAACCCAGTCCCAGCTGCCTGCATCCTGCTGACCGGAAATGAAGTGCGATCCGTACTGAGACTGAATATATTTCAGAAGCGCTTTGGCGCCGGGGGTGGCAGATTTGTCAATGTTGTCGTAGGACAGACCCTGGCCGGCGGCGGCAAAGGCAGTAGAGGTGAGGAGAAGAGAAAGGAGCGAAAGTTTGGCAAACATTTTTGGGAATATGCCAGCTATTCTATGAAAAATGAGCGAATGACTTATAGAATAAACCGATTTATCTCCAACATCTAGGAGATGTCCTGTCCTTTATACGTTCGTAGAGCTCGAAAATCCTTGTCTGTTAGGAGAAGAAGAGGTTCATCATATGATGGAGGTGGAATATTAATCTTGTTTATGACGATCCATTGACACTGCCATCTTCACATCTTGTTCTTGTCCTATTTGAAGAGCCGTAGAGTCTGTCTTCTTCAGTTCTTCGTAAGCGATTCCACCACCCCCTCGCCCCCACAGAGGATCCAAGCGGGGACACCGGATTCAGTTTCCCTCTCTCGTATGTCATTGGTACATTATAGAACATGCAATAGGTCAGCGGGCACTAGTAGCCCCTTCCGTATAGCTTAAGGCAAGTTGTACGGCAGATGTATAGATGTCTCAAAGCTAGGTTTGCGTTTCAGCCAAATCATTGACAGTTCCGTCCGACTCCAGGTAATCAAAGTTAATCCCACAGTGGGGCTTAACTGGACAGGACATGGGCAAGACAAGGGCATGAATCCCACTGCTGATGTGATTTATGTCGGTATACTGCACATGTAAGGTTGAGGTGTTTTAAGCTTACCGTTCGGGGCAACCCCCGTCTGTCTCCACAGACACGGCAGCATCGGATACGGATCCAGATTACGTTTTATAACCGTTGAGGAACTGTTCATTTGTGCTAGCCGCAACTTGATTAAGAGTTTAATCAGGAAGTTTCCCAAAATCTATTTCACTGACTCGTCTGAACAAGCGGCCCTGGTTGGGGTGAATTCTCCGACGATCCGCCGAGAATATCCAGAGTCCTTTTCTGACTTCTAACACTTTGCCCTACAGTATAGTATATAAGGTTTTCGGGCCTTATGTAAGAACGGTTGGACCGGTTTATTTGCTCATCGCCCTCACTCTGACCGAAATCCCGACAAAAATAATGCTGTCTACGATATCCCTATGGCGGAAACTCAACGGTTACCTGAAACATGAATATATTAGCTTCTTCGTAGAGACATGGGCTGGCGATCACCGCTCGCATCTCCCTTTTGGTTGATTTTATCACCCGTAGAAATCACTCTTTATGGTTGATATTGGCCGATATTCTACGCCAAGTGAACCGCACACGATTCAAATTCTAACCAATGGGCCCTTCCACTTTGAATGCCAGAGATCTGCAGGGACAGTACTGTATATGAGGTCTTTGGTTTGCATCCCCCAATAGTGATTCGTAATCTCTTCAGACCATTACCATAGAATTAGATTACCTACTATAGGGCCCACCCTTATCTCTGGCTCGGTATACTTTAGCGTGATTTTTAATGCGTTCTAGAAAGTCTGCGCTATGGTCAGTTATTTCGTTTCTAACAATTTGTAAATGCAAATCTTTTGTATTGGGATTACGTCGCAACAGATTTAAACTAGGATAAATGTCATTTTAAGGAACCGACTGCCATACAGAGCGTTTCCCATCCTACCGGACTGACTTCAATGTATAGCCAAATACCAAATCGGGTACGGGGCGATCGCCTTGCCAAAAGAGGATATTGTCTTGAGGTTCCATCAATTCGAACAGACGTTCCTGATGTAGGGCCAAGCCCTGCCTACAATCAAAAGACTCCCAGGGATGCGCTTGTTGCTGCCATGGTTTGGTCGTGTTTCACAATAAAACAAGATACAAGGCAATTGCGAACTCCCTGTAACATGAGATCTAATTTACACAGGAGTTATATTGCGGATTGTGTCCAATGACCATTGGCTGTGTTTATTTCCTGACTGTAACAAACTCCGTGTAGTAGTGACCTCATAGATTTGGCCGCGTCAGCATTTTTGATAGCATGTAAGAAATGGTGGTCCATGTACCCGCATCTTCAGAAGAGCATATAAGCTGGACTCGGACAATCAATCCTATTGAGTCGCGGAAACATTGATACTACCAGAGTTACTAACTCGAGTTGGTCCCTATGGCGTCCGGGACTCCGGGGCAGTCTCTGTACCTTGAAAAGACCGAAGTTCGGTGAAACAGCAGCTGTATCCCAATCGGAGATTTGCCGTTGACCTGACGGGTGATGGATCGTCTTGCCATGAGGCTTGGCTGATGTATGTTCATTGATATACTGTCAATGTAAGCGGATAAGTCCAACTAGTTGCCGGAACCCCCTCCGTGATTGGGTCCCTTTGCTTGCTTGGAAGTGTCTACAAAGTTAAAATGCTTCGATGTCCATAGCAGGCGCATGGATATAGATTTGCGGCTTTATTTGTCATCTGAAACATGGTTTGTTCTTAATCAATTGTAGCGTCATATGTACTGCGCTACCACGTTGTCTTGCCTTGTTCGCGGATACCAACCCTACAATGTATATATAATCAATATAATATCCTTATATTTGCCCCAGTAGCAGACAAGGGTGCTATTCCTTCGGCTCATCGGCTTCACTATCACACTCATCACATACAGTCAGTATGGGGGATCACAACCCACGATTTACATGTGTTTTCTGATTGTATACTGAGTTGACATCGAAATTAAAAGTCGGTCACGCCTTGTGGTTCTGTATGCTACATTCACTATGCTGAGAGGCTTGAGCCAACTATCATATGGTGCTGTGGCTGTGTGAGCTTGCAATCAATTTCTCTGATCCTTCTGTGCCGAAAGACCTCATCTCAACGATAACCAGTCCCCTACAAGGATCATATCCCATCATCTTTCCTAATTCGCATGGCCATCTGCGCCTATTATGGTGGGCAATATGTCTGTTGGGAAGGTGGGAACAATGAAGGGTGAATGGTAAAGGGTTGGCAGACTGTTCGGAACAAATTGAATTGTACACAGATTATAGTGTTGATTTTCGAAAGAAACAGCATACACAGTGAGCCACTTCACTTGAGCCAGTACACGACGTTCATCATACCCCCTTTAAAGGGGGGGGGAGGGTTGGTTCTCATACTCTATGTAGTCTGCGGTAGGGTCGCTTTCCCTCTTGAATAGGTCGTGAAGAGACGTGGGGCTGAGATAACAGATAGGTACTCCAAAATACCCATTGGATAAAGATCGGTAGGTTCTCAGTACTATATGTTCCACTGGAGGTGTCATCTGCTCGAATAGGTAGAATCGGCAACTCATACTGAGCACAGGCACAGACCTCTCGAGCTGTCAATATGCGGGGAAGCAGATATGTCCCCCTCATTCACGCGAGTCCGGTGAGCATTCCCATCTCAGCTATAATTTCCCAAGTTGCTAGGGGGCTAATTCACCCAAAAGAAACTTCCCCGCAGGAACCCTGATGGCTATCTCGAGTCCCAGCCCATGCACCATAGGCACAGGAAAACGGTAATACTCCCGACACCCATTTGCGCGTGAGCGAAGAAAGGTCACGATCCTGCTCGGCTATGCATTCCGTTGGATTTTACTTTTTAGGTACGAGAGAGGAAATGCTTTACGTTCCGATGATTTTTACAGGCCGATGGTTGGCCACAATTCATTCGGTACTCTCGCCTTTATTCCCGACAGCTCGACTATATAACAACTAAATTTGCCCCCAACTTTTACGTTGGACGTGAGAGATTTTGGTCTGTTTTTGTCTCAAGCACGCTGACGTATTGCTTTACGTTCTCCCTCGCTGCAACTTACTCCATCAACTCAGCAAAGATGTCAGACTTGAAAATTGCGCGGATCGATGTTTTTCAAGTCGATCTGCCCTACTCAGGCGGTGTCTACTACCTCTCTGCCGGGCGAGAGTACCGGAGCTTTGACGCTACCATTGTACGGATAACCACTGATACTGGTATTGAGGGCTGGGGAGAAAGCACCCCCTTTGGCTCCAACTACATTGCTTCCCATGCCCGCGGCGTCAGGGCTGGTATCGCTACAATGGCACCAAGCCTGATCGGTCTGGACCCACGAAGAGTCGACCGCATCAATGATGCGATGGACGATGCATTGCTCGGGCATGAAGATGCCAAGACAGCCATCGACGTGGCTTGCTGGGATATCTTTGGCAAGTCGGTCGGACTGCCTGTGTGCGAGCTTCTGGGTGGTCGCACCGACAATCAATTGTCATTGATCTCCTCTATTTATGTCGGAGAGCCGGAAGACATGCGCGCACGAGTTGCCAAATATCGCGCAAGGGGATACAAAGGACACTCGGTTAAAATCGCGGGAGAACCTGTCCTTGACGCCGCGCGGGTCGCAGCGGCTCTTGCTGACCAGCAACCCGATGAGTTCTTCATTGTGGATGCCAACGGTGGATTGTCGGTGGAAACCGCTCTACGGTTCTTGAGGCTGTTGCCTCACGGTCTGGATTTTGTGTTGGAGGCCCCTTGCGCCACCTGGCGTGAGTGTGTGTCTCTCCGACGGAGGACCGATATTCCGATCATCTACGACGAACTCGCCACGAATGAGATGTCCGTCATCCAGATTCTCGCGGACGATGCGGCGGAAGGTGTTGATCTGAAGATTTCCAAATCTGGTGGTCTGACCAGGGGCCGCCGTCAGCGGGACATCTGCCTGGCAGCGGGCTATAGTATAAGTGTTCAGGAGACGACGGGTTCGGACATCGCATTTGCCGCGATTGTGCATCTGGCCCAAACTATCCCGGAGCGATCTTTACGTTGCATCCTGGAAAGTCGGGATATGGTCACCATCAAGACCGCGGATGGAGCGTTTGACGTCCAAGATGGCTTCGTCACCGCGCCGACCACACCAGGCTTAGGAATCACGCCGCGCTTAGACGTGCTGGGAGAGGCTGTTGCTAGCTACTTTTAAATCTGTATATAGCTGGTGAAAGTGACCTGTTTTGAAGAGAGGGCTGGGCTAGTCGCGGCCATGTTGCAATGAAACAATTTAGTACTATAAACTGTGCCATTACCTTTTAGCTGAACCGCGTCGCAGAAAAGTAGCAGAACATACCATGTTCGATGATCTATGAATATCATACCTCCCAAATTCTCAGTTTTCCTGCATCAGCACTGAGGAAATCTCACCTTCAACTGGCAAAATTGTCGATCCCCTGTACCGAGAGGTAACTCCGGACTGACACACGTAGACCAGGAATTACTCCTGCTGCAGACCCCAGTGACTGAGATTGGAAGGTAAAGTGAGCTCCCATCGCTAACAAAATTTGCTTGTATGGATCTCTTATCTCTAGAAGGTCAACAGGTCTCGGGTTCTCAGCCGATCCACGCGGAAGAAGATGAAGAGCATGAATTAATAATCCACCCGGGATCACTAACCCCAATCTGGTGAAAAAAATGAGAGCACAACAGCCCGGCGGGATGAGTATAGATGCAAGTATAGATTCAAGTTCAGTATGCCAACGTCGTCCTGTTTTCCCCGCACAGGTTGGTGGGGTAATTCGTCGTCATGAATGTTTGGTTCCGACTCAGAGATGCCACTGATAAATAAACGGGACAGCTGCTTCAACCAACAAGGAATTACGAAGCAAATACTCAACAATCCAAAGAGAATCCTACTATAACACAAAACCAACATGTCGCAACCACAACCTACATCCCGCCAGGCTTTTCGCCGAACGGATGATCATACTCCGGGTACCCCTAAGGTGAAGCTTGTCACCGAAGCAATTCCTCCCCTATCTCCCTCCGGGGTCTTGATCAAGGTCCATGCCGTGTCGCTCAATTACAGAGACGCCAACATTGCCAACGGAGGCAACCCTTGGCCGGTAGTACCCCATGGAATCCCCTGCAATGATGCAGCGGGTGAGGTGGTCGCCGTCGGCGAGAGGGTGAAGAACTTGGCGATTGGGGATCGGGCAGCCCCGATCGTGGACACGGAGAACATCACTGGACGAGAAAAGACTCGGTCTTGGCTAGCGGCCGATGAGGATGGAGTACTGGCAGATTACATCGTGTTTGATGAGCACAAGCTGTGCAAGCTGCCTACGTACCTCGACTGGGTTCAAGCGAGTCTTATCCCGTGCGCCGGGGTGACCGCGTGGGCGGCGCTGAAGGGTATGGAAATTGGTCAAACTGTCCTGATTCAAGGTCGGTCCACTGCAACTGAAAGCTAGGCTGGATTTTTCTTCTAACGACTCGAAAGGTACCGGCGGCGTGGCCATGTTTGCGCTCAAGTTGGCGCGGGCCGCAGGCCTGAAGGTGATCATGACCTCCTCGAGCGACGCCAAGTTGCAGAAAATGAAGGAGCAGTTCCCCAGCCCCCCGCTGTTGACTGTGAACTACTCCAAGAACCCCGAGTGGCACGAGGAAGTTCTAAAGTTGACCGATGGAGCCGGTGTCGATATCGTGGTTGAGGTTGGTGGATCCTCCACGCTGGTGAAGAGCATGAAGTGTACACGACGTGGCGGAATTGTTAGCCAGGTGGGATATCTCAGCAAGCAGGATACCAGCGAATTCGCAGAGCTTCTGTCCGTTCTAATCGACAGGAGAGTTGTCCTAAGGTGAGGCCTCATTACATACTAGGATGACCTGCCTGAGCAGGGACTAATCGTCACTATTAGGGGTATCAATGCTGGGTCCAAGCAGGATCAAGACGACCTTTGCGATGCGCTTTCGGCCACACAAATCAAGTTCGATGATATTATCGACTCCATCTACCCGTTTGAAAAGGCCGATGAGGCCATTGAGTATGTCTGGCAAGGTAAACAGGTTGGAAAACTGGTGCTTCGTCTCTAGTGCTCCCTGCTAGTTAGTATGTTTAGCGAAGAGTTTTACGGCAGTCAGAAAATGCTTCCATAATTTTCGGAATTCCCACACCTTCAGTCATTTGAGCAAAGGTATGTTGTAGCCAACGGGTAATGAGCTAACTTAAATCATTTGCAATCTAATATCCATACTACTATGGACGTTCATGACCGTCGTGGGATCTCCTATCCTCTATGCGCCAAGCCTGCTGCGTGGCTGTTTCTACCTCCTAAACTCGGGCCAGTTATCCACAATTCTATAGTTGAGTATCAGTTACTAGAGTGGTAGACACTGAGTCGGGGTACGTCTCTTATTTAAGCTTTCATTTCGATACTGTAATCTTGTGGGTCGTTGCAATGTTCTCGTCGCCACCGGATCTGTGTTCATGTTCTTGTCAAGATATATATCTCTCTCTCTCCTGACACACTATCAAGTGAAATCAGCACAATGTAAATCCGTTTTGTCTAGGCATATCCAGGAGTTTATCCAATTCATCACTGCCAAAGAGAGTCTAACTCTGTATCTCACAGGATCAGGGCACGATTGTTCCGAGTAAAAGAAGGCAAGAATCCAGATCTAGGCAACTCTCCAGAGGATGAGTTCACCACGGTCGCGTTTGGTCGTTTCTCAAGTAAATTATACAAATGAATCGTGTCATCATCCAAAGGCATCGATTGAAATCCATGATAAATAGCATGAAGGTATTCTATCGCTACGGGCCGCTGACTGAAGGTGATACTGACAACCACGGACCATGCATGACGACCACGATTTTAAGGTGAAGAATTTATGTTCATTTTGACTTCATGTCACATGCAAAAAAGTGAAGCTCTCTAGATATTCTATGTACAGTACAGATCCCTTGACGCTTTCTAAGATGCCGATCAAGATGCTAATATATATAGTAACCATTAGAACAGCCTTGAATCTGGTGACTGGGCGATGGCCGAGTCCCAAAACTATAGGCCCGCTATAATCGAAATGGCTGGTTCTAACATGCCCATCCCAATATCTTCTCATAGGAAGTCATCGACACGGTGCGTGTGTCTTGTTGTGGGTGGAGGGTGCCGTAAAAGAGAATTAGACGGCGTTGTTGGCACAGGTCCAGCTAGCAGAAGAGGAGTTCTCGTGGATCGATTTACCCGAGACGTAGAGACCCAAACCGCACTGCAGAGAGGTTAATATCATAACGAGAAGAAATGGAGAGGGTAAAGACATACAATGGCGCAGGCGATGCCGAGGATGATCAGGTTGACGATGGTCAGGAGGATCTTCCGGGGAGAAGAGAACCAGACTCCCTTGTTCATGACCAACCAGAAAATGGCAGGGAATCCATAACTGAACCAACTACCGAAAAGGGCACTCTATAGGGGATGAATTAGCAACAGACAGGGAACATTGGGGGGGTTAAGAACGCATACAATCAAACTCAGAAGGTCGTTGAAGACGGGAATGGACTCAGCAATGACCCATGCGATCACCCACAGGGCGAGTGCAATGCCAACCCAGGTTCCAACAGCAAGCATGCTCTTCTGGTGCATGTGGTCAGAGCCACGGAAAACGCGAACATAGATGTATTTACAGGCAACGTGACCGTAAATAACACCGGCAATGACAACCTATGGAACAGTGAGAAAGTTGAACGGTTGAGGGACATCAGGACTAAACGCACAGTGGGCATCGCAATGCCGTAAGCAACCTTCTTCATGACAGGTCCTGCAGACGAAAGGGCGGGGGATGCGATATCTGGGCCGGCATAACGATAGGCGACGATCGCTGTGACGACGTACATGGACGTGTCCACCACTTGAAGCATGGTCAACGACTTGGGGAATTCCCGAGGGTCTCTCATTTCCGAGATGAGTCCGAAGAAGGCAACGTGAGTGACTGTGACGAGGTTAGAACAATATGCACGATATGCCGGAGAGGTGATCAAGCCATACTATAGGCAAAGATAATGTTGCACACGGCCAAGAATGCATCCTGGAAGCTAACGTCCCTGGTCGCATCGACCTGGACATGAGGAGGGGCCTGGACTCCAATGGAAATCATGGTGATAAAGGTCGCTGCGATGATACTAATGCAAGCTGAAAGGGTTGTCAGTAACAGTTTGCAAGATGCCTGGGTAGTGGGAAGTACTGACAGACAATGGACATATAGTACACCTTGTTCATGGTACGTGGAAGGGCGCCGATGAAGCTGACGACCATTCCAATGACAGCGAAAACTATGGTGCAGGTTCCGTGACCGGTGATGGTATTGAATAGCACCGAGAACGTAAGGATATGGCTAGCCATCAGGAAGATCAAGAGGAGCAGTTGGCCAATACCCATCATTTCCCGTCCAAAGCGACCCAGAATAAGCTCTCCGGCGTCACCCATGCTGTGCGTTTGAGGGAAGCGAAGCTTAAACTGTCCGATAACATAACCTGTGTACCACGATACGCCGGACATTCCGACAAGAATAATCACTCCTCTAGAGTTGTTCGTTAGTCTTTCCGTTGTTCATTGACTTATAGGATGAGATGACACCTACGGAACAAGTCCTAGCGTTGCCATCGCGGATGGAAGCGATAGAATGCCTAGGGACATATTCTCCGCGATCATCACTATACATGGGCGCGTTAGACAGCATGCTCAGAGTTATGGTCCAGGAACCGAGTGGAGGACTGCTTACACATTCCACATTGCCTGTAGTCAAATTGCCTAGGTCAGCGACCGTATTGGAAGCATAGCACCGCTGAACAACAACGGCACTCCTTTTTTGCACGGAGCATTGGAAGCTTACCACCAACCCATAACACGATACTTGACTTCTCCTTCTTCCTCGTTGCCGAATGGATCGTTTGCTGGCACATCCTCACTGTATTCCTTCTTCTCCACGTCGGCATAATGATCATCATAGTTGGGGCCATTCTGGATGGCAGCCGACTCGGCCTCTCTGTGTACGGTCATGTTGTCGATAGGGATGGATGAGTCGCAAAAAGGATCATAAGGAGAAAGAATCGAAAAACAACGGCGCCGCCGCAGTATTTTAGGAGCAGCTAGGACCACTGGGGAGGCGGTTGGAGTCGGATATAACTAACAAATAGACTAAAATCCCCAACCGAGCGGTTATGTTCCGTTAATAATTTTTTTTTTTGCCTTTTCTTTTTTCCTTCTTTTCGATATTCTCCATAATTAGGGTTTTAGGTTTAACTTTTGCCTCGACTCCATCCAGAATTTTCTGACCCAGGCTCTGATTGGCTGAACATGCTGAGTCAGCACTTGCCGCACGCTCTTCAAACTCTTATTCTCACGCCTCAAAGGGCTAAGTCGTTGCCCTAAATCCGTGACGATGATCTCACAATGCAGATCCCGCGGTCCTTTGCCGTTTTCCGTCTCCCCTTGCGTTTCTTGTCTCATCGGAATGTACAGAGTAGTACGGAGTATTGTTCACGACCGCATAAGATGACCGAATACGGAAGGAAGACTAGAACGATTGCAGAACAAAACGTTCGGCGAGGCTGTGTGCCACTGTGCTTAGAAACAGTCCCACGGCTGAATGTGGAACACCCGCCGAGACGCAGGACAATTCGAGACTCGCATTGGCTCATTGGAATACCTTCCCTGCAGAAAAGTGGTGCCGATGGGCCGTGACAGAACACCTCCTGTTCGGCACTGCTGATAGCAGCGGTGTCTGGCGGAAAATCTCCTCCACATCGGGAGGCCAATGATTGATTTTCATAACGTACGGATATTACCACTCGGTTTCCCGACAATGGGAGGAAGGAGAGGATTTCTCCACGTCTGTACGTCACCGGTTGCCTCTCTACGGTTAGTGAGGTTAGAACCCGTGGAGTGAGACAACCTCCGCATGGCCACCTGGATTCGGTCTGGGGAAGGGACCTCCTTCCGTCCTGCCATTAGGTAATTGATATATTATGTAATTGGACACTTTCTCGTATGGCGGCTTGGCTGCCTGGAGTTGACCGGGGTACGTAGTATGGAAGAATCAGTGCTCTATGGAGTGTACAAAGTAGGATTAGTTTCGGTGGCGAGACCTTGAGTGCTGCCATCAGGACAGGAAAGCGTGCCGGACCCGGGCTGGCCGAGATGGTACGTCACCCGAGGGTTGCATCAATATCAAGGGAAAATCAGGAACAACACAATGCAAATTGAATATCGCTTGTGTTACTTGTTGCGGGTTTTTCTACGCAAGGGGTGGAGGCGAGACGCATACCACCTTAGGGCTTTACTGTTTGATCCCCTTCTCCCCGCATCGCTACTCCGGATTTACTATTTTTCGACTCAGGTCGGTCACTCTCCAGTGGGGGCCGCACTCCGGGGGAAGAGGCGATGGAACAATCACTCCCCTGGGGAAGGACTCGGCACGCGGTTAGTGGCTGGATTGTGCCAATAAAGACGCCGTGTCGGGGAATATGATGGGAGGTTCTCCAGTCGGTTCCTTAGGCTACCGCTGCTCACATGCACTACGTATCTAATTTCTACCCGGTTGGTTCCACCGGTATGTTGCCGGTTCCCGGCCCGGTGCGCTTCGGTGTAGACTCGTGAAGCCGGTGGAGACCTCGATAGTTGAACCTCGATGCCTTCTAGAACCCCTTCGTGCTGCTCGGATTCCGTCTTCCGTCATGACAGGCACGCTGTGATGCTCTGCTACATCTGTACTCGAACAGCCCTCAATCGTCTCTGTAGATGCTGTAATAATCCAAACATCATCAGAGAGCGATGTACAGACAATTCACTAGACATTAAGAATAAGGACTACCGGCATACCGACTCAAACTTGCTCCACATCCTTAATAATCTAGATCTGGATACAAGCTTGATATCTGTATCTAGGGCGGAGCCAAAACGAGCTATCGGGCTCCTGCTCCACCGAGATAGTGAGATAGGCCCTGTTTACTCTAATAGAATTATTCAATAATCATTGAGCTCGCTTGCTTCAGGTACTCTATCTTATCATTACTGCAACCACGTTTTTCTAAATTCCCCATTGCCGCGCTTAGCATTGTTCGAAACACTATCAAAGTTCAGACCTATCGGTGCAGATCTTTTGGTAGCTTCCATGCACTTTCTCTTTTAAATTACCTGACTGGGAAAAGGCCTGACCGAAGATCTTCCGTTCGCCGATAAAGATGAGGCGTAGTTGCCAAGGAGATAGTGAACACTCTTTGGCCTTTTGTTGGGCAGACGCCGAGAATTTTGATACTATACTTAACAGGGTCAATTGATCCGAAACAATGGCAATTGTACATCTTATGCGTAGCACATTTACATTAAGGAAAAACTTGTGGTGTCCCACGTTCGGCAACACCGTGAACCACCAGTTACCGTAGAATCTCGGCGGCCAAGACAAATGTCGCCACATTCGGCCGGACGCTCATCTCGCTTGTAGAAATTATAATGATATTCATGGTGGATCTTAGCGGATTGGAGAATACGGAGGAGTAATGGTTAAATCGTCACACGCTAAGACTAGTCCTCAAAGGCTTTCTAATTCATGCTCCATCAGGTGCAGTTGGACTGTCGAAGGATGAAGTTCTCCAACCATAAGAAGTATACTATGTAAACGATCTCCGGTCGGCGTGTATGCCGGCGGCTTGGCTCGCTATTATATATTGATGTGCTTGAGAGAACGGCGTCATCGACCCCAGCTCTAAAGTAATAGAATGGAATTTAGTACGGAGGAGAAATGCACTCTTGCGGACCTAGCTTATTTAAATCGCGCCGTTTCACTCGCACTGGTGGAAAGATATGTTGGCATAATTGTCGTCGTATATATTTCTTCCCGCTTGCACACGATCTCTCTTGTCTATCTCCCCACTGAGGCCGGTTTCTGAGTTTGCTCTTTCGTATGGGTGGATGGCTTACTTGCTATCTCATACCACATATTGGTCAATTTGCCAGTTATACTGTGGTGAATGGTGCTATCTCCTAATATTAGAGATGTTCAACGTTACAAATTGAAGTTCGATTGACTCGCCAACTTGTATTCCTTCGATCATGATCTCCAGACGAATTTATCCAGTCAATATGCTCTACAAGGGCTAGATTGACATAACAACAGCTACAGATTTCCCACGAGCCAAGATGACTTGCATGACAGGGATCAGAGTTACTTATTCAGCCACCCGCCAGCCCTTATCGATGTTATTCGTTGCCCTAGCCGTCCTCCGACCGGGCGCTAAGAGATTGGCAAACACCACGACATGAAGCTTCATTCTGGATAGATTGTTCCGATGGGAGTTCTTATTGCGCAGACCCCGAAGCTTACCCTGAAGATGAGTGGATAGAACACCCAAGAATGGATTATAGAGCAGCAGGAACGATGTGCCTTAGTATGTCGCTTCCGGTGCGATTGAGTCCGCCAAGCGCGCGTTCCGATAGCAGAAAAACGGCTCTCTTGTATCGATATATTGACCGGCGACATGTAGCAGATACGCACGTCATGCATTGCTCGATCGGTCTTTGGTGAATATATCGTATTGATATGTACTTCCGTTCGAAGCTCGTGATCTATGGCGCCCGACTCGAAGAAGCCGAAGTGTTCCTTTCGTCGTTCTGAATATGCTATCTCGGTTAGACTATGCAGTGCGCCATTGCTTTTCCACGGTCGCATCTGCTTGCGGACACGTAGGCATGCCTCTAAGCTGGAAGCAAAGCACTTGGATGGATACTCTACGACATGTGAGCCAAACCAACGGTGTCTGACGAATTATCGCGATGCCTTGCTGTCACGGGAAGCTTGTCACGGCTCAAGGGCGTCGATCGTCTTGTTCGCTAGGGTCAATCAGTCCACAGGGCTCAGAGACACGTCTGTGGAGTCTTCGGCACTAAGTCGAGGATTGATGGAGAATCGAGCCATCTCTAGAGGAAAACAGCGTTGAGGAGGATTCAGCGAGAACAGGCGGAAACAGTGCTGCTATGGCCGACTTACCGTACAGCACAATACAACCGCAAACGACCAATAGTCTTGACTTCGAAGCGGTTCTCGCCTGTGCAGAACAGATCATGCAGACATTAGGGCAGGAAGCACGTGGTAGGGCTGATTTTGGAAATTGGTTGCCCTAAGCTAAGAACATACTCTCGCTGAACTCTGCATTGCAAAAGGTGATGGACACAGGGAATTTGGTGCTAGGAAACGGGAATACTGCCAACGGGCAATAATAGATCAGTGACATGCGGTTACAGGTATTCTGATGGCTGATGGTCTATCCAGTCGTGAGTATTTGAGCATTTGCGGTCACTCTTTGAATACTGTGAGGTTATTCCGCAATCTACCATACGACCATAACCAAAATTGAGTTAAATATATTTAGTGTGAAATAGCTAATATAAGGCAATGGCATGGAAAGATGAGGTATCAGTCCAACATTCATGGGCCCAATTATAGGCATCAGATCTCCTCCGTGGCGTAACGGTCTCCATACTCCTGCACAACCCACTCACAGAAAGCCTCCCACTTCTCCTTCCACTCCTGCAGACGCTGGGCCTTAATGCCGTCGCCATTCTCACCCAAGTCAATATCACGAACCCACTCAACGTCGTCCTGATCTTCGAAGTTGCTCCATCGAATACTGTTCTGCGCGAGCGCTCCCTGTTTTCTTCTTGTTAGCCGTGTTCCATTACATATGAAAGCACCACGAGAGAGAGAGCTTACCAGGCCAGCAAGACCAATATTGTCAAAGGCTTGAATTGTCTGATAGAAGTCGTAGCTCAGACCAGCTGCGTTCTGGCCAAGGATCGCCGGGTCGTCGTTGCTGATGGCCGTCGGAATACCGTGGGCAATCATTGCGGGGAGGGGATGGTGAAGGGCATCGGTGGCGAGACGAAGGACTTCATTTGAGATAGGGCAAACTTCAACCATGATACCGTTCTCGATCACCTCGTCAATCAGTCTCGGGTGCTTGTACAGGGAGAAGCCGTGTCCGATACGGCGTGTGCCGAAGAGAACTGCATCGAACAAGTTGAGGTCGGTCGAATTTCCATCGCCGAGGGTCTCACCCGCATGGAAGAAGAAAGGGATAGTGAGGTTCGACTCCTCAGCCTGTTGCTGGAACCAGATCAATTCGGGTGCCATATCGATGAGCGGACGGCCCAAATCTTCCTGAGCAACCACATCGTAGCCGGAAAAGAGCTGAGGGTGTCTAATCAAGATCTGTTAATCAACAAGAAACTCATAGTTCCAGGAAAATTAGAAGTCTCACCTGCGCTTCCGCTCAAGAGCAATTTTCATGCCTGCGCGAACCCATTAGATACAGAGAGCATTGATCTCGGCAATTTCTACTTACTCTTGGTCAGTGAAGCACGGTTCTTGCCTCGGCTGTCAGACCAGATGACCCTCGCTCCCCAGAAGTGTGCGCCCTCCGGAGATTTCTGAAACTTCTCCAGCTCCTCCAGCAGCACGTTCCACCAAATGTCCAGATCCGGATCAGGGTCCTCCTGGCCCTCATGGACCAGCTTGCCGCTCGAACCTCCAGCACGGATTTCTACCCAGTTGATGTGATCTTCGGCCAGGCGCGAAAAGAGCTTCTTGTAGAATGTCCGGACAATGGGCTCGTACGATAGCATGGTGTTGGCGGGGTCAAAGGCTGTCTGGAAGACACGCCAGATCTCATCGACTCCCAATTCGTGACGTACAGACAGCTCCGGGGAGATGGTCACCTTGGTATTGACGAAGTCGATGAATCCCTGTCGACCACCGGGGAAAGTATCGGCAGCCACAGTCACGGGAATTTGCGTGTTAGGGACATAATCCTTAGAATGGATCGACGATACATTGGTCGCGATCGTATGGTTGACATGGGCAAACGAGATGGAGGCATTCCGGCGGTTATCCTCGGTGGATACATCCTGGGAGGCGGAGATGACCATACCTTCCGTGTGAAGAATGGTGTCCAGAAGGGTGTCATAGGGAAGCATGGCCGGCAAATGCGCATGTAAAAGAGCACCCTTTGGCATGTGCTTGACCACGTCCCAGAGCTTGGTTCCATTGATCAACGGCCGGGCTTTCGGGAAGACCTCCCCGGCGAACCTCTCGTCGGTATCATTCTTCTCCGGGGTTCCAGGGACTCTCCAGTAATCGTCGATTTCCTCCTGGCGAATAGCTGCCACGATGGCGTCCGCTCTCTGGGCTACAGAGGAAAGATTTTGACGGAAAAAGTGATCTACCGCTATGTTAACATTTTCGACCGGTTTTGTTAATTTCCGCAGGTACAGACCTTGTCGCTGTCTCTTCTCGAACGCGATCAATGCAGACCGAGAGCGGAGATGCTTTTGCACAGCAAGACTGTCGACATCAGGCACTTCAGTCTGCGCAGAGACCAAAGAGAAGAGGAGCGTCCCAACCGTGACGAGGAACTTCATGATGGGCGAGTGCCACTGGCGTGGTGGAAGTGGCCGTGGATTTGTGCACAATAGGCTGGCATGAGTGAGGGCTTTATCAAGCTATATATACGTTGGCCCACAAACCTCATCGGTGTCACGCCATCTTGGCTAGCCAGAGGAAGCACTTTAGATGGGGAATTTAGATCTACATTTTGGCTGCCGTTCTGACGATAGCCAAACCATTCTCAGCTGCGGCTGATCATCAAGGCTATGGGGAAGGCAAGGAGCCCAGCTACATATGCACCAATCGCATTGCACGACCAATCATCGGATCTCATGGATTCTGAATTTCTAATATCAAGCAGATTACTATTACGAGAAGCATTGGTCAGATCATACAGACAGTGACTGGAGTTTCTCATTCGTATCAGGACAGTTGAATAGCGTCTTACCAATCGCGGCAAGACCGTCGATAGTTCGAACTTATTGCATAATATTGTTTGTTTATTGATAGGCCAAGAGGACTAACGCTGCAGGTTCGCCCGTCTTTCGCCGTTCAGGTTACATTTCGCGCAAGCTTGATATTAAATCCCACTACCCTAATTCTCTTGGCAATGCGAAATTTTCACTGGAAATTCCATGCTGACTCGAACAATCCTGCTGCATGTCTCACTTTAGAGGCTGTTGATTTGCTGGCCAAAGCTCTTGTGGGTCTTTCCTGCCACTCAATTTATGAAAATCCTCTGGAATCCTTCTGCTCCTACGGAGTAAGTACCTTTCACGTATGTGCGGAGTAATCGGACGAACCGACAGAGTCCTCTCCTCCACCGAGAAAACACTGCAGTTTGACCTGCAGACCTACTAGTAGGGATACATACATACTGGAAAACAGCCATCTTTGAGGGATACTGGAGCAGAACAGTCGCCGTCCTTCCCGGTCCTGGTATGGCGATGGCATGCAAGGGAGAAGGCTGGCTGAGAACCTAAATAAAGAACAGAAAATGAGGCCAAACGGAGACTGATACTGCACAGCAACCGCAATCTCCGCGGAAATCACCTCGAGTATTCGATGAAGAAATTGTAGGAAGGGGAACTGACTAACTCTCGATTTAATGCATGAGGGTGCAGCTGTCTCTTCATGCCTTGTGCTTTATCATACCCGACAAGCGAAACACCTTCAGCTTGGTGAAATCTCGTGGCTCGGCATAAGCTTTGGTCTATCGTGGGAATTCGTTACTATGATTGAATTAACAATACTGCTTAAATTAACCTGCTGTGGAAGAAAATAAGTGGCCCCCCCGAATATTTGCTTTCCTTTCTCTTTCGACAGCTTTCTTAAAGTTATAGATAGAAGCTTAATTTTCTTTTCATTTATCTCTAATCATATTAAGCTATATTAAAGAAGAACCGGCACAGACTACGAATGTGCCAAGAATCGAATATGGGTAAACCAGCGTCCGTGTCCTTCCGTTAGTCATGAGGAAGCAAATTGATAGCTACCGTTTTTCAGATGGCAGAAGGCTAGCACTGATGTACAAAAAGCCTTTCAGAACCATTCATGGCCTGTCGCAGCCCTGAATGACGGGTTCCTGGCATTAAGTATAATCTATTGGATGGGCTCTATCGATTTCCCAAGTAGCCGAATGTCAACTGGATCCACGCTCTGTCGGTCATTCCAGCTCCTGCGCTGATAAGTGTTTGTGTGTCGCCGATCGCTCTTGCGGTGGCGGGCTAGCAATGAGCGATCGGGAAAGCCGCGGACCCTCTGTGACTGGCATGGCTCGAGGATGTCTTTGGCGCCGTCGACGGAGGAGAAAGAATGCCCCAGTGATGAGCAAGATACCCCCAACCGCGGCACCGACGCCGATACCCGCTTTAGCGCCGGTGGATAGAGAGGACGAGCCATCACCGGATAGATGGCTTATTGCAGTTGTAGTTGTAGAACCCGAAGAGGATGTGGAAGGGAGCTGGAAGGAACAGTGGCCGATGACCCAGCAGACCAGTATGCGGTGATCTCATCACGACAGGCAGCGCGAAAGCTGTCCTTTGATGATGGATTCTGACAATCTCGTTTTGCGAATGTCCCACCACAACATTTCCAGATATCGTCACCTGAGTCGTAGACAATGTCGGGGATTGAGGTATCACCCTTTGGGCAAGAAGAAGGTTAGAAGTGACTACAGTAAATCCCAGGCCCTGGTCCAGCGCAGGAGCTAAGACTCACCACCTCGGCTTACACAGACAGATTTGTTCTCAGTACCGTCAAAAGAAGTAGCATTCACTGTACATGCGGCGGTATATTATCCGCTTCCACCCTGAGTCGAGTGGCTGTACCTGCAAATGTTATCGGTGAGGTAGATATCGCCGCGGGCGCAACATGGTCGCACTGGATGTGTCCCATTTAGAGTGTCACAGGGCTACCAGATCGATTTCCATGATGATTCCTTCCGACCAGGTACAAGTAACCATTTTGTACGACTGGCCAGAGACCCTGAAGAGAATGGCTTTGCGGTTGTGATAAGAGCATTGAGAAGTAACAAACAACCCTACCACGTGTTTCCAGCAGTGGGTGGTGATGCTCTGTCTGAACTGCTCTAGCTGCCTGGGTAAATTAGGAATGTATGATATTTTTATATGGACTTAAAAGGGTAGGGTACGAGCATTACAGATTCTATGAATAGTTTTGAACGAGATATTGGGTTAGGAGTATCTTGCTTGCAATAGGATTAACTGTATTAGATCTGATCAGTAAAATAAATGGCGAGTCGATATCAGTCAGAGTTCATTATGATAGCAAAAAGCTATGCTCTATCACACTATATTAATTTTCCTGAGAGGGGTAGTTTCTAGATGGCATCAAGCCTCAACCGATGTTGACGAGAAGTTGCCCTCAAAATGCGGAGATGCCTTGCCAGGATATCCAGCCTATTTACGCAAACCCTGTCTCCAACAATTTCCACCAACCCCAGGGTGCCATTTCCCCACCTCATAACATGAACTGTAGGCTCTTATTCTTATAAGAAAGAAGTCCTTCACAGCCATCTCTTGAGTCAAGTTCATTCCTCTTTGCGTGAGTTACCGACAAATGAGAACGTGAAGCGAAGACCTACTTTCCAAGGCCCACGAGTCAAATAATCTACTCACATCGTTCTGTGATTGAAGCCCGAGTGTTCCCCTTGAATATGCCCCTCCCGGAGATCATTACACTACAAAGCGACGTCTTGCGTGTCAATGTCTACGTTGATGATCAAGGATCTGCTTCCCTGCAGGAAGTGATTCCCTTGTCCGGTTCTTCTCGACCGTCGGTCTCTAAATACTTCGCTAATTCCTACACACCGCTGGTGGAGGTGCGACTGGCGGGGGAAGGCACTGCAAAGCATAAATCATCCAAGTCTCTGATAGGCACATACGTGGGGACCCGACTGCGCTACCAATCGCATGAGATTAGGCAGCAAGCGGGCACCCATACTCTGGACATCACATTGAAAGACTCTGTTTCTATAGTGACAGTCATTGCGCACCTCACAGTCTACCAGAACACCAATGTACTCCGTGCGACAAGTACAATCCGAAATGATAGTGATAAAGATATTGTGGTGACACAACTGACCTCTTTGGTCCTGGGTGGGCTCACCATTGGCGCTGAAAAATGGTGGTCCGACTACATTCTCGCAGTTCCCAATAATTCATGGTTCCGGGAGGCACAATGGATTGATTACGATCTACCCAGTTTGGGTATAGATGATTACGGCGTGTATGGGCGTCCTGAGGGACATGCAGCCAGCTTAGGCCACTATTCGGTTTCCAACCGAGGGACCTTCTCAACAGAGGGCCATTTGCCTATGGGCCTTCTGAAGCGCACAGACAATGCTGAGACATGGCTTTGGCAAGTGGAAAACAATGGCTCCTGGCGCTGGGAAGTCGGTGACTGGAAAGACTGTGTCTATCTGGCTGCTGGCGGCCCGATCGAGACCGACCATGATTGGAGACAAACGCTCTCCCCGGGACAGGCGTTCACCACCGTGCCTGTGGCTTTATGCCATGTCCTGGGGAACTACGAACATGCATTTGCGGAGATGACCCGCTACCGGCGACAGATGCGACGGAAACACCAGGATCATGAGCGGTTGCCTATTATCTTTAATGATTATATGAATTGTCTTATGGGTGACCCCACTGACGAGAAGATCCTGGCACTCGTCGACCCCGTACTGCGAACCGGGGCTGAATACTTTGTTATTGACGCTGGTTGGTATGCAGATGATTCCGGCTGGTGGGATGACGTTGGGTTGTGGGAACCGTCGAAGAAGCGTTTTCCGATGGGATTCCGGGAACTACTTTTGCACTTGAAAACCAAAGGCCTCATTCCAGGCCTCTGGATCGAGCCGGAAGTAATTGGAGTACGCAGCGTTGTTACCAAACAGCTACCATATGAAGCGTTCTTTCAACGAAATGGCCAGCGCATCGTTGAAAAAGGGCGTTACCAGCTAGACTATCGCCACGCAGCCGTCCGAGAACACATGCATGCTGTTATCCACCGGCTAGTCACCGAATATGGTGTAGGCTATTTTAAATTCGACTATAACATCGAAGTCACCCAAGGTACCGACATCAAATCTTCAAGTCCAGGGTCTGGTCAATTAGATCACAATCGGGCGTACCTGCACTGGGTAAGTGAGCTGCATGACCGGTATCCTGGCTTGGTAATTGAAAACTGCTCGAGCGGCGCGCAGAGAATGGATTATGCTATGTTGGCTGTCCATGCCTTGCAGTCAACTAGCGACCAACAAGATCCCGATCGTTACGCAGCAATTGCTGCCGCTCTTCCAACAGCTGTTACCCCCGAGCAAGGTGCCACCTGGGCATACCCTCAGCCGGAGTGGGATGACGAGACGAATGCGATGACGGTGGTTAATAGTCTTCTCGGCCGCATACATCTAAGCGGACGCTTAGACCAACTTACGCCGCACCAGTCTGCGCTTATCAAGCAAGGTATGGATGTATACCGTACAATTCGCGCCGACTTGGCCACGGCTACTGCTTTCTGGCCTCTCGGTCTTCCTCACTGGCATGATGAATGGGTCGCATTAGGGATGGAGGTGCATATGCCTGACAATCGTGATTTGGGCGTCCGCTATTTAGCTGTCTGGAGACGAGGAGGTCTAGATTCCGTTGAGCTGCCTATTCCTGCTCTCCGTGGGCGTCCTGTCAAGGCAGAACTGCTTTATCCCTCTACCTTTCCATGTGAGATATCATGGGAGCTTGCGCAGGGAATACTACACATCCGGACTCCCTCGAAGCTCTCGGCTCGCCTGCTGAAGCTCACTAGTAGAGATGTTTAGCGCAATAATGACATACCCCGAGGGACTACGAGTTAAAGTCCCATTCTCCACCTGTTAGATATACCTAAAAGCACCTGAGAAAGTCCCCTGGAGTAGAGTACGGACATGATACGCCAATAATAAGCTTGATGAATCACAACGGCATTTTCCCCTTCGATTCATGGCTTGCCTGGCTTATAGTCTAGCTGGGTAGCAATGCAGCTTTCTATCGTATTGCTGACCGCTTGGGCAGCTCTGCCAGTTTAGAACTTTGGATACAGCGTCACGATATTCTCAGTGTCGCTGAGGCTGAGCTGAGACAATAGGGCCTCCCATTTTAAATTGCGCCTGTGACCAATGAACCTCGAAGAGACTAAGAATCTCACCAATTAATCTATTATAGATAGACCTAGAATAGTCAGCTTGTATTTTTAATCTTGCCATTGGTGACTTAAGATAAGCGAACAGCGTGGATAAGCCAATCCCGAGGATTGAATTCGTATTCCATTGCTTGGCTCTCGCACAGACACTAGTACCGTTTAATATAAGTGTTTGCTTTAGAGTCTCTTATAAGCGCAGCTCTGACCGTATTCAACCAGAGATCAAAGTTAACATCCATTTCAAGATAAAACGTTGCGTCGCACCATGACAACGAAACCGTCGAGCGCCCCATGGGCAGACGAGCCCTTTCACCTGATCGCGACGCCGTCAAAGAGGTTGGATGTATGTGCTCACATTCCTATAGAGAAAAATAAAAATAAAAATATACGGTACAGGCTGACTGAATGCTCAGGAATCGCTTGGCCACGTTTCCGGTGCCTCTCAGATGGCACACGCGCATAATGTCATTATCCGAGGACTGAATGCTATCCTGCAGCAGGCGCCGTACGTGCCCATTGCCACGGATGAACAATTCAAAGCCCAGGATGTCAAAGACCTTCTCTTCTATGTTCAGTCGTGGGTTAAGATGGTCCATCACCACCATTGGGTTGAGGAAACTTGCATGTTCCCAGAGATTGATAGGTTTACCGAGAGGCCGGGATTTATGGATGACCCCATGCATCAGCACGAGCTCTTCCATGACGGACTAGAAAGGCTACTTGCGTATTCCTCAGGTACGACACCCGAGGAGTACCGGTGGAAAGGGGCCGATGGCATGGAGAAAATATTCGACTCATTTAGCAAGGACCTGACCGATCATCTCTACGCTGAGATCGATGTCTTCTTGAATATGGGAGAATTCGATAGCGATGGGTTGAAGAAGGTATGGGAAAAGGCTGAGAAAGTCGCAATGCAATCAGGAAATCTGGCGATGCTTGTATGTTCCCACTCAGCTTTCTCTTACATGCCATGCATAGGACACCAGCAGGTGGCGTTCTAATTCGTTCGCTACAGTACGATGTCTTCCCCGTGGTGCTTGGTTGCGCCGATAAGACTTACGAAGGCGGCCATGACTTTCCTCCCTTGCCCTGGGTGTTGCCCTACCTAGTCAAGTACTGGTTCGCCGCGGGTAATGGAGCCTGGAGATTTAACCCATGCGACTGGTGGGGTCAGCCAAAGCCCCTGGAGTTTGGTCCACGTTGAGGTCCACGTAAGCCCAGAACTGATATTACAGGTAGGTAACTGTAGCCTATACCTATGATCAATATATAATCGAGTATGTCCACATTACACATTTAGCTTTTGGAGAAGCTTCAAGACATAAGTCCTGTCACTCATCAGGTCCATCCATCGGTTCATTAGATCTCGCAATCATCCGTGCCGTTAGATCCGGGGGCTCCGGAAAAGTAGTATCGAAAGGCCACATCGGTCGACGAATACGTTTATGCCCTAGTCGCTTGATATCTTGGTCCACACCACCAGGAGTGAGCCCAAGCATCCAGTCTGCAGCCATATCAAACAGTTCCGGCTCTAGGTATCCAATCTTAACGATCACTATATCCGTAGCACGAGGACTTAGGTCGAGGTCAGTAAAGTCATGTTCATGATGGTAAGGTTTGCGAAGCTGAGTCAGAATGGCAAACACACTGCCAACCTGCAAGACTGCCTCGATGACGGCGTCCTTGTCGCCATGCCTGATCGAATGAACGCGTCCGGTCATAGTGATAGGACCGGCATGGATATGATCTACTTCCGCTCCCGCAGTAACGGTAACATTAGCACCGACGCCTGCTTCAACCATTCTCTGGACAGCTTGCGGCCCCGGGACGCTCGCATATATAACTGTCGGACCGGAAGGGCCCTTGAACTCAGATCGGTCAAGTAGCCATGTCAGTCCCCAGGTCACATCGCCTGAACCGCCCGCAGTCGGGTTATCACCGGAGTCGGAGATGAAGAAAGGGTGGACAGGAGAGGCCAATGCAGTGTCAATACATTTTTGGAATGACCCCGTTGGTGCGACAAACTTGAAATCCGTGCGCGAGTCCCAGAACTTCTTTGCTAAACGCTCCGCTCCAGCAGTGATGGCCGTTTCGTCCCATCCGGTCACAGCAACAACACCGCGATTACGTGGCTCGTCGGCCCAGGGATACCCGACCCATATCGCGGCATCGATCACCCCCGGTCCTGCCTCCACTTCAGACACAGCCTCATAAAGACTCTTAGCCGGCTCTATGCGCGTAGAGGTTTGCTCTCCGGGGAGTAAGATGGGCACCGGAATCCATGCTTTGAGGGGTCGTACCGGACCTCCAGCGGTGTCAGAAGCCTGTATAAGAAGGCCAACGAGGTTGCGACACGCTCGCTCTTTAGTCTCCAACTCATCTACATGGGGTGCTGTTCGATAACAGGTTAAGAGGTCCAACTCGTGAACTAGTTCTCTAGACACGTTTCCATGTAGGTCCATCGACGCCGAGACAATGATATCAGGACCAATAACGGCCCTGATACGTCGCAGTAGTTCAACCTCAGCGTCATCAATTCCTTCCACGCACATGGCGCCGTGAATATCAAACCAGAGGCCATGAACAACCGTAGTCGAAATAATGTCGCCCAAACGCCCACAAATCTCTCCTGCCAACCCCTCGAAGGCATCGCGTGTCACCATACCACCTGGCAATGCATGACCAATCAAAGCACCATACCATTCTGCTGCGTCGCCCAGTGGTGTGCCTGATTGTAGGAATTTGTATTCATCGATAACCTCGTTTCCCCTGCGGGGATGGAATGCAGGCGCAAGTGTCCGCGAGGGGGTGAAGGTAGACGTTTCGCAGGCCAATCCTGCAACTGCAATGACAGGACGCTTGACCATGACTTCTGGTAGGCTCAAAGTCTTGTGTAAAAATTTGTAAAGGGTGTATAGAAGACTTCGCTGGGTTACGGGGGGTTGTTGATATTCTGTTGTTAGGTTCATTACCCGGCGGCAATCCTCAACCCCGCATGATCCTTGATAAGTCCGTGAACCCGAGCGATAGCATCAGAGCTTCTACAAATACATAGTAGCTTTTTGTAGGTTAGTCATTTACAAAACAGCTGGCTGGTCCAATCAAAGCAAATTATGTGTGTTATAAAAATGCTCTAAGTTGGAGACCGAGCGGAAATATATACTGTCAATCTCGCTTAACCTTGGCTCAAATCATGGTCGAGAATACCAGCTGAGGCCGTACATAGCGAAGATTAGTTAACAATATAAAGAATTATTACAGGATCTCTGCAAGCAGACTTGAAGAGGGAGGAACTTCGCGTATACTAATGCCATGCCCCCCAGCGTTCTAACTTCTATCAAGATATCCAATATGTCCGGAGCGGAACAGCTTTGATCCTTGGATGCCTAAAAGGGAATAGCGCCGAAGCAGACTTGCCCGAGGCATTAAGGCAACAGTCAAAGCCATTTTGAGTTCGAGTTCACGTGGAGAAGATATTGAAACGAAGATAGTACTACTAATTGATACACGTCGCAAACTGTCTTCCAGACACAAGAGTAAGACTTCCACAGAATGCAGATAGAATGAACACAGCAATCCAACAGTCACTTATGACGGATAGAAAACATGGAGCACGTCAAGCCAGGTTCCGCGTTGCGCGATTCGACCAAGAATGGATCGCGCAAGGATGCCACCTCGCCTCTGTTGGAGATTGCTTGCTTTAATGAAAAGTCGGCTATAATTGCTGCCAGTGCTGGAGCTGATCGGATTGAGTGAGTCATCTCTTTCTTAGCCAAGAACGCGTAAGTTGAGGACCGTATCAAGATACTGTATGCTTGCGCGTGCTCCGTTTGAAACTAAGGACTAACACAATCAAGGTTATGTCGGGACTATGCATCAGGAGGCTTGTCGCCAGAGCCCGAGACTGTGGCCAACTTGAAATCTCAGATCTCCATCCCAGTCTATGTGATGATCCGACCACATGCCGAGAGCTTCTATTACAACGACACAGACTTCGAGACCATGAAGCGTACAATGCAATCGCTCATGGAGAAAGGAGCAGATGGCTTTGTATTTGGTATTTTGACTCTGGATGCACCAGCGCAGGCCATTCCTCGGATTGATGTGGCGAGAAACAAAGAATTGGTTGAGCTTGCACAAGGCAGGCCATGTACCTTTCATCGTGCGTTTGACCTGATACCGGAATCGAACTGGGATTTTGCCCTTGCCGACATCGTGGAGTGTGGGTTTACCTCTATCCTGACGAGTGGCCCATCCGGTGGGACGGCGATTGAATGTGTCGATCAACTAGACCGCCTGATACATGAACGACTTGTGCAGTTAAAGAGACGTATGGAAGGTTATAATCGGTTGCCTCAGATCATTGTAGGCGGAGGTGTTAGAGCAACAAATATTAGAATGTTATGGGAGAGGACGCGTGCTCCCGCATTTCATTCTGCTGCCCTTGCTCTATCGTCGATGGAGTTGGCCAGTGAGGGTGAAGTAGAGGCGTTGAGGGCCGCCCTTAACCAAGCAATATGAAAGCGGCAGTTTGACCTAGGGCTGTTGCGGCCCTTTTGTCACATAGCTACTGAGGTAACAACTTATAGCTAGAGTTAACTAATCACCCTTTCTCCTTGAAAAATCCGTTAAAAGATACGTAAGGCACTTGATCGGTTCTTTTCCGATTTACTGATAGACTTACATTCGAAGACCATCTCCACTTGTGTAATCTATGCTTCTACAAGTTTATATATATGTTTCCTCGGTATAGCTTGGCCTTTTTCTGTTTCTTTCTTTTATTCTTTCTTTCTTTTATTTAAATAAATTTAAATGTTCTAAAGCCTATGCTTCACATATAATTCAATGCTATATTGTATAATGTGCCTGGTTACATGGTAATATTGACCCTTGTTATTGTTTTTTCCACTTAACTGAACAATACTGTGTATACTGTGGCTCGGATATTGTCCATGGAAACTGTGGAGAGAATCGAAAATGTATATTAAAAGTATCAAGCGGTTGAGCGAAGCGAGGGATTGCCGCTTGGAAAGAATTGAAAAGATTCAATCTAGCTTTTCGCAGACGACGGTAACCGTGGTAACTTAATAGGCACAATCAGGAGCGCAGAAATAACTGCGATAATGAGACATGATCCGAACCCTACCCGTAATGCAGCCTCGTAGCTTTGCACTACCTGTTGCCGATATGGTTGGTCCAGTTTTGCAATGGCCTGGATTGAGGCCCGCGCCAGGGCAATGACCTCGTCTTTGTGAGGCCCATGGACAAAGAGATGGAGGCATCGTAAGAGTGCATTCTGAACGAGGACGCTGCTAAGTGCGACGCCTAAGACTGTGCCCAGGCTGCGCCAGATGGTAAGAGTGCTCATGACTATGGCCTGCTCGTCTCGCGATGAGGTGGCGAGGACCGCCACAGCGGTAGTAGTGTACTGTAGTCCATTCGCAACAGAGTATGGAACTAAGGCGAGTAGATACATAGCAGCGGACAAGCCGCGCTGAATGCAGATGAGACATATGATAGTACACAGATACAGTGCTGCGGCGCACACAAGTGGCCAATGTAGGCGGCGCGTCTTGGTGATTAAGAGCCCCGTCAAAGCACCTGTCGCAGATGATAGGATAGCTGGGAGCATAAGCCGGAGGCCAGATGACGTGGCGCTGGTTAAAAGCACAGCTTGAAAGTATAGCGGCCTGTATTCACAGAACTGTGGTTAGCGTCAAGAGATTCTGAAGAGTTCATTAGAGAAGGAAGGACAACCCCCCCGGAAAAAAAAAAGGGAATCTATCATTCTTACATGTTGAAGAGGATGGCATTCGATATTATAGCACCAAAGAAGTTGGACAGGATCAAGTTAGCACGCGGCCTGCAAAAGATAAATTTCAGTGGCATGATGGGCTTTGCCACGCGGGACTCCGTCAAGAGGAAGGCTGGAAAAGTAGTGGTAAATACCACCAGAGAAGTGACCACAAATGGGTGAGACCCTTGATAGGCGAAGTAATTAGTCTAATGGAACTCTATGACAACAGGAGCAGGCTATGACATAGGTCACTGGTCTTGAAGATTCGTAGTATCGTTTCGGAAATTAAAAAAAAAAGAAAAAGAAAAAAAAATTAACTTACAAGGAATGATATTGCCGCCGATGTTCAAACCAAGAGTGAGCGTTGACACAGCCATGGTAAGCAACGACGCTCCAAGTGCATCAAAGCCTCTAATGACCTGGCTGACAGACTCCCTGTCACCAAGTATGCCCAACTTATCTGGGATAACTACTGAAGTAATCCCTAAGCATACTAGGAGCGGAGGAACCTGCACGCCAAATTCCCATCTCCAGCCTATGGTCTCGGCAATGGCACCACCGAATGTAGCCCCTAGTCCGGAGCCGATGCCGACTACAACGTTGATGTATGATAGGTAGGTGCCTCGTCGTCTGCTCTAGCGTTAGCCGTTAGCTAGAGAGCGTAGCTTAGTCTCTTGGGGCCATGGAACCAACTAGGACATTAAAACACAGTGTTGGTCGGCCGGATACGTACTCGATGGGTATCATGTCACTCATAATGATGCTCCCCATTAGCAAAGTTCCTCCAGCACCTACTCCGCATACTGCTCTTGCAGCAATGAGACTTTCAATGCTCGTAGCTAGCGCACACCACAGTGTGGCTATTGAGAAAACCGCCAGGGTGCTGAGAAAAAGCGGCTTCCTACCGAATCCGTCTGACAGACGGCCAAGGAAAGGCTGTGAGACAGTCGACATTACCATGAAAGCTGTCGAAAGCCAGGATGCCGAGTGGGCTGTACCAAAGTATGACGTTATCACTGGGTGGGAAGATGCCATAATGGTCGTATCAAAGAAGCAGATGAATTGTGTCGCGAGTATTTGTGAGAATATCACCCAGAACCGCGTGGTTGACAAGCCGGCTAGGAATAGAGAGGACCCATCCGCCCTGTTGTCTACCGAGCTCGGCACCTCGCGTGTTGCAGCAGCATCGCGTGGCTGCAGAAAGGGCATCGCCTCGCTGGGGATTGAATCCTCAGAGCTACTCGGCCCCCCCAGGCCATCCCGATCGGGCTTCGTATCATATTGGCTCCTTGAGTTTGCCATGACTATGACAGGTGCCGGTGGCTTGGAAATGCGCCTCACTAACCGCGAACGGGCAGCCCCAGTACGGGTACTTATGGTAATGTTAAGGCTAGAAGGGCTAGCGTTAGTTAGCATTAATAAATTCCACGATTTTTCTGATCAAGAATGCAGGATTGTGGCACCATGCGTCAATGCAATGTTGGTGGGTACGGTGGCATTCCTTCTTCCTCCCAAGGCGGTATTTCCGAACTTCCCTCTCATGTCAACTAATTTTCACTCTGGGAAATCGATGACTGATACGCTCTCACCGCCGAGAGGAATGGATGCGGATGTCTTTTGAAGGTGTATGGTTCTTTCAAAGTCATGATGCAAGGCTCCGGAATACCCGTAGTTGCGAGCCAAGGGGCGAAAGCCAAATAACATTATTGTGACGACTCAATTCTTCAAGTGGCTAGTTTGTATTGTTCTGTATTGTTTGTACATATCTAGCCTTGTTTATTTCCCCTTCTTAGCACTTGGAATGCGGTTGCTTTCCCCTGATACTCCGTAGACTCTGGCGGTGCGCCAAGCATGGGTTATAACTCGACTTGCGAGCACCGTCACCTACACCTACAGAAGATGGTTAGTTAGTTAACCATGGCCGCCCTGCTTACTTAACTCCCGAGAGAGTCCTAAAGCATAGGCGAGTTCATCGAGCATATCAGCGGGATGCCGCCCGACGAGATAGACTGGGTCCAGCGGGAGGTCCTGCGCATGAGCCTTCAGTCCCTTTTTGGGAAACCCTTATGTACTTACCGAAGCGATCGCTGCGAGGCCGTGGCTCGGATGAAGAAAAGAAAATATAGAGAACAGAACCTTGAGTCTCAGAGCAAACCTCCGCCGCAGAAATCACCCCCTTAAGGTCTCATCCCTGTCGCCATTGAGATTGTTGTGATCGGCATCAACGTTTCTACCGACACCTTAGAAACAAGCTGATGGAGACATGGATCACTACCCTATGCGTTATTAAAAAAGCGATTGAAGAAAAGACTTCGCCGGTGGAGAACAAGACCCTCGACGAAGGAGCGATCAAGACAACCTTGCCAAAACAGTATCACTACTTAGTGGCTGTTTTCTCCAAGCATGCTTTGAATACGATGCCCCCGTCGTGCCACTGTGACAACAAGATTCGGCTTGATGGAGAGAACACCTTAAGGATTGCGCCTCTCCATAAAATGACCGTCGAAGAACTTGAGGCTGAGAGATGCTATATTACCGAGACTTCTCCACAAGAGAGTGCTTATCTCCAGTTAGAACGAAGCCGACCATTCTCAGCATGCTCATCAGGTCCTGGATCGACTGCGAGTGCTTTCCTTTTTTGAGCCACATTTTCCAACATCCCTAGAAACTGATGCTGCAGATGGTGCACGTGCTGGAGTTCTTTACAGTTAGTCGACAGCATTCGGCACCCTATCGCGTACTTTCCAAGGCCATGCCACCTGTAGAGCATCAGTACGATATCCATGGTAAGGAGATGCTGGCGACCATCCGGTACGCCTGTTAGACGAGATCTGGAGGCAGCCATCTACTGCCCACCCCGGACTTACAAAGATGTTTGGGCTCGTTCAGCACCGCTACTACACCCGGTGCCGTGATGTCAAGGGTTATGTCGGCAGCTGTTTAATCTGGAAGAGCAGGAACCACTATAGTGACCTGCCCGAGGGTTGCTCCAACCGCTCCCGATCCTTGAACGTTCTTGGTAGCACGTCTCTAAACCCCTCCCATCAAGACCTAAAAGTGCGCATCGTCACACGCTGGATTTGGACTCGAAACTTTGTGTCGCCCCACTGTAGTGCTTACTGGCTGGCGACCTAACCACGTATGCTCGATAGCAAAAGAGTTGCCTGCCAGTCTGGACGCATCTGCATGTCAATGTGTTACTTCTAACTCACTGTACTGGCGGTCCTTTGTTGAGCTGAGACTGATAGTCATTGCCCAACTTGGTACTTGGTCTTGAGCGGGGTAGAGCCAGACGACGTGTTAATAGATATTATTATACTGGCTCAAGGCACCGTATTCCCGTAAGCGAAAGGCTAATGCAGCACGGGAGGGGGAGGTGTGTCTCTCTGGCCATTCCAGCGTGATGAAGGGCGCCACACCATCAGCGGCACAATAAATAGACAGTGTCCTGCATGATGTGCGGGGTGTAGTGACAACTGGCCAAGTATCGGGGAAAAAGTCATTCTCTCTCTCTCTCTCTCTCTCTCTCTCTCGCGTCCAGTCAATAACTTATTTACCTTGTATAGCCTCTTCCTATCTGCGAATAACAAAACCTCAAGCATTGCAAAGATCATCATCATCATGACAAGAGAAATCAAAAAGCCTTGGATAGAAACCCCCCTGGTAAGATCGACTAATTTGTCCAAAGCTGCTGGCTGGTAAGAGGAACCCATATCCTATATTAACTTGTCTCTTGTTTTTATTATTTTATTATTATTATAATAATTGTCATATCATGATGAAAAGTAGGGTAGACAACCAGATCTAATACTGACCACGCTTCTCTTTCTTATTTAGTAATGTATTTCTGAAATTAGAAAATACGCAGCCCTCCGGGTCCTTTAAATCGAGAGGAATTGGCCACTACATGGTCGACAAGTTGACCACTCTTCGCCAACAGCGAAATGACCCATCCGTGAAAGCCCACTTCTACAGCTCTTCAGGGGCCAATGCCGGGCTGGCGTGCATTTACGGTGCAAATGTATTCGAATGCCGAACGACTATCGTCACTCCTCTGTCGACGTCAGCATTTTTGGTCGCAAAGTTAAAGCAGGCTGGAGCTGTGGAGGTCATCCAGTATGGAAACACATGGCCTGAAGCGGATGAGTATCTAAGAAACACAGTCATGATGAGACCCGGAACTACCGACGAGGCACGAATATATGTCCCGCCGTTTGATGCACCGGAGATTTGGCAAGGCAACGCTGGGATTATGCACGAAATTGTCAGGCAACTGGGCGAAGCGATAAGCCATTACTCCATGAACACAGCAACAACAACAACAACAACAACAACAACCAACGGAAAAACGGCCGCAGAGCATGCACCGAACATTGATGCTGTAGTGTGCAGTGTGGGTGGTGGGAGTTTGTTCTGCGGGTTAATGCAGGCGATCGAGGAGTTGCAGATGAAGGACCGCACGCAAGTGATTACTGTAGAGGCGGATGGAGTTGACTCGTTGGCACAGTCTGTAGCGAAGAGGGAACGCATCACTTTGTCGAGAATTGGGAGCTTAGCCACCAGTTTGGGAGCGAGGAGAGTTGCACAGAGAGCATTCGAGTATGGCTTGGAGAAGCACGTCAGGACAGTTGTTCTGTCTGACGCCGAGGCCATACGAGCATGTCGACGGTTTGCGGACGAAGAGCATTATCTGGTAGAACTGGCTTGTTCTGTCTGTCCTGCCTTGTGTTACAATGGAAAATTGGCAGAGCTGATCCCTGGGTTTAATGAGAATACTATGGTGGTGATTGTCGTTTGTGGTGGAAGCAACATATCATTTGAGATGATGGGAAAATATTTGGCCACCCTAGGCTGAAGCGATTTGGTGACACTTCGGAAAGCCTACCAATGCTTAACTTAATGATTTGGCTAGCAAAAATAAAGAGTTTAACCCATGTTGCCGGACATCGATGCCAGGTGAAGATAATGCTCCCTGTTGCTATGCATCCGCGAAAGCAACTGGCCCATCCTCCGGATGCCGTCTACAATATCTTGCTCTGCTTCCCAAGCAAAACAAAGGCGAGCACTGCTATCAAAACTGGCGCTTTTCTCGTCTCCATACACAGCAAACATCTGTCCATGACCAATGACGATGTTTTCTTCAGCCTTTAACACATCAGCGATGAATCTTGTAGAAAATTCGCTGCCCATATCCAACCAAACAAAGTAGCCACCATATATTTCCTGGCCATTAAGGCTGCTAACGCGGGTTTTGACTCCCAGAGGCGAAAGATGTCTTTGGACGGCGTCCATCATGAGCCCATGGCGTCGCTGCAGAGTCGGTCGTACCGTCTCGTCCAGAAACCTTTGCAGTTGACCGTTCTCGACGACTTCCGCTAGCATTGCCGCGCAGAGCTGACTAGGTGCGCCGCCGGACCTTGTGGCTGCGGTGCGAGCAATGCGCGAGATGAACATGGGCGATGCTTCTGCCCAGCCTGTCCGTACACTCGGCCCGGAAATCTTACTAAAAGAGGCATTGCTGACTGCATGGCCGAAGCCGTGGGGGTCGTTGTCAGAAGGCCCCATGGAACGATCAATGTCACAAAGACGGGGAAGCCTCATTGCCGCCGATCGGTCAGGCGTTACTGGCTCGGTCAACGGCCACTGAAGGAAATCGTAAACATCGTCGCTAATAACAAGGGCGTCGTACTTTCGAGCCAGCTGGACCAGACCCTCTCTCCTCCCAAGAGACATGGTTACGCCCGAAGGATTCGAGCATGTTGGCACGGTATAGATCAGATGTCTGTACAGCTTTCTATCTGCGGATGGGAGCTTAAAGGGCTGCATCGGCTTGTCAGCTCAGCTAAAGCACAAACACTCATATCGAGACTTTATACCGGTGGGGTAGATCACCTTTTGGCTCCTCTTTTGTTTGTCTTGTTTTTCGAATTCTTGTAGTCTGCGGTCAAAGGTTTGTAGATCGATCCCCTCGTCATCCTCAGGCACAGCGTACAATCTGCCTGCGAACCCAGAGTCCTCAAAGATGCCACAAGCAAGATGATAACACGGTGCAACGATCCAAACGGCCCTCGTGTAATTGACATCACTGAAGCATTGCAGAATGCATACCAAATTCTGACTGGCACCACCAGTAATACATATACGCTCTAGGTCAGAGCTGACCCCATAGTGACGTCCAACCCAATTGGCGAGACCCTTTCTGAGACGTGTCAGACCCTGGCAAGAGCCATACTCCTGCATCTCCGTATACTCGTTTGGATTGGCAAGGACGCGCTGGCACGCAGAGGATAGAAGCTTTGTGGGGAGCAGCCCTGGGGTGGGCCATCCGCGAAGAAAGTTGATCTGTTTCTGAGACACAAGCATGGTTGTCAACACGAGGTAGATTTATGGCGGATTGTTTATACTTTGAAAAGGTGTGAAGTTTCCCAGGGTCGCCGAAAGTGGAAATAGGCGTTCACGCATATGTAGTGGATGTCGGCATAATAGAGGTGGTGCAAGGAAGAAGAAGAGGGCTTACAGAGGAGGGGGTTGCTATTTACTTCAATCAATCAGAACTTCGCTTAGGCCGCTAGAAGGAGCCCAATCAGAGGGCCTAGCTAGAGGACTATATATCGCGGTTTAGCTACATGCATTGCAGCCCGTACATCAACCCATATTGAAGAGATGTAGACGCGATATAACAGCAAAGGATGGAAAGAAGGATGCATGCTATTCTTTACTATTTCTATTGGAAATTGTATTCGTGCCATTGTGGTTACCCGTTGGACGATTGTCTCTGGTTCTTCTGTCCTCGTATCTGGACGCATACCTACTTCTCCTCGCTGTTAACACTCTGCACCGTCCGGCCATTGAGAACAGACTCGAAGAGCTCGCAGAGTCTAGCAAACGCAGCGTCGCTGATTTGGTAATGGAAAACAAGCCGTCCCACCATCAGACTATTTGATATTTTCAGATTCAACTGGCGACCCAAAGCATAGAACTCATCGCGGTCGACACGAGACGCTGGAAGATCAAGCCATACCATGTTCGTCTCCGTCGGCCGTTGAAGCTTCCCGCCCAGGTCTTGCCAAAGTCTTGCCGCACGTCTCGCCTTGTCCTGCGCCAAACTTATTTTCCCACCAAAGAAGACATCACGGATGGCTACCTTAGCCGGCGCGGTAATGATACCCGAGGAGCGAATGCCACCGCCAAGTAAGTGGCGACTCCATTTCGCTCTCTTGATAAAGGACGCACTGCCAGTAACCACGCTACCAAGTGGCGCTCCAAGAGCCTTTGTCAAGCATAGCTGGATGCTGTCAACGCATTCTCCAATCTCTCTCAGCGTGCAGGCTCCAGCCGCCGCTGCTTCCCAGAGGCGAGCGCCGTCGAGGTGCACGTGAATGGGCGGGTTCTGGGCGCGCGCCCAGAGGGAGATGGCTCGTATGTCGGAAAGCGGCATTATGGTACCTGAGAGCGTGTTCTCCAAACTAATGACTCTGGTGGGACAGTCGAAGACTGTCTCCCTCAAGATGCTTTGTTCTTGAATGTCGTGTACAGTGAGATGATGTCCATTGGATGGAACAATGGCTTTGATCATCGCCCCGCAGATGCTTGCCGCGCCACCTCCTTCCAATGTGGCGATATGTGCTCGATGGTCAGCGAGGATTGCATGAGGCGGCGTGCGCAGAATGCTCCTCAGGGCCACCTGGTTGCCCATGGTCCCGGACATGACCAAAAGCGCTGCCTCGTGGCCGACCAGGTCGGCAACATATTCCTGGAAAGAAACAGTGGTCTTGTCTTCGTCCGCGGTGCAGTCCCCAAGCGTTGTATTGACAATGGCTTCTAGCATAGGCAAGGTTGGCCTGGTAAATATATCGGATCGAAAGTCATTCGAGGACTCGCTGCTATCTGTCCAGGACAGGTTAGGAAAACATTGCGCATTGTCCGCCGCCTTCTCGGATGGCATGTCGCAGCTCTGTGCCTCTGGTATGCGGCCGACTCTCGTGGGACTCAAGGGAGCCGTCTCTTTCGATCCCTGTGATAGAGATAGAATTACAGTCTCTATATCTGGCGCCATTCTCACTGCTGCTGTTTCCCAGTTGTGGGCCTTTCGGTCAAGGAGTTCAATGATGTGAAAGGAGCGTGACGGAGGCGTAGATCGGTTCAAACAAATAGAGACCCCACATTTAGGAACTATCTACATATTTATATACATAGCAACTGAACCAAATACGTATACCTAGGCTCTACAGATAGTTCAAAGGATTGTGTGTATTTTAGATATCAATTTTGCCTATATCTCTATTACTGTTCTCCTGCTTCTCTTCTCGTTGCTTTGCTTTGTATAGCTGGAACACCACCCGCACGGGCAGGGAGGAGCGACAAGTGAGCGCTTCGCTGATAATGATGATCAGCACAAGGAGCGCCGTTGCTCTGTGGTTCGTCTCTTTTCCTTCTAAACCAGAGATATTGTTGGGATCATTGGCCTGGATGGCCATTGTCATAAACAGGAAGTACCCCGCATGGGCTGCATATGTATGATGCATGTATAACCACGTAGCACGTCGTTGTCGTACGCACTCGCCCAATTCCCTTTCCTTCTCATCTAGAGACATTATTTGGAACTTTTGTCGGCAAGGTTTATATTGTAAATACACGGCACCCCGCCTTCACTGCATGTATAATGTGTATATGACCACGTAGTATCCACTTTGGTATATGATGTGCATATATGACCGTGTAGTATCTGCATTACTACATGAGAATTGTCACATACCCCGCCTTAGCTGCAGATGGCGTATGCATATATGACAGCGCAGTATCTTGTATTTGGCACGGACCGGCTCGTATATCCTGCAGAGTGCCCGGACCCCTATAATCTCGGTCTACTTTAGAGTTCCGGGCTGCCCGAATACGACGCCATCTGACTATTCAGTCCTTTGGAGGATCTTGGAGACTCACTGGCAAGGGGGGGAATTCTAAGCTATTTAAGAAAGTCCAATGGAAGAACGGAACACAGGTCAGAATCAGTTTCTTTTTTATTCGCTCTACAACTTATTTAATACTAAATACCTCGCTACCTTGTTGCCAACGTACCATTACCTCGCTAGGAGACTATCTACCCCGCCCGAAGGAGTAGATCCTCTGTTGCAGAATTGTTATTTAATATGCATGGATGACCCCCACGTAGCATCTGCATTATTCTATTGGAAACTCTAATTGCTCCGTCGTATGTGCATATGTACGTATAATGCATGTATGTCACAGGACCCATCTGCTTACAAGACGTAACTGGAGACTGAGGATATGATTGAGGGTGTTGAAAGTGTATTGACGTTTTCAGGCTATATGCAGTTTGGCAAAGTGATCATGGCAAGGTGATACCCCCGCAGCAAATCTTTGTACCGCCTATCATCCGTATTCTGTAGCTGCCTAGTACAATCCTCGAGGCTCGCCGCCTCTCTTTCCACAATCGCCTCCAACAAGCGGCCGCTCTCCCAACCCAAGAGGTTCGGGGATCTGCAAATGGCACGTTTAAACTCCAGGAAGGCCGTCGCTAAGCCGAGGAGCAAGCCGAGATTCGCCGTGGGTCGCGCACTCCACCGCAGCATGTCGTGGGCCAATTTAGCACTCTCCTCACCCTGACCGTGCCTAGCCACTAGCATGAAAACATCGTGCAAAGATAACGGGTTGACAGTGGTCGTACCCCGGTCAAGGTGCTGGGTCAGCTCTAGGCCAATGTCAACCAGGCTAGTGCAGGAGTCCCGCCTGAGCTCGTCCATGCCTGCGACGATGTCGGATTCGATACCAAATCCCGCTTGCGCGCGCAGGAGGCGCAGGATACTGGAATGGAGGGGGCATACGGTTCGGGAAGGCGTGTTGATTGTGTTCTCGAGAAGACTGATGTGCGCAAACCAAAGGGCAATGACGTCAGGGAGTCGAGCCATCGAGGATATGGTTAACGTTGGCTGTTCTGGCCACGGCCTCCCTCCACCGACAAAGCCAAGTCCCCGGCATATTGTTGTGGGTGTCATGCACGAATCCACCATCTGGAGTGGTTTGACTTCAGTATCGGGAAGTACGAATGGATGGTGGCAAACTGGATCTCGGAGCTCCGCGACGGCTTCTTGAGACGGCACAGGTTGTCTCTGGGTAAACGTCCAATATAACAAGGGTTCCTGTCGTGGCCTCAGTGCATCGATCCACCCGCGAATCGTAGTAACCTCGTTGTCAGTGAACGCGCCAAACATGCGCCCCCCCCACGACAGCTCCCGTAAAAGTGTGCTCTTGCGGCTTTCCCCGGCAATCACCCATGGCTTGGCTTGGCTCAGGGCAGTCAAGAGATCCAGCTGATGCAAGCCATTGGAATGCTTCCACACGCTCGCGTCGAGCCATTCAGACAAGGTATAGGGTCCGATATGCACCCTGCTTTGAGAATGGATGCGATGCGATACCAAGGCCTTGGATCTAAAGATGTTTATCACTCGCGTGCTCAGCGGTCCCAGCAGCACGTCCGGACTCGACAGACCCAACCTGGCCGTCCCTGGTGAAGAGTGATTCCCTAGAGTCTGCGACAAGATATATCCGACCTGAACACGTTTCCAGGCTTGCTGCATAGCCGACATGCCCTCCGTTGCTCTCACCACTTCCAGATATCGCCGAACAGTGTGAGCGGCCATGGCCGTGTGGCCAGAATCCGCGTTATCTATGGTCATGTGAATGAGAAAGTAGTAAGGGTTAATGCCAATGCCCTTGAGCTCATGAGCCACCTGCATCGTCTCGAGGGTAACTGTCTCAAAGTGCATATTAAACCCGAGGATTTCAGGGAGAAACTCATTGGGGAAGAGCGAGATGACGAGCTGGCCCACGGCGGCTTCCCAGGTGCCACGGCTCTCGACGGAATCCCACTCGCGGAGATGAATGAAATCGGCACTGTGGCCATGGGGGAGGGAACATCCAATATCGTCCAGAAGCTGGCGGTAGAGATTGACGTGATGTTTGCATAGGTCGCCATCGCCGAGCTCTTCCGACAAAACCTGCCAGACCGGTCTAGTGATGCCGCGGAGGGCAAATGGAGTGGTGATTTTGTGAACGTGTCCAAGCCATGCGCCGTCTACAAACTTGATGGGAGCCTGCTGGACCAGCCAGGCCTTGGCCGCTTCAGCCGTTGCGAACAACTCAGGACCATGGCCCTGCTTTCGTCGCTCCAGATACCACGCCCATTCCGACTGAGTCTTTTCATGTACGTCCTCGAGGAAGCTGGAGAAGGACTCGAGACTGTAATCCTCGACCCTGAGGATGTTGGTGCTACTACTACACTTGGGCTGCCGGAGCGCAATTGAAAGTCCGTGGGAGAACATGGCTAAGAGTTCCTCTCGGGCTGGTTCTAGCGCTTCGGGGTGATCTTCCAGATTCTGAAGCTGAAAGAACATGTTTCGATACCATTCTGTGGGTTTGAGGTGTGTGACCTTTGACTTTGCTTTCTTCCCATACTTGGACTCATCCACCGGTGTATTCCAAACAGGCGCCAGGGGGCTTTCTTTCTTGCGCAAGCTCAGATAGTAAATTCCGGCAGGCAGTAAGAAGACCGCTAGAAGAGGAAGGAAATGGTGCTGTAAAGCAACGAAATACCCAGGTAGATTCATTCCGAATGTTGCGACACACATCACTGAGAGAGAGACAATGTGAAGGGACCACAGTAACGTCACGACGGGGGAACGAGGGAAGCTTGGTTTCGGGCATAGACGGGTTAGTCTTAGTGTGTGAAGGTCCTTTTGAGTTTGACGCATAAAACGAGACATATAAGCTGTGACAGGATTGGCTGTTGAAGTGGTGGGTAGAAGAGCCAGAGGTTATGCAAGGCCAGGTCTATCTGCTCGTATGGCTGGCTGATGGAGGACCTGGACCATGTAGATCTGGGATATGATTAGTGTCTTGGGAGTCCATGGTGGTGTTGCCTACTGATGCATCTTGGTGATGAGCCATTGCATACATTGCGTCACCTTTCCCCTCTCTCTCCTCTCAGGTAGATGAGTTATGCACGATCCAGTGCTATACTTGGGTAATGTTGGAGTAAGTGCATTTGCGTTAGCTTCTGTAAACAGATAGATACAGTACATCTTCACTTAGAATTGACGGTCCACTGTCCACCGGCTTCACTGAACGAATCAGAGTCGTAAGAGAGAATCATCTGTTGCAGTAGTTTATAAGGAATATGGTTTTCCCCTCAGCCCTGGGTATGCCCAAGAAAGAATACTCGTGCTTTTACCTTCGCTGACCTGCCATCATCTCTTGTACGCTCGACCACCTTTCATTATTCAAAGACCACTATGACTGTCCAAAATAAGATAGCATCTCTCACGGTAGTCGATTACGAAGCCTTAATGAATAAAGATGGTAACGAGATCCGGAAGCTTGTTCAAGCCTGCGAATCTGTGGGCATGTTCCACCTTAACCTCGGGGATTCAAGGATAAAGGCTGTCTACGACGACATACCGAATCTCCTCCAGGCCGGCAAAGCTTTCTTCGACCTGCCCCAGGATTGTGAGGAAAAGAAGCAAAGCATTCGCGAAGGAATGGAACGGGGGTAAGAAAAAACAGCATGCACCCCCAACATGTCGTAGCGACTTCCTAACTTCTTGCTCCTCACGCCCATGCAGGTATCACGCAGCCAAGACTTTCGAATACTACGAGGTAGGTCAACACGTACTTTTCACCGAACAAGGATTTTCCCATTTTGCTAACTCGCACCGCGCCAAAGATCGCCCGGGATGAGTATCAACTAGGCAAATGGACCCTGCCTCCTTCCCTCACACCCCACGAAGAGCGCATTACACGGACCCTGCAATCCCTGCACGGGGCCATTCAGACAGTCCTAGCGGAGCTCTGCGGCGCCATAAATGTGAACATTCCCGAGCTGAGCGATGATCCAACGGTTCCCAGCGACACTGCGCTCAAGCTAGTCTTCAAGCCCCCCGTGCAAGAACCTGGTGCGGTGGTCCAGCCGTGGCATACCGATTTCGGTCTGATGACGCTGATGTGGTATGAGGAGGTGAGCGCACAGATCCCAGTGTATGACGCAGAGGGAAAGCGAACCGAGGCCTGGCAGGCGGTTCCTGTCGTCGATGGTGCCGTTCTCGTCAATATTGCAGATGAGCTGGAGGCTAAATCGGGTGGTCGTCTGCGTTCGACGGTGCACCGTGCCGTGACGCCGCCCGGACCTAAGAAGGCGAGGCACGGAATGGTCTATCTTCTTCGGCCGCAGAAGGATTAGGTTAGGTTTATTATTAAGTTGCTTAGTTTCTGCAGACGTGGCTTGGCGATAGGTGATTGATTGATGGCGAGAGGGGGCAATGAGGGGAGAGCAAACAAGGGTAGAGGCACGAAGCAGAGCAAAACCAGCCGACATCTACTGATTATTATGATTGTTAGTTTTATTCTATTGCCTAATTGACGCGACAGTACTTTTCCTCCACCTACAGTGGAAAAATGAACAAATGAGAGTCCAGAACGACACCCAACTCAAGAATTATAGCTACATAACTGTCTCTGGGCACGAATATATTGAAGTGGGGCGATCTGTAAGATTACCCCGCCTGTATCTGCCGCTCACAGTTACGCGATATGATTGGTTAATTGATTGTGTAGCCAATTAAGTAATGTTACATGGGTCGGAAGGTATGGATAATACAAACATACCGATGTTGATCATTCGAAACATTCGTGGCCCGAGACACTATATGTAAATCATGAAAAAAATAAAATGTCCAGAAGGTGACTGCCCTAAGCCCAGCCAAGACATGTCATCCACGTAATGGAAATTTTCCACCCGAGCTTGGGTAAAGCAGTTAGTGATACAGTTGTATAGCTCTCTCGTAGAGCCACCAGGCCACCATGCGATTTCCTAAGGCCTCAACCTATTTACATCTCTCGGAAACAACGTAGTCTCACGCACATCATCCAGCCCGAGGAAACTCTGTAGTAGCCTATTAATCCCCAGTCCGCAGCCGCCGTGTGGGGGCATGCCAGCCTTGAATGCAGCCAGATAGGGTTGCCACTGCTCGGCCTCGGGGTCCAGCGGCGGGCCACAGACCCCCGCCCTCATGGCTGCGCACAGCTCCTGGTATGAGTGGATGCGCTGGCTCCCCGAACAGATCTCCCGTCCACCGACAATGATGTCCCATGTATTGGAAAGCCCTGGAGAGTCCGGGTGGGCTTGTGAGTTAAACTGGCGCAGGGATGCCGGGTATTGAGTGATGGTGAAGACGTCTGTACTTGTAGGACGAACCTCGCGGAAGTGTCGGCCAAGAGCCGCTTCTTCTTGGTCGCTGTGAGACCATTCACTCATTAGTGCCCGAGAACTTGACGTGGAGACGGGGACGAAAACCGATGTGGATTGAGATTAGCATCCGCGGAAGTTGACTCACGTAAAGTTCTTGCTGTCATCTGAGTCGAGGCCAATCTCCTCCCGCAGGATGCGCTTGGCCTCCAAAAAGGTGATGCGCGGGACCTTGCCATGCTCGTCCAAGCCCACTCGGAACGCTCGGGCCCCGGGATACATCTCTTGAACCAGCGCAATCAGCTGCCTGTACTGTTTGCGTCCCTGAAGTTCCTTGAAGACGAACACCAGCATGGATTCAATCAAGTCGACCACCTCCTGGTAGTCGTCCTCGAAAGCCATGGCAATATCCAGGACGGTGAACTGCGTATCAGGTGCGTTAGCAACAATTTCTGAGTACCAGCGCACCTGTCAGCGGTGATGGCTGGACATACCTCGGTCAGATGCCTCATAGATGTGCTAGACTTGACTTCGGCCCGGAATACCGGTCCAATCTCAAACACGCGCTGCATGTCCATAGAAAGAGCCATCTGCTTGTGGTGCTGCGAACTCTGGGCCAGCCATGCATCCTTACCAAAATATGGCAGATGAAAGTACTCGTTGTCGCCCGGGACAGTGGCAGTTATAATGCGCGGGGTATGGATCCAATGGAACCCTTGGGAGCAAAGGAACTCGACAACGAGTTGGCACATACCTGAATGGAGCTTGAAGAGTGCCCCCGACGCGGCGAAGCGCACGTCGAGGATGCGATTAGTGAGTCGTTCCTCAATGCCAACGTGGGACAGCATTGTCTTGCTGTGGCAGGAGGATGAGGGCAGGTCTGGAGATGCCCAGGCGATGACATCCAGGTCCGACACATGGATGGTTGTATCGACCGTATTGCCATCGACTTCACTTTTATCACTGGCTGGTTGAAGGACGTGGCCTGTGACCCTCACGATGGATTCGGTGGTCACCTTTTGGGCCGTGTCCCAGATTGCCTTTACGACAGCACTGCGACGAATCACCGCCTGCAACACCTTGTGCTGTACTCGAAGCTCCAAGTGTATCAGTTCCGGATGCTCAGGTTGGGAGATCGAGTTGACTCTAGCATCAAAGCTCAATTTCTGTTCCTCCATATCATGAGGCGTTGGACCTGCCTAGTCCATGGGTTAGAGAGTTGGCAAACTGCAAAGAAAGAAACAATCGATGATACTCCAGAGCTTACAGTTTTGTTCACCCTGCTGGTGGTATGGTGTTCGGACGGAGGCATAATGGTGGCAAGCATTGTGAGCAGTCTTCGGTATAGAAACATTTGGCAGAATAGCTGTGTTTCTTTCTTCCTTCTCTTTTTCCTAGAGTAGCTCCCCCGCACGCTCAAGTAGGCACAGGCTCGTTATTTCATGAAGTAGCCTGTTATGAGCGGTTAATCACTTGAGCTCCCGAGCTGTTAGTGAAACAAACCTAACACCGGGGGTAATCGTGCTAGCCGAGTCAGCCAGGCCAATGCAAATGGTCCCAAGTGACTTTGGTGGTATTCAGATAGGAATCGTCCCCCGCGGGCCTTTGCCATGCATCAATGCTTCACGCAGAGCCAATGGTTTACGACATGCATACATGCATTGGGCGATATATTCTGCATCAGGATTGGAAGCGGGGGTCGTAGGCAGCCCTGAACTGTAAAATTGCTCAGTCTCCACCAGATAGACCGTGATGGAGTCCCTCAGCGATGACGTGTCATTCTTTCACCTACCTAGTTGCAGTTCTGAACTGCGTAAATATTCACTGTCCGATGTGACTCGATCCCCGCGCTAGAATTGCTCCGTGGCTGGCTGGACTAAAAACATCGGTTCCCCTTCCCTGCCGCACACTGCAGCCATGGACGGTCTGTGCTTGCAACGACGAGATGGACAATGGAAGTGCGGACTATCTGTATGCACGTACCCCGCTTTGTGCAGGACTTGACATACGCGACTAAGCAAAGTTGGGAGTGTTGTTCTGATCAGTTATACGCTTATAAGTCTTACGCCGCGTTGCAGTCACCATCTCGGAAATATCTTGCAGATCATTCGTGTCCACCATACGCCACGTCGAGAACGGCGTTGGTTTGTCATCTCGCATAATGAGATAGAGTGAGCTTTATGACGAGATGACCATTAGAAACAGACATTGAGGCAGGGATTACAAACGCCAAATGTAGCCATTTCCTGGCCTTTTTAGTGTAATGCGTCTATAACTGAGTGTAGACCAAGCCAAGCCATCAGACCAGACGTTCGAACTAAGGCTCGGTACTCTCTTGTCGGGTACCTATTGCGTTTTCTTTGCTTGTTAAATGTGTATTTCCGAACAAACAAACCAAGGCAAAAACGGACATTACGCCTGTTCACGTATTTTGTCATGGCTGCCGCAGAAGGTCTGGGTAGCCGGTCCATATGCATGCTGAAGACAAACAATACTGGCCTTGACGGCGAACTAAGCTGGATTCCCATCGGTATTCCGCCACTAGGCGAGTTTTGCGACAGCCATGAGGTCGAAATGGATGAGATACTGAGGTTCACTTGGAGCCTAGTGCTAGGAATCTTCACTGGCGCAAGCGACGTCAGTTTCCATTGTATTCGTCGCACGAATGCCAGTAATGAATCGCCTGTAGCAGGATGGGTCCATCGAATGGAGATTGACAGGAGTACCCCTATCTTAGACCTCCTGAAGAAGACTTTAAGCGACAGATCCTACCAGAATGGTACCCAGCTACAGGACGCTGGTCAAGGTTTAGCCTTGGAGGGTTGTGACACCGTCTTAATGATCAACAACGGTCCTGGGAGAGCGTCTCGAGTGTTACGGGAACATACTATGGCCGATGTAGGTACCACTGGATGTTCTGCGGCAGCCAATGGGCGAAGGTTGTGAGCTTATCTTACACAAGTGCAGGTTAGAATTATTTTGGAGGTTAATGGAATGATGGTAAGCCTAGGATACTTGACATCAAAGCTCGGTAGCCTCCAAGCAAAGAGTATGGCTGCCAAAATTAACCAGGTTATCACTGCGCTGATAGATCAACCATGGATGGCCATGGGCGATCTCGATTGGTGTGATGAGACGGACCTGTCGATGCTTCAAAGATGGAATAATTTTGAAGTGACATGGGAGGAGAAGTGTGTCCATGACTTGATATCCAAGCGAGCTACAGAGACTCCGGACAATCCGGCTGTTGATGCCTGGGATGGCCAATTTACCTACCAAGAATTGGACCATCTCTCGTCCAAGCTCGCAGCACATTTACAGACACTGGGGGTCATTCCCGAGACCTTTGTTGCTTTATGTTTTGAAAAGTCAAAATGGCTTGTTGTTTCTCTCCTTGCTGTTATCAAGGCTGGAGCGGCATATGTTGTTATTGAGCCATATTATCCCGCTCCTCGCATGAAGCAAATTTGCGCCCAACTTCAAATCGATCTTCTGTTGGCTAGCCCAGATTTACTCCATACGGCAAGTACGCTATCGGATCGGGTTGTGGTTGTCAAAGAGGGTTCCGAATACTTTGATGACCACCACAACGGGCAGGACGAAAGGAAAGACAAGTCCTCTAGCAGCCCTCATAATGCACTCTACGTTGTGTTCTCATCGGGATCGACCGGAAATCCAAAGGGAATTGTAGTGGAGCATGCGGCGTTTGTGAGCTGGGGTACGCTGCTAAGAGAACCCCTTCGTTTAGATGGACAATCCCGGGTCCTCCAATTTTCGAGCTTCGCATTTCTTATAGCCCACCGGGATGTGCTGCTTACCCTTATGTTTGGAGGTTGTGTTTGCGTACCGTCTGAATCACAACGGCTAAATCACCTCGAGACGTTTATAACCGAATATAAGGTCAACTGGGCCAACCTCACGCCTTCAGTGGCTGCACTGCTCGATCCAGACATGACACCTGGCCTCAAGACCTTGCTCCTCACTAGTGAGCCCATGTCTCGCGCTAGCCTCAGTACGTGGGAAGGCAAAGCGAACCTTATGTTTGCCTATGGCCAAGCAGAGAGTGTTAGTCTCTGCTGTGTGAGGAAGAACCCAACGGTTGATTCGGACCGAAAGAATGTGGGCCATAGGATCGGAAGAGCAATTTGGCTGGTTGACCCCTACGACCATGATAAGTTGGTCCCTGTGGGAGCCGTTGGCGAGTTAGTCATCGAAGGGCCTGTATTGGCTCGTGGATATCTCGATGTTGAGAGAACAGCACTCGCTTTTCTTCAGGATGCGATGTGGCAGCGCAAGCTAAAGCCAGGCTACCGTGGGCGGCTCTACAAGACTGGAGATCTGGCACAGTTCACCGACGATGGGTCCGTCCGGTTTCTAAGTCGAAAGGATAATTCGGCCAAACTATACGGACAACGAGTAGACTTGGACGAAGTGATGGGCCACATTCAGCGTTGTCTAGCAGAACAGTCAGACACCGCAGTGCGCGACGTGGTTGTGGATCTATGCCCTGCGCCCAACTCCAACGATATCAAGTTGGTAGCATTTTTCGGATTTAACCGCACCTCGCCCAATACCACCGGTGCTGTTCCCCTGGGTCCTTTGGATCGAGCCCCTGCCTACTTACAGGAATTAAAGGCCCGTTTAACCGGTGTCGTTCCTCGGTACATGATTCCTACTCTTGTCGTCCCAGTGTCCCGTATACCACTGAATCTGTCAGGTAAAACCGATCGCAGGATGCTACGTCAACTTCTTTCTCATATGACGGTTGCTGAGGTGGATTTGTGCATGGGATCCAATGCCAGTCATGAGGCTCCACGTACTGATGAAGAGCTCAGCCTGCGTTCACTTTGGTCACAGGCTTTGAACATTGCGGAATCGAGCATCGGGAGACAGGACGACTTCTTCCAACGAGGAGGTGACTCCTTAGCAGCGATGAAGCTGGTCTCAGCCGCACATGCGGCTGGTCTTTCTCTGACATTCAGTGATATTTTTGCGAATACGTCACTGTTAGATCAAGCCAATCTGATGAGCTCGACACAGGAGCACGAACAGCTAGATTATTGCTGTGCTCCGTTTGAATTAATTACGGAGAGTCGAAAGAAAGTTATCCTAGGCATAGCAGCCAAGGAATACGGATTGTCCGAGACGCAGATTGAGGATATTTACCCAACCACACCCATGCAGGAGGGCCTAATGGCACTCAACACTCTACGGCCGGGATCCTATGTGGCACGGCGAGTTTACAAAATTGAAAACGGTGTTAGTGTTAGCAGGTTGGAGGCAGCTTGGAAGGCCACCTTGAACGCGAATCCTCCCCTACGAACCCGTGTCATACGGTGCTCTGATGATGGCTCAACATATCAAGTCATTGTTCGCGGCGACCTTGAGTTTGACACTCACCACGATCTCAATGAATATTTGGAGCAAGACAAGGCTAACTCAATGAGCCTAGGCGCACCACTAGTACGGTTGGCGCTAATCTCCAGCACCAGGGAAGCGTCAAAGCATTGCGTTCTCACGATGCATCACTGCATATACGATGCGTGGTCAATGTCAGTGCTCCTGGGACAGGTTCATGCCGCCTATCATGGCAGCGAATTGGTTCCACAACCGTTTAACGGGTTTGTGAAATATGTTCACCAGTCTAACACGAATGCATCGGAACACTGGAAATCCCAGATGGCTGATGTGCGAGCCGAACAGTTTCCCGCCTTACCGTCTACAACGTATTCTCCGAATACCACAGAATCTGAGAAGCTGGATATCCGGCTACCTCCAAGCAGCGCCTCAGCGAATATTACCCTTTCCACTCGTATACACCTAGCGTGGGCAGTTACCTTGGCTAGCTACACTGGCATAAATGATGTTGTGTTCGGCGTGACAGTTTCTGGCAGAGGATCGCCTGTACCGGGGATTGACAAGATCGCTGGCCCTACAATCACAACATTCCCTTTACGGGTCCAGTTGAAGTCACAGCTGGCAATCCACGAGGAGCTTCAGGCCTTGCAGAGCCGTGTAATTTCGACGATGCCATTTGAACATTTTGGGATCCAGAATATCAGTCGGCTTGGAAACGACGCTGCCAGGGCATGCAAATTTCAGAGTCTTCTGGTCATCCAGCAGAGTCGTTCACCACCCGAACATTCTGGGATCTTCACCAGCGTCGAGGGCCTTGCTATCGCACAGCGGACGTGGGATACATATGCACTAACTCTTTTGTGTACTCCCGCTGATGATGGGATGGTTCATTTGGAGGCAGTTTACGATTTAGCTGTAGTACCCCAGGCTCAAATACGACGGATACTACTAGCTTTTTCGAATGTCCTGAAACAAATAGTATCGTTCCCGCACAGAGTAGTGGGTGATATAGATGGAATCAGCGCGGAGGATTGGCAGCAACTCCAGGTCTGGAACAGCCCGAAGTGTCCAGCGGTTCCGAGGTGCGTCCACGATATGATCCACGACTATTGTGTATCGCAACCAGATGCAACCGCGATTGATGCCTGGGACGGCCAGCTCACTTATAAGCAACTCGATCAGCGGTCCTCGCGGCTTTCGGTGATTCTGAGAGAGAAGGGACTACGCCAGGATCTTTTTGTTCCCCTCTGCTTCGAAAAGTCAAAATGGGTTGCGGTTGCCATCCTGGCAGTCCTCAAGGCGGGCGGCGCATTCATACTTCTAGATCCATCTCACCCCCGTCAACGGCTGGCGTGGATATGTAAGAATGCGCAAGCCACGGTGATTCTTTGTTCCAGGGACATGGCTGGGCTAGCGGCGCAGCTATCCTGCCAACACATTCTCCAGGTGGATGGAAGCAGCACCGCCGAGAACTACTGGGAAGGCTCACCGACGGTTTATAGAGTTCAACCGGGCCAGGCACTTCCCAGCCATGCCGTATGCGCCATATATACCTCTGGGTCGACGGGAACGCCAAAAGGGGCCATCATTGATCACTCAGCCTTGGCCACTCAAATCACCGCCCTCGGGCCTTGCTATAGCCTGAATCCCCAGTCCCGTGTATTCCAGTTTTCATCTCACGCCTTTGACGTGGCTGTTGGGGATTACCTGTTCGGCCTGGCCCTTGGCGCGTGCGTGTGTATCCCCAAAGAAACAGAAAGCCGGGACAACCTCGCTGGTGCCATCAGAGGACGCAAGGCAAATTGGGTCTTCCTGACACCTTCAGTCGCTCGAACGTTGGATCCTCGTGCTGTACCAGAGATCAAGGTTTTGGTAACTGGTGGAGAGTCTGCCAGGCCAACAGACTTTAAGACTTGGTCAGGTGCGGTGAGACTAGCCTACGTCTATGGTCCTGCCGAATGCACCATCTATACCACTGTACAGACCAACACGCAGCCGGATGCTAATCCGGCGAATGTTGGATTAGGAGTCACCGCCGCATGCTGGTTGGTGGAGCCCAATAATCTAGAGAGGCTAGCTCCCATTGGGGCGGTTGGGGAGTTATTGATCGAGGGTCCAATTGTTGCCCGTGGTTATCTTGGAGATGAGGAGCTCAGTAGCTCATCCTTCATTCCACCCCCACGGTGGTTGCGCTCTCTCAGGCAAGGCAAGGAAGTCAAAAGGCTCTACAAAACCGGGGATATGTTGCGATATAGCCCCATAGGCGACGGGTCGCTCGAGTTTGTCGGCCGGAAAGACAAACAAGTCAAGCTGCGCGGACAGAGAATTGAGCTTGCAGAGATTGAGCATCAGATTACGCGGTGTTTCCCCATGGTAACCGATGTCATAGTGGAGGTTATTACACCCTCTGATTTGGAAAGCCAGAAGCTACTGGTTGCATTCGTCTGGGACGCTGCCAATGCTATAGATGAACCTAATCCACGCAAGCTGCCGGAATCAAACGTGTTTGCCGCACCAGATAGATCTTTCCAGCTTCGGTCTTCGAGCGCAGAGGTCGCACTACAGAAAAGCCTGCCGTCCTTTATGGTCCCTTCCTTATTTATTCCACTAAAGCAGTTGCCACTAGGCCCTACCGGCAAGGCCAATCGGCGTCTTATGAAGGATCAAGCCTGCCTGCTCTCCCGACAGGAGCTCAGTATCTACCAGGGCTTTAAGTCATCCATCAAGATGCTTCCATCCAATGAGTCAGAAGAAAAGATACGCCAACTTGTAGCCGATGTCCTCGGTCTAAGTGCCAATGACGTGGGAATGAATGACAACTTTTTCCACCTTGGCGGTGACTCTATCAGTGCCATGGTTATTTCCGCACGGGCGACTGACATGGATCTGGGGCTGACGGCGGCTGACATCCTGGTTCATGCTCGCCTCCGTGACATGGCCACTGTAGCCATACGTGAAAGTACTGATCGGGGCTCCTCCTTTGAAGAACACCCGCCGCCACTGCCTTTCTCGCTACTCCCAAAGGGGTATCCCCACGAGGAGTTGATGCGAGAAGTGACGAAGCAATGCGATATAGACAGGAATACTGTAGAAGACGTATATCCGTGCACACCACTACAGGAAGGATTATTTGCTCTGACGATAAAGCAACCTGGTGCGTACGTCTTCAATTTCACGCTTGAGCTCGCTCAAGATGTTGATGTGGATCGTTTTCAAAATGCATGGGACACTGTAATGGGAGCAAATCCTATCCTTCGCACGAGAATCGTCTGTGCCACCAGCATAGGAGGCAACTTGGTACAGGTCGTCATGCGCAAGGCCAGCTACCGACGATCAATTACCAGAGCTGGCGAGCACTCTGTTGGCCTAGGCGAGCCATTGTTTGGCATCCAAATTTTGGCACCAGACAAGGAAGTAGCTCGATATCGAGCAGTTGTGACTATTCATCATGCTCTCTATGATGGGGTGTCTCTAGGGTTGCTTCTGACACAACTATCAACAGCTTATTATAATGGCGAGAGCTTAGCCTCACAGCCTTATAGCTGCTTCGTCCGACACTGCCTCTCACTGCCCGCAGAGGATGAGCTCAAACACTTCTGGGACGCCGAGCTGGCCGACGCTACTTGTCCTTCAATCACGACAGTGCCCATGGATTCCTATTTCGTGCAAGCCCCGAGATGCACGGAACGTTGCATCACCCTTCCATCCGACGCACACATCCACACACCGTTGTCAGCAGCGCTCAAATTCGCTTGGGGAACAGCCTTGTCGATGTTTACTGGAGAAAGCGACGCCGTCTTTGGCACTGTAGTCAGCGGCCGAATGGCAAATTTGAGAGGCATTGACAAGATCTCTGGACCTACCATTGCGACTGTCCCATTTCGAATTCGACAGGTGCCCGTCATGACCATCCAGGATGCTCTGGATGAAGTGCAGTCGCGAAGCCTAAGAATGATTCCCTTCGAACAGACCGGGTTGCAGCGGATCCGTACACTCGGTTATGCCGACGCATGTCGGTTTCAGAGTCTCCTGATCATACAATTCTCAGAGGAAGAGGACTTTCCCGAAAGCCCCTTATACCAACAGGTTCAGGGGGAATCAGACCCGGCTTTTCATACCTATCCCCTGACAATAGTGTGCACACCGTCAGCCGATTCCGTCCATGTTCGTGCGACGTTCGATTCTGAGGCGATACCTTCGATCTTAGTAGACCGACTTTTGGCCCAATACTCTGATATCCTCATGTACATACATGCCATGCCGTGGAAGCCTGTGTCTTCCATGCCTTCACAAAGCACTGGAGATGCGAGACGAGTATGGGCCTGGAACGAGATAGTCCCTCGCCGGGAAGATACATGTGTCCATGAGATCATTGCGAGCAACCTTGCTAAGCGACGGGATGCTTCCGCGGTCTGTGCGTGGGATGGTGAGTTGGCTTATGGGGAGTTAGAGGACATGTCGGCAAGACTTGCAGCGCACTTAGTAGGTCTCGGGGTAGGCATTGGAACTATGGTTCCACTGTGCTTCGAAAAATCACTATGGGCCATAGTCGCTACATTGGCAGTGCTCAAGGCTGGCGGTACGTTTGTTCCTCTGGACGTGTCACAGGCTGCAAGCCGGAGAGACGCTATCCTAGCCCGCGTAGGAGCAAAGGTGGTATTGACATCCGCCAAACATGCTGCCACGCTTGCTGGTGTTAATCGGATTATCATTCCCGTGCATAGTGCGAGTATAAGGGCGTTACCCACGGCGGCCACCCCCTTGTCCAATCTAACCGTTGATGGGCTGGCCTCATCTGCGGCATACGTGTTCTTCACGTCTGGAAGCACTGGGCAGCCGAAAGGGGTTGTCGTCGATCATGCCGCGCTCAGCACCAGTTGCCTATCCCATGGGGCAAGGATGGGGTTCAGCGAACATACAAGGACACTTCAATTTACCTCATACACATTCGATATAAGCCTGATGGAGATATTGACGACCCTCGTCTACGGGGGTTGCATCTGTGTACCATCCGACTCAGACAGGTTCAATGACCTAGAGAGGAGCGCCGATATCATGAAGGTCAATACTGTGTCTCTCACCGCGTCCGTGGCAAGACTTGTGGAGCCACGACGCATACCCTCCCTGCAAACCATCATATTTGTGGGGGAGAATGCCAATGATGATGATTTCCAGAAGTGGGCACATATTCCTCAAATCTTCGACGCGTATGGTCCCACTGAATGTACCATCTTCTGCTCAATAAACCAGGTCCAAGTCAGCAACGGCGGTGGTTCCCAGATCGGAACGGCTGTCGGTTCCGTGTCCTGGGTCGTGTCTCCAGATGATCATAACCGGTTGGTGCCAATTGGAGCTGTTGGAGAACTGCTCGTAGAGGGACCAGTCCTGGCCCGAGGTTACTTAGGCGACGCTGAAAGGACATCGGCAGTCTTCGTCGAGGATCCAATTTGGCTAGTACAGGGCATCGCGGGTCATCCTGGCAGACGAGGACGACTGTACAAGACAGGCGACCTGGTGCGCTATAACGAGGACGGAAGCTTGATATACTTGGGGCGTAAGGACACCCAGGTTAAGATCCGCGGTCACCGTGTGGAGTTGGGTGAAGTGGAATGTCATGTTCGCGACTGTATGGTCGGCGTCAAGCAGGCGGTTGTGGTGGCCACTGCTCCGGGCGGAGGGGATACTGGACCTGTGTTGGCGGCTTTTCTGTGCTTTGGGGATGTGAAGCTTTCCTTGGAAGACGATGCCCGTGTCATGACAATCCCATGGTCGGTAAGAGACACACTTGCGGATCGTTTACCGACGTATATGATACCCAGCGTCTATATTGCCGTTGAACAACTGCCACTGAACACTTCTGGCAAGATGGATCGCCGTCACCTACAGAATATCGCCACAGATCATTTCCGGACAAGGCTGGACAAGGGAAGCATAAACCCGGAACAGGACAACTTCCGTGATGAAGCGGGATTTAAGCTACAGAGCTCATCTCTACCTGCAACATTTCGTGACTGTTCCAACGAGACAGAACGACGGTTAAGAGCATTTTGGGCGACAATCCTGGGCCTTCAATGCGAGACGATAGGTGTCGATGACAACTTTTACGATATTGGTGGGGACTCTATTAGAATCATCAGCCTCATAAGGCTGATCCAGAATGAATTTGGTACTCATTTGGGTTCGTCCTTGATCAATAGCCGCAATACAACAATTGCCAAGATATCGGAGTTTATTGATACAAAGTCTGAGGCGGGACCAAGATTGGACCTGGAGGGAGAGATAGAAGCTGCATTATCTTCCACCTGGACAGCAGCAGTCTCTCAGTCATGGTTCAACCCATCCAAGCAAGTGGATACTCACACTAGGGTCTTCCTCACAGGCGGAACTGGGTATCTCGGTACCCAGATTCTACGTTGTCTTCTAGCATCGAATAAAGTTGAACATGTAGTGGCTCTTGTGCGTGCCGCCTCTGCTGCTCAAGGCCTGGCAAGATTGAAAGAGACAGCAACTATTGCGGGGTGGTGGAGGACCGAGTACGAGACACGCATCGAGGTGTGGATAGGAGATCTCGAACTACCCAAGCTGGGCGTGAGTGACTCCCAATGGCGTCAGTTGTCCGGCACGGCGACAACCAACAATATTGGCGCCATTATTCACAACGGCGCCCTCGTGAACTGGAATATGGACTACGACAAGCTACGACCACCGAATGTGCTATCCACCATTGAGCTTCTCAAGGCTGCAGTCCTGTCTCGTGATTCGCCACGCTTTGTTTTCGTGTCTGGCGGTGCCATAGCTGAATTACAAGCCATTCCTGGAAATCAGGCTGCTGTGGAACAGCTAAGCCGGAGCAACGGGTACGCCCAGAGTAAATTTGTTGCCGAGTCCATCGTCCGTCGCTTTGCCTCTCAACTACCGCTGTCTCAGAACCGGTTCTCAGTCATCAAACCAGGCATGATCATCGGAACCGCCGATGAAGGTGTTCCTAACCTCGACGACTTCATCTGGAGAATTGTCGCTACTGCGTCGCGGTTACAGCTGTGCCCTCTGGAGACCGAAGAGCGCTGGGTGCCCGTCACCGATGCCGGCTTTATTGCAACCCAAACTGTGACCCAGGTACTCTCAAACAACATCTCGTCATATATCAATGCAGCGACTCAGTTTGGCCTAAGCGTTTCTCAGTTTTGGGCACAGGTCAATTCCGAGTTAAAGCATGCATGTGAACCAGTGCGATGGGATGTTTGGGTGGAACGAGCTCTGGACGATACCACTCAGGTTGGCGAAAGCCATCCACTTTGGCCGGTGCAGCAATTTGTACGAGGCAGGAAACAAGACGGCATTTCGATCCCATCTCCGCTCTCTCCTCCAAATAGACAGGTACTTTACGAGGCTATCCAAGCTAATGTGCGTTACCTTGGCAGAGTGGGGTATCTTGAATGCCGAGACAGTGATTATTTGAAAGCTCAGCCTGGAATTCTTCATCGGTCAACTGCTGTCCCAGCTCTCAACATCGAAATACATACCAACTCTAACCCATCACCACGGAGATCAGCAGTTTAGTTGGATAGATGTCGTCTTTTGTTTATAACAATTTCACAATGAGATTCTGTGGATTAGTTAAATGCGTAGACCTTCACTTACGAGACTTTCCATGCTCATTAGCCACAGTATATATTTCGACGGGATTCCGCAACGGATCCGTCACATTATCTTTCTAGATTAATAAAACTATATAAAGGTTCATTCGTGTCGTTTTTGTATATTTAGTATGAAATAGATAAGCACGCCCCTTTATCACAATCATCAATAAGCTTCCTACAAGGTCCCTTGGTAATCGTATATCTCGGTGATGAAAATAGCGAACAGGGGTATTAATCTACATTATGTCTCCGGCGGAAAATATTCGTTACGCACAAGATACGTTCGTCTCACGATATTGGTCTCTTCCTCCTCCAGCCAGTTAAGGTGCATGTCAGCTCGAAGGATCTGGGACATGGTAACCGCCATATTGATCCCTACACCACGGCCAATTTTTTCCAGACACTGTGCAATCCATTCCCGCATTTTCAGTGACGCGCCCCGGCAGTCGGATGCAATAAAAAGCGGCCACATCAAACGAAGAACACCGCCAGCAAACGGAATACCCAGGGTCGGTCCATCGGATGAGCCGGTCATGCCCAGATGATACGGTACACTCGCACATATATCCTCCGCTAACTGTTGGGAGATTGCGGTACTCTGCCTCTCGCTTTGTTGGTATGATCCCTCTCCTTCGGATGCCTGAAAGTGAGTGTCGGAAAGGTATCCAATGATGCCATGGAGAATGATGCGAATGAACCGATAATTGTTCCAAGCCATGCTCACCGTGCTATTAGGGTAGATATGATAATGGTCACCGTATATATGGTGGAGTGTATCGTTCTCATCATCGGGCTTCTTGACCTTAACAACGGTGTATTTCCATCTCGGGTCAATGCTCATCGCCCACGTAATCAGCTTGGCATCGAGATTGAGAGCTCTCTGAAGAATTATAGCTGGATGGGCAAACGCGCTCTCGTTGATAGCTGCAATCAGATCACCGACTTCCACCAAGATTCGAAAGAAGTAGTCCAGCACCTGGTCCCCGGTATCGCCACGGTGCTTTAGAGCCTCTTTGGACAAGTCTAGCAGCCATGACGGGGTGCGTTGCTTCTTGTATAAGTTCCCCAATGCCTGTCGTCCTCTGCCGTTAGCCCATTGCTATTTTCCTTCGATGTCTGCATGACGTACAATTTGTGTCCGGATCTGCGTGAACAGCTCTAAGCCCGCTTGATGCTGTACTTGGTCGAATCCGCGAAGCTCAATCAGTTTCACACCCCCTTCTATATGGTTCAACCAGCGCCCTATTAGAGGTGCACCTTCGCACGTCAGGATCTAGGCTGTCCATTAGCCTGAGATTAACCGTGTGACAGGTAATATGCAAGTACTACTTACCTCGTACAGCGACAAGAGTTCAACTGCTGCCAAGGTTGAGTCGGACTGGGCACATTCCCGGTCGCGTAGGGCTATACTAGTCGCAGACAGTGCCGCACTATATTCATGCCGTGCAGCAGACATTAACTCGGGCGACATATGAATATTAGCCAGGGACGCGAGTCCTAGGGCGCTGATACCGGCCCTGACTGCGGGACTAGTATCCTGCCTAAATAGGGTTGGCAGGAAGTCAAGATGACCTCGAGTGTGCTTTGCGTTTCGGACATAATGTGAAAAGATAAAACCCGATGCTTGGTCATTCACCGAGAATGTGAGAGATGGGAATATTGTAGGCGCTGATTGTCGGTAACCGATGGCTGTGGCAGGACTTAGTCGTTTCGAGCATGACAGGGCCTTCGTCGCCACCTTGGTAATATTCTGTTGGCGACGGGCTTTTCCTATTACTTCTTCGCTCTGATCATGGAAGCTGAGGGTGGCTACATCGCGATACCCTGAACATTCTCGATGAGCGCGGACGCACTGTGAGCAGGACGGTCTCTGCTGACCGCACTGTATAGACTTAGTACGTAGTTACACCTGCAGATTGGACTAGAATGGATCGACATGCCACGTACTTTAAGGCGTCGAGTCCGACAGGGCTCACAGGCAGGACTGGGCTTCCCTCGATAAACCATGTAGCTGCGGGCTGAGGGAAAGAATATGGAGCTACGAGTTGGATACCCGAAAGAGTAAGATCGGGTCCAGAGTACGAATTAGTGGGGTTTCGGAGTCGGAAAAAAACGACTCGAGACTTTTTGCTCTTACTTAACCAGCCCGCCAAGAAAGGATGTGCGCCAAATATTGCGGCTGCGATCTCCGAGAGAGGCTGTGCACTTTCGTTCTCTACGAGTTGTATCCTCATTTGGGTTTAGTGAGTCCTTAGCCTGAAGGAATCAAGCATTTTGCTGCCTATTCATGAGCAAATGAGGTTTTGATCCTCACACCTTGAGTGCTAAGCCTCTCAGCCTGCCCTGAAAGAATTGCTCAGTACAGGGAGCCATGATCTCTCTCCTTAAACGAGAAGAGATACAAAATTATTTGTTGGTCGTCAGCCTTTTCTCCTCTGGTTTCATATTTTCTTTCTCTTTTTTCTTTTCCTTCCTCGACCCGTTTCTGCTTAGCCACTGCTACGAGCTACATTCCCAAAGCGGAAAGTCCAGTAGAGCCCTAAGTTGACCTTGGGCTATATACTATAATTTGTGTAAATAAATAATTGTCGACGCCCTAGCTACATTAGAAGCCCGTACTGTAACTTCATATCTCTTGCATCGTCTATTACATCTCACCTCTTCAATAATTCTCGCTATAATTCGTTCCATCCAAGTACAAAGATTACCTTTTGTTCAGTAAACACCAGCGACTGAACCAATTATACGACCAACATGAACGAAATATTTCCGGCTGATCTCGCAGTTTACCTCTTTCTAACTCCCTTTGTGCTCTATGTTTATTGGTCCCATCGATGGATTGGTTGGCTAGCTTGGACCAACCTGGTCGTTTTCTGTATTGTGCGAATAGTCGGGGGTGCTTTGGGAGTGAACGACAGCAGTAGCATCGCAGCAAACGTCATATCTGGGATAGGACTGTCCCCACTCTTGTTGGCCATCGATGGACTTCTACATGAAGCGTACGTTTACACCCTCTACCGGGATAACCGAAAGTTTCTAACATAGTCGGGCTGTTTATAGTCGGTATTACCGTCACCCAGAACACAATGTGCTCGTCGGTCGGATGGTGATCATTGCGATCACTGGTCTTATGGGCGCTGGTCTCGGTCTTAGCATTGGAGGATCATTGCAGGTCTACCAGGGTAAAAGGACGGCTACGGACCTTTCGCACTGGAAGGTGGGAACGGGCTTAGTTGTCGCTGTCTGGGCGATGGAAGTGGTGTGGGCACTCTTCTCCCTCCTTCCTTCTCAGTGCAAGAAGGATGCTCCAGGCTATAAGGACGGTACCAAGGTATATACTTCGATTAATGAAAGAGTGATGTTTCCGGGACGCTAACGCCTGGTCACTTTATTAGCTTCTCTACGGTGCTCTCGCTGCTATCGTATTCGCCGGTGTTCGCGTCATCTGCAATCTGGTCGCCGTTTGTACACAGAGACAAGACCTGAGTCCCGTATTTGGATCCGTCGCAGTACGCATCGTCCTCGTCTTTCTCCCGGAAGTGCTTGCTGCGCTGTCAATGATTTTCGCGGGACTCTGGACCAGGAGTATTCGAAAATACACGCAGGTGGCGGACAAGGGGGAGTCGATGTCTGCGTAAGGACTGAGATAGGATATACATTGGTGCAATCTATGCAGAGGTCCTTATGGAATTAGCGCACGAGACTTCTTGATACCCATTTCGACTTGTATTATTTTATTCATTTACCTACCTTGAGTTATGAATATAATGTCAGAATTAGCTTTAGATAATCATGTGGCAACCATACAATTGAATGCACATTTAACATGCCTTATGCATTATCAACTACCTTTGTATTGCGCCTAATCAATAGAATTGCTCGGTACAATTTCCCAAGATAACTAGGAAATCAAAATAACTCCTCAGGTGGAATATGACGCCCCGAGGATCCTTCTGTCGAATGACACCACACTCAGTGAGGTATTGCTGATCGCTCCACACCGTAAGCATGAGCAATAGTGTACATGACTGACAATTCTAAGACGCTGCTCCGTGCACTGAGGCGAATAGTCAGTAGCGGATCCCGTGAGATCCCAGGGCAATACGAACAACTTACCGGATTTGGTAAAGTATAGTCTCGTAGAGTCGATCAAGCTTCCGCTAAGCCTCGCAATGCGCGAAGCGAAGCGGATCAGCGCAGATGTAAGCCAGTCCTTACCATGTATGAAAGGTACAGATCGACCTCTGAAGTGATTACCCAAAACGGAAACCGAGGGTCCCTCGCATGATCGTTATCCAAGCCACGTTAAGGCCATTCTCGGTACTGACAACAGTCTATGGAGTCAGCTTCAAGCGGTATAAATACCTTGACATGAGCGGTATCCAGGGGTAATCTAGAAAACGGATTCAAGCCTCAAGTCAGCCTCAGCTTTAAGATTCCGTTCGCAACCCTACTCAAACACACTCATTGTTCTTCTCTCTCTTCCTCTTCGCCGTCTAGTCTTTGCCTAAGAAATTATTATTTCGCCATGTGTCTCCTGTTACCGATTCTGCTGCGCAAATCGCGCAAATCAAAGATTGATTTAGCCTCTGTTCAACATGCACAAGAGCAGCAGTTGCGCCCGGCCATGAGGGATTTACGAACGCCTGAGAAACAGCACGGAAATGACCCGAATATCCATTCAGGCCGGAAGGCATAATGGCTACTCTAAACTAGGTAAACGCTATGGATGGTATCTGCTCGAGTCATGCTGACACGAAAGTAGTGCATTGTTTATTGCGATATTACACCTTTACATGTGCCAACCAGGAAGGGAATGATGGCCTCTGCGCATGGCACAAAGGGAGGAGGGATTGGAATATTTCCTTCTTTAATTATTATCTTCCATGCTAAAGTGTATATAAATGAACGTCATTGCTTCATGAGACAACCCCACTCATAGCTGTGCCTGACCCGCACTGGCATCGAAGGTCTTCCGACCTCGGGCCCAGGTTTGCTCTACCTTTGCCTTGAGTAGGCTCTCGGCTTTCCAATCCATATCCAGGACCACAAAATCTGCGCTCAACCCAGCCTTCAAGCAACCCGTCCACGAATCTGCCCAACGGGAATATGCCGCTCCAGTTGTGGCGGCACTGACAGCAGCAGCTAGAGGCAGTCCAAAGTGGGAATTGACCGTTTCGGTACACTCAGGCTCAATGGCCGATCGCCGGGTGGTAGCATTGTAGAGATTTGGCAGGGCAGGGTGGGATGCGGTGGGTGAATCCGTGCCAAATGCTACTGGAGCGCCACCCTCAAGGAATTCACGGTAGGCAAATGCACGGGTACAGCGATGCTTTCCAATGAGTTCCGGCCAGGCACGGAAGAGAGCCGGGTCCGAATGAACTGGCTGAACTGACGCTGTGATTCCAAGTTGACCCAAGCGTTTCGCGTCCTCAGGCGAGGTCAGCTCGAGATGTTCGATGCGATGACGACGGCCAGGCTGTGCTAGGGATAGCGCATCGATAGCATTCTTGACGGCTTTGTCACCAATAGCGTGAATAGCGATCTGCAGTCCAGCCGCATCTGCCTTCTTCACAACGGCTTGCAGAAAGTCGGTGGGCCAGATTGGATCCACCGGATTCTCGCATCCCTGATACGGATCTGTCAGGGCAGCAGTGCAGCCGTCAACCACGCCATCGCACATCAATTTGATGCCTGCGATACAGAAGGTCGGAGATGTCGCCGGATTATATTCACGATTAAGGGCGATTGCCCGATCCACATGGCCAAACACCACATCCAGGTCATCGCTAGGTGGAATCACCCAGTGCGCCGCAATATGGAATGGAAAGTTTTCCCCGCGTCGTTCTCGCCACGCCTTCAACACGTCCCATTCAATATCGTCCATACCCATATCAATCATTCCCGAATATCCCGCCGCAGTATATGCCTTCGCCGCATCATCCAGAGCTTCTAGCTTAGCTTCCAACGGGGTAGCCCTAGCCAGAAACTGGGGAACGATACCCAAGTGAGCCATCTCACTCAACAAACCCGATGGCTTCCCATTTTCATCCCGATGAATCGTTCCACCGGGAGGATCTGCCATAGTGGCGACCCCCAACTCCTCTAATGCAGCAGTATTACACCACCCCGAATGCAGATCATTGGCATGGATATAGATCGGCCGCGGATCCAGATCATCCAACATACTGGCCAGCGCCTCTCCCCCGGTTGTCGACTGGACCCAGCTTTTGCACATAATCCGGGGGTCCTCCGGATGAGCTTCCGCAAATGCTTTGATGGTTTGTCGAATCTCCTCTAATGACTTGCATGACAGAAGGCTGAGCTTGCGGCGCGACAACGCAAAGTCGACAATATGCATGTGGCTATCGATGAAACTTGGGACCACGATCTTGTTCTGTAGGTCTACCTCACGGGCTCCAGAGTCTTTGGCTTGTTGAATAGCATCATGATTTGGCGATCCGACATACTGGATGCGGTCCCCGGTGATTAACATCGTTTGTTGGAAGTCAGATCCATCTGAGGTGGTGCTTGGCGTGAAGATGCGCCCGTTGGTAAGGATTGTGGACGCCATGCTGGTCTTTCGTTTATGTGTAATAGATCAATTTATAGTAATTATGCTTTGGTGATCAAGGGAATACCTCGTATGTTACTGCTATACAGGAGGGAGGAATGGCGATTTATATGCCTTGCCATAGTCGGATGTCGAGAGTCAGGATGGAGGCAACCCGGCGCAAAGTGACGCCATTGGTCTAGGTGGCCGACGTTCCCCACATTCAGGTCGCCTCGGTAGGTGACTTTGGAGATGCGTTGTGGAGTAGGAATGGTCGGTGGGTAATAGAGTACTAATACATTGGAAAAGGTATCTATATGCGATATACAGAGGATAACGGTCTCATTGCGCGGGGAAATCGTGCTTTGGCTGAACTTTATGAAACCCCCATCGATTTGATTTTAGGGCTTAGATTGTCTATCCTATTCCTCATCCTCTCAACAAAATCAAGAGAAAGACGAACCACCTAGGCGATTACCGCCACCTATCTATTATCTCACTCCTCAAGAACACTGTGTACACTCATCCGTAGAGAAGCCAGATATCCACACACACCCTAACCTGCAGCCACAGCACTTCCCGGGCCCAATACCAGTGAGCGAAGAGCAGGTCTGATTTCCTACCGCCCTGACCGAACCAGCCAGTTATCTTAATTGGTCAGCTGATCAGCTACGGCAAACCAATGCGGCCAGTCCGCATTTTGCTGATTTTAGGTGATTTCTGCCGGCAGTATATTTCTGCTTAATCAGCTCCCGGACGTCTGAGCGGCTGAGTTTACGGGAGGTCAGAAATTAGTGGCTGGGGGTCAGAGAGAATTCTGCTATTTTAAATATTAATTATAATATTATAAAGTATAAGATATATAAATATTTATTTACTTTTAACTAGAGTGGTATAACCTGAGTCAGGAGAGAAAAACAAGAAACTAGATAATTGTGTTATATATTTCTCTGGCTGAGATAGCTAACAGTATATATATATTACTTTACTTGCTTTTATAATCACGATATTCAGCTTTCTTTACTTTCTCTAGCGAGTGTGGTATCTTAGCATTCACAAATTGGGTAGTTATAGACAGTGTTTCAGAATCACTTCGGTATTATCTTCTTCTCTGTTATTATATATTTACTATATATTCAGAGTTATTTTATAAACTGAATAGAAACTGAATGGAAACTTAATAAGAAGGTAAAGAAAAGTATTAAAAAGTCAATAGAAAGTCAATAGTATTGTAAATAGAATATTAATAGTATTTATACTGAATACTGTTACAATTGTAAAAATCTATTATAATAAATCATCATATTTATATAGCTGAAAATAGAAGATCTTGGTAAGATTATACAACAACGGTCCCCCGGAATAAAGATCGCTTAGGACCGCGGGGGACCATAGTGCGGGTCTCAGCAATGTGAGAAAAGACCAAAGACCGCACCATTCCTAGGCCTAGTTAGATATAACTGATCCCATTAACCTAACCTAACCTAGCCAAACGCCAGTCTAGTTATAATAAAGAATATACATATGCAATACTGATAGATTAATCCAATATAGATATACTGTAGGTACAAAAGGAATTGTTGAACAGGAATTCAGGAGTTGTAGAAGTGTGAAGAAATGTGACTAAGTGTTTTATCGCCCTTGATAGGACCAGCACCGAGCTGAGTCCTTTATCAAGTTCGTGCTGTTAGGATGGGCCTCTAACAAAACCACTTGTCCTGCAAAAGCTCTGCTGCTGACGGTCTGTCCCTTGGGTCAAGTTTCATGATCCTGAGAATGAATTCCTTGTCCTCTCTAGAGATCTCCTTTTCCGAAATCCTTGTAAATGGTTTTTTCTTTTCGGGGGGAATACTTTTCATAATATATGCCAGAATATTCAATGTTTCCTGAGGGCAGATTTCGCGGTATGTCAAAGGGAATGGCCCAAAGAACTCACACTGTCTCTGAAGAATCTTTAACTCATAATCATCATGATCTGCGGGAATATCTGGTTTAAAAATAAAGAAATTATCTCCATAGAGCAAGGTTATAAGCTGGAGCAAGGTCAGAATAGCTCAGTATTATCGAGAAATTAATACAAAGACATACCAATGCGCCAAAAGACCATATATCCGTTGGCGTGCCCCAGCCAATTCGGAGCTGTGCTTCAGGACTTCTCCATATAGGTGCTCCAATCAAGTCACTATCCTTGGCATACGCTGAATCCGTAGGAACTGTATTTCCACAGTCTGCAAGTTGGACATCTGTAAACCGTACATTCCCTTGGCCATAGTTTACCAGAACGTTGTCGGGCTTGATATCTTCAAGAAGTATAAGCAAATATACTTTATTTAGATTAATTGCATATACCTGTATGGACAAAATTATTTTCATGTAGAACCTTCAGGGCTTCTAAAATCCTTCTTGCAACATATCTAATTTCCTGACTTGTAAGTCGTTTAGAGACAGAGGCATTGAGAAGGTGATCGTCTAAATATTTCAGGACTATAGCGGGTGGATTTGATGGCTCAATAATCTCGTCGACTAAGGGGCGTATGAAGGGGGTGCGGGATTGAAAGCAGTTAAGAATATCACGCTCATTCTGAAGACGAAAATGATTGACACTTTTCACAATCACTGGTTGATTGCTTCCAGATTTGCTATACAGAACTGTTATAAGCGGAGCCTCCATGAAATTTGCAGTAGCTTCATACCTTGCCACCCAAACCGTTTCCTGCAATTGTTTGCCAACAGTGTATATTCCATTCTGACCGCGAAGGCACTGGCCTAATCTGAGGGAAGAATTCATGTTCTGACATCAGAAAATGATACTTTGACCATTAATGCACAAGAAAACTTCCAATCGCGCCTTGATTGAAGGGAAGGGCGCGAAATATAAGCGTCACGAGTGGTCGGGATCGGATTTACAACTCGCCGAGGAAAGGAGGACAACCTCCTAACGAACTCTGCCTACCAGCCCAAGATAACGCAGATTGTGGAGGTAACTATCATCCTCTTGCGCAAATTAATTCCGAGCCCTCAAAATAAATTACCACAGCACCGTTTTAAACAGCTTTAAACAAAATTAAAACACAAAAGACAGTATCACGCATGATGTGCGGAATTTTTGATTGCGAAGTGATGTTAGACTGATAAAACCCAACTAGCCAGTCAGTCTACATGAATTTAAAGCGGAAAGTGTAAATGTCCTTTAGCAGACGAATAGAATGAGGGGATGATGCAAGGGCGAAAGACACCTTTCTGTAGTGGTTTAGAATTGCGAAAATGTTGTATGGGTCCATCCGCGCCGGCAAATAGAGTAACCTAGCGACCTTCGATTAGTTCAACTAGTCTTGTCTCTAATGCGTCGGCTGAACTCCGTGGCCGCTCAGCCTCAGGCCTAATGAAATTTCTCCCTAGTCAGTGATCCAATCACGGCGGCTGTCAGATCATGTGCTTCCAGGAACATCAGACTTCAGATCTTACTTGAAAATAGAAACATAGATGCATTTGTCCGTAGCCAACCCAGAGAACAAGTCTACATACATACCTGGAGACGACTTAGGGATGTAATTTAAAGGTGGTGCCCATTTAATGTTTAGATTCAAATTAAGGCACGTAGAAGACTACGTGACCTATAATTTATGAGACGTGGAGGAATAGTAGTAACAGAAAATGATGGAGGACAAGAGTTTAGGGCTCGGCAATTCTACCAATTCTATAATGAGCATTCGCCATTATCCACCATGCTTTAGGCACCAGGCTAATCGTACTCCCACGAATAATCTCACTGCCACTTTGACAATTGCTTTTCCAAAAGCCCATGTGATCACCGACGCCAGACGGGAAAATCGAATGTGATGGGGACACTTCTTGTCTTTACTCGTACCTTAGCCCCTTACACAGCCACGGGACTGATCGCCGAGGTGCTCAGTCACACAATAACTGCCACACTGTACCTGATCGCTCACACTCTGATTACGGGTGTCACAGGCAACGATTACGCGTGAAGCTGTCACAGTACATTCTTTTATGACGGCGTTTAACCTTGACTTTTATTGGATACTTTGCGCTCCAATTATGTGACTTGACCCGCAAAATAGGAACGTTGCACGAGCCATTCGTAAGTTCCGTCTAAAGCTCCGAATGCGGCTTGGACTTAGACTGTCTCAGCCGTGTAGCCTTCTTCTACCTTGTACGATATCAGTGGACGAATGCCTCGCATTGCTGCAAGATACCTGCGAGATGAGCGCCTTTTGACAGAAGCGAACCTCGTCATACAATAGTCTGGCACGATCTGCCTAAATGAAAGGCTACCCCTTCCGCGTCGGTGGGGTTTACGATCCTTGACATTGGTGGAGAAGTTGTGCTTGGTATCGCCTGTGACTTTACTTGCAGGCACTCACGTTAGTAGGTGGTCAATGCGAACGTGATCGACGGCTCAAATTAGTGGGAAAGCCCAGCAGCCGGCGGTTAAACGTGAGGCACCTGTCGAACACCAGCCTGGCAGGTTTCTGGGCCAGCCATCCATCGACTTTTGCATTCACCATCGTCGTCGACCTTGACATCTAAAATTATTCTAGTCAGCCAGCGAGACTATTGGGGTTAAGGGAAATGATAAGGTAACTAAAATTCAGTCGCGCCGGTCTTACATTTCCTTTGCATGATTGGAGGCTTGAGTCAAACGTTTTATGCGAAAGACGCGGACAAATTTACGCACAAAGCTATCAGTATTGTGTCTCAAGGATTTGAAAAAGGTCCGCTGACACAGATATCTAAAATTACCCTTCGGAAAGTATCTGATTTGGTCGACTTAAACCCATGCATCTCATTAGTTGAAGCACTAAAATATCCAACTTATGAAATCCAAACGTCCACTCCAAAACCGATAAGACCAAATCAACCCAGGTGATTGGACCTATTCATGTAACCATGCGCATGCATTGCTTGACAGAGTCACGACTCACGCATGGACAACAGCTGCAAAGACGCTTTACGCCCTTCCACACTATAGACAAATTCATGTGAATACTTACGCTGCGTAGAAGAAAGAAGGCTCGTATGATCATTTCTTAGTCGGAAAGTGCACACTTTGTCCTTCGTTCTTCGAGTTGAAGCAGACTCCAGTGAAATGGTCTCTGGGATCAGTGCTCGAATGCTCGGACTCTCTATTAACACAGTTAGCCTTTAAAAGCGAACACTAAGTGAGCCCTAACCTCGCGCAGACGTCTTTTGTATCAGCAGGTAATTCCCCAGTGTATCCCTCCACCGCCTTAGTAAAAGCGTCCCCGACTGCATCGGCAGCAACGTCAGGACGTATCCAATGGCTAGTTTTCGTTGCCACCGAGATCGTAACCTCTCGGCCGTTTTTGATGATTTTGCTGACGGTCTTCTTGGAAATAATTTGATTGTACGACATGATGAACAATAAAACTAACTACTTGTGATCAAAAAGATAGTATGTCGGTAGTTAGGAAAAAAGATGTGAGTTATTTTGACAACGGGTAGAAAACAGCAAACCTTTATATCTTTTAGATTATCCCACAATATTTCAGCCGTCCTCTTGGATATTATCATAAGTGGATAACAATCAACAAATCAGGTAAGTGTATGTCGCACTGGCCCCATCACAGCGCTTCCAGCACAGATGGATAAGGTCATAAGCGAATCGCTCTCATCTTGCCATACCAGCCTTTCTCGCGGCGGGACATTGCTTCCCAAGGTTGAGCGGTACGCGAAATAAAAATAGAAATAACCAGCGTTAGGACAATTACTACATACACGAAGCATAGTATCTAGCTTACTGACAGTGTTGAGTCACGCTTAGCCCAATGAAGCTTCTTAGTGATCTACTTAGGATTAAGAGGAAGGCTACAGTCCAATACATCGAGGATGCCAGTGGCCTTGCCCAGCAATAGAAAACGAAATTCGTGACATTACCAAGAAAATCCTTTCCTTTCGTGCCTATAATGGGCTGTGGGGCTTGGATCCCGCAGATTACTGGATCGATAATACCTGGGCAATTATAAATAGATTATTCGACTGATTGCTATTCTAGCCAGAGACGTGGGAGTAAGCAGTGGCTCAGATATAACTTTTGTGAGTCTCGAAGACTCACAATATCTGAATCAATCGCAGCCGAGGGATTGTCCTTATTATCACTCTCGGTCTGTGCCATGCCCCCCGCGGGAGAAAGGGGGGGGGGGTGTTTACATCCAGATTCTAGTGGCATTTCCACATCGGCTTTCCTGCCCCCTCTTAGTCAGTCAGTTACTGGACCATGGCCTTTTACCCGCAGATCTCGCCCATGTTCTTGACTGTTCTGAGCCTATCAGTATCTTCATAGTTCCATTATATGGACCCCACCTATCAGCATCACCCTCGACAGCCAAGGTCGTAGTAATACAAAAGCTCATTGCAACAGAGCCATGGCCTGCTGGAATACCAATAGGAACCAAAGACACTCCAGCTTATACATTAATCATGATTCGTAACATCACATTAATTCACCAGAGGGTTGTGAGAGAAAAGAAAAGGAGGTTGCGCCTACCCGCCAATGAGAATCATCGGCCTATTCTTCTATGTTCTCCGACTCGCCTATCCCAGCAATCGTGGCCTTCTTTCGTTTGACAACCGTGCCAATGATACAGTAGATTAGAACATACCTACTGAGGCTGATAATGAATAGGGGAGGAAGCTAAAGCTGAGAGGCCCAGTAAGTGGTTCTTCAGATCATATAGGACACCATTATCTCCCTTAACCGATAATGAGATTGCATAATACCACAAAGTTTGTTATATATATTCAAGAACTTAGGCTCAGTCAAGTAGGTAATAAGCACAAATACAAGAAATCGGTTTGATATCTCTTAATTTAGAACAGACACTATCATAGGGTACAGTGCAATGGCCTTAATGCCATGGATGTGCCAACAAGCTACCCCTAACTCGTATTACAGAATACTTCGTGAGAAAGAAGCATACAGCGGCAGGAGACTTCGATTTCTACTGGACCCTCTTCCCAGAACTTTTCTAAACTCCAAGAACGATAGGAACACGTTCAATATAAACGTAAAAGCTTGGAACACATAATAAAATGACATGGAAGAATTGAATGAAACTAAGCTAAGCAAAGCAGCCTCATATTAATCTCAACACGGATAACTTCTCGGATGCTGCTAATCCACCAAGTGTTGCTCGGTATGAATCGTACCGAACAGCCCAGGTAAATGAAGGTTTAGTGTATCCAGGACAGGGCAGACTACCCTTTTCAACTATTGAACCCTGAGGTCATAGGACGATACGGCATCCTTCCACCGTGATATTTCCTCCTGTAGCTTCTGACGCTCTGCTTCCCATTCGACTTGAGCGCTTAAGAGATCCTGTTCCTGCTTTTCGCACAGTCGTTGGCTATCAGCCAGCACGTCCTGCTTTTCCTTCTCGAACGTTTGTATCGTAGCTGCGAAGCTGCTACTGGGGACTGAGTTTTGTTTCTCGGTCTGAAATAATCAGCCAACTAGATATAACAAAAGAATATGATTTAGTCATATAAACCTCAAAGTGCTGGTCATTTTGCAAAGCCTCTGGATGTATTGCTTCTATTAGGTCTGGGGCTTTCAAGGCATGGCAGATCTTTTGAAAATTTCCAACACTGCCACTGCTTAAATTTGATTTGAAGAGGGGCTTCAGGTGATCAGCAACATGCCATCTGTATGGATCTTCGTGACGTGGCTGCAAGCGGATCTTATCAGGTGGAATCTCGAAGCCAAGTCGACTGTCTATATTTTATATCAGCATCCTGATGAAGACTATTTAATATGTGGTCTCTTGTTTATTTCTGTCGTTAATAATCATGGGGCTAGTGCTTCGAACTATTTTATCCCACCGCTTGAGATCTGGACTTGGGGTGTCGGTATGAGCAACAATGGGTACCTTACTTATATGCTCTGCAAGCACCCTTCGACATTTATTCCTCCAGAAAGTACGCTTTTGGTTACTAGAGGTAGTCATTGTGACAGCCAGTATCACATAAGGTAGTTCGTGATTCTTTAGATATAGTGAATACTTCGATTACACACTTAGTGTCCATATATATATAAATTTTGCAGAGACACGGGCTCTTATGACTAGTCTAGCGGGAAGATATGTTCTGGAGATACTTCAACTGTGGTTAACTTGATAATTATGGAGTTTTTGGTGGCCACCCCAGAATTGAGGAGTATCTCATACTCCACCCCTACTTCAAGAAATAAGCCAGAGGCTTTGACATAAATTATACTTTATTGATACTCCATATGCAGCCACAAAACTTTTATTTGATACTTGAATACACCGTAGTATCAAAAGTAGAGTGTATATTAGAACCCCGGATATTTAACAAGGTTATAGAGTGACCTCCAGAAGACATTCAACAATTTTTGTTATCAGATCTACGTGTACAATCACAAGGTGTTAGCCTTCAAACCTCTCAGAAAACATCGAATCATGTGCGGATTATCGATATTTTTATTTAGCTTCTTGTGGGAGAATATATTAGTTAATAGTATTATAAACAAATAGCAGCTGTAAAAGGAGAGTCACGGGGGTAGTGTTAAAATAATACTATACAGTACAGTAAAATACTATGATAATGTAACTCACAAGAATAGAGCGCTCGTAAGCGTATTTTCAGTATAAGATTCTTTTTATATTCCTTTTCTTCCAAACCTCGCAGGTCCTGTTATATACCGGAATCCCAATAGTCAAGGCTATCATAAATGTCACCCTACAGAAGCAGTGCCTTCCACTACAGTTCCCTGCAAGGCAGCAAACAGGCTTCACTCTATCAATTGAAGACTGCTGCATAGCAGCAATAGAACCCTGGAGCACTGAAACCTACAATAACCGACCCTACAAGGCTGATTAAAGATACAGTAAGGGAGACCAATTCTTCCCTAACATACATAATTATTCCAATAATGAAGAGCATATAAGCCAATTTTTTAGAACAGTATACTAAGAAGAGGCGGGGTGCTTGAACTAGACACAGGCATGAGAGATCTACATTCACAGCCCTTGGAGGACTCTGCAACTTCTGTTCAGCATAGCCAAAACATTTTTTCTCAATCTATTGAATTTAATTAAGCACTATGATGTCCAAGGTATACATACTGAAAACGTCAATAATTGTTGCAAGAAGTGTCAACCGTCTATACTCAATCCCTTTATGGTCGAACCTGGGTATAATTGTCTTGAGATATGTAGAGAATTTCCCCTAATATTATTTCAAGGACAGGCTATGCTTTAGGATATAACCATTTCTAGGAAATCTGGTTGAATAGTAATCATACTAGGTCATCAGCACCGCTTCAAGATAACCCCCAATCAATCGATCCGGATAGTTCCAGCGGCAGCAAAAGTTACTGCAATTGTTAAACATGTACTATCAGAATGCTGTACGTAAACCTTTAGCCCATGCCTCCTGACGTTTTGTAATTTGGTCAGGTAGTATGCATCTATCGGTGCCATTCAGTCATTGATTTCTTCGGTCCTCTCCAGCCACACAATGTAGCTCTAAATGCGAATCTGCTCTAGTGTCTTGGACAATTCACCTATTTCTGCAAGAATTGAGTCCGCTCGACTTGAATTGGCCGCTGCTTCTACAGAGCATGCTATTACCTAGTTCCCTACCACGGACCAGCGAAAATTGCGAGAGGCGTCGTCATGATGTGGATTGTCAAGTGCTAAGAACCGGCTATAGTATGGCAGGCTGCGGATGAAACTCAACACCCCGTAGAGGCGGAGGATGTGAATGTTTTCGTCAGCTATACTGAATGACACTTCCATCATGTCTTCCCTGGAGTTGTAGACCCATCGTACAATGCTGCTAGGTATCAAGATATTACCCTTAATACAAGGATTACTGAGGAGATCCTCATCAAGCAAGGTGTGTCCGAATTCGGTTGCAACACTGGCATATGCGATGTGGAACTTGGATTCGACGCCGGAGAGTACCGTTATTTCTGGACGGTAGGTTGCACCAGCACTGCAGAAATTAAGATGCGTTCGAGGAAGACCAATATACGTCTGGATGTCCGAATGTCCATCTATAGGGATTGGCACAAAGTTCGTTCCGCCCCTCATTTCTCCTCGTGTATCTCCATGCAATTCTGCTAAAGCATCTGGGACTTCTTGTCTGAACACCCAGTCACACTCACCACTCCTAGTCATACAGCTGAGCACCTGTAGAGGCCTGAGACTATACACAAAGTGCAGATACTCATTGGTCTCGGTTCTTTTACCTGCACTGGGCTCGTTATGAAAGAAAGGGGCCCAAGTTTTCTCCACAGGCCTTCTTTCCTCGTTGCGTATTGTCAATATCGTCGTAAAGTTCGAGAATGGTTTATGGATCCACATGGCTCGTGGACTTCCTGCACCATCCGAAATCATGTTAAAGACAATAAGCGGCTCGGCACCTTGGACGCCCTCGTCTAAGATTATTCGAGGGTCCTCTGGACCGAAGAAGCCCCCCTCTTCCCACCACACTGCTGGTATCTCAAATACCATGGGAAAATACATCTTGGTGCCATACCACTCTATTGTATGTTTTTCCAGGTGGTTCCAGTCTTCGTCAAATATTTGTCCCCTTAGGAAGCTAATTGTGGGCCATGAAACACCTGGCCTTGTGTATACCACACGGGAAACAACAAGATAGACATTGTATTCGGGGAGCCACACCCCTGCACCTGCGAATTGGGTCCAGCGATTGGGATTTACGTTGACAGGCACCGATACCTTATTTTCGTTAAGGCGTACCATGGGATGTGACGCTAAAGCACTAGCTATCTGGGTGATGTTGTTATGCAAGGGGATGCTTCTTTGCGCGCTAATATGGCCAGTTTGCCTCATATTCTTGTACCCGAGGTCTTGAATATTGCCATTATTGCAAAATCCCGAGATATCGATATGCTTGAAATCTTGGAACTAGGAAAGTTATCCTTCTGTCAGATAAGAATACTTAGAGGTAACAGATAATTTAGTTACTTACATCACCGATTAGGAAAGAAAGGTACTTTCTCAAGAACCATAATACAATGCTAGCAGTCATAACCACCATTAGTCTGTGTTTCCAACCTAGGTGAAGCTGGAAGCTGTTAAGCCACATCTTGGGTAAGAAGACATTAGGAATGTGTAGTGCAACTTGGCATACTTAGAAATCTTTCTATGGTCAAGTACATGGCCTATTATATATAAACAAAAGATAAGAGAGAAGAATAAAGAGACAATTTTGCTTCTTGCATGTGCTCCTGCATTACTTTGAATCAGAAGCATACTTCCCGAGGCGGTAGTTTGCATATTGCCTTTCTAATCATCGCTGGTTCATTATGCGATTCCCATACCACTTTTGTTTGTCACGCGCTTTGAGGCTTAGAACATGGTGAGAACTATCCATAAAGGGTATATAGGGAGCATTGAGCTGAAGCCCAAAACTGTGTGTTGCTGAGCAGCGTGCAGCCATCTGTTGACGCCCTCGTAATACTTCTTGAAAAACACAAAATAATAAACACAGTTTATCGTGGAGAGCCCTTGCACAAGCTGAATGGTAAACAGTTTCTGGTTGACAAACGCTTTGGCTGGTGGTTTTCTGGTCATTATTGTTATCGCATTTCTGAAGATTACAGAGAGCTTTCAGATGCGCGACGCGGTATAGATGGTTCTTCGACGTCTTCACTAGCACATTATGGTACAGTAGCCCTCCCAGCGAATAGATATTCTTGTAGAAGCCAAGATGCTACGGAGAGGGAGTGAAATTATGACTTTGGAGAGTTTAGGTGATTTCTTTTATTTTCTTTTCCCTTTCTATCCTTCTCCCTGAATAAGGGGAATTCACTCTACATTCGCTATCTTTCCTTCTCCATTTCTACTCTTTGTGACAATAACATGTCAGGCTTGGTACAGTTTCCTGTGGGCGTGCAACTGTGAGATTTAAATGGTTTGATTTGGTGTACACCGGCGAACTCAGATCTAGATTGATGAAGGAAATATGTCCGGGCGTCCATAAGGTCAAAGTTATGACATTCTCATCAATTCAATAAACAATTCCATATGCTTTTCGTCAACCCAACACTACACAAGAAACTGAGTCTTTCTACCACTGGCTATGTCAACTTTTCGTTCGCCAAGAATAGTTATACCGTCAGTCTCTTCACTAACAACCTGGAGTAAACACCATAAATATACTTTTCACTATAGTAGCCCAGAGAGCGCTCACCGAATTTTCAGTGTCTCTCTCAAATGAGTTATCTGAGTCTAAAAGCTCATAGTTAGTATATTTATTTTCCCAAGCGGGACTATTTGGCCCCTGGTTACCGAGGAAGTTCTCTTCATTAAATCCGGGTTCCGAGTAGTCGGACTCGAACTCCCATTCCGTTTGTCCCAGTATCTCAGGGTTAATTGTCTCTCCTATACTATTCAGATACATATCGGTATTCCAAGAAAATTGATAATCCATAATAAACTCTTCCACTTTTAGATTATTTTCGTCAATTGTAATACAATTTATAATCGGGACAGGACAGATCTTGCTTATACTTATATATATAAGACCAAGACTCCTTTCCCCAAATTTCGTTGGTAATACTAGAATTAAGACTCAGATATAAACTGCTAAGATTCGTGGTTGTGAAGGGTAGAAATATATATCAACTAACACCATAGATATATAGTATTTCTGATCTGATAGTACTATTTCTAAGAGGTCAAGAATTGCTTGGGAGTCTTGGATATCTTCATATAATCTGTAACTAGGGGCCAAGTTACTTTCCCTGAACCAAAATTTACATCTGACAGACTTTGGGGTTTCAAATTACTATCAATAAGATTTATCCTACTAAGAATATAGAGCAGCCCTTCTTGTGTGGCTAGATACCTCTTTAATAACTTCCATTTCCCTATATAGAATAGTAAATCCAGGGTTTACATTTAAGCAACATTTTCAGAAGGGTATACTGACTTCTCAGGTCACTGAATCGAGCTCAAGAAGAGATCGACTTCTTGAAGGGGTCTTCAATCACTGTCTTCTATACCTCGGGATCTTGTCCCTTACTAGGCAGCAGGATATGTAGCTACTACTGTACAGTACATTGCTCTATAGAGGCAATTTATCGGGGCGATTTCTTTTTCCAACTTTCGAAGAACATATGACCCCTCCCTCCTCCGCATAGTCCGCGGGCGGTTGATCCTCATTATCAACCAATTTTGAAACTCCCGCACTTAAAAAGTCTCAACCATCTCTCCGGATCCTGTCTCAGTCGCAAGATATAAGGCTCTTATTCCATGGAATCCTTCCTCGAGGGTAGTGTTTTGTTATCTTTATAATGAATATATATCGCGTTCGAACTGCCGTACAGAGTGCTTCAAATGCATCACAAGGCACTTGCTCCTGTGAAGTATTCTAATTTTGTTCATATATATAATGAAATGGAAACAAGACCCTTTAATTTTATCGAGAGGCTCTTCTACAGTAGATATCGTACATAGCTTTCGCAATCCATATAAAGATTAAAATTCGTGCTGCCTCATTGGCTATTGCTGCACATGTGGTTGAAGTCTTCCAGATAGCTGCGTTCTGGTCATCCATCAGGTTCTCAAGAATCTCTATATACTTTTGCTCATTCATCAAGCTCCTCGGTCAGTTCCTTGCACCTGTAAAGGATCCAGACCGATTCTTGAATCACATCCTGTCTTTCATTCAAAGTCTAAAGCTCACCAGCCTCGTTCACGCAAGATTTAAAAGTCTCGTAGAAGTTTAGTTATAACCTAGTAGTTAGATATAACTGATCCTATTAACCTAACCTAACCTGGCCAAACACCAGTCTAGACAGAAGGTTGATTCTTGCCTTTCTCTTATTGATCAAAAGCCTGGTTCTGACACTGTTTTCTTGTCAGGTCATTATCGCATCAATTAAATGCGGCTTGAATATTCGAAAAAAAAAATCAACTCACCATTTGATAATAAACACCTTTGTTACCAAGAAGCTGTAGATGGCTGCCCTTTTCCAACAGCTTTCCACCTTCACCAAGCACGAAGATTATGTCTGCATTTTGCACAGTGGCCAACCTGTGCGCAACTGCAATTATAGTCCTCCCTTTAGCTGCACGCTCAAGGGCCGCTTGAACCAGTCGTTCGCTCCTCAAGTCCAGAGAGCTAGTAGCCTCGTCGAGAAGGAGGACCCGGGGATCGCGAACTAATGCTCGGGCAATGGCGATACGCTGTTTCTGCCCGCCGGAGAGAGCAATACCACGGGATCCAATATCTGTGTTATAACCCTCGGGGATAGAGGCTATAAAGTCATAAATCAGTGCGTCGCGGCAGGCGGTATGAAGTTGATTGTCCGTCACGGTGCTCGGGTCCATTCCCAGAAGAATGTTGTCCCGAATTGTGCCTTCTGAGTGTTAGCATAGATACTAAAAGAGGAAAACTCAAGCAAGTGCTAATTTACCTTGGAAAAGGGTAGGCTCTTGTGACACTAGAGACAGATGTTTGCGATATGCGTAAAGGTTGACATCCGAAATATCTTTTCCGTTGAAGAGTACTTGACCCTCTTCTGGGTCGTAAAATCTCTCAAGCAAGGAAATTATGCTAGTCTTTCCACAGCCAGATGGACCAACCACGGCCGCAAATTGCCCTTTCCCGATGGTCATACACAGACCATTTAAAACTGGGGTATTTCGAGTGGGATATCTCAAACGAATGCCACGGAGCTCGATTCTAATACCACCGTCTTCTACAGGAACGCCATCCTTCTCGCATGGAGCTTTCAGGCTGGAATCCCTTGTATGAAGAACACGATTTGATGCACCAGCTGCCTGAGCCGCGTTAGGACCAAAGCTCAGGCTCTTCCCAAACCCCTCAGCAGCATTCATAATTGCCATCAAACACACAAAGAACGACATGTTACTAAGCTCACCTTGGGTAAGAAGGCGGCCGCCGTAGTAAAAGATAAGCGCCTGGCAGCCCAAATTGGTGCTTTCTGAGAACCCGAGAATGATGCTCACCCAGCGAGCCTTTTTGTATGCGGAAAGCATATGTGCATGGCACAATCTCTCAAAGCGATTAAAAATAGAGCTTTCAAGTGTTAGAGAAGTCACAGTCCTGAAAGCCCCAATTGCCTCAGAGGCAAATTGAGAACTTTCATCAAAGACCGCATCACTCATATTCTCGAATTCAACCTCGTATCGCATTCGAATATAACCTGAGAGCACACAAAGCGGTGCAACAGCACAGAGTGAGACTAGTGCAAGTTTCCAACTATACACCATAGACATGATGAGGCCCCCGATGATAGCGAAAATAGCGATGCACACTTGAGCGAGGTTCGTGCCCATCATCTCCTCGAGCTTCTGTGGGTCATCTCTAGCGCGGGCGACTAAAGTACCATGAGAGTGACCGGTTTCGTCGAAATATACAGCTCGCTGTTGAATGAGGGACTCGAAGTACTGCACCTGGTACTTTGCTCGGATAAACGACGAGACGTGACTGGAGCAAAGAAACGTTACGAGATAGGCAATACCAGCAGAGGCAGCAAAGACAGTCCACATGATGCCCATGAAATCCACCTCATACATGAGCTTAGAATGATCATCCTGCCACTTGAAAAGGCTAATCGACCTCGCATACATCCACGCATGCATAGGCTGTGCTGTTCCTGCTGCGGCTGAGACCAGAACGCCGAGACTCATCACGCCCCATTGACTCTTTGATTCGAAGAATAACTGGAGAAAGCTTCTAAAGATGCTGCGTCCTCTTAATCTTCTCTTATCGCGTGCATGGTGCTCTTCGCAATTCTTAGTCGTTTCCTTTGTCTGTTCTCGGCTGATGGTGCCAAAGTCTTCCGTCTCAAATGAATTCTGTGCTTCTCTTGGCGATTCGCCAAGAGAAAGGGCTTCTGAATGGACGAGACCAGAATAAAAACCACCGTCTATGGAGACAAGGCTCTTATGGCTACCCGATTCGATGACCTTCCCCTTTTTGAGAACCACAATACGATCTGCATTTTTGATCGTGGAGAGCCGATGGGCAATCACAATCGTCGTTCGATTTTGCGATGCTTTATCGAGAGCTGCCTGTACGAATCGTTCGCCACGGACATCAATGGCGCTGGTGGCTTCGTCCAAGATTAGAATATCAGGCTTCTTGACGATAGATCGAGCGATGGCAAGTCGTTGGCGTTGACCACCTGAGAGTCTAGCACCCCCTTCACCAACACATGTGTCGTAGCCCTAGAATGGATTAACATCTACGATTCTAAATAAGCCCAAGACCCGGCGTACATACCAATGGGAGTTTGTTGATGAAATCATCGGCAAAGGCCTCCTGGCAAGCTTCCATGACACGCTCCCTCTTTCGCTCATTGGGCTCTCCCTCCCAGGGTGTGTCGATCAAACCACGAGCAACATTCTCATAGATAGTGTCATTGAACAAAAACGGCTCTTGTTGTACAAGTCCAATTCGTGATCGCCACCACTTCACGTCGATATCGTCTAGCGAATAACCGCATGTTGTGATGGTACCTTGGAGCTCAACTGGATCTCCAACACTTTGCACCTTGGTTCCGTCAATTCCAGAATTATGGGCAGCATAATGATTCTTTGGAAGCTTCCGGCCTTCTTTGACATTTTGCTGCTTTGCCGTGTCATGCTGCTGTTTCAAAGTGTACCAACGCTCAATCAGGCCAGTTATGGTGCTTTTCCCGGAACCCGAGGGGCCAACAATAGCAGTCACCTTGCCAGCCTCAATGCGCAAGTCGAGTTGTTCAAGGACCTTGACATCGGCTCTGCTCGGGTACGCAAAAGTGACTTTATCGAACACAATGTCTTCTGTAGCAGAAACATCTGGCTCCTTGAGGATTCCTTTTCTGGGCACAGGGACGTCGATCACAGAAAAGAACTCGTGAGCGGCGATAGATGCCTTTCCCATTGCTTGTAGAGGCGAGAAGACTCGATCGAGGGAGAAGAAGATAGTCGCCAAGCACAGGAGAACCCTTGATTTCCATTAGCCTTTCTAGAAAATCCCACAGCAACCTGTTCTTCTTACACAGTAATGACTCCCACATTATCGACCCTGCCTTTGGTGAAAATAAGGGCCCCATACCAGAAGGCAAGAGCGACGGTCCCGAAGACACCGAAGAACTATTCCCATTAATCCCCATTTGACATTCCGGAGGCGGGGTCAGACATACTGTCAAGGAAAACTGGAGTGACGTGAACAAGTTTGTAGACTGTGCCTGCTGCTTGGCCTCTTGGATTAAAGACCCGTATTTGTCGACAACTTGCTGTTGTGCACCACACGCCATGATCACCTTGATACTCGCAAAGCATTCACTGGCAATACTGGCTGCTTGCTTTTCCATCTCCATCTGGCGAGTCTGGGCCCTGACATTTAGTGGGAATAAACTACCAGCAACCAGAACTACAGCACAAAAGCCTGCCAGTGTCACTAGCGAAAGCTCCCAGCTCCACACAAAAGCAACGACACAAGAACCGATAATAAGAGTTGTGTATTCGATAAAGATGGCGAGCTTTTCGGAAATACCACCTTGAAGCGTGTTGCTGCTGCTCGTGATAGTGCCAACGGCATGACCAGGTGGTAGAGAATCAAGAACATGCATACTCTGATCAAAGAGATGTACCAGATAATGCAATCGTATCGCAGCCGAGAGTCGAATACCAATCAGGCGGAAGGCAAATTTCTGGATCGAAGCGAGGCCAAACCGGGCAATAAACAGGGCAGTCACGAAGAGACTAGCGGAAGGAAGTGAGCGATGGAGACCTCCAAGGGCTCAGAATAGATAGCAGATACCATAGATGACTGAGAGTTTGCCGAGTGGTGGTCAGATCCGCACCCCAGTCCTCCGTCTCAACACCATTGAATTCCTCGACAAAGTTTCCTATGCGACTGTTAAGTTGGGAGATTGAAAGCATGAATAGAGTATTGACCAACCAAACAGAATAAACATCAACGGTTGTGTGACTCCGGAGCCCATGGCAGCCAAGATACCGGCCGTCAGAGCCAGAATATCCCACGACGTTGCATATGTGAAGATGCGCTGGAAACAAATGAGTGAATGTTTGATTTTCAAGAATTGGGAAAGGTTTCCAGACGATGTAATGGTTGAGAGTGGCAGCGCGTTCATCCGCATGTACAGAAGTCCTTTCGACGCTGATCTCGGATGATGAATTCACTGAAGTCTTGCCATATGAGTTCTTACATTCCCTGCTAATCATCATTACGTGAGCACTATGGCAATGTGCAACTTTTCCAAAACCACAGGTCACGAGGGAGAAGAACGAATAACGAAAAAGAAGCAAACAAAACGAAGCATGAGAGCATTGAGGAGCGCGAGTTTGAGGAGAAATGAATCATTTATGATTCTCATAGAGGACAAGGAGTGCCGGAGCGGGCAGCAAATAGACCCCCGGCCGAGCCGAGAAAAGCGAGGCCAAGACTTTCGATGTCGGCCTCGGAGATCTTTTTGCCCTCCGCTCCAGGCTCACGACATCTCCATATTGCACCCTCGAACAGCCAAAAGCGCCCAAGGAGTTGGACCGCAGATCTTCTAGTGCCGAAGGACCCCTCACGCGGAGATGTCCGGCACTCTACTCGACGAGAAGCCGCGCGCTTGCACCAACTGCTCACGGGCTAAGGCCAAATGCGCCCGGGTCGACGATGGCGTTGACATCTGCCAGCGGTTTGTATCCCGCGCAGCCACAAGGTGACCGGATGTGCTATTATGCTTATAATAGACAGGTGTCTCAAGAATAACTTGACGTGTTTCACGTCCGATTCTATGTCGACAAAACGGCGGGGCAAAGCGACGTAAGTTACTCCTAGTTGTCGGAGTGTGCCGGACACGGCATCGGCGATCTGAACACTCATCAAAAGGACTCTAGTCATGCAGTAGTGTTGGAGAAAAAGCTGGACGACATAATGGCTCTTTTGACGCGAGGGCGAGAGTGTACATGCTCTTCTGAGCGGCTAACCGAACGCCCTACAGACTCCAGCAAGGGCGATACCCCAACCACAATGCAAGCTTCATACCAAGACCAACCACTGGCCGCATCATCGAATCAATCGGCAGGAACTGGTGTCTATAACGGATCGATTGCCATCGTCCCCGGATTTGAAGTTTCGTTCTTGGAGGCGGACCAAATCCTTCAAGAATACATGACCACCATGGTTCCGGAGTTCCCTTTTGTTCCACTCTCCACCAGAAATTCATACAGCATGCTGAAACATAAACCGCTACTTCTGAAGACCATTTTATGGGTCTGCAGACCCCCGCCACCCGAGATTTCAGCTGTATTCGAAAGCTGGTTCCGACAACACGTTGCAAACGAGACTGTTGTTCTGATGAACAAGGACCTCGAGCTGGTTCAGGCTATCCTAGTATTTCTTACCTGGTACCAACAACCCAGTTTCGTCGTTTTCTCTTACGCGGTCAGTGAACTTGGTCAACTTACAATGCTACTTTTCAGGAATGACATCTATTTTTACGCCGCGACCAAAGACACAACCCTCGTTCAATTGGCGATCTGTTTGATAGATGATCTGAGACTGACGCAACTTCGGTCGAGAGAGAATCTGGCCTTCGAATCGATAGTCGAGGACGCAGCTCACATGCAGAACAATCTGCAACCTCAGCCAAAGCAAACCAAAGAGGACTGGCGGACCTTGCTGGGGGTCTATTATATAGCTTCTACGTGAGTCTGCCCCCAGTGCCATCTTCTCACTAATTAAATATCAATAACAACAACTATGATAGACTATGCAGCCTGCTTGGCAAACGATACAGATTAGAGTACATGGCGCACTTTGATGACTGCTGTAAGCAGCTGCAGCGTGACCAAGAATATCTGACAGACTCGTTGGTAAGCCTTGTGGGCATACGAAAAATCGGAATGAAGGTGAACGATTCCTTCTGGGAAATGATTGGTAACCCTAACAATCAACCGTCTGGAGGCGTTTACTCTATAGCAGTGGCTTCTATTCAGAATGAGTTGGATACATTCATGAATCAGCTACCAGCAAATCTGAAGTGGAACCGTATATGGTTCCCATTATGGAAACCTTAAATGGTACGACTGACCGTTCAAACCAGATCTTCTGCGGACGCACTATGCTTCGATTCGTATTCGCTTGTTCGAGCCCTTCAAATTCGGCGACAAAAGTGGAACGCTACAACTTACGCACCTGAGATCGCGAACGATCTGGGATTGTTTGCAGAGCACACACGAACTATACGACGCATTTCGCTTGGTACCAGTCGAGTCGTTTCCATCCCTCACTGTCATATCCATCCTGCACATTGCTCTCGCTATTATCAAAGCCTCTCGACTGCTATGTGTCGAGGACCGGGCGTGGGATCTGAATGCTGCACGGACGATGTATAACCTTCCGGGCATCCTTCAGCAGCTGAGCAAGGTGTTTGAAGATGCTAGCAGCGGTGGAAGTCCTCGAAGTAAGATGATTGTTCACGGGTTGCCCATATTTTCTGACTATGCGGAAGCATACCGAGGCATTGAACGCTTGTATCTCGACAGACTCAACGCTAATGTCGTTCTCTCGAGCCTGTTTTTGGTGAACCCGATGAATGCATCTGTTGAAGACAATGAGCTTGATTTCTGGAATCAACTGACTTGACAAATGGGCTCTTTCCTTCTTAAAAAAGTCCCGCTCGTTTGCCAAGATCCACCTACCGCGGTTTAAGTACAGGAGACTGGAGAGTACGGACCTCAAGTGTATCCCGCGCTAGTATCGATGCCTTAATTCCTTATACGGACTTAGATCCCTGACAGTACTTGCAAAGGTTGCACAGGAGGAGGGTTTGACGAACTACTGATTGGACTGAGTTTTGGTTGAGTGATTGAGAAAACATCAAGACAAAAGCAAAGAAATAATAAATTGGCAGCCCAACTTGTACTCCACTTAAACAGCCAGATTAAACACGAAGAACTAAATACATAATAGTAAATTATCTTTATATATCCAATCCTCTACAGAGAAGTGCTACACAATTGATAAGCCCCGAGGGATTTGAATACCATCCCCCCATATATAAGACCTCCTCCTATCACTGTATTGATGCACACCACAGACTTTCAGATACAAATCAAATAATATCTTCCCTGGAAAGGTTTCATACCCACCAATCCAGTGCAGCGAAGTAACCGTAGACCCCCATTCCGCAGATTACTGCGGAGGCCTTGCCAGTAAGATAGCTGTGATGGCCGAATATCTCCCGCCTATAAGGATTTAATATATAGACCTCAACAATAGAATCCCGACCCCAAAAAGGGCATCATAAATTGCGACTGACATATATGTATATGCGGCCGGATAAATAATGATGTCGGCTACGCCATCTTCCCGGGCCTGGTGGATTCGATTCCGAATATCAGCTTCCGAATTCGACTGGAAGCAAGAGGCGGATATGCCGTGCTGCAATACTCACACAGTTACAGCTAATTCCACTTAGCGAAGTGTTGTCGAGCCGTGAATATGTGGTTCACGGGTACCCAAAAGGTTGAGACTAGGACCGTTAACCAAAAGAATATTATGGGAAGGCATAGTTTACATTTAGTTTATTACTTCAGGCAATGTTTATCGAAAAAGGTTCACAGAGCACAATAGGATTTTCCCCAGCATATAGCAAAGGCCTTCGGCTTCACAAATTATAAGTATATCGCCTACCCATTTCACTAATAGGAATATCGGGTATCGGTGAACCTCAATTGTCATAGAAGTAATGAAATCCGGCCCAATATGATGGAGGTTTCAGCCTGAGATCTTTACCGATCCAGTAGATTCCATTTCCGAGAGGCCACCAAGGGTATTCTCTTATTCTATTAAGTTAAAGACTCTCCAGCCTTATTTACATAGATTTAGTCCAACCAACTGGTGGAATAGTTTCTGAAAGCACACTACAAAGATAATAAGATACTGGTATCTCTGCAGAGGGTTACCTTCCATTCATATTTATATAATACTAAGCCTATCACACATCTTCCTATATGATTAAATGCCTCGCTGTGCATACTCCGCCGGCGCTTAATCTCCAGGCTCGGCGACAGTCCGCGAGAAGAGCTCCAGCGACATCGATCCCTTATACCCTAACTCCTCAACGACAGCCCGAACTACGTCCTCAACAGACAGATAACCGCCTCGTGCCTCTATATATATAAAAGAAAAGACGCGTTTCGCGACCAGTTCATTAATGGCAGCTAACCATCAACATGGAACTCATGGCCCTTAACCAGTGGAGTTTCCATCCGTTGACCGTCGGCGATCTGCAGGTAATAAACCTTCGCAAGGTCAACCTTAGCGACAAGCTCCCTCAGGGACCGGGCGAGCTCGGCGTCCGCATTGGGGACTTGCCGGCCATCATCCGCGGATGCCGGGTCACCCCAAATGCGGCCCACAAGATTAAAGGTGTCGATGGCGAGGCCCAAATTAGGACGCTTTGCACGCTTAACCACATCCCAGGCCGCCTGCCATGTGTTGATCTTGGGGCTGAAGCACAGCGCCTCGTATGCGAACCGCACAGGGGGGGCCTGTGCAGCGCCGAGGTCAGCCAGGGCCCCAAGATCCGCGACAAGGGCGTTGCGATGAGCTTCCGTGTCCTCGATGAGCGAGCTCGCGGGCAGGAAGTTGGCGGAGACCTGGGCTATCGTAACACCGAATCAGTGGCATAAACGCATCCAAACGGGGGCATCTTCCTGTAGACGCCGTTGCTGCTCGGTGCGATCTAGCAGCCCGTCGTAGAAGAGGTAGGGCTGCAGGGTGAGGATAGTAATACCGAGATTCGCGCACTTGTCGCGGCATCGGTCTGCGCCTGCAAGAAGCTGATCGAGAGTCGGCTTGGAGTCGTCGATGAGACCTGCAATCTTTCGGCTCACGGCCTGGAGGTCATCAAAGAATAGTTCGACACCCTTAAACCCGGCTTGGGCAGCTTTCTCCATCTTGTATTCAAAGTCATGTATACCCGGGCGGCCCAGCGACAGGCTCAGAATAGCTGGCTGATAGTTCATTCCGGGCGATGTGCGACGTCTTTCTTCGCACAATTTCTGTCCTGCATATATATATATATATATATATATTTGATCCAGTTCCTTTTTCCAAATTTGCGGCTGCCGCAGGGGTGGTGTATGCGATGATAATAGTCATTCGCCGCCAATATTTTACTTATTGGCATTCAGTAGGATCGGCTAAAAGGGTTCCCGATGGTATAATCGGTCGGGTAGATTGCTGATTGTGGGGGGCAGCACTTTCTGCTGGCGATTGTCCTTATCTCCCTGTGGCCTCCCCGGAAGTTCTTTACCAAATTTTGATCCTCGGATGATTTGTGCATTGCTTGTTTTCTAGCTCTTACGGATCTGTCATTCTATATTATATTGTCTAAAACTAGCCGAAGTTCGGAGCGCCACCACCGCAGCAATGTCGGCCAACACGAAGCGGGATGATAACGGCATAGTCCCCGGTAGCCTCAGATGGGCCAGGCAGGCACTGTAAGGGCACTTGAAGATCCTGGTGCCCATAGCACCAGCAAGTCTAATTGACACCCGCGCCTTTCTAAGGCTATCCTCTCGAGGCGTCACCAAGTTGCCTCCAAGACGTTCTGAATGCACTCAGCGTGAGGACGCACGTGGACACTCTTCTGACATGGTGCGTGAACCTGGCGGACAGAACATAATAAAGTCTAGTTGTTTGCCTGTGCATGGCTGATGAGGTTGGCGTGCATTATGTCGATACTGTGGAAGCCGTAAATCCGCCGCTGCTTCTATATTTGGCCCCATCTACGAGACACGGTGGATATGGCAAATTTGCTTGTAAGCACCATCCATCCGCTTGAGAAGCGCGTCTATCCGAAAAAGACAAGATCCATTGATGAATGCAATCCTGTTGGCGTGTGATGAGTATTTTGCATCTTATCATAAACTCTCAATATGGACCAGAGCGGGTGCAGATCTCGGTTGGGCAGTCGGTATGTGGATGGTCCAAGAGGTCCGCGACAGGATTCTCGGTCATTTTACAGATTATTTCTTCGCGCGAGTCGAAGAGTCTGACCTGGCCCGGCAGGCCAGAAATGAGACGACCGATGAGGAGAATGACTATATAGCGGTGTCGGACGAGTGATTCTCGAAACACGCCGCGTATACCACGGCATACACGCAAAAGCCTCCAATGGTGTCCTTAGCGTTGACAGATAGCCCTGTTGGGTTTGCTGCTTGGTTATGGGACCTTAAAAATACCGGTAGTGATGGATATCCTTACAGCTACGAAGAGATTATTACGGACACCATGCTGTCGTGGATTCAGTCACCATATGGGAGTATTCAAGACTACCACCTGGTCTATACGGTCAGTAGGCCAATTCGGCTGATTTCGAGCCCAGCCACTATAACTAACCCCGACAAATTCTAGGCTGCCCTGTCGTTTCCCAAGTCGGATATGCCAACTGGGGTCACTCAATGGGGGAATATTCATGGGCCGTTTCCAGCCCTTGCCAAATTCAATTTAGCTGTGAGTCCCCTTACTACCCAATCGTCGTTATATCAACTGGCTAAATCATAGCCAGCCATTGGATTGGATTGAACGAACTACACATGTGGTCTACTTTAAATGATATGCGTTTGGTGGTCATTTTCCAGCTATCACTTGTCCTGATTTGTGGGTTGATGATGTGCGATCCTTCTTCTCTGCCTTATAATGCAAAATGAAGCGGATATAGAAGGCGATGGATCGGCTTTCGCCGCTGTAGCCATATGTCAAACTTGGTAATTTCAGGATTTCAAGCTAGAAAAATGAAGCTGATCAAATGGACACTAACATTCCCGAGACGGTCGCTCTAACTGACGCAATTCACCTAATTTAATACGGAGTGTGCGTAGTGAGGATGTAGCACAGGACGGAAAGTCAAATCATCTTTGCTCGACCCCAGGCGAGACGAGGGTGTGAAAGTCAGTCCGATTTCACGAACCAGTGTAAGAATGCTAACAATATTCGCTCGCCGTCTGATGCGCTCTAGAAGAAAGCGAGCAAGGGTGTAGCGAACCGGCCTGTGAAAGTGTTAGTTTTGAGGATCCGAAGGGTCAAGTCATACATCTCGCAGTTCCTCCATATCCTAACCAAAGCTGTAGCTTTTCCAAGTGTTGCACTCTTTGTACTATGCTCCGTCCACCGCTTCCCTTTTCTGGTTAATTGGATTTCCTTCTATTGCAGTAGCCTTGCAGGTGGAAAGTCCACCTGGCCATTAATACCAGGAGCATGACCCAAGACGCACCACTAAGGTATTTTGGAGCGCTCAAGGAATCATCGCCGTGTTGGATATGATTTTAGCGTACGGGCATAACAGAATCCGGCCCGAAGGAAGGCAGAGTTTCCGGATTTTCACATTCCCGAGTGCCGGCCGATGAATCTAACTGATACTAAACCATATTTGGATGCTTCATATATGATCGAGTCTCTGATTATATAGACAAAACGGATATAGCAATGGATTCAAACTTACTGGGGCGGGGTTGGCTGGTGCAGACAGTTGGGTCGATCTCAATTGACCCAGGTTCGGGGCGGTGTAGGTTTGCTTATCAAAACCCGACCCGATGCCAACACTAACAGTATATAATATAATATCTTCGTTTAGTACAACCCCTTTTTTTTTTTTTTTTTTAAAATCTGTTAAATACAGTTAATAGCTTTAGTTTCCGAGAAGAGATAGGAAAAGAATATAAGTATCTACAATCTATTGTTTCTTCTGTGTTTGCGGCGGTAGCAGATTGTCTATCCTATTCCTTATCCTCTCAACAAACTCAACAGACAGACGAACCAGTCAGGCGCTTACCGCCACCTATCCACTATCGCACTCTTCAAAAGCGTCGTGTACACTCCTCTGTATGTAAGCCCGATATCCACACGCCCTAACCGGCAGCTACGGCACTCAAGTAATAGTCGGCGGTGCTGCTACGTGCCTTCCGACCCCAAATCATCATGGGAATCACAAAGACCATAATGCCAAAGCACAAGCATCCCGCGCTGATGAACATATTCTGAACGCCAAGCCCAATCATCCACGGATTGATCGCGAACGATATACCTGTCGAGACTAGGTTGCGGATGAACGTAATGACGACGAGACCCTCGGCGACAAGCTTGGAATCCTCAGCGGCTGGGTTATAGGAAGACTAGGGAAGAGGGAAAGGAGGAAGGACAGTCAGGCATACCTCACGATAGGAATCTCCATAGTATGGGAGAATAATCGATGTTACGGATCCGATGCCGAAGCCCACAAATGAGGATCCAATTAATGGGACAATCCACGGTTGTTCCTAGACAGTCATTCTGTTAGCAAGGGCTTCCGATCTTCGCTCGGAGTATAATGGGCACGTACATTGGCAATGCTAATGCCGTAAAGGAAGAGACCGAGAGGGCAGACTACCAGTGGCACCAGAAGCATGTGCAATCTGAGCTCCGGGTCATACATTCCCGCTCGGCGCCGGGCCATGTACACGACATAGTAATCATTTAGAGGGCCCCCATAGATGGACCCTATAACGGCACCAACGAAGGGTGCAATGTTGATATTGCCCACACCCACCGAAGAGAAGTTGTAGGGGGGTTCCGCGAACAGGATCGGCTGTGTTGTAGCTAGGATGGCCACCCAGCACATCATGAATGAATATTCGATGCCGACAAAGGCCACTGCTGGGATGCGAAAGAAAAGCAGGAATGGGGTCCACATATGACGCCAGTATATTTTCAAGCTAAGGCTGTCAGTAGGCTCAAATGTAGTCATTCTTTCCAAGTATGTCTTCCGTGGTGGGATAGGCTCCTCCGCAGCCCTCTGCGGGATCGGGTCACAATGGGCCGGTCTTGCCTTTTCCTTGTCGAATTCAGGAGCTGCAGACTGCTTCCCCTCTGCTCCGAGTGCCACCGGGGGATCTTCACCGATATAGCAGTTCCCGGCAGGCCTTCCATATCTAGTCTCCTCGTACGCGAAGATAATCAAAAGCAGTACCAGTGAGTTGAGAATCGCGCACCACCACCATACCCAGCGCCATCCTTGACTATTGATGATATATCCGGCTGGAATGAGGCTTAAGTATGTCTAGAAGCATGGACTGTTAGTTTGAGAAGTGCTGGGGCTCGGAAGAAGAGAGGCTTACACCAACAACCACCATTGTTGAATAAATACCATTCATCGTTGCACGCTGGTGAACGAAGAAAAGATCCACGATCTGTTATCACGTCCCATATAAGCTCGGAACCAGAGATAGATTATTCCACAAGGCAAGCCATGCTTACAGTCATCTGAATGATAGTGTCGTTGACCGAGCCTGCAAGTCCCGCTATGGTCTGTAGCACGATATACTGAGCTCGGGTTTGGAAACTAGCTTGACCAATATTCGCCAGCACCATGATTAATGAAGCGAAAATATAGACGGGCTTTCGTCCTATTAAGTCCGCCGCAGGAATGAAAAAGATGCAGCCGATGGCCATGCCTGCCAATCCAGCGGCATAGCTGTCATTGAGATACTTCGATCCATAACCGAGCTCGTCTGTGAGGGAAGGCCAGGTCACTGTTCCGACGTCCAAGCTAGCGGTGTGTTAACAGAAGGAGGTCTTTCAGTGGGTAAAAGAACCATACGTTGCAAAGACCATCAAGGTGAACAGGCAAGCAATCGAAAAGTTGATCGCCTTCTGGTAAGTCGGCCAGTTCTATCCGATACTTCTCGTCAGCTCCGAATCAGACAGCTATACTGGGGCATAGATGAAGGTATTTCACGCCCGGGCAACTTACCAATGGCTCATTTGGATCGCTTGATGGTTGTGGCTGGAGAATAACATGGCCGTCGGCATCTTGTTCGACTCCGTCAAGATCTATGCGTCCTGCACGCCGTCACTGTCAGTCCCGGGGTGTGCATCTTGCGATAGGATCATCATGGGTATCTACCCTCTCCGAAATACACCGTCCCAGGTGGCGTCCGTGGCCTGTCCAGATCATCTCGTCGTATTTCGGATGACTCGGTCATCGAGACTCGCAATCAGCAGGTACGCTTGGCAAGATTCCAGTAGTTTCAGAGATGAACGATGAAAGGGAATATCAATGTTGAGACTGTAAAGCCAGAGATCCAAGAGATAGGAGTTTTTGACAACATTCGCCGTGGGAGTATCTATGTCTACAGGATGATTTTGAAACAGGGAGAGAAGTTGATAGCGAGCAGACAGTACGCGAGCCAGCCGTGATATATACGATCCATTAGTATCTGGTGTAGGAGAGGGGAGGGATGACGGCTATGATGAATGAGTAATGCAATATCCGATTCCAGATATTCGTATAGACGATCTAGTAAGTGATAAGCCTTCATTCAGAGGAGGTCGTATGGAAGCGAAGAAAAGGACATGCTGCGGGAGTTTGATATCCACAGGATTACCCGATCTGGCGAGAATCGCGCAAATTGATGCCATTGGCGTATTCTGTCCCAAATGTGGAGCTTCTCGGCCAGGTTGGCCAATCAGGTGGCCCCCGAGATGGTCCGTCGTCGTGGCGGAGGCAAAAGATTGAAAGATGGTTGAATCCGGACCGAACCTCCTGGCCCTTGTTGAATTTCTATGACCGCCCACTTCACCTTCTTGACAGGCTTGATACATGTACTGTTGGACTGATCCCTGCCTTGAACCCCGCAAAAACTCTTCTAGGGTAGGCTAAACCCCACAACCTAAGATCTCCCCACAGGACAGATAACCACTCGATGATAGTGTGTCATTGAATCAAAATGCTGATGCCTTATCAGATAGTGGATAAGCGACGGTAACACTTGACGTCTGTTCGTTGGGGAACTGATATCAATTCCCAAACATTGCCGCCACACCGTTCTCAGCAGCTTGAATTAGTGCTGCTGCTATTCGTAACCTGGCGGCCATAGGATACACATTCCTCTTTGGGTCAAGTGCTAAAAATAGTGCTTCGGGTTGACCAGGGCTTTATCGGTTGTAGGGTTGCCAAGTAGATTCCGAGTTCTCTTGGCCGTCACAGGAGGTATCTAGTCTCTCGGAACCACAAACATCAGGGCATCGTGCGTCAATTAGGGGATACCTTCCAGATCAAATGCTTCGATAGGCCCTAAGTCAACTGATATGGCACCGTTGGCAGAAGGCGTGTCTCGACTAGACTCGGGATTTGGTTCAAGCCCGTCGGAAATGACACCTCGAACGAAAAGCTACCGTCCACCTCGTCGACGACCGGCGCATCTGCGCACGAAGACTGGCTGTCTCACATGTGGGTCACCCCACCTCGCAGTCTCTGCTGGAAGTTTATAACCGTTCGACTAATAAACCTTTACAGGCAGGAAGAGGAAGAAGAAGTGCGACGAGACCCCCGGGACATGCTCCAATTGTGCCCGAAGATGGCTTTCCTGTGAATGGCCTACGAACCTACGTGAGAATCCAAAGCACACCAGACGTGAACACCCGTCGTCCACCAAAGCTCATTTAGAACATTCTCCTCAGCGGTCTACCAATGAATGGCATGCTAGCCGGCATGTATTTGTGGCAGACTATACGGCTGGCGCGTCGCCCTCTTGGGATACCGAGGGAGAAAGCGAGGGGTTTCCTTCTCCCAGGGAATCTAATACACCAAACAGCCAAAATGACTACATGATGACTCCTTATAGCAGCTCTCCATCTATTCTCAATTACACCTCCCCATTGATCTGTCTATCACCCGCCATAACCCCTGCCAGCGCTCCTTTGTTCGACTTTCTGAGGGCTGTCTTTCTGCCTCAGTTAATCCGACCAATGGCACATAATTCAGTCATTAAATGCGCCACAGGCGAATCGCTAATGCTAGCATTACACACTCCTTTCTACATGCATGCCCTTCTAGCATGCTGTGGTGCAGAAATACCGGTAGACGACATGTGCTCGCAGGTGCATTTTCAGAAGCTTGCTCGCATGCATTACGTCAAAGCCATTGCAGGACTACGTGAAAGCCTTGACAGCGGTATTGTCGATGCTGGGAACGCGGCAATCATTCGGACCTCACTTATTTTGTGCATCTATGAGGTGAGATTATGTATTGAGAGTTTGTTGAACATTACTAAGGAATAGTAACAGAGATCAAAACCACGCCTGTCAAGGGGCGTGGATGCCCATATACTTGGCCTCGCACAGTTGATCCAGCTCCATTTCCGACACAGGCAAACGACGCCTGAACTTCAATCGGAAGCAGAGATCAACACAGCCCGGGTGATATTAGAAGCTTTTATATTCCATGCGACAACGAGCATTCCGTTTCAGCAAACGAGGAGGCAGCCTGAACCTGTCGAAGCCGCCCTTTCACTAGCAGAGACCAGACTCCAAGAGATGTACAGGTGGAAGGTACCGGTTTACCCCGAGTCGCCTGTGCTCGGGGCGCCACCGAAGCTGTTTGTATATGCTCGAGAGATCGCACTAATGCATGAGCGATCCTCTGCCGAAGGCATCGATATCGCAAGATGCCACGAGTTACAACAGCTATTGAGTCAGTTCAGCCAAACTGGGGTTGAGGAGCTACATCCCTCGCCTGAGGGCGATCGGTTGGTCACAACTACACATACGCCGCTTCTCTTGGGTCCGAGACTCTATATTGTCGTTTCCAATATACTTCTGAAGCACATGATCAACAACAACTCCACCATAGCGGACGACTCTCTTCAAGAGTTAGTCTGCGAAGGTATGCGTTTGGTTAGCGAACTTGATCCATCGATAGACTATTATGCCGAGTACTACTGTTGGCCAATGGTAGTCCTGGGAACCTATACCACTGATAGCGCACACCGAAATTGTCTTGTGTCCCAGGCCATGGCCTTTTGGAAGGCGACAAGGAACGGGACGATGAGACGGTTGGTGGATATGCTGACGACCCTATGGCAGATATGAAACCATAGATGATACGACCAATACCTGTGTACGTTTTATTCAGACTTGTTGGCAATTAGATTAACCCCATCACTGGATGATATATAAAGTTAGACGACAGATCTTTCACTTAGGTCTGGGGTACTCCTTATTCTTTTTAATTCTGTTTTTTTTTTTGTGACTTAAACCCTCGACTGCGTGTTGGCACCATATCTCTAGTAGAATATGGTAGGTTCTAATCTTGTATCTCTAATAAAATCAGATGTGTTCATCTATATAGGCTTTACGAAGCTTTGCTCACTGAACGGGCCAAAAGGGGACAGACAAGTTACAGGCAGCCACGTAGACGAGGTTGAATCCGATAGGCACCCATCAATCAATTCGCCGCGCCAAGCATAAGGACCATTCAATCTATAATTATAGTTGGGGGCGAGGAATCTTTCTTCTTGTCCGCCTTGACAACCCCGACCGGCATTTTTTGCATTTGATCCTTATAGCATATTTTCGTCTACCTTAAAGAAGTCACTCATCGCAAGATTGGACCATGTGTCGAAATACCAGGTAGGGATGAAGTTACAGAGATTTAGTTCAAAATGATATGCGATCCGGTCCCCGCATTGCGCCTCTGTGGAAACGTCCTGCAACTCCTTGACTTGAGCTATCGGCTATTGGATCCAGCTGGAGAATTAGACCAGTTGGTCGATAGCCTACCTGTGGCATATAACAATCTTAGCCAAATATACCACAGACTCAAACAGCTGCGCTATGGCCTCGCAATTAGGCTGACCATACATTGGTCCATCGATGAATCAATATCATACGGTGACGAGGGGCTTCAAAGCCTGGCGCAGTCTTGTCAGGGCATATGTGCACAACTACTTGTCGCAACAAGCCAGCTAGAACACCATTACAGCTCTTCAAATGCCTTCACGTCATTCCAGGAAGCACTGCAAGCGGTTTGGGACAAGAGGCAAATTGAAGCTCTAGAGGAAGGGTTGCTGGCATGCAGAAGGGAAACGATCCGAGTGCTTACAATTATTTTCAGGTATATCGAAAGGTGCTATATTCCTCACAGGCAGGCTAATTAGAGAGTATTAGAGACACACAGTCTAGCGTCTACCAGGAGATACAAAGACTCAAGGAGCAGAATCGACAAATAGACCAAAGCCAAACACGATGGCTTACGGATCTCTTAGACACCCTCAAAGACATAGAGTGGCAAGCGACCGAGGTGTACATCGGAGATGAGGTACCAGGCGTGACCAATACCATCAACCCAGACCATCTTCGAGATATGGCCCGTAGGATGCCGCATGCCATACAACAAGCGTCAAAGGTCGCCTTCGTGCAAAGATTCCTCAGGACACTACACTTTGAAACGATCAAGGACCGCCATGCGAGGATCGCGAAAGCCCACGAGAGGACTTTTACCTGGACCTTTGAGAAAATGATGGATACGACAACCCATCCTTCACATAGCCGCGCAATCGTTAATTGGCTGCGGGGACAAAATGGCAGCATATTTTGGATCTCTGGCAAACCGGCATCAGGGAAGTCAACGTTTATGAAATATCTACTCGCTCACCCGCAGACCCAAGAAAACCTCAAAATATGGGCTAGAAGCGAGAAGCTGGTTATGGCCAGTCACTTCTTCTGGGGTGCCGGAACTAACATGCAGAACTCTACGCGTGGCTTGCTCCAATCTCTTCTCTATGGCATATTCACCCACATTCCGGACCTGATTCCTATCGTATGCCAGCAAAGGTGGGAAGCGATCATGCGCGACAAACCCGGCGACAGTCCATGGTGTGTGGAAGAGCTGTTGGAGACGTTCAAGACTCTGATTAGCCAGACTGTATTCCCAACCAAATTCTGCTTCTTCATTGATGGTCTGGATGAATGCACAGGGGACCATTCCGAGTTGATGGAACTGTTGAACTCTCTAGTTCAAACCAATGTCATAATGTGTCTCTCTAGCCGACCATGGAAGGTGTTTGAAGACGCATATGGAGAATCGGCCGACCGGAAGTTATACCTGGAAGAGCACAACCGCGAGGATATCCACAATTACGTTCAGAGTGAAATTGAACAACATTCAGCTTGGGGACCACTTGTCAGAATCGATTCACGGACCAGCGGCATTATTGATGAAATTGCCGATCAGGCTGAGGGTGTTTTTCTCTGGGCGGTTCTGGTGGTGCGCTGTTTCGGTGAATGGTTGACGAATGGAGATACCTTGTTCTTCTTGCAGAAGAAGCTTAGAAGAATCCCTATCACCCTTGAGCTGCTCCTCAGGTCCATGATTGACTCGATCGACCCGATCTATACTTCGTATTGGATGCAGGTATTCAATGTTGCGCTGACTGCCCCTGAGCCCTTACCCGTGATGCCATATGCCTCATTGGAACGAAAACTCGAAGATGACGATAATGTTAGTCCACAGGAGAATAAACCTCTCACCTACAGAGACATCGTCCTACGGGCTCACCAACTTGACAGACAACTTAATTACATATGCAAGGGATTACTGGTAGTGTATCATCGCCGTAATGAGGAAGACGCCCTGCGCTACCAGGTGGACTTCTTGCATCGAACCGTCCGAGAGTTCTTCTCAACAAATGACATATTGCAAGGCACAAATAGCGTCCTTCCAAACTAAGGTATAGAACATAAATGTGTTCTATTATTATAACTGTTTTGCTGCTTTTATATGAAACAATACGTCACGCGCCATGGTTTGTTATTCTCGTCCATACCATTCTTTGGTAGATACCTTCACACCTTACGCAATCAACACTTTTATATACCGGTAAAAGACCTTGGAGCGACACGTTGTTCGACATTTACGCCCTAAGGATCTTTCCGCATCTCCCGCGCCCTAGCCCTTCAATAGTCTGCTGCTCGGTGCAAGGGCTAAATGATAGAGCTAAAACGTTCCTGGAGGGCAGGTGGACCATTTGGCACACGCTGGGATAAGAATTCCCACTTTATATGATTGGTGAGCGGATTAGCTGCTAGCTAAAGGGTTTGAAATAAGTAAAACAATTGCGACGTTGTGATGCCTGGAAGAGGATAGTCATTCAAGCAATTTTCCCCTCACGTCAGAGCAGCACTTGAAGCAGTCATCGGATAGTAAGGGGTGGTGGAAATAGCGAGGAAGGGGACGGAATACTAATTGAGGGGATATGGATTGCTAGACCAAACTGAATATGAGTTGAAAATATTGCCAATGTTTGAAATATAGGCAATGGAAGGAGAAGTCCGGGGTGGATCAACCGTCGAGCTACTCTAAAGGAATACAGTGGCGAGTGGAACAGCCTGGTAAATTCAAAGCCGGATGTCCAAGGGTACTCGCCCGACCTTATATATATGTACATCAATTACTTTATGTGGTTTTCCCCATAATATTGGGGTACTATGATCAAAATTCAAATCCAAGCGTTTGGCGGTTCTGTTCGGTTTGTTGTTTTTGCTTGTTAATGCAGAGTCGTAGGCTCATTTATGGACAACAACTATTTGAGGCGCTGAACATAGGTGAGACGATCACATTCCCCTAGGTACTCTGAATTGCCTTAGTGCTAGTTCATCAGGTCGGTTGATTCTAGAACCGTTTTCGTAGCCTCATGGCTGATCGTCACCCCACTGTGGGTTTACTCCTGAGCAGATTGACCGAGTACACATTCTGCGCCTCGCTCGTGGGCTCCGTATGTTCCGAAGAAATACTCCGTTTATACACATATGATGTAATGTTATCTTCAGTTGAAACACCACAGAACGATCCCAGCAGGTGTACAACCAAGATTGGGTTGACTATCTATATCTCGACTCGAGTTATGGTGTTACGGCCCAGGCAACCTCAAATGGCCCCTAGTTCAACTCCAACCCCAGACTATAGTTGGCCGACACACACTAGAGAGCGACCATACATTTAGTAAACAAGCTAATCACGAGCCAGGGAGTAAACTATAAACCTACTCGCTTTACTCCGTGCTGTTCATGGAGAAAAGGAGAACATCAGGGGGGTAAGTTCGAGATCTGCACCCGCCAAGAGCTTCCAAGCATATCATTACCATGTTGGCACAAATAGCGCCAATCAGACAGACTAAGGCTCAACGACACCCACAATTTCTCCACGTTCGAACTCGGGTCTAACTCGCCTTGTCGGCACAACCAGTTGCGCGGATTCCCGGAGGGATCCGAAGGAATAGAGAGCACACCGCTATCGTGCGTCCCTGACCGGCATTGCATGGTGAATATGCACCATGTGTAGCATTTGGAGTTTATGGTCAATGGTTGGTATACAGATAATTTAAACAATAGTTGAGTCGATGTGAGGTTGACGAAAGAACGAGGGAATATCTTGTTGCCTGTGTTGACCCCAGATCCATTCACCCACAATGCCTCACGTTCCTGATTGAGTTACAGCCCTGAAAATCATACCAATGGTTCAGGTACTATTGGCGTCCAACGTACGTAGCACCCATCCACAACGGTGGAGTACCGAGATGGACTTCCCGAGTATATATAGAAACAGGCCTTATATAATCGAGTGTCTTGAAAGACATATAAGGAGCCCAAGGAACCCCTTTGATCTCTTTCTCAACAGTTCGGACAACCTCAAAGCAAGAAAGACAAATAATCCATCTTACAAAACTTTTTTTTTCAAACCTCCAAACCCAAACACCATCAAAATGCGTTTTTCCTTCCTCGCCGCTCTTACCCTTATCAGCGCTGCCATTGCCGCTCCCCAGCAGCAGGGTGGTAACGATGCCGCTCAGAACACCGTATGTTAACCATGTGGTCTCAATATGGACCAGGATACTGACAATGTAATAGCTTGCTATCGGTGCTCCCTGCAAGAAGGATGGTAGCATGGGAATCTGTCAAGGTGGATTCTGCTTGGTAAGCTTTCAGCCCTCTGCCCAACTTGAGTCACCAGAAACTAATGCAATATACAGCAAGACGAGAAGGCCGACCAGGGCGTCTGCCAGCAGGCCCAGAACTAAGTCCACCGAATCGACTGATCTAAATTGAGAGAGGAGGGGATCGAGTTTATCCCGGGGTAGCCATCTGGAATAAACCTGTACATATGGCGTCAACATCTGTTAATTGTCCAGTCTAATCAACAATGCCTCTTGAACCGTTCCTCCGTAACTGTAAACCTTCTTAATATAAAGACTAGATTAGATCATGACCCGTCAAAGCGAATTCGTTGCATACGAGACCAGTAGCAGTGGTAAGCGGCTCAGATGGCCCTCATGACTTTCGTCTTGTCGGCGACATCGACCTGAACCTTCGGTTTAGAATTATATTGTGTGAGATCAGTGTACCTAATAATGTCGAGGTGCTCGAGCTGCGTGGCGAGATACAGGTTCATTGGTTTTGTTCGACTAAGCTTATCATATACTAGCACACCTGATAGATTAAGTTGCAGGCGTGCCTTACAGTAGCCAGACAGAGTAGGATCATTGTGTACATGGAATTGGGGCCAGCCTTCTTTAATATACCAGGGACCCAGGCCCGAGGGGCAAGGATCATAAATCGTAGAGAACTATTTTACTCCCCCACACAAAATTCCATGTAGGGAATTAAAATGTGTGGGATTGCCCCATACCGAGGTCGTAGAAATTTTGTACAGTAATGGACCTCTGGGTATCAGTATCCCAACACATGCAAATGCTCACTTTTCACAGCCCAGGATTCCAGACGGATGTATTTGTTACTATGGTAAGTGAAGATCTTACATGTTTTACTCCCTATTGCTAAACAAATTAGTATGGGTAGAAGAGTGGCCACCGGCCAATCCCGGCTGTTGAATGCGACCTCCAATTCCCTTTCCCTTCTTGCCTCTCTCTTTGGTTTGCAGGGTAGGAATAAGATATACAGCACGTGCGAAAGCTAGCATTCTACTGCTGCAAAGAAATACCTGGATTGCGCCATCTTTCCCCCTAGCCATATAACAGCCATATGAACGGAAACTTTCGAGTGGCTTTACAAAGCCGAGAAAAAGGATTGTAGCTACGTACTATAACATCTTATAGTCTAGCTAGCACAATGTATTTAGACCTCTTCCGTAATAATTACTCGAGAATAATATACAATTCATATCGCGATGCAGGTACAGAGTAAAATCGATGAAGTATTCGAATTGACCATATACCAAGTCACGGCCCAAGCCCAGCCCATGTCATGATCACTATATCCCTTCATCCAGCTCCCATGTCTTACTCTTAGTATTGCATCCGCCGTGGGTCCAATGGTTCGGGACACACTCAGTGGTGGCACTGCAGTCGTTGTCCTCCTTGCAGCTGGCAAATCTGCCATTCTGCAGCCAGCACCACGGCATGCCCTTCTCCCACTCATCGTTCGTCCGCTTCCCAGTTTTTTCGTTGCAGCTGCTCCAGCAGGTTTTACCTAGCCCGGTCTTGCCACCCTGAGACGCACACCCACCGGACAGTGGAACAACACAGCCCCATGATTCCGCGCACTCAAAGTCGGTTGGACAGTCGGATTGCTTCAAACAATTGGCATACGAATCGCTGCCGCTTTCAGCTATCCAGCACCAGGGATCGTTCTTCGCCCAGTCGCCGCCAACGGGCAAGCCCGTGCCTGGGTCGCATTTGTTCCAGCACTTGCGCGAGGGCATGCTGGGCCCCTTACCGACCTTGCTGCAGCCGCTGGCGGACGTCGCGGATGGTAGGGAGCTTGTCTTCGAGGTCTTGGTACTTGTCGTTTCAGAAGACGTGGAGGAGGGTTGCTTTGGAGAGCTGGTAGGTTTTGGCGGCCGTTTGGTCTTCGAAGTATTGGTACGCTTTGCCTTATGTGCGCCGCCGTCCTCTCCCTGGGGATCATTTGGGTCCACTGTAGGGCAATATTCTACGCCTGTGGTTGTCGTGGTGGCCGTGACATCGCATCCCACAGCCACCAGACTTTTGGTGGTAGTGCAGGAGGTTGTGGTTGGGCCCTCGGTTTTGGAGTCGCATGAGACCCAGTAGTTTGTAACCGAAGAGCTAGTGCATGAGTCTTTGTCCTTAGGGTCCTGTGGAGGGGGAGGAATTGGGGGAGGATTGGGGTCGTTTGGATCAGAGAATCCGTTGTCGCCACCACCACAGCCATGCTTGCAACCGCAAAAACTGTCAGAGCACAGATGGCCGCAGTTCTTTCCTCTGCAAACAGGCGACCCAGGGCCGTGTCTCACTGTGATGGTGGGTATGCGTGGGAACCTGATTCTGTGATGGCTGCCACCCTTGCCCTTGTCCTTGTCGTCGTTGTCCTTGTCGTCGTTGTCCTTGTCATCCTTGTCCTTGTCATCCTTGTTCTTGCCATCCTTGTCTTTGTCATCTCTATCTGTGTTATTATTCTCATCATCGGTGTTTTCCTTAGGTGGGATATAGATGACGGTGGTCTGGGGCCAGGGAGGCACAGTCACACTTCTTGTCACTGGAGGATGCAAGACACCCGTTTGCGACAATGGATTCGGATCGTTAGTAATGGTGACAATCACCGGAGGGAAACGTGGCTTCGGCTTGATTGTCAGTCTTTCGTCCTCGTCAAGTGGAATAGTGATATTGATATTGGCCATGGGCAGATCGGTTGCCGTAACTGTGAGTCTTCGCGTTAGTCAAGTCTCATTCCAAGGAATTTCGTGGAAAGCCCTACCTGGCGGAGCAATGATGGTGGTCTCCTGTAGAATGCGTGTGACGGTGGTAGTGGTGATTACCTCCCCATTGGACCTTGTTATCAATGTCTGAGTTGGCCAAGCCACATCCAGCGTGGTGACATGGGGCAGAGGAGTGATAACGGTGGTGGAGCTAAGAGGATAGTTGGGGAGGACGAGAGCACAAGGTGCTAGGCATGTCACCTCCGGGTTCTCTTCCGTCCAAATGCTGGAATCTACGTAGACAACGGTTTGGTTCTCGGGGGAGTTGTTACCACCCCGAGGACTGTTTGCGAATGACTGAAGATCAACTGCCCAGTCTGATATGCCGCCCATGTTGAGTTGGCGGTAATGCTCGGTCCGAGTTCTCTTGATTTCAGTGTCCATGTAAGCCACCCATTCCGTGGAGTCGTAGACAAGGATACTGCTGTCGCTGGACGCATCATAGGTCTTTTTGGCAGTCGGATCCTCTTCCAAAATCCTGTTGATCTCCGCGTCGGAGATATAGCCTGCTGTAGTGGTGCATTTCCCAGGCTTCGCAGCGGACTCGGGCCCGACGTATTTGCACATAGGATCAGAGCAACCAGGCTCAGTCATCTTGAACGACCGGCCATAGCTACTCACCCCAACAATTATTTTGGAAGATGGCACTCCGGCCTTGGTAACCATGGACAGAGCAGTATTCGTCTCGGTAAGATTGACATGAGAGCGAAGGCAATCTCCACTTGGACATCCTGGCATCGAGTTCTTGTTGCCGTAGTCCCACTGGCCATGCAGGTCGTAGGCCATGAAGACAATGTAGTCTACCACCTTTGAAATCTCCTCGATTGGGAAGCCTCTTAGATACCAGAACGAGGCTGGCGCAGCAATGGCAACGCTTTTATCAGAGGGTAGCTTTTCTCGCACCATCTTCAAGAATTCCAGATATCGCTTCCCATCATCGCGGTCACCGGGAGGGATACCGGGGATGTCAGGAGCTCCCGGATACTCCCAGTCAAAGTCCACTCCTTCAAGGTCGTTTTCGACAATGAAATTAGCCACATTAGTGGCAAATACCTCTCGGTTCTCAGCCGACACGCCTTTGCGGAAGATTGGGAAGGAATCCGCTCTTGTGGAGAAGGACCATCCACCGAATGTCAGGATACGGTTGATGGAGCCCATGTTCTTCAGCTTATTAAATTGACTATGAACCATGGATACATCCACCTCGTAGCTCTCTGTTATCTCCGCAAAGGCAAAATGGAGATGAGTGTGGATTGCTGTATCGAAGCTGGTAACGTCCATATTCAGACAGCCACGCTCAGCATTCCAGGCCTCAAAGTAGCCGATGCTGATAAACTCATCCGGGCCCTTGTTATTATTCACAATATCGGTACCACAGTTGGAGATGCAGCCATTTGTGTTAGGAGCCGCTGTACCAGGGGCCCCAGTGGAAGACTTGCTCTCGGTGCAGAACTCATCGGTAATACCACACTGACCCCAAACGTCACAGCAGGCGTTGAGCGGACAAGGATTGAGACCCTCAAGGTCATTCATGTCCTTTGGCCTTGTTGTCCCTGGCACTTGTGGGCCACATACAGCGTTGTCGACAATAGAGGGCATCGGAGCTGTGCCTTCGCTGAGACAAATAGTTTGCTGGGACTGGATCCGGTTACATCCACTCCACCCCCAGGTTTTCTTGTTGAATCTTTCGAGATCCTCTTGTTTGAGGCCGTTGGCAACTGCTAATTTGTGGCAAGATTCATCCGTCTTGACAACATACGAGGCGCAAGTTCCATCCTCGTTCGGCTTCGGCCTCAGGTCGGGCAATGTACCCGCTGAGCAGCAAACATGCTGCTCCGGCTGCAGTGAGGAACAGAGTTTCTTGTCGGGATTGAACTTGGTAAAATCTGCCGGAGAGAGTCCGCACCTTTCTGCCAGCGCCCCACAGGAGTCTCCAGGAACAACCTGGATCGTGCGGCAAATGGCTCGTCGTTGATGAGAATGAGCTTGCTTTTGATGAGAATTCAAGCGGCCTTCTCTGGCGATCTGTCGACTCGACGATTCGGAGAGGCGGGACGATGTCGCATCATCCTGCATATGCAGGACGGATTGTGGGAGCTCCTTCACGCCGTCAAAGTTAGTCTGGCACTCCCCGTCGACCCAGCCCCGGACAATGCGCTGCACAGCCGCGAGGTCACCGCTGGCATCGACGACGATACCAATCGCTTTGTTGGAATTTTCTCCACAATACTGCAGGGCAATTCGGCCGACCAAATCCTGGGATTCGATATGATCGGTGAACTTCTGGAATACAGTGGTAGCGGCGTCCGAGTGCTGAACCCCCGGTCCGGCGTACACTCCAATGAGGGACTTCCCATGGTAGCTATACGCAGTCGTCGGTGTCTCATTCTCTGAGGCTAGGAGCGCCTTTCGCACATGTTCCAGAGCGGACTTTACGCCTGCAGATGGTAAAGACGCAGACGTATTCCACCAGCCAATTTGCAGGGTGACTTCGTGATCAGTAAACCCAGACGAGATCAGAGCCTGAAACTGAGAGACCTTAGCAGCCGGGTAGCTTTGAGATGCAGAACAGGCGCGAATAGCAGGATTTGAGGGATTATACAAAGAAAAGTCTAAACGCAGAGTTTGATTGCAAGTGGCCAGTTGATCCACACTGCTATAGACCGCCCATTCGGCCGGAGATGGGATTTCGCTGCAGTCCCTTGGACAGGGTTTCCACACCTGAGACCAGGCATCAAAACTGGGTTCTGCAGCAACCTGGATAGAACGTGTCAGGGACAGAGACAGAGCCAAGAAAAAGAATGGCGAGGGCATTATGCCCCGAATCAAAGAAAAGTAACGACCCAGAGAAAAGAGAAAGAGCAATAAAAGAAAGGGAAACGAAAATATTAATGAGTGAGCAGACTTGGATGAAATGAACGACGGCATAGTGAAGAATGAGCTGGGGACCAAGCCTGGCTTTATGTCGCATACAAAATGAGCTTCACCTCACACATCCTCTCCGGCCGATTGTGAGGGCAATCCAGTCATTTGCCAAGCCTTGATCAAAGCACAATGGAGTAAACGGCTCCGACGAGCTATTGCTCCAATCCATTCCACAAGTCGATAGTAGTGGTCTGATGCAATTGATCCCTGTCCGTGACTATTGCATACTAAGTAACGGCTATACTACTAAAACAAACCCAGGTAAAATCTCTCTTATCGTGTACGTAATACTACCTGCCCCCCGAAGCCGTTGCATTTAGGGTCATTTCTATAACAAACGGGGGCACTTGCTAGCCGCCAAACCAGGCTCCTGAAGATCTGTCGTGCAATGCTACTTGAACTACTGAAATGATAAATCTGCGACAGCTTATGGGCTTCCCAGTTGTCTCTGTTGCCGGCTCTTTCTCTTCCGTTTCTGCGTAAAGGATTTTTACCTTTAGACGAAGGGATAGAAATGCCAAGGATATCCAAACTGAACTTGATACTACTTAACTAAGGCTTGGCACATTAGCTTCTCCACATTAATTAAACTATAGAACCTTGTTACGGGAAACGGAGCTGCTCACCAAAACCTAGAACGATCTTCCAAGATGGACAGGTGCGTTCGGTGTGTGACACTATGCACTACCCCCACCGTGCTAATTCAGCCTTCCGAGCATGCACATGTTTCCAGGAACGCCCAATGATCTCGCATCACATACATTCTCCATAATTGGGCCCAAGTCGCACAATGCCTTAACGGACCTATTCCATGACGGCGAACCTAATGTTTGAAGCGTAGGTAGGCACTGAATAGCGCTCGATGGCAGGGTGCCGGTGGAGCAAGACCTAGCAGCCATGGACAAAAAGGCGTACCAGGGGATTGGACATTGTGGAAGGGGCATGCCAATGGTGGTAGGCCTTCCAGCAGCTTTGCATGGATCTATCTACAACAGTAAAAACCACCACTTGGCTTCGCACAGGCCCCGTATATCGTCTGTTTCCCAGTCAGGTGTAGCAGGGTAGCATTAGGATGTGGAATTGACAAGGCGGACCCACTGACTTCATAACGTCACAACGCGCTAGTCACAACATACTATTTGTTAGCAATCCCTGCTTGTGCTCTTCCTATACTGGGATATCTATTGGTGAGCTACAGTGCTGCTGTGACGCCGTTATTTCCGGTGGAAATTTCACCTGTAATAGCGCAAGCGGAGGCTCCATAGCCTCGTTTTTTAAGCCAGCTGCTCATCTCCTGGAAGACTAGCTTTCACTGTGTTAGATAATACCTACATGGGTTTCATTATACTAGCCAAATGATGTGTAATGGGAAATGCTCGGCATAGCAACGCTGAAGGCAGAGGAATGCCTCGTAGCAGTTACTCCTGATCCCCCTGAACACCCATTCTGTGAGCCTGCTAGACTGTTCTATAACTTCTGTACATACTTTGAACCGGCTAGTCGTCTTTGAAATATGTAGTATTGTCTCCTTCTTTTAAAAGGGACAGAGCCAGCATCTCAGCGGCTCCTTTGGCCTTTCTTGACGCTCACTGCCTTGTACTTAGTACCAGTCCCTCATTTCAGGCATATTTGCTCTTATACTATTCATTCGTTCTCTCTCTTCTTCTTTCTTTTTCTGTTTCTTTCTTTATTTTTTTGTGTGTGTAGGGGGGATTATTTTCCTCGATCCAGCACATCGACAATGGCTCCTAGAACCCCAATCACTCGTTTCCTTTCCTTTTTCCTTTTTGCATTTGTTGCACTCCTATGCATCTACCATGGCACTCAGTCTGGTAGTCTCCCCCTGACCACCTATGCTAAGCGCTCACTGCCCGATGGTGCGACCATCCAGCCCCGGCTGGACCTTGGTACTGAGCTTCATCTCCTATCAAAGCGTGCTCCTCCTAAGAACAGGGCCGAGGCAGCTGAGAAAGGCAGAGGGTATATGTGCCAGCTAGAGGACATAGAACCAATTGATTTGCCTTCCGAGCGTACAGATTCTCAAGCGTTCAACAAAGATTGGTCTCCACGACCTTACGGATTGAGCAACGGCGAGCCTACCGAGACAGGATCAATAATTCCAGTGGCATTGGCCGCGAAAGGTCTACCCATTAATATAGGAGATCGAGGTCTGAAGGGGTTGATCTATGAGCAGCGTGAGCAATATAAAGTTGATAACTCATACTATGCGGTAAGTCGCCGAGAGATCTCCTAGGCAATAAATTATAGTGCGGCTTACTCAATTTCTTTCAGCCTACATTTGGATTCTACAAGGCCAGTATAAGCACCAAGGCGGGCTACATCTCCGCAGAAGAAAATATAAGTCCAGCCCACATGATTGCCGAGGATATGCCGGGAAACCCCTCCCCAGTCATTTCTAGGTTATCTGATGTTTACTTTTTGATGTGGAAGGAAGTGGCAGGCAAGTCGGAGGCCGAATTAAAAAATATCAAATACTTTGTCCGCCACCATGTGATTAACGGGAACTCTTTGGATGTTGCTCTGGAGGTGGCCAGTGGAAAGCCTCTTCCACCCAGAGAGAAAAATAAGCCTAGGGACACGAGCATGGTCGAAGAATGGCCGGGTAAGTCCTATGACATGTCCACTGATGATGGTAAGGCGATCTTGGGGACTCCCAATGGTGTCGGTGTAGCCCGTTTCCTCATGGACCACAAGCTAGAATTGGGAGTTAAGGCCCCCAGCAAGGTGACTCTCTTCAAGACTACTGGTCACACAAATGCCGACACCAACCAGCCAGAGGACTGGATCCATTTCCTATTCGAAATCAGCCCTGTTCAGAAGAAGAAGCGGAGGGGAAGGAAGTAAACAATGGGGGCTAGCTAGATCTCCCAACGCCTTTCATATTCAAGGGGAATTTATTCTCTAGTTCGGAGCCAAGGGGACGAAAGATTTTCAGACTAGGAGCTCCAGGATGGAGTGCAGAGTTTCAGTCTAAGTAAATTTAAGTGGGCTGTTTCTCCTTTCGTGCTTGGCAGACATGGATGAGTGGGAGCCCTGGCAACTTATTTAAACGCTTCCTCCCTCGCGAACATTCACTTAAGCTTCTTCTCTTGTAACGCTTTTTATCTACTGCATTTGAAATAACAATGGGCACCTTTGAAAACCTCCCCTCTGAAATCATTATACGTATTATTCATGATGCTGCTGATTTTGTTGGCCTACAAAGTCTGCTGGTAGTTTCACCGCGGGTTCATGCTGTTTTTGAGGCTCAGCCGGACAGAATCACGGAGGATCTTATAGTATCAAACCCCATGACTACGATGCCTGAAATTCGAAATCTAATCCGATACACGGCCCTAGCTCCCACGGTACATCGCTCCAGTCTCGACAACTATATCGGGGTAATGTGTGAGAGTACGTCCAGTGTTCTCCCTCGAGACATGAGCTTTGCCGAACTACATCAACTAGTTCAGATCGCTGCGCAGGTTCAGCGTTTAGCATGTGTATGCCTTTCTACCATGCAGCAAAACTTTATCTCTGCGGTGGGGGCCACTCCCGCTGGCTCCCTGTGTGGTGCTGTTCGAGCACAGAAAGCGAGCGAGCCTTTTTCATGGATTGAGGAATACCGGGTATACTGGGCTCTGTGGCATCTAGTCTACTATTCTATTCTCTGTGAGACTGCGCTGTCACTGCCGGCAGATTCGATACAAAGGATACATAAGTCTGCCTTCCGGAATCAAATGGGGATACGCAGGAATGAATATATCTGGACGGTGGCCGCAGTTCTCTCGGACTTGGGACTACATCCCTCCTACGGGGACTCTGAACAGCAGGAGCCCTCAAAAGCCTTCTGGGATCTCCCGGAGGAGACACCCATACCTTTATTCACATCCTTTGCGTTCGGCTTTGAGAATTACCTCACCTGGAGCCCTCAACCAGTACCGGAAAGTACCCCCGTTATAAGTATCTGGAGTCGCGGGGTGGATAGTTGTGACCATTCGTCAGTGCAGACGGGAAGGTTCTCCTCGTATAGCAAAATACTTCTGCGGGGCATTCCAAGTTCTGCCGCGATGCTAGATATGCGGCCATTTCGACGACTTGGGGTTCTTCTGTGGGACACGTGGCGTGTATTCTCAGTTGGGCTTATAACAAAACCGCGCCGAGGGGTCATTCCGACCCCAGATGGAGGATATCTTGATTCTGATTCTGATAATAGCCCTCTTTTGACTATACAAGAGGATGCGTCGATATGGCTGGCGATGGTCGGTAAGACGCTGTGATGAACTATATGTGAAGATACGGCTTTAGTTAGTTGGTTTTCTTTTCACTTAGGAAATAGAATACCAAACGGGGAATACCAACATAGTGGCTCGTCGATATAAATGCTAGTAATTCTATATAACCGGCTATTCAGCCATGTAGACCTCACCAAAGCCCACCTAATCTCAGCCCAGTCCACGGGAAGTAGGCAAGGTGGAGCTGGAAATGGCTCAATGGCTTGAGAACAGGTATTCGTCTCCCCAAGCGACAGAGGGCTGTGGAACTTGGAAGTGATAGTCCCCATGGATAATTTACCTACGTTAAGGACACAACAGGATGGGTTTCCTCCTGTTTTAGAGGACGGTCTGTTGAAAGCAGTTCCACAGTTCACTACGTACGACCTTCCTCTTCCATGATGAACAAGTCAGTTGACATCTTTGGCAATAGGTCTGCCTTTCAATCTATCTAGCTCGTGTTTAGAAAACAGGAACAATGACTGCTCTCGGACCACAGCGCTATGGGGTTTAACTTATTCAGCAGTCAAAAGCCGATATTATAAAGTCTAATTACTAGAGAGAGTTCCTTGAGTCAATTAACAATGCTAGTAATAATATCTAAGCTGTAGCTGGCGGTGCTAGCTTTGAGAACATAATCATCTCCATTGTTAAGCCATGGCCAAATGCGACTGCAATCACTTTGTCAGCTCCCTTGCCAGACGTAAATCGGTCCCCCTGTTGTTCTTCGTCTTTCACCCCACTCTCACGCTCTTTTTTGAGTCTATTCAAGATGCTGATCACAGTGCTGGATACAGTGTTACCGCCATCACTATATGCCTCAAAGGCCTTGCGTAGGTTATACGACGACAACCCCAGTACCGTCTGCGCAGCAAGAAGAAAAGCGTATCCGCCGGGATGAAAGGCCCAATCGTAGATCCCAGGGTTGTAATTACTGGTCTCAGAGGCCACGCCGGGCGTCGATGTGACTAGATTGGTAAAGCCCCCTTGAATGGATTGGCCTATGACAAGGGGAATCTTCTTGTCGATTTTGGCCACATATCCTGCCAAACATATGAGTTAGCATCATCATTGATTACATGCAGCTGAGAACGCACCATTCGGGCCGATTTTGTATTCCCCTAGCCCTTCAGACCCTTCCAAATGCGTTGTCTCGCAATTCAACACATCCCAGATAGGGACACGTTCCTCTCGCTTGACCCCGATGCCGTTGCTGAGAACAAGCGCAGCCGCACAGTCTCCAAAGAGCCCGAGGGCCACATTTGGTCGTTGCTCCTTGCTCATGGAGTCCAGCTCTGTCCGCGTAAAGATCGTAGGCAGCTCACAGGAAATGATGAGGGCTCTTGCCGGCTTTCCCTGCTGCGTGGCACCAAGAAGCATCTCCTGTGCCACGCGGATCGCCGCAAGGCCACCCCCACAGCCTACCCCATGCAGGAGGACTCGGCGGGTGTTGTTGCGCAGGCCTAACCTTTGGCAAACTGGCCCATCAAACCCGGGGTTGGAGGTATTAGTACAGGTCACTGCGACCACGTGGGTGATCTCTGCAGGCAGACCACCCCAGTCCTCAATAGCTTTGTTGCAAGCATCCACCGCCAGTGGGATGCCATATTGTTTAAATATGACATCGCATTCCCTGATGGTCGGGACCTGATGTTGGTGCCAGTACTCGTGATCCGGGTCCAGCACGCTGTAACGATACTCTATCCGACTCTTGCGGTTGATTTCCAAGGTTTTCTGTAACCTATTCAGAGTAGGGATTAGTGATTCAACGATACCCATCAGAAGAGAGATTATTGCTGGGCTTTTCAGGCTTACGCCGGAGTGGGATCATAATGTCGCAGAGCTAACGCCTCCGCAAACTCAGGTCCCTGCTTGGATGGGGGATATTCCACCCCAATTCCCACCACAGAAACAGCCGGTTTCTGACCAGACCCGAGTACATCAGTTACAGTCATGATGAATCAACCGTGGCGGACAACAGAGAGTGTAGCCAGAAACGTTTATCAGTGAATATCAATGTTGCTGGGAAGCAATGCACAGCATTTCCAAGTCCAGCCGGTTCGGGCCTTTTTAGCTGGCATCGCCCAGGAGTCAACCAAATGTTTGTACATGTTACATTGAGCTTGATTCAGGGTTATCTGAGCCCGTCCCACGTTCTAGATCCCCTTTCTGATGCAAACGGATGGATTAACACGGCTTACCATACTTCCATCGTTCACTATGTAATGATAGTCATCACATATCATTCGATCAGCTTCTTGAATTAGCGTAATTAACCGCGCAAGAGTGGGTCGATGAAGGTAAGAGATAACATCCATTTAGACCTTATTCATAGTATGACGACGTCTTGGTTGCTGGGGGAGGAAACTGCTAGATAGATACAACCCTGTTGATGAAGTGCTACTCTCCAGTTACACTGAGCTTCCGTTTTCGGACGTTCTTGACGTCGCAGACTCAGGCTGATCAGCCTCCATAAGGCGCCGCCATATCTTGCTTAGCCGCTTGCGCATTGCTTCAGCTCCACAGTCAAAAGCGCCGGTTGTACTCCGAGTACGTCCTAACGGCAGAGCGAACAATCCACCGAAGAAGAACGGTGTGCGAGAAGCGCTGCTTATCGCACTTGTCCTGTACCTTTGTCTGTATGGTCGACCATTATTACTCTTAGAGGGGTAAATGCAACGATGTCTAATCAAGAGCATAGAGTCGGTGAGATGTGAAACCCCAAAATTTAATCATTGATCTACATCACAGTTCAGCCCAAAGAGTTACATGCCGATCACACCATCGCCCCTATGGAGATGCACATCAACCAATAAGCGTGAACAGCTCAAGGTGCTCGCAGTAGGTCCACTACAGCGTGATGTTACATGTATGTACATATTCTACTTTTAAATTTCTGTTATATAATGTAGCTTTCGCCACTGTATTGAGAATTAAGTACAATACAGGCTTTATAAATAAGGTTTGCTAGAAAGAATTCCATAACGTAAAGGGCCTCAGAAATGAACCGGATATAAGTTGCGTGGTATGTGTGCTCCGGGGTTATGTAGTTATGTACATATTTCCTATTAAATAACCATCAATTCCACAACATATCTTTCCAGTAATGAGAAATGTGGAGTTAATCTGATACAAGCCCTTGCACTGAGGGTTAAGTATGTCAATTCCATAACAGTAAGGACGTGCCGGAATAAGGCTATCAGTGCCAACATCAACATCTCTTGAAGTTTACTATCCATCACAATTACATCTTCCATGTACTATACGATCGACAGCTTCAGAGAGCTCGGGGAATTCTTACTACATCCGAAATACATACATATCTATATTCAACATGGCACTATCCCAGACTGAGAATGTAGGGCTCGAGGCCAGTCATCAGCAGCCGCACATAGTGACTACTGTAGGTGAAGATGAAGACTATCTCAAGTGGAAGCCCGGACGGGAGGAATTGTTGATCCTAGGTTGCCTCGCCATCGTGTCACTGGTTGTGGCCCTCGACGCCACCATTCTTGTCCCGGTTCTCCCGGTAAGCTTATATGACTCTATTCCATCATTCTTTCGCGTCTTATCTGATGAATCATGCATGGTCCCAGACAATCGCGTCAGACCTGCACGGTGATACAAATGAATCTTTCTGGGTAGGCACAGCATATCTTCTTTCATCCGCTGTGTTTCAACCACTCTTTGTTGCCCTCTCGAATGTCTTCGGCCGACGGAGCATACTATTTCTATCATTAGTCCTATTCACAGCAGGGACATTGATCTGTTGTCTCTCCCATGGAATGACCCAACTCCTGATTGGCCGCACTGTTCAAGGAGTTGGGGGCGCGGGCATCCTCTGCTTGACCTTTGTCATCACGACCGATATCATCCCCCTCCGTCAGCGCCCGGCATACTCGTCCATTATCCAGGTGGCATTTGTGGTGGGAACAGTGACCGGCCCCGTTATCGGTGGATTGCTCATAGACCACAGCACCTGGCGCTGGGTCTTCTATTTGAACTTTCCATTTATGGGCGTCGGACTAATCATGGTCCCGTGGGTTGTGAACCTACGGAGGCCAAGGCAGGAAGGGCTCACCCAGCAGCTCCGATCAATTGACTGGGTAGGAGGCCTACTATTTATTGCTAGTCTCTCAAGCTTCTTGATAGGCATCACATGGGGTGGTGGTCAGTTTCCCTGGCCCAGTTGGCGCACATTGCTTCCCATCTTCCTCGGCGTGGTGGGAATAATAATTACAGTTTTCTGGTTGTGGAAGGGGGCACGAAATCCATTTCTCCGTCTGGGCTTATTCCGAGATGTCTCCTCAGGAATGATCTACCTCTGCGCTGTTCTTCAGGGGTTATTGGTAAGTATCCTTGTCTTGGGCGTTTTCTATGTCCCTTTCTCTTCCTCTACCTATTCCTTTCTCAAGATCCTTTCGGTATTTGTGAGTTGACCGCTAGCTTTTGTTAGATGTTCTGCGAGCTCTATTCCCTCCCACTGTACCTGGAGAGCCCAAAAGATATGTCCGCAACAATGACTGGGGTTGCTTTAATGACAATCACTGGATCACTCATGCCAGCCAGTGTTTTGACTGGCATTATCATCACCAAATTGGGTCACATCCGGTGGGCAATCTGGACGGGGTGGGTCATAATTACAATGTCCACCGGGTTACTGATTCTTCTTGGCAACGACACCAAAACGTACGCATGGGTTTTGATCTTTTTGTCTGTGGGTTTGGGCCATGGCTGCATCATTGTCTCGAGCAGCATCTGTGTCCAGGCGCTGGCGGAGGCAAGCGACTCGGCTCAAGCTGCGTCCATGTACACGTTTCTGCGATCCTGTGGGATGTGCCTTGGGGTTGCCGTAGGGACCACCGTGGTGCAGAACCAACTCCGATATCAATTGCAAATTCGTCATCTGCCTGTGGAGATTGCCGAGAATGCCCAGATCTTTATCGCAAGCCTGAAGAACGCCAAGTCATCCTACTCTCCATCGTTCATTTACGGAGTGAATTCGGCGTATGTTCAAAGCCTCCAGAATCTCTTTGAAGTTTTAGTCGCTGTGGCTGGGGTGGGCTTGATTGCAGCACTCTTTCTGAAGCCCGTCAATATGAATAAAAGGTTGGATACCCAGCACGGTTTGCAGCAGAGGGTCGGGTTGGATTCGGGAGTTCAGAAGAGTATCATAGCGGACAAAAGAAACGTTCTGAGATCGGACCAGACATATTCCACCAGGGTGTGAATTAACTGGCATTAACCAGAATACCTAGTTTAGTTCATTTGAATACAAGAACCCGATAAAAAACACTCTTCCTTGGCAAAGACCTTTCTTGAGATACCTCGCCAAATCCGAGGCTCCTACGGCCTCATGATTGGTTCATCTTGGTGAAATCTGTTCCCCAGTTTGCCTTCCACTTGCTCGTGGCGATGACGGATAGAACAGCATCTGACTGGAACGAGGCCTGGGATCCACAGGTCATGTAACTAGATTAGCAAACATGTGAGCACCCGTATTCGACAGATACTGTCTTCACTATTTCATGCTTTATGGGCCTGTCCCCATCGTTTCCTGATCACTTTCTCCCCAAGAACTGTCGTATACAGTTGGTAGCCTCGCTAGATTGAATCCAGTCGGCTTCACACTCTCGATCTTCCGATTTAATATTTCCTCGATAAGAAGGTAATTCTTCTTCTTCTTCTTTTCTTTCTTTTTTTTGGGGGGGGGGTTACAGTAGATTGCTGCGAACAGCACAAGACGATCGCTGGTTCCGGTAAGAATGTTCGGATCAATATATCTGCCATTGCGAGTTTTCTTTTTGAATTTCTTTTTTCCTCTAATTTTGGTATTTTCCCGTACCAGTACATTACAGTAATTCATCTCGTACGAAACACACTGTAAAAGCAGATCACGAAGGACATACATACAGTATGCAGGCGGAATGATTGAGCGATGGTTTCATATGACAACTACTACATATATTACTAGTAAGAGAATTTAAGTCAATCCTGTGCTTTTTGATCAGGGATAACAGGTATGAGCTGTCTAGAGCACACGAGGACACGACTTCCACTTAACATGAAATTTTGTGGGGTCAGGTTCCTAAATTCCACAGAAATGGTCCATGAAATACAAGAAATTGCAATGCGATAAAATGCAACACAGTACAAGTATGATGTATACAAGAAATCACTATTCCCAAAAGGTCTACCATACAACCCTAACTCCGGCTCCATCTATATATATGTACATGATGAATATTTCATACCCCCAAGTCTCCCTCTACACACCATCGCTACAACCTGTCAGTTGTCTTATTTATTTTCGACTCACGAACATTACAATCTCTTGCCAAGTAGAATGAATCTAAACTACCCGATTATGCCCTTCTGCACCTGGACAGCTGTTGGTTCAGCAATCGGATCTCTGATAGCAATTGCCCTCATTTCCCAAATCTACACTTTCCAGGTCGCCACAAAGATCAGTCGCAGAAATGGCTTACCTCGAATATCGTCTCGAGATGTGTTTGGTAAGTGACGCGAGCATCTTTTGTTTTGAGGGTATAGGTTGCTAACAGGCATGGCGCATTATCTCCAGGAATCGGCTTGCTCGGTACAATAGCGCAGCAGATGAAAATCGATAGAGTGTTTGAATGGGCGAGTGACATGTTGAACGTCCCCGGCCGCACTGTCGACATGACCCTTTTTCGCCTGCGATTTATCTGGACTGATGCTCCTGAAAACACACACGCTCTTCTATCATCTCAAGTACTATATTTTCATCCATCATCCCATCCCCCCCTGTCTATAGTTCTAATCTCTCGGTACGAATGCTAGTTTTCGGATTATGGCAAAGGTGACTTTGTGCACAAGTTGCTAGGAAATCTGGGGGAAGGCTTGCTTGTGACTGGTATGTGTCTACGACCGATCAATATATGTGATCCGCAATTCCATTCTTAACTAGAAACTTCTTGTCAAAGTGGATGGAGCGGAGTGGAGGGCGAAAAGAAAAGAACTCCGACCACATGTACACCCGCTCCCCTGCTTTCTGTATAAGCAACATTGACCTGGCTGACTGGATGCCAGCTCTCGACTCTATCCGAAAATGACCGCGAAATCACGGAGCTTCACTTGCGTCCACTCCTGGAACGGCTCTCGCAGAGCCAGACCCCTATTGACATATTTGATGTGATTGATAAACTGCAACTGGATATCGCGATTCACCGATTCGTAGGCCAGTTGACCGATGCTGATGAGGCAGGCTACCAGCGTTTTCGAAAGGCGAAACGAACCCTGGCCGCTGCTGGGACGATCCGACCATTCATCGGGTATGTTCGACATACATATGCCCTACAACCCGGATTTGACTCGTCTGGTGCTCATCTGATAATATAGGCCGCTGGGGTTTCTTGTCAAGCCCATAGAGCGAACAGCGAGGCGCGATCTCGACATATACGTGCAAAAGCTACTCCGGGCGGCGGACCACTCTATCTTCGCCAAGAGTGAGGCGGAAATCGAGGTATGGAATGTTCGTGGCGGGTGCTCGTTAGGTCAATACACTGACTACATGATTTCTGGGATGCAGCACCGCAGGGAGCTGTTGCTGAATCTGATTCTCGCCGGAAAGGTAAGGCTGCGCTCCCACTAGCGCATAATTCTTTTCTTGGGTGTTTTGACATCTCTGGACAGGATCCCACGGTCATCACCATTACATGGGCTATCTACGAACTTTCACGCAACCCGGACGTATTGAAAAAATTAAGATTGGAAATTGCAGACATGTTTGCCATTCCTCCTCCGATCACCCTTTATTGCTTCACTCCCTAGTAACATTGCCTTTTCTTTTTCTTTAGAATTGGGTACAAGCAACTTCCGAGTCTTTCCTCATTTGACCGGATGCCATATCTGAACAATGTCATTCGAGAAACCCTCCGTCTTTACCCTCCAAGTGAGTTCATCCAACTGGAGTCCCAAGCGGTCCGCGTGGAGAAGACAAGAGGCTGATAGTCGAACCCAGCGGGATTCAATTTCCGAGAAGCACTCTGCGACACAACGTTGCCCCGCGGTGGTGGAGCAGACGGCAGAGACCCGGTGCCAGTTCGGCAAGGCCAGGTTGTCGGTACGCATTTTCCTTGTTTATTTGCACGACAAGATATCAATTGTCGTTGTGGTAGTGAAGCAGAGCACTTATCAATTTGCAGTTTTCTCAAGTTTTGGTTTACAACGACGGCCTGAATATGTGGGGTTAGATGCCAACTGTTGGAGACCAGACCGATGGGAACATTGGACACCTCCAGAGGGTACCTATATACCCTGGGGAACGGGCCCACGTACCTGCTTGGGCAAGGCTTTTGGTCAGTTTCAGGTTGCCTATACACTCGTCCGGCTTTTCCAGGAATTTGAATCCGTTTCTGAAGTCAATCCCAGCAAAAGCACGGAAAAAAGGATTAGGTTGGAGGTCCTATCTAAGCCTGCGATGACTATTTCCTGCCGGTTCAATCGCAGTGACCAACTTCGTTGAACGACGCCCGATATGTCGGATCTAAACTACGGGGGCCAATGGGAGAGAATACATCGTATAAGGATGATAAAGAGATCTATTCAAAGAGACTACACAAGAATAGCCGCTATGTTTCGCAATGAACGATCTTACTTATGAACTGTATATATGCGGTCACTACTCTGGACGAAAGTGTATTCGCACGCTTGGCCATTTTAGCCGCGTAGTCAAGAGTAAATCCTAGCTACTAACTAAACTTGGCTCTTCTGTTTCGACACTCCGTAGTAGAGTCAATCCAGGTAGGAGAGGCCATTATATTGCGGGTGGGTACAGGACGCAGAAGTAATATATTCACCTGAGGTGACAGAAAGCATGGTGAGGTTCAGACAAAGAAGTTCTTGGGGGGAAGGGACAGCAGGGGGAATGGCTCACACCTGGCAAAGGAGTTAGCAAAGTTATTGCGGCTCTACGCAGGGGTAATACTACTTGCGGAGAGGGTACGGCCGCTTGTTAGTTAAATAATTGTAGAAAATATTAAAGTGATAGAACTAACATACCGCGTCCAAGTATTGCCCCACAGCACTGCACTATTCTACTACCTCTAACCTAGCACTTACTACAATACACAACAAGCCTGCTAGCCCGAATAGATGGAGTATAGCCAATATATTATGACTAAGATGCACCCACTTCCATAAATAGTTGACAAGAAAGAATGCGTACTTGCACACGTACATATGAGATGGTATATGTCAAAGAACGACATAATTAAATTCCCGAGTCATCCTCAATAGCGAAATCCTTCCCGCTCTGGTAAGTCTCCCAGTTCTGGCAGTTCAAGTGAAGCGAGTTGTAATTAATTTAAGTCTTAGATCTCAGAGTACTACTCCACAAACTGAATAGCAAAGTCCTCCTCTGTATACTACCCAATATGGCAGTGTATCAACTATACTCCGGGGTTATCAGTTACAAAGCCAATAACTAGATAGCTATTTGCTGAAAGTATAGCTGTATTATAGCGGGGAGGATTGTTCATTGTAATATTACCTATACTGTAGATTCCGCTCCCCTACAAGAGAACAATAAAGTTATTATTGTATAAATAAATAGGGTGAGATATAGATAGAGTAGTCTCGATAATAACAAAAATCTATTTATTTACACGAGATAGCTGAAGTTCTCTTATATAGCTCAAGATTAATTATTAAACAAGATATAGTTCTATACAAGAATTAAAGAAATAAATAAGTAATTCTATAATAATTTAATAGAGAAAACAATTAAGAAAGCAGTAAATAGACTTTAAAAGAAGAACTGTTATTATAGAGTGGCTGCTATAGGCCTCCGTAGACGCTAACCGCTTCTAGTTCACAACACCTGAATTCACAGGCTCAAGATTGAGCCCAGAAGATAAGGCACCAACAGACGCATGTACCAGGTTCAAGTCCCTTTTTGACTGACAGTGCGGATAATTCTCCAGTTATGCACTAAGTATTGTAATTCATATTTATTAAGTATATACGACCTGACATTTTATATGCCCAGAATGATAGCCGAGATGAAATGACATCATCGCCGATCTATCACTTTACTAGAAAAGGCAAAGTCCACGAAACGTCCTCGAAGGGAGGGGTAAAGACTCACTACTATCTTCCAGACACAACTTCAGGTTTCACGCCACATACTGGTAGCATTGAAGTCATCTTATCGTGATAATGGCGTTTGCTCGCAGGTTAGCAATCCTTCCTGGAGGCTTAGGTAGGGTTGAGCGGTCGCTGATGAAGCCGAGAAAGAGAACCATGTTAATCTCAACCGTGGTCTAGGTGGGCTTGGGTCAAGCATAGCCAAGAAGCTCCGTCAGCAAGGGGCCCGACTGGCCATTTTGTATGCACCCTTTGAGGCTGCGCGTCGAGACCAGCTGCTGGAGTCTATTTACGGTCGGGTTGCCGACTTAGATGAAATCCGAGCCTATGAGTGTGACATCACGTCGCCGGAATCTGTTCAGTCGGCATTCAAATCACTGGACAAGGAAATGGTCGAGCCCTCATCGTCCTCTGTGGCGGATCGGAGCTTCCCAAGCATCCTGATCAATACAGCCGGTTATGTCAACCTGAGTGATATGGAGTCGACGCCACCGGAGGATACCATGAAACATCTTACCACGAATGTCTTCGGACCAATGCTATGCTCTCAGGCATTCGCTCGACTCTACTTCGCTGCCTCGAAGTCTGCGGAATCTTCAACTAATCCTCCCCCACCCGGAAGAATCGTCAATATTGCATCGCAGGCAGCTCATGTAGCACTGCCTCGCCATAGCGCTTACTGCGCTTCTAAAGCTGCACTCTTGGGATTGACACGCAGTATGGCTTCTGAGTGGGGAGGTCGTGGTATCACGTCGAATTCAGTATCGCCAACGGTGGCGTGGACTGAGCTCGGAAAGAAAGCGTGGGGACAAGACGATGTACGCGAGGCCTTCCTGAAGACGATTCCAACCGGGAAATTCGCATTACCAGAAGAGGTCGCAGATGCGGTCCTTTTCCTCTGTCAGGCAAGGATTCTAGCTTTTTTTTTCATGCTCATTTCTTCACACTGACCAGCTAAACAGGATTCTAGTGGTATGATTAATGGAGCTGACATCAGGGTGGATGGTGGTTTTACCATTCAATAATCACTGCTTGATATTGAACGTCTAGAAATGAATATGAATACCACTCCATCTAAACATCCTTTCCTGTTTTTTTTTTTTTTTTTTTTTTTTTTTTTGTATCAACAGCAGTGATATGAATGTGGTCAGCACTCAAAAACAAAGGAGTAGGAGAAGAAATACCTTGTTCGAGAAAGTAGTAGTAGCTAACTAGCGAATATAAATGGAGTGGAGATATATATCTCACCATCCGCATACACCCTAACGCTAAATGTTGTATCAGCCAACTGCACCTTTATCCTAAGTTTTAAACAAAGTCCTGTCATGTTATCTCCCTCTGGAACATTAATAATAATTTCGCGACAAGTACCTATGTGTATATTTTCATGATGATGGCGTCTTCGCATACAACTTCATCTAATCGCACAACTGGCACAAATTCTTGGCGGAATGCTCCATATTGAGCAGGGACCGACACTGATATTACTATCTTATATATAATTTAATTAAATGTGGTCTCTACTCCAGGAAAAGCAGTCGTACTGGCCCTTTCATTATAAAGAATGAGACATAAAACCGGGTCAGAATTCAGAACACAGACAAGCTACACTACAGCCACCAGAAGCATAAATGATACCAAAAACGAATGCATTCGATTAGTTAGCTACACAATAAATCCAGCTGGACAAAAAAAGAAAGAAAAGGTACAGATATTGTAGTACTGAAAGTCCACCACCACTCCGATCCTATAAGTTCATCATCCCCTCTCGTGATTGACACGAGAATCCATCAGGCACGACATACCTCATCACCACGCTTGTCATTGTCGTTCTCCTTGGGGGGAGCGGGCTTGTCCTCGGTGGGCTTAGGAGGAGGAGGGACATCACCGCGCTTGTCGTTGTCGTTGTCCTCCTTAGGGGGGAGGGGCTTGTCAGTGGGAGGGGGAGGGGGAACGTCTCTACGCTTGTCGTTGTCATTCTCCTTCTCCTTGGGAGGAAGAGGCTTGTCCGTTGGGGGAGGAGGCGGCACATCACCGCGCTTGTCATTGTCGTGGTCCTTCGGGGGAGTAGGCTTGTCCTCGGTGGGCTTAGGAGGAGGGGGAACCTCGTCACGCTTGCCCTTGTCATCTTCCTTAGGAGGAAGAGGCTTGTCGGTAGGAGGAGGAGGTGGCGCGTCACCGCGCTTGCCGTTGTCATTCTCCTTGGGATCCTTGGGATCCTTGGGAGGAGTTGGGAGATCGGTAGGCTTCTTAGGCGGGGGAACATCTCCACGCTTGCTGTTGTCGTTGTCCAGCTTGGGCGGGACAGGAGCTTCAGCAGTAGGAAGAGGAACCGGAGGCTTCTGCAGGTCGGTAGGACCTATCGATAACTGTTAGCCATATTTCCCTTCCGTATAAAGGGCAGTCGACATACGCTCAGTAGGAGGAGCGGCGGCAACGAGGCCGGCGACCATCAAGGTAGAGAGAACGGCGGAGATCTTCATTTTGATTGTTGATTGAAAGGAAACTGAAACGAATGGGTGAATAGTGAGTGAGTGGAAAGCTAGTGAGAGTGTTGATTGTGTATTTGGATTCGAGCTGATGATGCATTGACGAGGCAGGTCGCGCCGTTCCCTTTATACGGTTCGATCTACTGCTAAACGTCTCCCATCTGAGAACGATACAGCCCTGGAGCCATTGGGATCGGGAATGACGACCGGCTTGACGTGGCGTAGTTCTGGATGAGTCGTAAGCATCAGAAGGTATGTCGATCGAGTTGTGGGATCGATGGAGCAGCACTGTACCAGACTTTGACTCTGGTTGACAAAGCGCAAAGACAGTTGACGTCTTACGAATAGGTGGATCCCTTGGTCGACATTCCGGCGCTTGCATCAATGATACTCATTACGGCTGGCTAACCAGTTAGACAATCGCCTCTGCGGCTTGTAAGACATGCAAAGTAAATTCGAACATACCATGAAGCCTAGTAAGATGTGCCTCAAAAATTGGTAAATGATGCTGCTGAATTGATGGCCCTCGGTCCGTGGCATAACTTCGGACAGGTCAGGTTCTGCTTCGGGATTCATCAACTCCGACACATACTCTGATGCCAGCCCTAGTAAATGATCGGCAATAGAGTATCTCCATAGTTAGCCGCCATCTCAGGCCATAACAAACTGTATTAACAATAGGCTCCCATAAAACAGGCATTTTTATTGGCGTTGAGCGGTTTTGAGTGCACACGCGGCGCCCGCCGATCCTCCAGTGGAGGGCTAAAGCCTCACTGGTGGACTGGGGCCCACACGGCGTGAGCTTAGCCTCTGCCACTTGTCGATCTCGCGGGTGATGACGAGGAATCTGCCCAGAGCCTGCGGGGAATATGGTATTTTTGGATCAGATAAAGCTCGCAAAGCGGATATGCTATTCTCCAGGCGGTTTGGTCTAAGGTACGGAGTACCGTTGGTGCTTGTCCGTTAACTAAGTCGTCCACTGCGCAGACTATTTCACCAATGGAACCCACTGGCTACCGGTTACCCACTATTCAGCTGAATGCGGCCCACTGCAGAATTAGCAACATGCTTCCAAAATTGAGGCAATAGGAGTGACGCTAGTTGTGAGGTAGCTCATTGGCTGGGCTTTGGGATTGATGTCAACGTTAGCCCTACAAGGTACGAAGCCATTGCCCTAGAATTAAGGTTCAACTGATTGACCAAATTAAGGAGCAAAAGGAGATACGCGAGGAAATGGACTGCATGTAGCCCTCATTGAACGTTTATTCAAAATAGCATTCTGCACTGCCCCATGCATCAGTCGATGTCACATTCAGACCAACACGGTCTGGGCTCGGAAAATAGGTTCCTCGGGCACATTGCGGCTGGGCTGCTGACTGCTGTGAGCAAGTGTTATTCTGAATAGTTTTACAATTTCTACTATCAATTAGCCTTTCGAACCTTAAGAGATCGTTTAGTGTATCGCTTAAGGGGCAGCGTGAGTAAGAGCCCCTTTCCACCAACACACCGCCTGAAAAGGCATGCAAGAATTAAGTGGATAGACCTGTACACCTTCGGATACCTTAGCTTGGTTCTAGAATACTAAATACCTCACAAGTGGCTCCCTTTCGTGGGGATATTATGTATTCACGGGTAGCAGCATTTCGGGAATGTCCAGAGTAGGTTGAGCTAAAGGCGCGCCTAGCGGTGACCTCATGGGCAGCATAATGATCGACATGCAACGCGTCCCAATGGATGTGATTGTATGCATGCCAAGGGCCGGACTACGTTATCTCATGCGCGAAGACTTGGAAAAAGTGAAGCCTGGGGCAAATGGGAACCCTAAGCTTGAAGAGAGCGGTAAAAGAACAGACTGGAGCAGGTTACTAATCGGAGCTGAAGATGCTATCGTTGTCGATCAAGACGTCGCGCATCCGTACTCGGGTCCAATTAGCGCTGATTTGGACGGCGTAAAAACGTATAATCCGAGCCCGAGGCAGAAGTTCACCTATGCAGCACTCTAGGAATAGCTATCTTGTACAATGTCCACGCAAAGCTTGCCGGAAGTGATGCAATCGCTAGGCCAACGAATGCTTGGGTTCCAAAATACGCCATCTTAGACATCCATGGCGCCCAAGACGATACGGGAGACCAATCCCTTCCAGAGCGCTCTGTCAAGGGGACGAAGTCTAGGACCGTGCCGGTCGTCGCCAGTCCAGAAATTCCCTCAATAGTCCCTCCACAATATGGCGCCACGTATCGGGCAAATACCGATTTTGCCAGCCCATCACATGCTTGGAGCCGAGTAAGGAACTCGGAGCTTTGGTGGATTGCTAACAGACGCTGGAACTGTGTCGCGTTGAAGTGATCCAGCTTTCGCTGAATTTCACCCTCTGTTGGACGCTGTCCCTCAGGCTCTTGGCTTAAGGAATACAACACATTCGTCAGGCCAGCCGCAGCCTCAATAGCCGTATTAGCTCCTTGCCCTTGATTTGGGGTCATCTAGATTCAAGGTTAGGGCCTGCTTTGCACGATATCTGCAATCTCTGGAGGAATCTGTTACCTTGCTCACACTGTCTCCAATGCAGACTATACGACCATAATGCCACGTCTTTAGCAGGCCTTCTTCCAACGCTGTCATGTGGAAGGTCCGTCGTTGCCTCCATATATCACCGAATTGGATGTTCTCCCACACAGCAAGATCGACTAATGATTCACACGTTGAAATCGCGTCCTCTTTCGTGAACCGAGGCGCGTTGGGATAGGTATACATTTTGTCAAGCTTTCGAAACAGGAGCCAGAAGATGCCATTATCCGTTCCAGGAAAGACAAAAAGTGTCACACCGGGGTTGTATCTAATGACATGATCCCAAGACTTGGCCCCTTCCACTGTACTTGAGATACCAAAAACACAGGCAAATTCCACCGTCATGTCTATGCTGATTAGCCCTGTTCGCATAAATTGTGATCTTTACTTACTTGACCTTTCCTTGTTTGATATAAGCCCCGGCTGCTCGAGATCAGCAATGCGCCACATCTCCGACCGGACGAAGCTATGGACTCCATCCGCTCCCACAACGAGATCACCATCGTATCTGGCCCCGTCTGTCGTTGTCACCGACACACCAGATTCAGTCAGAAGAATGCCGGTCACCTGTTTACCGGTATGCACTTTGGACTTGTCCTGTAGTCCTGTGAACAAGACTTCAAGGAGTTGTCTTCGTTCCAAGATAGCGAAGTCCATGCCGAATCTGTGGATGCTTCACTCAGTACCTAAACCCAATCGATGAGGGTAACAATGAACATACAACTCCTTCACCAGCTCAGGGACATTGCTGTCATAATAAAATCCATCCCGAAAGCATGTATGAATGCGCCGGAGCTTTTGACTCAAATCTTCTATCCTCTGGTACAGACCCAACTGCTCTAAGATTCGGCCTCCGTTGGGAAAGATGACTACTGATGCGCCGATCTGCGGGTGAATTTCCTCATGTTTCTCCAGCACAATATAATCTATTCCTGCTCGATCAAGACAATGCGCCAGTGTCAGGCCTGTTACCGAGCCGCCGACGATAATAATTCTCATTGGCGATTCGGCCATTTCCGCTAAAGTAGCTATGCAGACCGGTCGGCGTAGCGTGGTGTGGACTATGTTCTGCAAGATGTGGATATGGATTTGAGATATAGGACAAGGAATAAACAGAAAAGTATCTTTTGGAATTATCCATCTCGAAATAGGCGGTCTGAAGGTCGTCGTGTTGTCGGAGATTTTGTGGTGGATTCGTCACTCTGCTGCACGCTGACACCATTTTAGTGGCTGGTTAGGGCCAACGCTTAGCTTCACCTATTTATTGTCTCAAGAGAAAATATACACCACCATCCGACTAGTATTGGTACCTGGGATACTTCTAATATATTATCCTTGAAAACAGCATATGGTGTTATTGGGTATAAATACATTATAACAGCATTAAAACCATGACGCAATGCAAAACGCACATGGAAACTCTACAGATGATACTGATTCGAGCTCTCAATCGGGACACCTAGCCTCTGCCAGAATGCCTCGACATTCATATCCTCTTGTCCACTTTATGTGCTGTTAGCAGATGAATGTCTGGTGGAAATAGGGAGACTTACTCAAACTTCTTCATGATAGTGGGCTCGGTCTGCCCTTCAGCGACGTTAGGGTTCCTGAAGATGACATTATATTTCTGGATGTGGTCAGCACTAGTTCAGCAATATAACGGAATTGATATCAAATCAACATACCATTCCAAGAGTCACATGGATCGCTGCCGGCATCCGAGGAAAGGCTTCCTCGGGATTCTTTCCTTCAATCATAGCCTGGATGTTCTTTGCGACCACAGCGGCCTGGGCTGAGCCGGGTCTGGCAGCCTTACGCAGTCCTGTATCTGCGATGTCGCCGACTGCGAAGAGGTTCGAGTACTTAGGGTCAAGGAATTGCATCGTCGGTCGGATCCGTATAAAGCCGTTATCGGGGTTAATCAGAGACTCGGACGTTGACGGGGCGAGTTCACTGATGAGACCATTGTTTGGCGTTTGGCCGGTAGCACAGATCACAAACTCGGTCGACAATTGGGTGCCATTGGTGAGCTCGACATTGAAAGGACCTCCCTGAGTGGGATACCCCTCGGCAGGGATCTTTACTCGAGCTCCAGTGACGAACCTGGAAAATATTCCATCAGCAAATGCATAAACCGGTGATCCCGAATCACATTATACTCACTTGATGCCAAGCTCATCAAAACGTTCCTTAACAAGATCATGCAGCCCTTCATGGAACCCCGACATTAACTGCGGGCGAGACTGCACGACTGTGATATCTTTATCGGGATAGAATTCCTTTAGGTCGGTGGCCATCTGGACGCCGACCGCACCACCGCCCGCGATGAGAATGGACTTGGCCTTTTTGACGTCGTTTTGGTGATTTTGGAGATATGCGACGGAGGAGAGCTTGTCATCATGTCTCATACCTGCCGGCTGCACGAGACGGGTACCGGTCGCGACGACGAGATAGTCGAAGGGAACTTGACGGGAACCTTGCCATTCACGGTCCAGCTTGACGTGCTGCGACTGCACAGATAGAGCCCTAGCTTGCACTACGGCATGTCGGACTGGGCTTGTAGTAGAAGGGAAGAGTCCCGTATATGGAATGAAGGCTTTGTGTTCTTGTCCGGGAACAATTGCGAAGCGAGGCTGAATAGTAGACACTTCGGTAAGCTGGCATCAGGGCGGAGATAGACCATTCATGCTTACAAAAGTAAAGAGATGGTGGAAATGACTGTGTGGCTCAATCAACAGGACCTGCGAGTTTCAAAGTCAGACACTTAAAGATTCAACAGTATGCCAATGGCAGCAACTCACCCTGTGCGTATTTGGCACCACTTGTGCGAGCTCTTGGGCCGTGGTCTAAATTGTAACTTAGCATTAGGAATCAAAGAGAGAACAGATAGATACTTAGTCATAACTCACCTTTCCCACATAGGACCCTCCAACGACAATGATATTTCTCAAAGCACTAGCCATTTTGCGTCTATAATGAATTTGAAAATGAAAGATGAACAGTTGACTAGGGTCCCCGGACGCGCCTCTTTTTAAGTACTCGATCAGATAAGGGAGGCAAAGCGGAAAAAGACTCTGCCATGGACCATCATTGGTGGACGGCAGCCGGGGTCGGCATGATGCCGTTATCTGATCCACGGAGTCGGGGCTCGGGGGTAAAGCTTAACTCCTTGAGGATAATTCTCCCTCTTAACGCCGAGTAGATGGATATTGTGTCTCGGATGGCCACTTCCGGATCGCCTCACGGTTGCTTTTTTCCCGTTTACTAAATATGCGATTAGCTAATGATCCGACGCTTCAACGAGTTATCAGAAACCCTCCTCCCCCACCGGATCGGAACCGCAGTGATAGGTTACTTGGTCCTAAATCTCCTCGTGATTCCGCCGGTATATCGTTCCCGAGCCTAAGTCTGGTATGAATATCACAATTCCCTCAGTGTCCTGGCAGTCTAAGCTGCAATATTATTTGCGAGGGATATAGAAGCTATGGGGATGAGGTTCGGTAGGATATATCGGTACTATGCTTTCTCCGGGACAATCTACTACTAAGCATCTTATTTCTAACCATTTGGTGTTTAACTGAACAACTAGATTCCAAGTTCTTCGAAAGTATTGTCCTAAGTTAAAACTATACCCGGATCATAGTGATGCCAAACGCCTGCAAAAGGCATTGCAAGCTCGACGAAAGACGAAGAATGAGGAACGCAAAAGAAGCAACATCACTAAAAAGGGACATGTATGATAGAACACAAGTTTAGAACATGGTGTACCAAAAGTCAGAGCTAAAACCAGCGGATCCTTCTATACACGACGCAACTGCTTCCTCATCAGTCGGGGCTCAGCACTGCTTGCCTTGCCTTTATCAAGTGTAAACACCCATTCATCAACACCAATGTTACCGACTCGAGAGGCATCGACATTGAGCCAAGACTGACAGGCAGAGATAACGCCCCTTGACTGTCCAGACGTGTCATAGTCAAATACACCACGGAAAAATACACGGTTCGCAGATTTTCCAGGTACGCTTTCCTCAATCCCAGTGGGATATAACCTAACAGCTAGCCCCTCGAACCCCGAAAGAGCGACGAGAGACTGAAGAAAGTCGACGCCATTACTCACCCACTTAGTCACCAGGAGACCGGGCTTCTGGTGATCCGTTGTAATAGTGACATAGGAATCAGTCGTAGAATTTGCCCCTTGTGCCTTGTATGTACCTGCATAAGTGCAGTTGGCTTCTTGTTGGGCGGCCTTGTCGAATGCAGGAGAGAGCCGGTCAATGATTAGGTCTGCTAATCCCCATACATTCGGTAGAGGGTTTGTCGGCAGATCAGCAGCTGTGATTGAGAACCCAATTTCGTACTCCGGAATGAGCGCAATGATATCGGCATATGCTCCCAGGTTTCCGGATTTGCTGTAAACATCGATGACATGGTTAGGTCGGTTCGGTAGCTCGTAACGGAAGATTTCCCAGGGAGCCCCGACAGAGGTTTGGAAGCTGGTGGTGTGGCTCAATGGTTTCAGCCAGTGACGGGTCAAGGTTGACGAGATATTTAATGCTGAGGAGTCGGAAAGAGATTGAAGAATGGAGCGACCAATGACAGCAAGATCATTGGCACTCGAGTATGCACCCCCAAAGCTAAGATATGGTGAGCTTTTGTCACGTAGATGGAAGTAGAATAGCTTACGCATCACCGTCGCCTAGATCAAAGTCCCACACACTGGCCGTCTGATTAAGCGGAATGATACCAACGTTGGCATTCTTCGGGACGAGTAAGCTTGTTGAGTTGAGACTGAGAGGCTTGACTATGCTGTTCTCGAACATGGACGGGAAGTCGGTTCCAGTGATGTTCTCCATCGCGTAGCGCAACAGCTGGTAAGCTGCATTGGAATAAGCGGGCGTAGTGCCTGGAGCAAACGTCGGATTTTCACTGACTATACCGCGGAGGAATGCTTTCATGAACCGTCAGCAATTTAGCCATCATTAAGGTTTATCAGCTGAGCACACCTTCTCTATCGCACGGACTTCCCCCATTTACCGCTTCCCCCTGATTGCATGTCGGGATATCCTTCGCCGGAACGGCAGGGAGGCCCATGGCCATCATTTGCTCGTTACTATATTGACCGGCCAGATCCTCGAATGCATCTATATGGACAATGATTAGTCTTTCCGTCCACAAGTTCCAAAAGTAGGAACGACATACAATCATGGGGCACGCCGCTCAACTGCGCGGCCAAATCACCAATGGTAATATCCTGCCATTGAACACGAGAGCTCTGGTTACGAGCTATTATGTCTAGGTCCGGGATAAAGGTCGTAATCGGATGATTCCAGTGGGTATATCCGTCATGTGCCAGCAGGGTCAACACCGTCAACAGTTTCGAAATGCTTGCAACTCGATAAACGCTATCGAGTGTCGTGTTCTGTGCGCCTGCACCCAACCTTGGACTGTAAGTTGGCGATGTGTAAAGGTACTCATATAGAGAGCCTTCTGTGTGAGAGGAGAATACTTTAACAGCGAATGTGGTTGTGTTGAGAGGTAATGAGCCGAGATCGGTTAGACCTGTAGTGAGGGCTTCTTCAATCGCTTGAGTGAGGTTTTCCGAAGCCGCCTTGACATCTTGGCTGGAGAGGAGATCCCGCGGTGGAGGGTATAAGGGGGTTTGGAGAGGACAGGAATCTTGAGCGTAAACGAGAGTGAATAGCAAGAATGAAACTATTCGCAAGAGCTGATGAGCGCGGGCTGAGTATAGCAATACCATGGTGGCTATTCTTAAGCACGTATGACTTCTGATTGAGAATCGACGTTGCTTCGTGGCGCGAGCATGCTTTTATATTGGTATGAAATCATTGTTATCTGTGGATTATTTCCATATAGAGTTGCTGGATGGATGCCTTACAAGCAAAGATCTCACAACATTGCAACTCGTGTAGTTTTATTGGCCAGTTCGTTTACAAGTGGAGACGACATCCGGCACCTTTGCCAACAAACCAGTGCGATCTTGGATTTGACCTGATTGGTTAATCCGCGTATTCTTGGCTAAATTAGAAATGCCTGGGTTGGGACTAAAATTTCCTCGGATCCTACGGGTCAGATTGTGGCGGAGTACTCCATCGCAAGGCAGGACAAATACTTAGAAGAAAGGTATATCATTAGGCAGACCGATTTCTGAAAGCTTCATTGGGTTTTATTTTTATTTTTTTCTATTCCAACGAAAGTGTACGTGACTGAATTTCACCTCCGCCATCCAGAGTGTACAACATTTGAGCAGACGATGCGTCTTCCGGCGATACTATCGTAAAAGCGTGGCTGACATGAGAAGCTTGATCCGGGTCTTGGACAGCTTGTTCCTCAACTGTCATCGTCTCAATGGCTATTCTTGCGACGAGACTGGAATCCCAAGTCCCCTCGCGATGCGGCCAAGATTGAAGCGCCCGAATTGCTCGCCATCGAACCTCAGGTTCACTACACTCGGTTGACACGAAGAACAACGGAGCGATAACGCCCATATGGAGCAAAATGCTGGGACGTTCCGTGAAACTGGTTGTAATCGCCTCGGCTAGTGCGACGAGCTTCCTAAATGCCGGCGTATAATAATCGAGGAGCTCTTTCGTGTGACCAAGAAGGCATGTTTCCAGAATCATGGACAGGGACAGCTGGTGCAAGTAGATTATGTCCGCGCCCCGTTTCCCTTTGATATCACACCGTGTGGACAGATGCATATAAAGAGGATCAAATGCTTGGGCAAACCGCCGAAGCTGAGAACCGAGGTCGAATTGCCGCTGCGAAAGGTATCCATACTTGACACCTATCTCCGTCCGTGACAGGGGCGAGACAAAGGTATGAAACTGGAACACGGCTCCCATTAGTGAGTCTAATACCCTTCGGGCTTCACAAAGGTGCTGGAATGGTTCCACATTGCCCGTGTTCCACTCCAGAAGACACACGTCTGATTGCACCGGGAGTACTAGTTCGCCCACACCGAAATACGCCGACTGGACATCCAGGTGACAAAAGGTATCAACGAGACTTTGCTCTACAATCGGGGCGCATGTAGGAGATGGATTGGGTAATTGGCGACAGCCCACATCCTTCAGGATTTGCAAACCATTTCGCAGATGCGTGAAGGCAAGGTCATAGTAGCCGCGCATGAGCTCCGAGAGTACAAACAACATGCAACACACGAGTGTGACCTCTTGTAAATTGGGATCCCGCGACGCAGAGCGCGCAGTCAATAGCGCGTATGCTTTCCCGCATTGATCGACTGCAAACCGCTGCCACGAGTTGTCCAAGTCTTTCATGGTTAAAGGGTTTCCACGGGCCTCGTAGTCCACATGGATTGCAGAAAATGCCACGACGGCATGGTAGACTGCCTGGTCGACCTGACTCATCTGAAGAACCAACCTCTGCCATAGGGGCGAGTCAAAGTATCCGATCACAGTTGGAAGGGACCGGTGTTGGAAGAACGAAAAGCACCGACGCTCGTCGGACGTGATTTTCCACCAAAAGCCATCGGCAATGTGTGTAGATAGCACTATAGATTCGCCGGTCGGTCGACTACCAGGTAGTCGACGTGGCAGGCGCTGGATGTCGTATTCGCACTTTCGGCCCGTTGAGATACAGTTGCGACATGATCCCGGGGTCTCATCACATTTGACACGACGGGCTCTTTATCTCTGATCATTAGCCGACCAGCTGATATCCGGCCGATCCTCGCTGTAACTCACCGGCATGTGCGGCATCCCGTCTTGGATCTGTTAACAAATCTTCGTTTACTCTGCTGTACTTCCGCCATTGCACCAAGTGCTTCAGACAGTGGCCCGGTGGGTGGAGAGAGCACCAGTGTCATCTTCACAAAAATGCAGGTTAGGCTTCAATCAAACTAAGCCTGCCATTTTCCCAATGGGGTTTAAATCTTCGTATTAGATTCACGAACTATTGGCTCAAGTCTCAGTAGGCATCCATCGCCGTGGGGGCCGTTGGCTTAAGCCCCGCCGTGATCTTCGCCTATATCTGATGCCATAGGTTTCTAATCAAGCTACTAATTAAATGTTTTCTAAGCCATCCTGACACCACTTTAGTTCCTGACCTCCCCTCGTCCAGCTTTATACTCAATTCAGACACGAATCTACATATTTATCTCGTGGTTATTTGCCCCACGACAATATGAATCCCACTTTCCTGCAGAGCCTATCGTTGCCGTGGCACGGTTGTCCAGAGCTAAATTGACTAGTGACTGGTCTGAAAGACTCCATTAGCAATGAATAAGTACGGGTCCGCGATCAAACATACTCTGAGAGGTAAATTGCGGCCATCCATAGTTATTCAACCCGTTCCAGGGATCTTTAGCAAATGCCACCCATGCGCCTGACCCAGTTAGCAGTGATTCAGGAATCCAGTGAACCGTGGTAAATAGGTACCTTGAATATATTTGCTCGCGGCAACCTCTGCTGGGCTGGAGGATGGCTGGATTGGTGTATTATTGTATGTCCCAAAGACAATGGGTACGTCACTAGAATGGTACGCTCCAAGCCACGGAGTCGGACTCAAGCCAGACCAATTGCCGTGGTACAAGTATCGCCAGGTTGGGATATCTTGCTCGAGGCGGTTGTCCACCGTCTCCACAATCGGGCAATTAAACGTGCTCTGAGTAGCTGTATATACCAGTGTCTCATTGATGGACTTGGAGCTAAGATTCATGTTCGCTGAACCTTCGCGATCAGCACCACCAATTAACGTTGGCTGGACGAATTAGCTACTTTGCCTTGTGCGTATAGCAAGAAGGCTTACCAAACGAGCGAGCCCTCCTTGTTTCGCACGTGCTTCGTAGTCAGCGAATGCTGTAACGTTGTCTGGTACCGGGCTAAAGCTGTAAGACCCAGAAGACACTCCTTCGAGGATCTCTTCCCATGGCTTGTCCTGCATGCATTGCAGACTACTACATCCTAGTGCTTGGGATAGATTCTGCCAGTTTTGATGGGTTTTGTCTTCATTCATAATTATCGACGCGGCGCCCGATTGCATAATAACGCCGTGTACGATAGGGTTGTGCGGGTACTAGAAATCAACGTGGTGTTAATTCCTGTACTTTTCCATATCGGATCAGTATACGAACCGCATAGGTGAACAGATCCGTAGACGCTGCTCCAGCACTCTGGCCAAACAGCATAATTCTTGAAGGATCTCCACCGAATTGGCCGATATTGCGGTGGACCCATTCCACGGCAAGTCTCTGATTTCATTAGGTCTCCCTCCGCACTAGAGCCAGATATGTCTAGCAGCATACCTGATCGAGAAGTCCAACATTTTGTTGTCCAGGTTCAAGACCCGGAGCGTTAGGGTACCCAAATATCGAGACGCGATAGCTAACAGACAATGGTCAGTTCAGGAAACCTTCTTCAAAGGATAGCACTCACTTGAAGGTAACGACAACTATATCCTGGTGCTCCTCGACCAAGTTCGTCCCATCGTAGAAGGGGATGGCTGATCCGCCCTGGGTGAACCCTCCACCATAGATGTACATCATCACCGCGAATTTACCATTTTCTTTCTTAGCTTTGGGCGCCCATACATTTATCGCAAGACAGTCCTCTGACATGCTGTCCGTGTTCCATGGCATGTAGGGTAGGACGCTCCAGATGGACTCATTGGAGAAGGTATACTGCCCTGGACATGTTGCAGGAAACGAGTTGACCTGAATGGTCTGGTTGGATCGCGATATGGGCACGGGTGGCTTGAATCGACGTAACCCCGTTGCTGGCTCGGCATATGGTATACCTAGAAACGCACGAACGGACGAGCTATTGTAGAAGCCTTCCACTGGACCACTCGTGGTGTCGATGAGGAGATCCGACGCCAGCGCCGTAGACGACAAGATAGTCGGTATGAAAATGCTGAACCTTACCATGGTGAGACTACCTGCTGGGCATTCACGGAGTCATTATCGTTCCATAGGAGTTTAAGCTTGAGCAAACAAACAAGCATTAAGTATCCCAGATGGAAATGCGGGGGACGCGGAGAATCTTTGGGGTTGGGATCCACATTTATTATCCTGCATTTCTCCGATTAGCCTGAATCTTGTTTTTATAGCAACTCGGACATTACCACTGCCGAATCTCTCTGCCGTTGATGATCATACCCTTTCTGTCAACCTAATAGAGTTGTGATGGCACTGACAAAAATGTAATATCACTGCAATCATACCCAATACACTGCTTATATCTGGCGCAATGCAGGAAGGGTGATGCTCATCTCGGAGCGAAGACTATCCGGCAACCCTAAAGATACCGGCCTCCGATAGTTGAATTTAGGTCCCGAAATGACGTATAGCCATATAGCTCCGATCCAATCGAGCTCTGCATGATCAGATTGTAGCAACCTCGCTGTCAACCGTCAAGTTACCCATATTCCCATCATCATGACTGATTACAGGAGGAATGTTGGTTCATGATTCGGATCAAATGTAGCTCTGTGAAGGAACGGCCGGCAGGGATGGACGTTTTCAAAGGAAGCCTGGATATAGGGCAGAACTTTCCCTGGGATTTCCTCAATAGATTCGGGTTAGCGTATTAGCAGCATATAATATTACTTCAATTTGGTGAATCATATTTTGTACACGTACATAGAAAGTAGATACTTGTTAGGTGCTCTTGAAATAGATATACATGGGGAACGAACTAAAATCATGCGCGAGCCTTCTTCTCATGCTTTATTCGAACTCCTTTCTCGTAAGTACTCCATTTCTCTAGCACAGCCATCCTCTCCTCCTGCGACGCGGCCTTAGATTCTGCAACTCCCTGTCTGATGCGCGATCGGACAATGTAACCCTCTCGGTCAGCCCCATATGAGTGTTCAATGGCTCGATGTACACCATTCAGGGGATAGCCGATCAAGCCCCAGATACCTACAGAATCGATTATGATCCGATTAAAATAATGTCAGACGCGAGTACAAATCTTACCGGCTTGAGGTTTCAGGATCAAACCCCCCAGACCTTTACCAACACCTTTTGTCATTCCACCGAATCCACCATCTTTCCAGCCGTGGCTGGGTTGCGTTACTACGCCAGTGATCCCGTCATACCAACTGTATCCGAATTCCTAGGTCAATTAGCATGACGAGCCATATTCGATGGCTTACAAAATCTCGCGAAAACATTACCTTTCCGGCCGCAACAAATCCAGACCGAACCCCGGTCACCTCAGGTAGCTCGCGCACAGTTCGATCATTGTAGCACCGTGGGACATTATGTGTGAACTGAGAGAACAACAAAGTGACTCCCATGGGCACTTCAACCACCCAGTTCAGCACCCTGCGACCCAGATAACTGGTGTTCACCGCTATGTTTTGCAAGGGATTCCGTTTGATAACCATTGACGGCGTGCCTTCCTGTGACATGGAGGTCGACGCGGATGACAAACTAGACATCGATTTCGCGTCGTCATTAGTTGGTACAGGATCCTTTTGCGAGGTTGCACTCGGGGTTGCGATGGTGGCCGCCGGCGTTAGCATCGCTTTGCGCGCCTCACAGGATGGTAGGTTATAGTTTTCCGCAAAGCGATCGGCAGCTGGACGCGAGATATTCTGGACCGCGTTGACCGGCATGTCGACAAGCCCAGTAAGGAAATTACTTATGGCACCGGTGAAGGTGTCCGCCCCTGCGCAGCGGTGATCCATGTCGTAGCGCTTTCCACGATACCTGTTCAAAGCATATTAGTACACGGGAATGCTTCTTACAAGAATGGTATGGCATACAATTTCACATCTTTAGGGTTGAGCTTCTTCTCCTGGACCAGAACAGTAGCCGCAAATGTACTAAGTAATATCTTCGTTCGTCTAACACGCCAGACAGCCGGACGATCAGGACACAACGTGCATTGAATGCGGCGAAGGTCGAGTTGGCTATGAAAGCTGTGTAGGCTATCGCGGGCGCCATTCTCCGAGCGCATTTTCTCGCTAAGTTCGTGTGCTTTGTCAATAGTAGAAGCCTTCAAACAGAAGTGGATCGCATCGGCCAAACGATCGGCAGTGAGCTTTTTGTAAGGGATAGGCGAAGGCCCTGCTCCGTTAAACGCGATTAAAGCACCCCAGAAGGGCTGATCTCCGAAGAAGGGCACAATAGTAGTGGGTCGGCCTAGAGCGAGGCCTGCAGCGGTGGTGCCTGCGCCTCCGTGGTGGATGACACAGGAAACCCGTTTAAAAAGCCAGTCGTGCGGACAGTTTCCGAGGAAGAAGATATCCGGGCGGTTTATCTTTTCGGCTCCGAGACCACCCCATCCCTTGGAGATTAGTGCTCGTTGGCCGGTCATTTCAACTGCATCTAGGATCGTCTTCGTGAGAGCATCGGGGTCATCAACCACGATCGAGCCAAATCCAATGTAGAGTGGCGGGGGGCCTCCGTCCAAGAACTCAACCAGATCGGATGGAGGTACGTAGTCAGCGTTGGCAGACAGGAAGTTAAAGCCTGTTACGTCGATATGCTCTTGCCAATCATCCGGCTTTGGCAGGAGTGAAGGGGACCTATGACACTCATTTATTGGATGTATTCATGTACAAGGACAGTATACGAACCACATATAAGTGAAGGGAACACGCAGTCGAGGGATCAGACTCGGTGCGCGCATAACATCCAACTGCTCCAATCCCAGCTCGAAGCGACGAAACGCATTAATGAGGTCGCCCACACCTTGCCAGATCACCATCTCCATCAGGGCGTAAGATGCGAAATTCGCCACGGACGGCTTGGTATCGCGAACCCGGACATTTGCTAACGGGTGCGAAAACGCTTGAGTTGGGGACCATGGCATTCTAAAGCCATCAGCAGCTGAAACTCGAGAGGCCCATCCAGAAGGAGACTCACGTAAACATCAAGTGTAATGGTACACCCATCTTCTCTGCACAGTGGATATGGGCGAAGCTGGGCGGGTTCGCGACGATAGCATCGGCCACAAATGGCGCCGCAGTTATCGGGTCGTCACTGGTCAAATCGATACCTTCGCCAGCTTCAATACAAGATCTCCAACACCCGCCGAGCATGAGCCTAATATCTTTACGGCGTTTGCCGATCGCCCCTTGGACAAGGGTCTCCATCTTTGGGATCAGCTTGTCATTCTTCACCATGAACGACATGAGTTCAGCCGGGTCGCCCCCGATATTGAAGAATTCCAATCCATTGTTCTTCACAAAATCTCGGAACACCAAATGTGTCGCGAGTCTAACGCGGTGTCCATGGCTTTTCATTGCTCGGCCCAAGGCGATAAATGGTTGCACATCGCCACGGGATCCCACGACATGAATGACCACGTTTAGCCGTACTGGAAATTGAGCCCCGTCATTTCGTATCTGCGATGGGCGACGGGTGGTCTGTCGCTGGAGAGCATCCAACAGGCTAGCTACCTGCGGATCGTCGTCGTTAACCGCAATATCCACGCGACCATCGTCTGTGGAAACGACAAGTTAGACCCACTCGCGGCAGAACGTATGGGTACTAATAACCAATAACAGACCTGTTACCTGTGCCTCCGCGTCAAAACCATCAGTAATGAGGTGCTCGGGACCCTTAGACCCCGGAGCCAGAGCTAGTGGAATATTCGGCGCCGCACCGTTCGCCATTTTAGCGGTTGGATCGTTCATCGAAGCAACCTTACACGCCCGTTTTGATCTTTAATAAAGCTTGGTTTGCACTGTGGCGAAGATAAGGTTGTCTCATGACGTAGCAGCCAGACTGGTCGAGACCATTGGAGTGATTTGTTTTGTCATTGTGTAAAATATAGGAACATATGTATACCTGGTTGCAGCGTCTCGCATTTTGCCTCTCTGCAGAACTTCAGCAAGCCAGTGGATCCTAAGCAAATGAAAGAGTCACTCTTGACAAAGCATTATTTAAGCAGGATATTGGCGTAGCAGGCGAACCCTGTCTACAACGTAACAGCAACATTAGCTTTTTGCACATCAAGAACTCGGGATGCCGATCCATGGGCGCGGACTTCGGAACCAGACCCGACTTCCACAGATTAGTAATTCTCATGTAGCACGCAGAAGAATTGGATTATCATATCATCTGTGCAATATAGAGATTGTTGGGGTTATGGATCAAGACTATAGAGTTGGTAGTCGATTGCCTCCATGATAGTCAATCCGGATTGTATTCGTAAACATTGAGACATAGAAGTATCTAGGAAGACAATGCACGACGCAAACATTGAAGCATACATTAAGAAATATATACATGACAAGATCACTGCCTCTCCAGCCGAGGTGTGTCATCTGTGTCCCATGAACGCCTTCTCGGGCAATCTGCATCCAGCAGCTTGTTCATACTCTCCTCCATCCTATTGTATTTTCGGAAGCACAGAAAGAAGGTGATAGCAGCCACTAGCATGGTGGCACTGAGTGATACGTATTCTATCAGAACCTTGGGGTCGACAGATGTTGGCGAAAGGGAGACACCAATAGAGGAACCGAAAGCCCCGGCCAAAAGAAAAAGGGACATGATGATGCTACGCATGGACTTTGGCGCTTTCGTGTAGGCGTACTCCATCCCGGACAGCATTGCCAACAGCTCCGATAGACCCATCAGACAGTAAACGGGTATTTGCAAGAGTAGGCTGATCTGGTTAAGCTTGTTAGAGGCGTATTTCGTATCGTAAGATTGGAGAACCCCACCTTTCGAGCTGGAGATACTCCTTTGCACCTGTCGGCCGTCGGGTTCCTTTGGCATGGGGAGGTCTCGTAGATCACTGCCTACGGTTAGTGGAAACAGGCAAATCAGGACAACAAATTGTCTACATACGTTCCTGGAGACCGGCGGCTAAAGCCATCGCGCAGGACGCCAAGAGAAAGCCTGTCGTGATCCGGCTAATGGGTTTGAACTTGATATGAAAGCGATGCAACGTTGGGTAAATAAAGCGCTCACTGATATCCTTGTCAGTATCTTCCATACGGATGTCATAAAATATTGAACATACAACAACGGTACTGCAACGAGTATCGTGATCGGATTAAGACATCCCACTGCCTATGAGTCAGTCATCCATACATCAGTACAAGCGGTTACACATACTCATATCATTCGGTATGCCATGAGTGTTCATTGAGGCACCTTGACTGACAAGATTCGAACTTGCCTGCCCGTTACAAATCCAATACAAAGGGCTGCTCAAGTTAGCTCTCTTCGTTGCTTGGTATGTCAGATACTAAAGCACATACAATATCAAACTAAATCATCTGTGAGCAACACATACATACCTCTTACCTCTCATCCCGGAATACTTACAATACACGACATGCCACCAGGGCACGTTTAAGTTCATCCACGAACACATCATCCCATTGCACGGGGATACCAGCCTTTTCCAGAGACGAAGGCCGAGCTGCCTCGAGACTGCCTCCGCTTTTGATGCCAATCCATAGGACTCGCATGGCCTTAGTAATAGCTGATCCGTTCGGCGGACGCACAACTATCACAGTTAGCGATCGAAGGGGGCAAATTCATAGACATCCTTACTATAACGCGTGCGACCAGCAAGAAGCGCTACGATTGCCAAGGCCCAAAAGCATAACGGTAGCATAAAGGCGGCCCAGAAGTCTACTTTAAGCTCTAACCACTAGGGGTGTGTCAACGGTCGTCCAATGCGGGTGGGGGAATAGCGACTTACAGAGACCGGTATAACCGATAGTGCACCCAAATTGATAACCCTATGATCACTGTCAGGGTGGGCGAAAAGGAGACAATGGGAAAGGCAACTGACCAGTAATATCGGGCATATATTGCCTGAATCGTAACGTTTGGATCTACCAGAACCTGTTCACCATCTGGCAAGGTCTTCACCCGTGCCCCGATAGAGTGATACTGCTCCGCAATCAGTGGTGCGACATTGCTCTTGATCGCACCAGTCCTATAAGTACTCAGTGATATTTTTCATGTCCGGAGCTCCATCAAGCTTACCCCAGTCCGAGCAAAACCAACGCGGCCATGAGTCCGGGGAGACCAGCTCCATGCTCCAGGCTCCCTGGGAGAGATGTAGCAAACAAGATCAATACACCGCATGCAGATAGCCTACAAAGACTGTCAATATATGGCTTACGCTGTACCCGAACTAACATACCCCGTTCCCAGAACGATGGTTTTGTAGCGACCCAGAAAGCTATCTGCTATGATACCCATTAGAACCGGAGATAGGTAGCACCACCCCACAAAAACATAGTTAATACTGGTCGCTACTGTCTGGCCCTAATCTGTCGTTAGCGAATGTCAGGTTCGTTTTCATAGCTGTCAGGCGCACCATTCCCAGGGCCCCCGGGTGCAACGGATCGTCCCGTGCATTCTGAATGTAATTCTCTGGCATCCATGTCAGTAGGCCCGATACAAAGTCGGTGGATCTATCATACGTATTGGTGCTGTTACCGCCCGATAGGTAAATCTCTCGGACAGCTCTGCAACGGCCACGAGAAATATATCGAGAGAGATGTCATCGCGGACGAGTCGCAGATCGGAGCGCTCCCCCTCCTTTGGCTCTGCCCACGTCCCAGGCTGAGGATCGTCGCTTAACAGCGTTTGCCCGGACGAGGCTTGACTTTCATTTGACAAGCTTTCCCAGGATCTGGACTCCATGATGGTTCAAAATCCGTGACAAAGTCCCCTGCTCCTCCTCCATTTCCAAGTATAGCTCAACTGAGTGCCCGTGGAGATATTTAAAGCAAACAGACACACGGACACGGTGTGGGATTCTCCGCTATTTTACCTATAGTGGGTGGATCCTACTTTACAACCACTGGAATGTATATGCGTGGACAGATACATCGTCTGATAGGGACGCAAGGTATGGCCTCTGTCCAGGACATCACGCCATTACCACTCTTGTTGCAGCAATTCACGGTCTGCATGTCTTTGGCGCAATTTGCAAGAACTGTCGACATAATCGGTAGTTGGTATGTGACGCTTACACCGGCCGATCATACTGCAAGGGTCCTATACATATTATGGCCGATGGAGTGGGATGGCCCAGATTCTGTAGCCGTATAGAAAAGTGTTCCTTCAGGAATACCAGCAAGTCGGATGGCGATCACCACGCCTTTGGCTACTGTGATGTCACGCGATGGGTAGTTTCTATCAGAGGCCGGGGTGTATCCCTACGCAGGGAGCTGTAGCGGCGGGAATGTGGGCACTCGAAGCTGTTCCTTTCAACAGTGCCTCTCCCAATTGGGCCGTTCAATCTCCGGAAGACCTTGACTGCAAGGGCACATTCATCGTGCTCCACAAGGCAACAGCTTCGCTCTGGGGAACCGAAATTTTCGGATGCCCTGAGCTTGACACACAATAATCCGATCCAGTACCGGCCGTCAAGCAATACTGGATCCTACACAGGACGTCAACGTCGATACCGTCTCTCACATGGTAGGTTTACGTGGCATTTCTAACCAACATTCCCTGGCGAGATGCGAAACGGAATTTCTCCCCTTCACCACACCGTATATAACGTTATTCTTGTGGACCATTGCGCAAGAATACCAATGTCTCATCCCGTATCCAATAACAGGATTTCGTCGAGCACTCGTTCTGCGGCTGAAGTTATCGCAAGACACGGGGCCCGGATGGGATGCCTCACTCCATATGTGCGACCGGAACCTACTATGATATACCTTTACCGACCTCAACATACCTTGTGGTTCGGATGCCACCTCTCTTCAGAGATGATCGCCCTCACATTTGGAAAGACCCTCGAAGCAACTTGTGGGGTAGAATTGGGGAGCGATTGTCTCTATATGTAACACTATCACTTGGCATGCGCAATCCCTGGGCAGCATACCACGGCGCGGCGATCATTTCAATCAGGGATATCTCCGTTTGTTTTCCGACTGTGAGCTTGGTGGGACAGCATTGTTATATCCTGGTCTTGATTCTGGCTGCATTGGAGAGCCACACAGCAGAGAGACGAGAGAACTTCCCAACCAAAACCGACTGGTTCGTCCGATCATCATGATAGCTCGCCGTAGCTCCTATCCGCTCTCTTGGACCGAAGATGCTCACTGTTGGGTCCATGACGAGCCTAACGGTGGCGATCTTAACCGATTGGGATGTTGGAGCATTCCACGCGACAAGTGTGGCATCACCGCACCTCTTTTCGATGCCCGATACTATACTCGTGACGCGGAGATGCCCCAGGCCACAATATCCGCTGCACGAATCGCACGTGATATATCCATGATTCATCACGTGCACGATTCTTGTGACCATGGGCGGAAAATGATAGATCCGATCATTGTCCGATCGGACGGCTGGAGTGGCCCCCGACTGCCTAATGCGGCACTGTCACTGGTGCCCTCTAGCCCTCAACTGGCGTGGGCGACTAAACCACTTGGGGGGGGGTCCCTGATCGTAAGGAAGCGATTATATTGAAGGGCTGCTGTGGAAATCTAGACCCCTACATGAAGGGTGAGTGCGTGACAGGGTATGAACGATCAGAGTTCATTCATACTATGTCAATCATCTGGACCCATCTTGCAATCGGGAGTTCTACCGTCATCGACAACGTTCCGAGTCTTGTAGAGGAAATGTATATCAACGTTCCTTGGGAGTCCGAGGCGACGACGTAGGGACCATGGGGATCCGTGGGGGGGGGGGGGGGGGTGGACGGATGACAGGACCTGATCTTATATGATCTTGACATCATCTGGATATTAATGTTTCAGTCGGTATAACTGAGTATCCACCGGGGATTCTGTCCCTTGTCTGTACTCCGGATAGTCCGTCCATGCTTATCCTCCTTACTATTTCTGTTTGCGGACCTCACATTCCCCAACCCAAGATGATTTACGATCGCTTGACAAATTCATTCGATTGAATTCTTCACGATCGGTATGGTCTGAAGTTCTCCTCTGCCCTTTCCTACGAACTTTTCCCCCATCCACCACGACGAGTATCAGGTCGGGGGAATTCGGGCATCCTCGCAAACAGGTCGTTTGCGTCATAAACCGATTGGGTTCCATTTGACGGCCAACCTTTTTTTTTTTTCTTGGGGGACAAATTCTTTTGATATAGAAAGTGTCCTGAATGCTTGTCACGCATGGACACTGCTTCAAATTCTCTTGATTCACATATATTCCCCATCTGCTTTTTTTCTCGTCTGATGATTAATATTTCCCCTTTCGTTCTAGACCGATCTTTGTGAGATTGTTGAATTTGTGATCTATCTTTGTACTTTACTTTACTGTACGTGAGGGTAAACTAACCACAGGTATTGTCAACGTAACCGTCGAAAAAGATTCGAGCCCCTCTCCGAACAACAACAACAACAACTTCAACGTCCAACGAAACACGCTTCTCTTTCCCTTCGTCGTTTTCCTCTCCGCTTTCTCTTCTCTCCCCTCGCCCCTCACCTATTTCTCCGTTTCTTTTTTCTTTTTCTTTTTTTTTTTTTTTTCGAGTTACTTGGGGCTACTTCCCGTGGGACATCCTCCACTTCCCCCAACTTATTCGTCTTTCTCCCCCCCCCGCCACATCGTCTTGAACGGTTTTGCGCCCGCCACCTCCAACTGGACCGGATCAACTTTCTCTTCGCCCATTCGCCTCATCGCCCGTCGGCGCCAAACATCTCTCCATTCGAACTGATTTACCCTCCGTGATCGCAATCGGAATTATGGACGGGGTTGATCTCAAGGCTGTGCTGAATAAAGGAAAGCAGATGGCCGGTGTGGCCGGACCGGCCGCCAATGGCAATGGCGGTAAGAAGCGCAGAAAAGGAACCGATTTGAAGCCCATTGTCACGAATGAAACAGCCGCTGATGCTACTACAGAGGGGTATGCTTTTGTTTTTCCTCCCTGTTGCGATTTTCTAGTGTGATGCCGTCTTGTTGACTCGATCGATTTCCCTTCGGTAGGGCTCCCTCGCTCGCCGTACCGCAATCGCGATCCCCGTCCACCTCCTCCGTGGATGAGATCGAGACGACCGCCGAGGAGGAAGATTCAGAAGACTATTGCAAGGGCGGTTATCACCCGGTCACCGTCGGCGAAACGTATAACAACGGTCGCTATGTCGTCGTGCGCAAGTTGGGCTGGGGTCATTTCTCCACCGTCTGGTTGTCCCGCGATACCACCACCGGGAAACACGTCGCCCTCAAAGTCGTGCGGTCCGCCGCTCACTACACCGAAACCGCCATCGACGAGATCAAGCTCCTGAACCGCATTGTACAAGCCAAGCCGTCGCACCCGGGTCGCAAGCATGTCGTCAGTCTGCTGGACTCCTTCGAACACAAAGGGCCCAACGGCGTCCACGTCTGTATGGTCTTTGAGGTATTGGGTGAGAATCTACTCGGTTTGATTAAGCGATGGAACCACCGCGGCATCCCCATGCCGCTAGTAAAACAGATTACGAAACAGGTCCTCCTCGGGCTGGACTATCTCCACCGCGAATGCGGGATCATCCACACCGATCTGAAGCCGGAGAACGTCTTGATCGAGATCGGCGATGTGGAACAGATTGTGAAGACCTATGTGAAGGAGGAGCAGAAGACGGACCACAAAGAGGATAACCGCAATGGCCGCCGGCGGCGCCGGACCCTCATCACGGGGAGTCAACCGTTGCCCAGTCCACTGAACACCACCTTTGATTTCAAACACAGCTCGCACCATTCGCAGAGCAGTCTGAGTCAGATGATCAACGAGGAGTCGGGTATGTATCGAGCCCTCGAGGGTCGTTTGTTTGCGACCGCCCACTGACCCGTCGCAGAAACCGCCCCGTCGGAGAAACCATCCATGAAAGAAATGCTCGGCATTCAGGAGGAAGATGAGAAACAAAAGCAACGAGAAAAGACTGCGTAGGCTGGATGCCCCGTCGCGGACCGCGCCTGGAGCTAACCGTCGCTAGGGACCTCCTCGAACGCGAAGTATCCGGCATCTCCTTGAATAAATCCTCCCACGAAGCGACCGACGAACCGGAATGCGATATTATCTCGGTCAAGATCGCGGATTTGGGGAATGCCTGCTGGGTCGGCCACCACTTTACCAACGACATCCAAACCCGACAATATCGCTCGCCCGAAGTCATTCTAGGGTCCAAATGGGGGGCCAGTACGGATGTATGGAGTATGGCGTGTATGGTATGTTCGACGGCATTCCGCCGGGCGCGATTGGGTTGCCGCCCCGACTGGAGGTCCTCCGCTCACCATTCTCTAGGTCTTTGAGCTCATCACGGGGGATTACCTCTTCGATCCGCAATCGGGCACGAAATACGGCAAAGACGACGATCACATTGCGCAGATCATCGAACTGCTGGGGCCCTTCCCCAAATCGCTTTGCTTGTCGGGGAAGTGGTCGCAAGAGATCTTTAACCGCAAAGGCGAATTGCGCAACATCCATCGACTCCGCCACTGGGCCCTCCCCGACGTCCTGCGGGAAAAGTACCATTTCTCGGCCGAAGAGAGTATGCGAATCAGCGAGTTTTTGTTGCCCATGTTGGAGGTCCCGCCCGAACGACGCGCCAATGCCGGGGGGATGGCATCGCATGCGTGGATGAAGGATACGGCCGGGATGGATACCGTCGAGCTGGGCATTCTTCCGGGCAGTCGAGGCGAAGGGATTGAAGGATGGGCATCCGAGGTGAAGCGGCGGTAGACGTGACGACCACGATGTGATGACTTTTTTCTTCGAATGGTGGCGATGCTGGCTCTCTTGGCCCTGCGGATGTATCCATTTTGGTTCGGCCGTTTCTCTGGATGTTTTATGACTCCTCGACATGACGCGCATGCTCTTCGTTACCCTTTTCTGTTCTGGCTTTCTCTCCTACCATCTTTCCTTGTATCTCTCTTCACCTACATAGAGTCTTGATATCATGTCTGCCTCGACGACTGTCATATGCGGGTCGGCTGGTCAACGGGGACTTGCGTTAGACAGAAAAGACCCTTGGACGTCAGACCTGTATTCGTTTCCTCGGCTGTTTAGGTAGATGATTGTGGGACGGCAGTTTCATTTTCAAAACGGAGGATATACAACGTCGTGGTCGGTTGATATCCGACCACGACCCAATGTTTGCAATGCTTCTGCAATGGGCGTTTATATATCTGAGACGGAGTATCAACCAGTCGTACATTCATAACTACCTCCTTCAGCCCTCTACTAGATCCTCCAGTTCACTTTCTCCCTCCTCACTGGGCAACTCTGAAGGAAACCAGCCAAACCGCGCCAGATCCACATAAAACTCCCCCATAGCATCGGTCTCGACTTCCACTCCCTCCTCTCTTAATGCCTCTGCCTGGCGTTCCGCACTCCCAGGTTCCCTAACTCCCATTAGCACCCATCAACCCGACAAAAGAGATGCTATGAAACCCAAGCGCTCTCCAGACACAAAGCAAAGAGATGAGATACCGATGCGAAATCATCCCCTTCGAATTAATCACTCTCTGCCACGGCACATTCCCCGAATGAAAGTACTCCTCCGGACTCGACGGGAGATGTTTCAAACAAATCCCCACCTGACGGGGTCGTTGTGCTATAGATCTTTAGTGATTGTCTCTAGACCCCGTCCATAGTTGACGACAGAGCTCATTTTAGATCCATATCGAAAGGTTAGACCTACGATACCCAAGGAGCAGAGCAATATGACCATAGGACGTCACTTTGCCGGGGGGGATTTCTTGGACTGCGGAGTAGACGGCGTTGAACCAGTGTTCGGCTTCGTCGGTGCGGGGCATTGTGTTCTTTTACGTCTTTCTTTCTTTCTTTCTTTCTTTATTGAGTTTGAGGTGGGAGGAGAGGGATTGCACTGGGTAGTTATTTTTGTTGGGTTGAAGGGGGGTTCCATTTGTATTGTTATGGATCATTGGTTGGATCGGATTGGGTGCGGGAGTGCCGCTTTAAGGGTTCCCCGTAGAGGGGTTTACACTTGGTGGAATCTTTTCGATGTACATTTCAGGTAGTTGTCTTTATTAGGTGAATGTTACTATTTGCGTTTATATCGTTTCGTCATTATTAGATTGTACAGGTAGGAGTTTGAGGATATAAGAGCTGAACAACTCGGGCTATATTTAATGGTAAATTGGTTGTCCGGGAGCATTTATATACAGCTAATATATTCTGACGACGCAACATAACATTGATACTACTGTATACGACGTCCCCCATAACAATCACGCATATCATATTAAAACCAATTAGAGTCCCTCAACCTTCAGATGTACGGTTTTTGTTTCAAGGTAGTGGTCGAGGCTGTGATGAATTCCCTCCCTTCCAACGCCACTTGCCTTATATCCTCCAAAGGGCATGTCAAACGCGCCAGTCGGGCTCGTGCAGTTGATCCCCACGGTACCGGCCTCCATCGACGTCGCAAAGCGCATGGCCCGGTTCACATCCCGCGTGTAGACAGCAGCGTAGAGGCCAAACTCAGAGGAGTTGACCATCTTAATAACCTCGGCCTCCGTTTCAAACACATTGATGTTGGTCACCGGGCCAAATACCTCGTCTTTCATGATCTGAGAGCTCTCCGGCGTATTTGTGAAGACGGTCGGCGGGATAAAGTAACCTTTGTGACCCTGAACCTCGTTTCCTCCCAGGATGAGTTCACCGTCTTGCTTCCCCAGTTCAATGTAGCGTTTCACGATGTTGAACTGGGTTTCATCGGCCTGCGGACCGTGGTTTACGCCGGGCTTTGTGGGATCGCCCATCGCCACGAACTGAAAGCTCCCCTTGAACAGGGAGATGAAATGGTCGGCGATGGAAGCATGGACATAGATGCGAGAGTTCGCCATGCATACTTGGCCGCTGTTCCATTGGATACTATATGCTGTCTCCTTTGCGGCCTTCTCTAGATCCGCATCGGGGAATATCACGGTAGGGGATTTGCCTCCCAGCTCAAAGATCACATTCTTCAGGTTGGAGTTGGCCGCTGCCTTTTGGATGAGTCGTCCTGTGCGTCCAGAGCCGGTGAAAGTGATCAACCTGACATCCATATGATGCGCCAGAGCGGAGCCCGAGATATTCCCATGGCCAGACAGGACGTTGATGACACCTGGTGGAAACCCAGCGCGCTGAATCAGATGAGCAACTCGGGCCGACTGAGATGAAGTTAGAATCGATTAGTAGACAACTCCACCAAGGCGAGTGAGCTTACCGTCAAAGGCGCCTTTTCGCTACTCTTGATGACAACCGTGTTTCCCGCAGCGATCGCCGGCGCCACCTTGTTGATGAAGAAATAAACTGGGACATTCCAGGGGATAATCGCCGCAACAACCCCATACGGCTGCCTTAGGGTCATATTGATGAATCCGGGCGTGTTCAGGCTCGTCTGGCCTTGGCCATTCCAGCCAGCGGATGCGAAATACTGCAGCTTGTCCACGGCTCCCTTCACATCCCAGTACTGCGAGACGGGTCGGCCCATGGAGATGGCCTCTAGATGTGCTAGCTCTTTTTCCGATTCGAGAAGCAGGTCGGCGAGCTTCAACATGTACGCCCCCCGGTCACGCGGCGAAAGGCTTGACCATGCTGGGAACGCCGCTTGAGCTGCTGCAACGGCGTCGTTTGTATCCTCTACCGAGGCTTCAGATACTATATGACGAATGCTTGTAAGGCCCCACTCTAGGTCTTAAAATTCTCGGCAGAAGCCGTGACAACTCACCTAACGCAACTGTTTCTAGGGTAGTGGGTGATTTCAACGGGAACGTTCCTGCATCCGAAGCAGGGCGAAACTGGAGTAGAAAGCTCATCAACCATGAAGCCATGCATACGTGGGTCCGAAACTAAGTCAACCAACCTCGCCATTGATGTAAAGACGTGTTTCAATTTCGGTCGGAGTTTCAGAAGCCATGGCTTGCAAGAGTTAAACCAACAAGGAGGAAAGGCAATCGATAGAACTGGAAGACTTGAACCTTCTGCACCAACGATTGTGAATGATCTTCCGGCTCAATAGAATATCTTATATTCGACAGAAAGACCGGCCTCTCTAACAAGTGGGGGGAAACAAAAAATATCCCGAGGAGGTTAGCTAACTCTAACTCTAAATCCGACACTAAAATCCGTTATCTCCCCGGTCCAAGTGGATTCGGTATGTATATCCAAATTTAATTTGGTGGAAACGGCTTGGCTAACGGGTGACAAAACATTTCGCTGCGACAATATCATATATCTAACCCTAGAAGTCCTGGGTTTTCTGTCCCTATGAACAGGGGTCATATCATGGGCTTAAAACTCCAAACAAATATCTTTCGGTCAACGCCAAGGATGCTTTCTTAATGCTCCACTGAGACACCCCACTATAGTATATTAAGTTTCACGTCTAACCTGAAGGGCCACAGATGCAGCAGATGGAACAGTTCCGTTAGTTATACAGCCCTAGGACCACCCTTAGTAGATATGTATCTGTGACTCTGTTCAATGGGTGCTCACTAACCGTGTTGAGAGCATGCGCTGTGGTCTTACTCGATCATATATGGCGGCCTTGGGCAGTCATTGTACGGCCAAGACAGATATATCTCAAAGGAGCCACGCTAGGTGATCTGCTGACACTTCCTCTCAACCGCTAAAACCGCTCCCCTCTGTGTCACTGTTTCAAATCGACTGTAGCTTGGTATTACATTGTGGTCGAACCTATCACGAATGCCTTACATTGTGTGTGACACCCCTTAGGTTATTTAAACCTGGGTTGTTTTTTACGCACTGCAGTTCACTGGCCCAACTCTTAATAGCCCTCATGCTTGATAGGTACTTGTGATTCCGTGGGCTGCGGACAACCGAGTGTACGGGGGTTTGGTGCTTGTGAGCGATGTGATCGCCACCTCTGCGTAATTCATCGCCGTCCGCCGTCTCATTCGTGCAGAAACATGGCACAGTCCATGCATTTACTGTCTACTTGTATGGGACCTAACAACCATTAGTCCCTCACAGATGGTGAGTTTGAAACCAATGTACATGCTGAAGTGAAAGAAATTCGGACCAAAAGTAACGGAAATGCTGTTTTCGAGCGTGGCCCAGGAGTAAACGGTGGCCGAAAATGCGAGATTGAGTACCCACCAGCGTGGGGATGCGGATCCCTCATGACTATCATGCTCGTATTCGCTTTCCTGGGGATGGTTCAGTTTGGCTCCTTCGAGTATCTCGAATTAGTAGCAGCATCTCGCAATCCCTTGCTGACTACCTCATTTATAGTAAATACGCCACCTCAAATTCCTCGAAACGACCAACGTGCCGGCTCCTCGAGTGTTTGGTTATGGCCTTGCTAACGACAAGAACAACATTGTGGGTGTCAGCTATATCCTTATAGAACACATGGCGGGCAAACCGTAGAATATGCAGGGACCGCATGGGAAGCGATTTGCAGATGATACAGAGAAGAAAAGGGTGTGGGATGGTTTGGCAGAAATTCTGATTGAGATCCAGCGTCATCCGTTTCAGAGGCAGGATCTCTTCTCCCAGGTCCTTCGCCTTCCAAGCCGTATAGTCTCTGCTAATGCCAGTGAACGATTCCTCGTTCAGAGTCCTTCAGGGCACTTTGATAAAGTGAGCGATTATTACACTTCATTCATGGAGCAAAACATGGCTCTCATTGCTGTTGGTCAACTTTTCACATCTTTTCCGGTGAATGCCTACCTGGTATTTTCATTCCTGAAATCCCAAATCCCGGCTCTTCCGGCAAACCTGGGCCCTGATTCATCGGCCGCCACGGAGCAATTCTATATCAAGTACATGGATGATAAGGGAGACCAGCTGATGGTGGATGACGAGCCCAATATCATTGGAATCATAGATTGGCAAATGCCTCGTGTAGTCCTTGCCAGTGAGGCATTTGGACCGTCTCCCGTGACGGCAGAAATGGGTGTTACCTACAATGGAAAGTCGTCCTTGACTATCCATGATCACGCCTTAGCTCGCTTTTTGAAAGTGAAGGGAGCAGCTGACTTAGCTGAGATCATGAGCAAAGATGAGAGGCTGCGAATATTCTTCTTCTGTCTTGATGTTGATCTTCCCTGGAATGAATCACTGCTCTTAATCCGTGGCATCTGGACCTGCATGTGGAGTCGATAGGGACCCGGACTGGAATGCTTGGAAGGTGGATATGGTGAAGCAATGTAGTCATGATGGACGCCTGAAACGTATCGTTGATAGATTCGGCGAAGGTCCATGACTGAATTCAGGGAAATCATGAACTAAGCCGCTATTCTGGGGGGCCAGTACCAAGCTGCGTGGTCGTAGCAGATGCGGCCGTGGCAGGAGACAGATGGATTGATATATATAGAGGTCACGTGTTACAAGGGCTGCCATTTTTGGCCGCGTACAGCGGCTATTTCTACCGCCATTTAATAAATCGAATTGTCGGGCATACTCCGAATCATACGGAGTGTAGGGTCGAATCATGCAGCTCTCTCAATTGCGAACAAGCCCTAATTAAGAACTATCTGGAAAGGACCGTTTGGTGGGCTGCCCAAAAAAACAAGTAGATCAATACACCGCTGTCCTGGTCCATCTTGAAATCATGTAAGATGGATGGGCACAGTTGTGTGTTAATGTGGTATAGCTACGGTTGTACTAAAATGTTTAGTCGAATACGAATCAACTATTATCTGATCGCGTAAAAAGGCACTAGACCCAAGAGGGCAGCCATCTGCAAAATTACCCCCGCAAAATTTCTCCGTTTCCAACTCACATGCACCTTTTCTGTTTTTCTTTTCCGTGCTGTGTTGGCAACCCGTGATCTGGCCACCCCTATATTCAACACCACACACACAGACTATGGACGTTGTACAGTTCACTGCCACTGCCACACCCACACCCTGACTGATTCCCTCATAATCATGTCAACTGGCAGCTCGTCCAGCCCGTCGAATTGGGTGACGGGCAGTTACACGGGCAACAGCGATGGTCTTCGCATCACGATCACCACCTTCGTGGTGATCGCCTGGTATAATTCCATTGAGCTAATGGTTCTCATCTTCTCCATCTTCAAACAGTACAAAGGGATCTACTTTTGGAGTTTGCTGATTTCGACTGCGGGGATCCTCCCCTACTCGATCGGGTTTTTTATGAAATTCTTTGATCTGACGTCAGCAATCTGGGTCTCCCTGACTCTTGTCACGGTTGGGTGGTGGACCATGGTGACCGGGCAGTCCTTCGTACTCTACTCCAGGCTACATCTCGTCGTTCAAAATACCAGGGTGCTAAAATTCGTCTGCGGGATGATCATTGCCAATGTGTTTCTCCTGCATATACCGACCACCGTATTGACATATGCCGCCAATTACGAGCAGTCGTACAAGTATCTGCATGCGTATAACATCATGGAGAGAGTCCAGGTCGCGGGATTCTGCGCCCAAGAACTGATCATCTCGGGTATTTACATCTGGGAAACTACGCGCATGTTGAAATTGAACCCCAATCGAGACAACCGTAACATCATCTTACAGTTATTCATGATGAACCTGGTTTGCATTCTGATGGACATCGCTCTGATCGCAGTAGAATGTGCGAACTACTACATCTACCAGACCACGCTGAAAGCTACCGTGTACAGTATTAAGCTCAAGATTGAATACGGCGTCTTGAACAAATTGATCTACATTGCGAAGCAATCCGCAGGAAGGCAGCCGGAGGACCCTTATATTGAACTAAGCCGACTGAGCCCCATTGCCAACTCCGATGCTACGCGCACAACTACGCAATCTAAGCCGCATCGTTCCAGCATAGAAGGCTTCAGCTTCCGTCTACGTGCGCTTGTAGCGTCACCGCATTGCCGCCAGGACCGGTGAAGATATCGTCAACCGGCTCAGTCCAGCTACCTACGACCCCCTTTTCATCGACCGCTGTCAGACGTCTTCCACCTCCGTACTCTACGCATTGTTGCGACAATTTCTACTCGCATATCCCCACGGCCCATACCTTGGGGATGTGCATCGGACTCACCCTCGGAGGCGGCTTTGTACGGCATTGACTTGGCGCAGGTTTTTTTTTTTAGATCAACTTGTCACTGCATGATCTACCTCTACTGCTCCTCGTGCTTTTCCTGTGCGTTATGCACCCTCGCCGAGCATCAGGATGACCGTCTGGCAGCAGATCAAGCGAGTGGAATTGGCTGATAATGCCATTCTGGTACCTCTGATTCTCGGGCTCGCCGGACTAGTGCTATTTTACCTTCGTCATGCCTCAAGATTTCGTTCAGGACTATCTTCCCCGCTCCGGCTCTTCTCAAGCGCCACGCTCCTCTGTACTCTCTGGATCTTCTTCATCCAGAATATGCTGCTCTACTGGGTGCGATAACTCCTCCCGTACAATTCCAAGCCATCCCAATTCTCAGCGCGACCCAATCCGGGTCCCGTTTCCTCACGATTACCGCAGCCATTGCTCGCTTCGCCATAATAAGCGGTATCCTGATTGCCTTGAATGGCAAATACCGCCCCTTCATTTCCTCGGCTACATCTACGTCACTGCCGACATGGGCCTGTTCTCCCTCAACGATTATCCACCCGTGCGGGACTAAGGCGGACCCCAAGTTCTTTTCGGCCTCGGCTCAGGCGTGGTCGTTTCTAGTACGCTGACCCCTAACCAGGCCCCCCTCCCAGAGATATCGCAACCGCTACGGCCACATGAGCGTTTATGGACAGCTTGGACTGGATTTTGGCAGTTGCTATCCGGACGTTAATGTTCAATGCGCGGGTCTAGCTTCTGTTGGCACATGTGAGTAATGAACATCTACGGCTGCAGATGAGTAACGGGGATGCGTATGGTTTGGGAAGTGAGGTGATGCGGTCGTTACGGGAAACCTGAATTTGTAGATGGAGGTGCTGAGCGTGTATGAGGATATCTTGCGCTGGGTGTGGTGAATGGCTTACCGTTTGAGGCCCTGTGTTTGGTATTGCCGTTTCCCATTTAGCAGCTAGCGCCAAGTGAGGAGCTGCATACTGAATTTGGGTTACAGGAGCAGGACCAGGCACAAGAGCAAGAAGAGACAGGGATAGAAAAAGAAGAAGAGGAAGAAGGAGCACGAGAAGTGGTCATGAGTCGTTAGAAGGTACCGGGTGTCGGAGAAGTTCATTGCTTCCTCAAAAGTGATACGAGATCAGTTGGTGGAGACACTGCTAGCTATATTGCCATGCAGTGTGAATATTGGAAGATAGCGTTCACGGGGCAATATACTGAAGTGTTTTGAGGTGACAACCAAGGAGCGTAACTTACTCGTCTACAATACTTATGAGCCAGTGTTCCAATGCTATATGAGTATGAAAACCTGCGTCGATGAAACTGAGAATGTCCAGTAAATGCTTTCTATTACTCTTGTCCATATTTCCACATCTTGTATGCTATTCACTTTCTCCTTCGCACGCCGGTATCTTACCCATTGTTTCTATCTTAGTAATTTGAAACGTACGATCTTCTTTAACCCATACGATTTACGCATCAATTCCGAAGAACGCATAAACATCAAGATGAGGTCTTGTTTCTAAAGTCGATCCTATTCAAGATGCTACAGAACGTAGTCGGTAAACGAGCCGATCAAGCCGTCCGATTCCTCTGTGTTATATCGGTTGGAGCAAATAGAATCAGACATAGGAAGCCAGGACGCTTATAGAAAGCAGAAAATATACAAAGTAACGCATACAGGCAGATGGCGCCCCACCTGCTAACTCGGCCTCTACGCGCCTTGTCAAAATATTTTTAACGGACTGGATTCTATGGGTGAGTCGAGCGCTCAGGCCCTCTAGCATAGATGGAGAACTTATAACTTTCCAGCCTTGCTTCGGGCAATATCTGGTGTCCTCTTCTCTGAGTGGCTCATGACGGAAAGTAATGCGCGTATCGCTGCATCTCTTCGGGTCCTTCAAGGTTCCTCTTCGAGCCAGTGACTACAGTCCTCGCTTTCAACTGGAGACATTCCCGGTCGCTATGTAAAGTACGAGACTCTAGCTGTGATGTAATTGTTAGTACTGGTGCATTAGTATACCAGGTGCTTCGTCATGAGTTTGCCACGTCAAGACGGCATAACCAAACCCGAAGCCATGTCGCATTAGTATGTCGTGAGCCAGTGCTCTTTAAAGACGGTAATTCTCTGCATTGATTGTTTGAATCTTACTTTAATCTTTCTGCCTGTTATATCTGCTGCTTCTACAAATCCGAAGATGGTTCATGATAACGAGAATCAAGGTGGGTTTGTCGACATGAACTTGAATGAGAAAGATTCCAGCTACAACGGCTCCAATATCGAGTCTGGTTTGCCCACAAATAAGCTCGGCCTTGGCTTTACGGAACGACCCAGCCTCCTGGTGATCTCTTCTCTTTAGCGACCAACCACATCTCCAAATAAGTATCACTTAATCCTGCGATGGAATTAGAGTTTCTACCACGGCTGCATCGCCGACATCTGTCCAACGGTACCAGCAATAAGAGAAGATAAACCAAAAACATATGACATAGCAATTGCTGCAAGCGGAAAGCCATGATAAACTCTTTGAGTTGTGTCAGTGTTCGCCAGAATCTTTGTCAGCTTCATAGACAGGTTGGAGCAGGGTTGGAGGAAATCACACCACGCCTATATACATATTCGACACGAACTAACGTGATGTTTCACGTCTATTGCCTATGGTAACATGAGTAAATGATCCTTGGACTCTCAGCAACTGTGGAGAATGTAATAAGACGGAAGAATAGTATTTCAATCAATGGAGTGAACCATTGCTCCCTAACAGGGTCCTAACTGGGTTAAGCTGCTGCACATATGCTTCGTAGTGCCTTTTACGCAACGTCAAGATAGTACCAATAATTCTAGATGCTTAGAATTGGTCAGCCCACTATGATATGTACGTCTCATGTTTGGTGTTCAACCAATAAAACTGGTATCTGCAGTCGGCGTATCCATGCTGCAGCGAAGTTATGTTCTGCATTGTGGCTAATTCTTATAAATTTAAATGGGAAACGAAGATAGACTTACATTGCCACAACCCGATGTAGAATGCCACTGCAGAGGGGTAGACCTACTCTATTATGTCCTAGCGCCAATCGACTTGTACATCATTAGGAATATATACCGTTGACATAGCTAAAGTCTCTCCTTAGTTATGATCTTATGCTTTTTGGGAGATGGGCGGTAATACGAGTATTAGAGTAATTCACAGTCCCAGGAAAGCTGTTCTTAAAATGTCAACCTGATTCGCTTGCAAAGATCACACGCGCTAAAAGCCACATTATGGCTCTTAACTGCCATGATGTGCATCAGGTTCAGGTGGTATGACTATTATCCATAGATGTAATGATGACATCGACACTGTTGACACGGTTGCTAATGCACAAGGCCAGTTTCCAGGACCCCAGGTTATTTAGTTCCTTCCCTCAGCCGGCCGCATTGACTCAGATCGAATCTAGCCTGGCTTAGATAGTAAGCCTCCGGACTTTACATGATCAGGGTACATATCTACTTTATTTACTCAACAGAACCTGCTATATCAATATGGAAACTGCAGCTGGTGTACCCCTTGCTGTTGGCATACAGGCTTTAAAGACCCTGAATCAATGGCTGAAGAACAGGGAGATTGCAGAAGCATGGTACGGCTCAGATGTTGACGATTTTACAAAACCAATCACACTAGCCAAAGTCCGTCGTGCTCTTTCATTAGACGAAATGCGTGTGGATATGGCATTCACGATTCAGGGGGAGCAGTGGACAGAGCTCATTCGCAAGTGCCTAGAGAAGTGTTATTCTTGGCACAATGCCCGCTATAACGGAGAATGTTGCTGGTTACCCCTGTACAGGGCAATGAAGCAAGATCGTACCAGCAACAACAAGAAAAATAATGATGGAGAGACTGTGCTTAAGCCTGCAGAGAAATACCCTTCTTTTATCGGAACTATTTCATCACTCCCTGCTGCACATTTGGAGGCTTGGGGACTAGTGGTGATGGGATATGCTGCTGGTGGCACGCTCCGATTTTCAGAGGCTAGCGGGGCCTTTTATGCAACATTTGACACTTACTACTTTGTCCTTCTTATAAAGAGAGAGAACATGGCTTCACCAACGGTTGCACACCTTACACCGATAAACAAAAACAACGGAGAATTCCAACCATACACAGAAAATGAATGGAAGAAGCTGTTCCTTACAGGTCGCTCTCGTGAGGAGAGTGATGATCTCTTCCGATGGTGTAATGATCCATGCTGTCTAAAGGAACCCCCTGAGGAGCTCATTAATGGTGAACTAGATCAAAAAATCAAACAGACAATTATTGACGACCCCCATGCGCAAGTCATGAAGGACAAACTGCGTGGCAGTATCCATGATTGTTATGACGCTTGGGAAAATCTGGAAAGGAACCATTGCACATGCGAATTTATTAAGACGCGAGCCGATCAAATCAAGACCAATTTGCTAAAATCAAAACTACTATCAGCAGACGAGACAAGGTCGTCATATTGCCAGGAGATGACAGCAAATGATCTCACCAGATATAGTGAGAAGCAACTGAAAATTGTCAGAGATGAAGTGGATAATATACCCCCTCTAAAGGATGTGTTACCTCTTCACAAAGTGATCGTTTCATTTATGAAGCTCCTTTCTCTCTCAAAAAGGGTACCCAAACAGCTGAGTACACGTAACACTGGAGAGTCACTACTATTAGCAGGACTTTGATGAAAGCATTTGGGGTATTTGTTGTTTACAATTTGAAATGGTGCCTTCACTCTCTGAGGTAGACACAGAGCTTTATTCTATTCCAGACTGCTAAAGCCGATGTCGCCTTGCTTATCGTGACTTTTCATTACCTACCGTACTTGATCACCTGACGCACGAATATCTGTACGGCAACCAGCATTAAAAGTGAAACTTTAAAGCAACATGAAAATAAATTATACTTAAGTTCTCTGCTGGAGCAGAGATATGATGCTAATAAAACTATATAAAGCATTTTGCTATCCCGGAAGTGTTGTGGGAGGTGTATTTAGTCTTCCACGACGATTTGTAGATAGTATACAGCGCTCCGCATCAATCTGAGGCTCTGGTATAGTAATATTTTGCTTCTTTTGAGATGGAGCTGATGTAGATCACTTCTTCTTGCGATTTTGGACGACATTGATGTCATTTTGAAACTGGCTGTCAGCCTTCTTAGCTAGGTACTCTTCCTCCTTGTGGCGCTTCTTTTACTCTGCTTCAAGGAGGCGTAATTCTTCATTAGCTGCCCTGATTTGTTTTCTTTCCTCAACTAAGCGTTGTTTCTCTTGCTGCAGGCGAAGCTTTTATTGCTCTTTAGAGTCAGATCCCACATTGGAGGAATCGCCGTACCCTACATCGGTCGACTGGTGTGAAAAAAAACCGGCCACTCTTGCAATCCAAAGTTATACTTAAACGCCGTATTGGATAACAGGAAAAGACTTCCAATGGTTTAGTCAAGCAGACCGTTGGCTGTTCAACAAGCTCTTCAGCTGTCTCGCTCTATTCGGTGCATTTCGTACAATGACCGGACATGGAAAACAAGAACGCCGTCCATGCGACAGCGACTATTCCTCTCCATAGAGTCCCTCTGTACGTTATCCAGTCAGCGGTCACCCGTGTCTCACCGCAGTGGTACCTATACAACACCTCGCAACAGAACATATCCACCACAATATCCGATGGATATAAAGCGCAAAGGATCTACAACAGAGTCTTTACTCCCTTCTCTGGGCCACTGAGTGTTATACCCACGCAGATTCCACCAACTATGTGAGTGACAGGAGGCATGTTTACCAGGATGGTATCCAGTAGTGATTGCTGTGTCTAATTATCCTCCGGATTAGCCCACGGACACAGACTGTCATGGCCTCTACTACCAGAAGGACAAAATTCGTTTACTCTTACATTGATGGAGAATAGAGCAAGAGTAACTCTATTACGATCCACTCAGACGCTATCCAGATCACTCTGCCATCCGAGGTATGTTCTCCATATGACCATGCCGCAGCCTCTGTGCGCGCGGATGGGACACTCACCATGGAGCGAAAGGGCACTGCAATCCCGTTTGGAGATTTTGCAAGTAAGTTTGAGGTTGAAGAGATTGGAGAAAAACCTGTCTGTACCGGCTCCATCTTCGACCAATGTCGGTTTCGATTTCGCAACACATGCGAGCGAGGTGCGTAAATCACCTTGTCATATGATCCAAACACTTTAAAATACTGAACAGCTGAGCGGAGAGATCTGTGGAATACGTCGATTGTTTACGCGTTACAATAAGGATCACTTCATCTCAATTAAATTATAGTGCTAAGCTTATCCTGCCCGTAGGAAAGCTTGGTAGCATCCCTAGGAAATTCCTTCGATAGTAGGAACGAAGATTCTTCAAGAGACCCCAAGAAAGAACCCCAAAGAGTACAGCTAAAGAAAGCCCGGAAGCTTTTGCTAGATCTTCATTCACTGCGTTCGTATCAACTTCGCCAGACTGACTATTTCGACAACCTTGAAAGAATTGTGAGGGACGCTATAGAGGAACACAAGACAATGAGAGACATACTGGAAATTGATAATTTTCACTTTCTCCAAACCGACAAGGACTTGGGTACCCTTCTTTCAAGGATGCAATCCATAAACTCCAAATTGGTATCAGCTGGAGTGATAATTCTAAACAACTCATCACTTGTATGTAGACTACCCATAACAAGGCTTGTTTGAAGCTAACATGACCCTAGCTCTCAATACTGATCGATCTGAGAAACAAGTATTCTATCAAGGATAGCACACGGTATTTGGCCAATTTCGGCGCAAAACCGAGGGATGAAGAGTATGGAGTAGATTATGGCGGAAGCCACTCGGATGGATAGTCGAGCTATGAAACGATTGCTCAATTGACCATACTTTATTTACAAGGTAGTTATGTTGCTGTGAGTTCTTCTCCTTCTCCGTTTGAACGCATAATGACCATCTGACATGTTTTGGGCTATACTTGCACAGACGCTATTCAGTATGGGATTCTTCAATTTCAGCTCTGACGATAACAATAAGATCCTCACGCTTTCAAATTCCTGATGGCTCTACCTGTCATAACAATTACTCCCACCGCAAGCACAGCCTTCCTTTATTTGGTCATGCAGCAGCATTTACAGAAACGAAATGAGTAAGCGAAGACTACAATGCTGGCAATAAGATCGGGTCAACGAATGAAAGACATAGAAAATATGTTCTCAGTTCCTCATCGCTAGAATGGCTTTCTACCATTTAGTGTAGTAAAGTGGTGGAAGTCCAGGGTGCGGCGTGAGCAAGCATCCAGCCTTCTGGGGTGATTCGCAATTTCCTTTTTTGAGCAACAGACCGCAAGTAATCTATGCATATATTGGAGGCGTATATAGATGTCAGGATCCCCTGTGGGTGTGGTGGGTACTTTGGTTTCAATTCGGGCCACTTCCGCCACGGTACAGCCTTGCATTAGGGCTTACCACGTTGCATCCAATATCTTCCCGCGGTTTGGTCTTCCCCGCAGCGAGAGATGAGGTGATTGACCACTATTAGGTCTGTTATTAATGGTACAGGCTAGCCAGGGTCCTACTAGTTTAGGCTTAAATGCTTCTCTTTGTGTGGCTGTCTTGGCATCGAGCTTCGTGGCACATATCTTCTAACAATTCCCCTTCAAACAGGATTTATTGATTACCAAGATTAGAAAATTATCAGAGACTTATTCTATTTAACGCCTTGCACCGCACAATAGGCTCAACAGCTATGACTCTGCTTCAGGTGGTCGAGACAAGCCTTATCCTTCTGTCGCTATGGACTGCCGTTGGAGCGATCCGCCGTCTCTTCTTCCATCCTTTATCCCACATACCAGGTCCCCGACTGGCCGCACTCACCTGGTGGTATGAGTTCTATTACGACGCCGTCCAGCCCGGGCAGTACGTTTTCAAGATCCAGGAACTTCACAAGCAATACGGTATGGTCTCCTCTTTCGATCTGGTGTTCAAACCACAGTTGGTACTGATTGGACGCAATCTTAGGGCCCATCATCCGCGTAACCCCGGATGAGATCCACATCAACGATGTCGGTTACCTCGACACGACCTACGCCCCGTCCATGACCCGCCTCGACAAGTATGATTACCAACTGCGCACCTTACGTGTTCCCGGTGGTGTCGGGACTACCGCCGATTATTACCTTCACAAAATCCGTCGGGATGCGCTCACTCCCTTCTTCAGTAAGCGCAATGTCCTCTCGCTCGAAGGCGTGATCACCGAAAAGGTGAACCAGTTGTGCGATTTGGTCGCCAGACATGCGGCGACGGAAATGCCCATCAATCTATCGGACGCGTTCTATGGATTTTCCAATGAGTATGTATGTCTATCAACTAAATAGAGTAGCCATAAGTACTAATGACGGAGGATAGTGTGGTCAACAACTTTTTATTTGCCCACGAAACCGACGTGCTCGCGGATGAACAGGAGGCGGCCAGACTCCGCCACAACAGTCACGAGCTGCTCAAGGGAATCAACATGAACAAGCACTTCCCATGGATCCCCGATATTCTCGAAGCACTACCTCCATCTCTAACCAGGCCCGTGATGCCTCCGGGGTTAATGGACATGCTCGAGCTCTTTGATGTAAGTCCTCCACCTTCTATCACAGTCACTTTACACGATTAATTACAACGTCGATACCAGAGAGTCCGCACAGAATTGACCACAATCATGACGGCAAAAGCATCCAGCTCCCCGAGCGAGAAAAAACCTACTAATCCAGGAGCCAAAGAATCCGTCTACGAATCCGTCCTTGACAACCCAAACCTCCCCGCATCCGAAAGATCCCTCCTACGCCTCGAACAAGAAGGCGCATTACTGACCCTCGCAGGAACAGAGTCCCCCGCCCAAACCCTAAACATTATCTTCTACCATCTCCTCGCCAAACAATCTCTGCTCGCCAAACTTCGCAAAGAACTAAACACCCTGCCGAGCCCCTCAACCTGGACACAACTCGAGCAGCTCCCGTACCTCTCCGCCATCATCGAAGAAGGTAACCGACTCTCCTTCGGCGTGACCGCTCGCGCAGCCCGTATCCAGCACCAGCCCATCACCTATACCCCATCCACGTATGTGACCACCCCAGGCCCCACGCCCAGATCTTATATCCTCCCTCCTGGCACCCCAGTTACTATTACGACGTTGAGCGCACATACGGCCGAATCGGTCTTCCCAGACCCGTATGTGTTCAATCCCGAGCGCTGGTTGGGCGACGAAGGTCGCGAGCGGAGGAAGTTTCAGTTGGCATTCTCAAGGGGCGGAAGAAAGTGTTTGGGGCTTGAGCTTGCAAAGGCCGAGCTCTATCTTGTGACTGCTGCGCTGGTGCGGATGTTTGATTTGGAGTTGTGGGAGACGGATGAGAGAGATATTTCTTTTGAGCATGATTATCATGTTGCGATGCCGAGGGATGGGTCAAGAGGGGTGAGGGTTGTGGCTAAGGTACGTTGAGGGTATTGGATGTGTTAACAAGGTATACAGAATTGCGTTGTTGTTGGCTTGGGAAATCTATATCACTGTTCGAAATGCTGCGTGGATGTATGGATAAATAGATAGATTGCCATAAATAACTCTGTTTCTTTAAGAATGTGTCCAATCATTAAGGTCACAAGAGAAAGGGTATACCAAATGCGGTCTCACGAATACCTAAACTTAGCACCAATGATTAGTTTCAAGCCGCATCACAACACAAAATGATGGTTGGCAGTAGGGCTCGGAGTGTAATATAGAAGGCTATTCAAGAATCAAGCCAAGGCTAAGTAGATATGACGCAAAGAGACGGCATAGTGAGTGTATGGAGGGGGACACATAGTCCACGAGGGCTACCCTTATCACGCGACCGTTTCACTGCCTAATCACTTCCCAAAAATTGGTCGATTCATCTGCCCTCGGCAAGTTCAATAAGGGCACTGCCAATGAGGGGTGTATCAGAGAGGCGGTCAAAGGTAGTGGATCGTTTCAACGCATATATCCTTTGTTCTCAAACGGGAGACCGTTGCCCTAGTGGTCTTCTCGCCAGTGGCGCCATCAGGTGATAGGCAAATGAGACCACAAGAGACTTCGACGAACAATACCTCATATTTAAATCTAGCTGTATATGGCGGTTAAGTCCTACCTAGAATTAGACTGTGTGACGGTACTAGGGCTGGATGATCCAGACCCCTGAATACCGTCTCCTCTATGGGTACAACGAGATTGGGGTGTGTAACGACGTCGTGTCCGAGCGCAGAAGCTCTGGCATAGTACTTGAGATAATTAAAGACAGCCTTCGAACACAGTGCGAGTAACTTAGGGAAAACTCAACCTAGTCACACTTTCGATGAAGTCCGATTGATAACTTCGCAAAGGTCCCTCATACTAAACGAAGAAATGTGTGTGGATTATCAAGCCATGACAATACATAGCCAGGGCTGCAGAAACTCGGAATGTAACAAGGCAGAGTTGATTCCCGGCCCTGAGTGCCCTGCGAAACCAGCCACAGGACCCAGGAATGCCTGCCCCAAATATGAAGTGCGGCACAGTGGGTCTAACAGAGTCAAAGGAAAATGTCCTAAGCACAGGTGCGTACGACATATCTCACCATTCTGGTTCGAACTGCTCTAAAGCCATTCCTATTGCCAGGGAACCTATTAATCTGCCGAGCTTTGTATAAGCCATAGTCAGATGCTAGCTGCCTTCGCGCATCACTGGGATGCTTTCTCATGAATGAGAGTTGAATTCTTCAAACCAACCGTGTCAGTGCAAGATCTGCACCAGGAGAAGATATGCGAGATTAGAGGAAGGAATGGAATCTCTTTCTGAATATCTGAAGTGGCTTTATACTCGCTCATCCAGCATTTCAGTTTCACGGTCCTCCATGAAACATATCTTATCTGGTCTAGTGAAGGAAACGTTTTGTTCGAATATAATCGTTGAATCTTTTCATCTTCCCATCCTTCGTAGGGCCTGTGACCCATCAATATCTCCTAGATAGTTGACCCGAGGGCAAAAATGTCCCTCTGTGCAGTGTTTGGAGCGGCTTCATCCCTAGGTGAGAAATGTGTCGCGTTTTCCATGCTGATAGGATCCGAGCCCTGCAATGATGATCCACCAAAGTCAGACAGCCTACCGTTGCCTCGTTTATCAACGAGAATCTGTCGAGCGGAGAGATCGGAGTGAATAACACCTTTCTTATAGATGAAGATGACCGCCTCAATCGCCTGCCGAGCCATCCTATGTCTGAAGCGATCACTCGGACAATGGTTCATCAGATATGACTCGAGTTCGCCATTAGCCTCGTACTGTAGATCAGTGTAGCCCTCCCTGCACTGTAGGCATCGCGCGATACGTTTGTGTTTTCCCAAGTGACGATAGACTTGACCTTCGATCTCGACCGCGCGAGCGTTGTAGGTGTCTGACTTATCTAGTGGAATCGTTCGGACAACATTGTAGTTGAGTCTGTGAACCGCAGTGAATTGCCTGATGCTTATGATATTTTGCTGACTCGGCTGCTCGATGCTGCGATCGGCTCAGTTCTTGCAACATATTACCCACATCTTTGAGCAAATATTTCCAATGCTAGGACCGCAGATACTAGCAGAATGGAGTAGTTAGACACCTTCCTCCACATAGTATGAAGTTGGCGTATGCTATAATGGCCTTCTAAAATCGGGCAAACACGAAACTATGCTATTGCCCTTGGGTAATCCCGTGTACCATATTTTATATGTTTAATTTTAGAGGCTTTATCTCCAAGCCGTCAAGCTCGCCCGCATGGACACGCTTTGCGTAACGAGGTACGGAGTACAGTCACCCTTTACGTGCCGTGGCGAATGGGGACATTGCCTCAGTGGAGGCCAGCGCAGCTGGAGATCTAGAATGAATCTAGAATGAGTTTTGACCATCAATCCCATAGACCATGATCGGACGATGTAAATTTAGTATGATCGTTCTGCCGTTACATCGAGTTTGTATCATATACTATTTCGGTAACCATGCGAGGATGTGGATATCGTGCAAAGCCTAGGACCAAACCCTCAGTACGACTGGACTACCCACACTCTGCATGCCATGTGAACTTAGTCCATAAGAAGGAATCCATATGGTTAACTGGATGTAAATTATGTCATTCCTTTTTTAAAACATGGTCTTGCATTATTCCTATTAGCGCATTTTACACTATAGCGCTAGGAAATTCCCTCCAGAGGAAATGTGAAGGCAAAAGGTACCGGCATGGAGTGACCCACTGGCCATGTTTTTCTTTCTCGTAAAAGGGCTAGATTCAGGCCGAGGCCGATGTATAAAAGCGGCTCAAAATATGCTTACAATTTCTCTTGAAGACGAGCTAATCCCACGTTTTTACTATAATAGATAGGATAAATCATGAAATCAAGAACGGCCAGGTCTCCGCAAAATTGTATTTTCCACATTAACCTTTTCGTGGAATTGCTTACTAGGGTAAACCAGGGCTATGGCATGATGGAGAATCTAGAAACCACATTGGCCCGTCAGATCGTGCCAATAGAAGGAGAGCATCTGACCGAGACTACAAATTGTACAACACTTATGTCTAACAAGGTTATCCCGTGTGGGAACTATTCGCTGTTACGCTGGGGTTGCCAGCCACCTGTCAAGTAATACTGTTAGCTACTCGTGTGACTTGATATTCGAGGCCCGATCAGTCTGCAGATCATGAAAGAAGAATGGGAGCTTATTTCTAGGGTAATTCGGGCATTCTACGAGAGAACATCGAGCCAACATCATCGTCATAGGGCCAACGGTTGAATAGAAATGCTGAGACCCTCCAGCGCGACTAGAAAAATTGAATAAATTCTAAGAAAAAAAAAAAGGCAAGGAGAAAATCCACCCGAAAACCAAGTCGGAAAAAAGAATTCCGGTCCATCGTTCCATAAATCACCAAGTTGTACCTTGTCAGAGAAAGAAAAACCTGTTTCTTTTTTTTTTTTACTTTTTGCCCTTCTTCTAGCTCGGGTGATATTGCTCCAAGGCCAAGTGCCAACGGTGTTATCCGAGGATCCCCACCGGCTTCATTCCAATCATGCGTGTCATGCGCGGGACCTCGCGTAGTCTAGACCCTCATTAGCTCCTTTATGTGGCGGGCCCTCAACAAATCAGCGCCGTCTAAGTCAGACCCTTGCTCGCGCTGATTCCAAGGAATTGATCGGGATGGCTGTTTACCTTGCACTTCCAACGTGGTTAGTGCAGAATATTCTGGGCTCTTCCTAACCGCGGACAGTCAATGGATCAAATAAACATGCATCTCACTCCTGACGAGCCCGGTGTTTCTCCTTTCTCCAGATTCTCGATCCCCATAGCAGGACATTAGAAACTACCAAAACCAAATCCCCTCCATGGACTGACCATTGCTGGCATTGCCGTGCCCGGATGCGCATCCCCATTGCCGTGCAGCTAGGGCTGCTGGTCCTCCTGACGGCCCTGGTGGGTATTGTCATCCTCGCCGTTGCGACAGTAAGTTAAGTTTGGACGACGCAAACGGGCAAGGGAGATCGACAAACTGACAAGACGCGCTAGTGGACCACCACTTATAGTTTTGTAGTCGATGTCGAGTAGGTGGTCAGTTTCGCACGTGTGCTCACGGTCACTAACCTCCCATCAGATCGCACGGGCTTGAACTCGTCGCGACCATCAAAGCGAGTCAGATTGCCTCGAGCCTGGAGCTCCTCGAAGTGACCTGCAAAACTATCTCCACACGGCTCCTGGTACAATCGGCTCTGCGACGCTATTATGCCGGTAATACATCGGAGGCGAACTGGGCTACTTCCATCACCGACGTGCAATCGGCACTCGGCAGCCGGGGATACCTAAGCACATACCAGGCCGTTCTCTACTCGAAGAACGGACAAGGCGGTCGCGACCGATTATTGAAGGTCACTAGCGATGCAATACCGGAGATCACACTTCCCTACACTTACTCGAATGGCAGTTCTGTCAAGCTGGGGGATGAAGGGCTTGGATATCCCTCCATTCTCTATCCGAATTTGACATACACACAAAACTCCGAAAAGGGCAATGCTACCACGGTGAATGCCTTTTCCGATTACACCCTAGGATTAAACTCTGCGCTGCTGCTGGGTCCCATAGCAATCAACAACTCCTTTTCTCTGGTGTCCCTGACACTGCCCATTGTCAATAATACATCAGATACGGATATCCTAGGTTTCATGACGTAGGTGGCCTTCTGTCGGGCGGTGGGCAATTAAATACAAGGTATCCATACTAACAAGCTGTAGGGTTGTCGCCAGCGCGGCGAACGTGCAAAGCGTGGTCAGCTCTCGCGACGGGCTGGGCAACACCGGTCAAGTCCTCCTCCTCGGCCCCTCTAGACCTGAGAACCGCTTCTCCACGGAGCCTGCAACAGCCACTTCGTCCCCCGATCAGCTAGCTCTCGCCGATGCGCAGGTCCATTACATCTTCGAGCCCACGCCCCTGCCGTCCCAAGACAGCCGTCACCGTGGCGTCTCCGCCGGTACCTCCTTCGAGCTTTCCAAGTACCCCATGGCACTGAAGCTAATGGTCGAATCCGAGGAGAACGAAAATAAATCCGTTAGCAAGCTTTCTACCAAAAACGAGCAAGGATACAATGTCGCAGTGGGCGCGGTTCGGCCCAGAACATCCCTGGTTGAATGGATTCTTCTGGTGGAGGAAACGCACTCCGAAGCCTTCACGCCGGTGGTCCGTCTGCGGAAGATCATTCTTGCCTGTGTATTCGGGACAGCAGGGTTCATTATCTTAGTTGTGCCTCTGGTAGCACACTGGGCTGTTGCTCCTATTCGCAGGATGCGCGAGGCTGCTCGGAAATCGATCGAACCAGAGGTGCCGCCAACACCATCCGCAGGCTACATTGAGCATGTAGGTGATGGACACAGAGACACGGTACAGACTATTGAGGAACATATGGATGAAAAAGGCGCCCCTGCCTCTTGGGTCAAACGCCTCCGACGGCCGCTGGAGCGATTCAACAGCTCTCACAGCTTTGGCGATCGACTGGATCCCCGGTCCTCTTTCCGGATTCCTTCAAGGGTGAAGGAACGGAGATCCTGCGTGACGGATGAACTCACGGAGCTAACTAGCACTTTCAACGAGATGTCGGATGAGCTCACTATCCAGTACAATCGATTAGAAGAACGCGTGGTAGAACGGACTAAGGAACTCCAGAAGGCCAAGCTAGCAGCAGAAGCGGCCAACGAGAGCAAGACCTTGTTCATCGCCAACATTTCGCACGAGCTCAAGACACCACTCAATGGCATTTTGGGCATGTGCGCTGTATGCATGGGGGAGGAAGATCTGCATCGGATTAAGAAGTCGCTCCAGGTGGTCTACAAATCAGGCGATCTTCTTCTCCATCTCTTGAATGACTTGTTGACTTTCAGCAGGAACCAGATTGAGCAAGCTATTCATCTCGAGGAGAAGGAGTTTAGACTCTCTGACATCCGTTCTCAGCTCTCGATCATATTCCAAAACCAGGTACATGAGAAGCATGTTAATTTCAGTGTGAACTACGTCGGCATTGGAAATAGTCAGCCTCGGGGTACCATGTGCCAGGAACGAGGAGTTGAACGGGCACATCCGGCTGTTGGTCCACCGCAGACAGGCCGACTGAGGGACATGGTGCTCTGGGGCGACCAACACCGGATCCTGCAGGTATTGATCAATTTGGTTGGCAACAGTCTCAAGTTCACCCCTGAGAATGGCAAGGTTGAGGTCCGCATCCGGTGTGTGGAGGAAGTCCCGAGCCCCGAGAGCTCCGTGACGCTGGTACAAGACTCTAAACGGACCTCACGAGTACGTTCCCGGACTCCTTCACGGTCAAGCGCAACGCGGGTGGACGGTGCCGATCTTCTCGACAGCCAGGTGGATACACGGAATCCTTCCCCGTCTGATTTGCGGACACTCATATTTCAGTTTGAGGTCGAGGACAATGGACCAGGCATCCCGGTCAACATGCAGAGACGTGTCTTTGATCCCTTCGTGCAGGGAGACCTGGGATTGAACAGAAAATACGGAGGAACTGGCCTTGGTTTGAGTATCTGTGCTCAACTATCTCGACTTATGGGAGGCATCATCCTGTTGGATAGTGAAGAAGGAAACGGGGCGCTGTTTACCTTGAAGATACCATTGAAATTTGTCAAGGAGGCAGCAGCTAGTACGCGAAGTTCCAGCGTTGCCGGGTCAAGGACACCAAGTGTCGTGTCGCTTTCACTGGAAGAGTTTTCCAACATCGCTCAAACCCCGTCAAACCACAGCTCTGTGGGTAATAAAGAAACACTCACCACTGGCTTCGAAAAGCCCGACGTCCAACCACGGCTAGTTGGTTTAAGCCAACCATTCTTCGCTCCTACTGTTCCATCGGCTCCTCCTTCGTCCCCATTGAAGGGTCCAGAATCTAATAAAGACTCCTCTGATACTGGTTCGAAGAAGATCCGCGTGTTAATGGCCGAGGACAATAAGATCAATCAGGAAGTAGCCCTTCGGTACGTCTAATATGTCAATAATTGTAACTTTTCAACTGCTAACCCTGTCAGGATGCTTGCCCTTGAGGAAGTGTACGATGTGACGGTAGTCAAGGATGGGCAAGAGGCATACGACACTGTCAAGGCTAACATGGAAGAGGGCAAAGTATTCGACCTCATCTTCATGGATATCCAGGTAAGGCTTTCTTCCCCATTACATCTCGTACAATAACTCACACACGCAGATGCCAATCCTCGATGGACTTCAGAGCACTCGACTCATCCGCGAGATGGGATACTCTGCGCCTATTGTTGCCCTGAGTGCCTTTTCAGAGGATAGCAATATCAAAGACTGCATGGACTCCGGAATGGACATGTTCATTAGGTGAGTGTATCCCCTGCAATATCCTGTGCAGCTGCTGACATACGTAGTAAACCTATTCGACGGCCTATCTTGAAGCAGGTACTTAACAAGTTTGCGACTATTCCTGAAGAGTCCGACGGCAGTTCTTCGTAATGTTGGTATCTTGGTTCTAGTACTTCGTTACTAGCGTTCATGTGTAATTTATACATGTTTATAATGAATCTTTCTGTACATAAATATAAGGGGAAAAAATAAAATAAAAAAATAAGAGAAGAAACAAGTGGCTAAGGAAACAGAGAGCTGTTGTTGTGAAATGGCCACTGTAGTTGCCTACGCAGTTAGGGTTATCTTCAATGACATTACTGTACTCCGCAGCAAGGCTCAAATGATGATTGAGAACTCAATTGCTATCCATACAATATGTTGAACAATTTATTTATGCGGGATAAATTCAACCGATCAGAGATAGCATACATAATAGGTCAAAAAGCAGTACTAACTAGGAACTCCAGTCGTATTCGGGTTTGCCCGAGGCTATGCGAAATGTCGATCGCAATTATGGAGCAAAAGATAACATGGCCCCACTCAGGAGGAGCTGGTCTGTGGCATGGCTTTGAGTAATCCTTATTGCTTTCGTAGCTGCCAGGGATAACGTAACCACATATTGGAGATACTCATAAAAATGGAAGACCCAGCCTCATTAGACGAAGAGTTCTTGATAGAAGAATGGCGATATTGGAAGGAGCGAGGAGGGGGACGACGATCGCTTCGGGTGGCAGAGGACATAATGCACAAGGGGTATTGAGAGCAGCTTCAGCAGGGAGCTTTTACCACTGTAATAACACGTTTAGAAAAGCACTTGAAACTGAAGCAAAGTATAGACTTTTCTCCTGCGCTCTACCTCGGCTCCATTTAGGCGGCCTAATTCGAAGACGGAGCCGATTGATTATGATCATCCAGTTCCGTCTTAGTCTTGGATAGCGTATCATGGAAATATCGAGTTCATGACAACTTCACCACTCAATGTTTCGGAATATCCCAGTTCGGATAACGACGTGCTGAGAGTGAATACGTTCGAGAATTGTCATATTCGCCCAAGGAACAAAAGCCACAGTATCTACTCAGGCCAGAAACGACTCGGCTTTGTATTCTTGGACACAACAAGGGTTGCATTTCTGCATTGTGCGATGATTGGGACCTGTGTCAACAGGAAAATTAATGGCATGTGTTATATCTTGGTTGTAGGACAATCTGAAACTGTGGGATGCTATCGGAGGCTGGGCGCTGGGGAGGTACAAGCACGCTATGTGCAATTAGTAGATACGACCCCCAGTAGGTGTTGTAACGTCCATTTCTTAGAGTATATCAGTTCAATGGCAATCATTGTACATGAAAGGCATCATACTGAGAGTAGTGATCAGCATTATAACCAAATATGTGTAAAGAGAGATTAGAATGACCTTAGCCATCAGCACCTTCTAGCAGACCTTCAAGACTACAAAACTCGATGGTAGCACGTAGACACTCGATATAGTTCTGTTTTCAATTGGATACAATATCTATTAACATGGGCTACATTTCCATTACTGAGACCTTCTGATGGAGAGAATACTTGATTTTGGCAATAACGTTAAAGAACAGCAATACCCATCAAACATTCGTGGCTTGAGGACGAAAGATATTTCATTCCAGTCTAGCCTGAGGCCAACATTCACTCCCGAGGGTAACTGAAATGCTTGGCGAGTACAGAATGGTGAAAGTAAGGGCAAACGGAGAGTCATGTTGACCGCCTCCCCTTTTTGGAAGTCGCCAAACTGCATCCCGGTGAAACAATCCTCCGATTATCAGATAACAACAGCGACACCAAACCAGCTTTTATCCAAGCTCCCATACACCAAAAACATCACCATCACCATCACAAAATGCCTTCCTCCTCACTAGCCGATTATCTCGCAAAAAACTATCTAACTGCCGACCCCGCCACAGAGCGACCCAAAAAGAAGCGCAAGAAGACGAAGGAAGTCGATACCGCCGCACAAGGCCTGATCATTGCCGATGACGACCCTCCCGATCTCAAGAGCTCCTCGATGAACTTCATGAACGATGACGAGGATGGTCCATCAGTTGTGACGTCTACCCGGAGTGCCGAGTTCCGTCGCACGAAGAAGTCGAACTGGAAGACTCTAGGCGGTGCTGGGAACGAGCAGGACGCGGCGGATGCGATTATCGCGTCGGCTGCTGCTGAGAATGCGGCGCGTAGGAATGAAGGAGAGGACGATGATGCGCCTGCCGTTGTCGAGGGGGAGGATGACGATGGAGCAATGAGGATGGAGTCTGGTGCGAGGGCGGGTCTACAGACTGCGGCACAGACGGCTGCGATGGTTGCTGCGCAGGAACGACGGAAGAAGGTCGAGGCTGCCTTGTACAAGGATAGTCCAGCAGGCGAACAGGCACAGGAGACGATTTATCGTGATGCGTCTGGACGAATTATTAACGTGGCCATGAAGCGAGCGGAGGCGCGTAAGGCGGAGCAGGAAAAGCTTGAGAAGGAGGAACAGGCGAAGGAGGCGCTGATGGGCGATGTCCAGCGGCAAGAGCGAGAGAAACGTCGAGAGCAGCTTCAGGAAGCGCGGGCGATGCCGGTCGCCCGGACGGTTGATGATGAAGATATGAATGACGAGTTGCGCGCCCGACAGCGGTGGAATGATCCAGCTGCGCAATTCTTGACAAAACAGGGTCCCGGGAAGAGCGCAACCGGGAAGCCTTTATACAAGGGTGCTTTTCAACCGAATCGATATGGAATCAGACCCGGGCACCGGTGGGATGGTGTAGACCGCAGTAATGGATTCGAGAAGGAGTGGTTTGCAGCTAGGAATCGGAAAGGAAGGCTGGAGGCTTTGGATTACCAGTGGCAGATGGATGAGTGATATTGCATACATACGAATAGGGTTTCATTATTGGGACTTTGTCCGGTGCTGGACACTGGAGAGACGTGTGACATTATAATACTGATATATTACTGACATAACATGATTCCAACCATGATGACTTCGTACCTGGTACGTTTCAACTATAGATATTTTGTCACTTTATACCCCGTTAATAAAAGTACCTCTAAATCTAGGTACTATATCTACGAGCGCGTGGTCTATATTAATGGTCAAATATTGTATTTTTCTAATTACCTACTCTAGAAATTATGAGATGAGTTCTGCCATGGAAATCGCTTGGTCAACGTCTATCACCTGAGCCTTCGTGACCTAATCAGTCCACCACGATGTTGTAGTGGACCTCTTCACGGTTCACAGTATCGAATTCGTCGGACAGGAAGTATGCGCAACATGTATGCATGTCAGGATACAATATGGGAGAGTAGATCATTGCTCAGTAAAGATTGCCCGTGTGGTGGCTATCCTCAATCCAGAAAATCTTTCTGTATATGAAGGGATAAGTTATATGGCCTCCTTGAACTCGCGCAGCTGGATCCATTGACAATCGCATAAAGAACATGCGCTGCGACAAGATGGTCCCAAAGGTTGATTTCACAGGAACATGTAATAGTACTCCTTGCAAGCAATGATATTTTTGGTCTCTGTTACCATATTGCCTATGTCACTGGGTTTGAAGCACCCAACAGGGGGCTGTTCTTGTCAACCGTCGCTTGCCAGAGCATCCCTTTGTTCTGGGACACCTGGCAGTATTTCATCCAAGGATATCATTATTCTTTCTGCCGTACGTTCAGTATTTAGAAGAAACAGCCTAGCGTCTCTAGTGATTGGTCATGATGTCTTAGTTCCACCAAGGGCGCACGCCACAATCATGAGTGCAGATATTATACCTGCTCGGAATTTATAACTCGTGGGCTCTAGTGAATAGCACACTGGCTATTGACTCTAGCTATAATGGTGGCGTTCTTTTTGTCTCTCGTATGCTAGACTAATTCTATGATTCTATACCATTCTACTATCCCACTTTTGCCCCGCGTCAATTACTTCTAATATAGCCCCAATTCAGGAATAGAATATTAGCGCATTCCTAGCTGCAAGGATCCCTACATATGCCATACCTGATCTTGTAGCGGAACAAATCGCCCATTGTTTTGCTTGCGTAAGTAAGCTCTACACTTATCCGTGATCAGCGTACTATAGGGTAAGAGAATATCACATGCAAACGCTCCGATGTATCAGGCTAAATCAAAAGTCGACCAAAACAATGTGCATCTTCCAGTACAGCCTTTAGGTACTAGTTCAAGATCAAGTAGAAACAAGCGCTGGCTGCCTAGTGAGTCAGGAGTATATATTAAAAGACATGGGCTACGTAAACCTAAATGAGGACAAAGCCAACAACGGGTAGTTAACCCGCTGAATGATAACACTGCCATGGTTCCAGGTACTAAAAGGCTACTTGCTGGATCGGGTCCACTATAACAACATGGATATGAAGAGCCGGAACCTGCATAATTGGTCTAGCGCGTCCGGAACGTACACCTTACCATCTCAACGGTCGTGTGCCCCCTATAGTCGTCAAACGGGTGGGTAAACCATTCAAGTGGAACCCCTTGGTTCCGAGACCATACCGATGGCGTCTCTTCGGTACACATACTACCATGTACGAGTATAGTCATCTCAATAACGACAGGGGGCGGACAAAGCTAGCATGAATGTGGCGCGCATAGGTTCGCGGAAGCGTCTTTAATCGACTCATGTCTTCCGAGGTTCCGAGAGTAGTAACTTGGATGAGAAGGAATCTTAACTGGCGTTAACTTTCCATGTCTTTTTACCCATTATCCCTTCAAGTTACTCGTTTTTCATTTGACTTCATTCTTCATAGGGCCCATTTCCATGAAATCAATTCCTATTACGTTTCGATCCATGTTTAATATATCTCGGCAGACATCAACTAATCAAAATCTGTTCGCACAACCATATGTGGATGCGACGAAGCTTCAGGCATCCATTCCTGAATCGAAATTCGGTATATAGCTCAGTCACCCTATAATCTCTGTACCGAGCCGGCGTCCCGTGTGTACATAGCCATTGTGATTAAGTTTCGACGGTTTGTGGATCGACAAGGCCAGTTACCAATTTCGGGAGACTGAAACTGTGTATTATATTAACCCTAAGACCCAAAGACCCTGAGACCCTCACTCTGGCGAACTAAACATCCGGCAGACCACTAGGACTTTTCGTAGTATTAGCCTAATGCCAGAAGGAACTAAACAGGCTGAATCCTTATGCACTGCAGTGGAGGTCAACGAGGATCCTAGTTGCACCTAAAAGCTTATACAGCACTATGGGTGTGCGACGGAGAGGTTTTTAAATAGATTAAATTAATTGACTCAGGCTAAGATATAGTGTGTTGATATTGGGCATTGTCCGGAACGTCGATTTAGTCCGCCGTATTGTGCCCTGCATGTGCCCCCGGTTTCCCCAACAGTTCTGCGTGAAGGCGTAGTGCCAGTAATTACGATCATGAGTTGCTATCTACCAGTGGCATTTTTTCAGGTTGCAAGTGTGAGGCAACAAATGTTTAACAGGTGGAGTTAACCGCAAAGAGGCTTGTATTGCGGAATGTTGATATCCTAATCGATCGTGCAATCCAAGGAGGTGATCCCACCGGTTGTGGCCGGCGATCGTCCATCATATGAGACACCCAACACAGCTATGAGAGACATCCAGCGCACCTTTCATTTTAGCCGTTCGATTAGTCCGTTCAATGGGAATAAAGCAACTTCATCCATGGTTAGTGCCTTGTATACAATTCTCGGAGTAAGTTCGGAACCTGGTGAAGTACATCTTGTTTATCATCACCTGGTTTCAGATTAAGACACCATATGCGGATGGAGATAGGAAAGCGGCCGGTGATCAAGGCAAGATCACTGAGAGGCAGCAACGTGCATCCTGGCTCTCCTCAGGTATAAGAAGGGACCATCATCAGGTTGCTTCAAGCCATCAACACACTCATTTGAACCAACCCACCACCTCAGCTATCAATTTCTTGTCACTTTCGGTTCATCTTTCAATCCATCTGTCAAAACCACCATCATGAAGACCTCTACCGCTGTTCTGGCTCTCTTTGCCGCTACTGCCACTGCTGCATGGACTCCATCTCATCAGCACAAGGATGCGAAACGTGCGGATTCCTGCGGTCAGTACGATACGATCAATGTCGGCAACTTCAAGCTCTACAACAACATGTGGGGTAAGGACAATGGCTCTGGTAATCAGTGCGTTGGACTCGACTCCTCAACCAAGGACAGCTCCAGCGGCGTCGCCTGGCATGCTACCTGGAGCTGGTCCGGCGGCCAGGGCCAAGTGAAGAGCTACCCCAACCTCGAGGCCCGGCCCGAGAACAAGAAGGTTTCTGACCTGACCAACATCCAGTCTACCTGGAAGTGGAGGTAAGCAACGGCTTCAATGACTGATAAAATCATGCTGACAGCCACTGGCAGCTACAAAGGAGACAACATCGTCGGTGACGTGGCGTACGACATTTTCACCTCCTCTAGTGCCGGTGGTAAAGCCGAGTACGAGATCATGATCTGGACCGCCGCCCTTGGTGGTGCCGGTCCCATCTCTTCCACCGGTTCCCCGATTGATAACCCCACCGTTGGCGGTAAAACCTGGAAGCTCTACAAGGGCACCAACGCCGCGACCACTGTGTTCAGTTTCGTTGCTCCCACAGAGATCCAGGACTTCTCTGGTAACCTGGCCGAGTTCTTCACCTACCTCACTGAGAAGCAGAGCTTCCCCGCCTCCCAATACTACCTGAGTATTGGTGCCGGCACTGAACCCTTCACTGGACAGAACGCGGTCTTCACCACTTCTTCTTATACTGTTACCTTCTAAGCAGCGTGCGTTGCGAGAGCACACAGGCTCCTGGATATGGCCGAAAGAATCCCCTCTGGTCAGGGTATTCGTCTTACAGATGCCGTTAGCATCAATCCCTTTCTATTTCTTGCCGGTCCTCACCGCTAAGCTTTGTTTTTATTAAGTACTCGATTGTCACTTCGGGTATCCGATATTTTTGAAAGAATTGTCTTTCTCCTTTTACCGCAGTACTCGAGAATGGGTCAGAGCTGTTCCACTGTTTAAATTCAGGAGGAAAGAACACAAACCCATCGTAGGAAGCCTGGATCATAGCTTCATTAGTAATATGAGTCCTTTGTAAGAGTCGCACAGTAGGCTATGGAGATATCATTTCGCGACAGTGAGGTTCTCAGGGTTAATATAATATACAGATTGTCTATAGAACTGCTAACCCATGGGTTCTACCTAGTAACCTAGATATTTATGGATACTAGCCTTTCCACGGCTGTAAAATGTCGAAAGACCTTTTGAAAATACATTTGCTGGTGGTTACTCCCCTTACATGGTTCGAGTGAGCCGAATCCCCAATCAAAGCCCCAAGTCCCAGCTATTTTCCAAATCTGGCAAGAAAGGGAATACTGCTGTTAAATCCGGATCAAATGACCATATATCGGCAGGGCCAAGTTCCAGGCGCGCTTCTGGCCACGGCCCCGCATCCATGGCCTGATCATGCACTGTGCCTGCCTCCGTGGTATTTCCCATATTCGACGATAATGGATTACTGGCAGCCAGATCTGCATGAATAGGTTTTGGCGCACCGTTATTAAGCTGTCGTTGGTCTGGGAAATCACCGCGAGTGCTACAGTCAAGGGAAATGGTACCAAAGTATGGAATGTCAAGTTTGATACGCCCGGACTGGCCGTCCATGGGGGGAAGTCCGTCGGAGGTATCAGACTGGGCTGTGTTGTTCCTCGTCGCAACCCTTTTCAAAGTCCGCAGAACGCTAAGACCTCGGGTTGCTACCTTGTCGGGTGACTGTCCCTCTCCCAATGTCTCCAGGCTTGCCATTACGATTCCGATAGCGGGCCAGTCATTAGAGTCGAGGTGGGATCGGCCGGTGGGCCCAAGGATATTTATTAGAAGAGTGACGGCGGCAGTAAACGCCTGAAAGTCCAGCGATTTGCAACAAAAGCTGTTCTCAGTAAGGCGACGCAGAGATGTATAGCACGCAATCATTTTCCGGGATGCTTCAAGACAACTTTGTCTACTGTAGTCATACTGTCTCTCCGTGCCAGACCCCAGAAGCAGGGGCAGATGGAGCCAGGCGATGAGTTGATAATGCCATAGTTGCGTCATGAGTTTGGTGTAGGCCTGGGCTCGCTCCATAGACTTTCCTGGTGGTAAGATCGTTGGGTCCTCAACCACCGATGGAGGGCCAATTGAAATAAGCTCCGCGTCGATGGTTTGTGTTATGCGAACCATGGAAGGTGTTATTGCGTTAAACCTTTGGTTTCGTTCGATAATGGATCCAGCTATGCGACAAAGAAGATCCATGTGGCATCGATTCGGTGTCTCATCCCCGCTTTGGTTGGACTTCAAGGCCACGTCAGGGATACCATAATACATCCCTAGCATTAAAGAAAGGTATCGGTCTGCGTAGATAATATGATTCCAGATACCTTTCGCTCTGGAAATAGATTCCGATCCGTCCGTCGATTCTGAGGCTAGTCGATGGAGCCCGATAATTTGAGCCACGTTGAGGGCCCGGCGATAGCACAACCAGGCACTCCGCAGTTTCCCGTCATTGTTATAAAGTACTCCGAGAAGCACTAGACACTCCAACCCATCAAGGCTACTTACCAATGTCTCATCAGAGCTGATGGAATGTGCAACAATTGTGACGCACTTTGCAATCAATCGTGTGGGAGGATACCGAAGCTCTAATGATCCAATGTCAAAGCCCCGTGGGAGCTGCTGGAGGCAAATGGCCAGCCATAAAAGAACCTTCGCGATCGCGGCTGGGTGATTGTCTGAACGGGCTGCCGTCGCGCTTGAAAGTAGTGATTCCTCGTATTCTTGGAAACATTGAGCCCTGACTAGCCACCAGCAGCTATTGGCTTCTTCAAGCTTTCTCAGAGTGCTATCAGATGGTAATAAATCCAGAATCTCATGGCGTAGCTTTGCCCAGTCGCGGGTGGTGGCAGTAAACAATGTGATATTTGGCGTAGAGACCTCCGATCGTCGAAAGCTTAGCTACTTCATGTTAAGAAACTTCCAATATAAGTCTTGGACGTGATGCTTACTACTCCATTGTCAAATAGCGACATGGCTGGCGCGTTTTCATTTGCAGGCGTGGCGGCTGCGCTACAGTTTGAGTCATTATCATCATTATCGGTCCCCATGGAGGGTAACACCCGTGCCTCCTCAGCACCACCAATGGCGTCCAGCCGTCGTATAACCCTCTCAAGAAGAGATTCTACGCGGCTAAGTCGATCATTCAATGACGAACGATCTGACTCGCGAGTGCTTTCGGGCTCTGGTAAGTCCTGGCTGCGACAGGGAGTCCCCCTTGCCAGGCATTCGCGACAACTTTCGTCGCCATCAGAAACGAAATGACAGCGAACCTTGCGACGTTTACCTGTCTTGCAATCAGTCTAGAACCACCAGCTAGTGAACGGAATTTCCTCACTTGATTACTTACATTCCCAACAACTGCGGGTCCCTTTTCGGATTTTCTTCCGAGGTGGCTGCTGGTCCTCGGGCGGGGTTGAGGTTGGATGCATATTAGTCCACTTTATCGCACTCATAATTTTAACTTAAGGCCGATATGTCTGCCAATGCGTGTCTCGGTCATCCAGGGACAGGGGTAAAAGCCTAATAAAAAACCCAGGAATGTGAGGGTTATGGACGCGAAGCTGGCGCGTCTCTTTGTTTGGCACTCAGATAGGAAGCCGTAACCCGTTGACCGCCTCCTGCTATATATATTAAAATGTCACCCTCCGCTTAAGTCCCCGAGACTTTTTGCCTTATCAATCTGATAACATCATCATTCAAATATTGGCTTGTATTACTTCATGGTAGTATTACAAGAGTTATTTTCATAAATGTGCAGAAAATTGGGGGCGGGAAAATTAATATTTGAAATTCTTAACCCCAGCAGCTAAGATCCTCTAATCCTAGCAGGAAGGAAACAAGAAGTACGCAAAAGGAACCTGTTATCTCTTGTCGTTAGGCGGCGGCAGCAGTGGTTTGGCCCGAGAATTTAAGCCATCGAGTCGCCAAACAGACCACGGTAGCCACGCTAGACGCCACTATGGCCACAAGAAATGCCGCTTGGAGGCCTTTCATGTAAGCAGTCAGTATGAACTGCATTTGGGCGGAAGAGAACTTATGGCGTAGCTCCGTTGCACCTGTCATCGCAACCTTGATGGCGTCTACAGTTGAAGTCTCACTCTGGAGGGTTTTGAGAAGAACATTGACCATAGCTGATTGGCCAGCCGAAACGAAGACTGATCCCCCCAGGGTTTGCACAGCTAATAAGAGTTAATGAATACTGCCCAGAAAACAAGGAAATGCGGAGCGAAGAGCGTACTCAGTACCATGGCCGTCACAGAGGGCAAATCCTCAGGCGCAACAGATGCCTGAGCTGTCACCACAGGAACCTGGAAGCACCATCCAATGCCAATACCAGCCAGCAGCTGGTAGCCAATCCATTTTCCAGAGCTTGTGTTAACCTCGAGCGTGTACAATAAACCCGACCCAATCGCGGTGAGTACTCCCCCAGCCAAGAGAAAAGGCTGGGGGTATCCAAACTTGCTGAGGGTAACACCAGATATGACGGTCGAAACACTCTGGGCAAGAATCAAAGGCAGATTTCGGATGCCACTCTGGGCAGCAGACACACCCGACACCACCTGGAAGTAGATCGGTAAGTAGTATACCAGCAAGAAAAAGGTTCCCGCTAGCAGGTCAATGTAGATCATCATGACCACTACATTTCGACGGAACAGTCGCCCAATCATTGCAGCACGCTCCTTTTGTGCCCATTGTACAATGGCGTAGACAACCAACAGCACACCAAATCCAACTAAAGTTCCAACAACTTTAGAATCACCCCACGACAGCGAAACCCCACCCCACTGAAGGGCGAGGACATAGCAGACTAGAGCCGAAACAAGGATCAAGGTGCCAGGTAGGTCCATTTGACGTAGCTTTTCTATCAGCGGCGTATTCAGGAAGGGCAACGGAGGAGGAGGTCGGTAGAAGAATAGAATGATCCCGCCAGCCAGCCCGCCAATTGGTAGATTGATATAGAAACACCAGCGCCAGGTAATATTGGTCGTGAAAGCACCACCAACGAGAGGTCCAATAGCCGCAGCAATCCCATACGAGGCACCCAGAATTCCAATATATGCTGGTCGTTGTTTAGGCGGTGCAGATAAAGCGATAATGGTAAATGCACCCGAAGAAATCCCTGCACCCCCGACGCCGGTGATGGCTCGTCCAATACAGAGCGCAAGGCTATTTGGCGCAACGCCTGAGCATAACCAGTTAGTCAACCAAGAACACATCTCGAGGTGAAACGTACCGCAAATTAAACTTCCAACCTCAAATACAACGATAGATAACAGGAAGGATATTTTCAGCGGAAAGTACTTGTATGCTTTCCCCCACGCAGCTTGAAAACTCCCCAATGTAATGAAAAACGCCGATCCGTACCAGGCTTCCTCCTCGATGCCGCCAAACTCGTCTGTTATCTTCGGGATCGCAGTTGCTACAATGGTCTGAGGTAAAAGGACTGATTAACTCCTCGCTCGTCAAACACGCTCCGGCGTAGGTTTAACGGCTACGCCCGGTGGCTGAATCCGCTTACCATATCCAACGAAACCTATTAATTGCGACCAAACGTTAGTTTCACATTGAATAAATGGATCGAAAGGCGAAGTCGTACCAAAAACATACTCATAGCCAAAGCCGTGACGGTCATGAGTAGTACGAAGCCGCCAGTGCTTGACTTATCGGTTGACGCATCGTCAACGCCAGATCGAGTCTGTTCCTTGTTACTATTCTCCATTGCCCAGGTGTCGTGTGAGGGCGAAGCATCTCCGCTGAGCTTTTCAGGTATCACAGGTGCTGAAGTTCTTGACGACACTGCCGTTTCGCCTGTTTTGGTAGACATGAGAACGCTCAAATCTTAATCTCGCTGATATACCAAGGGGTGAGATGATAAAGATATCAAGGCGCATGCCTTCTGCTCAAGAGAATCCCTCACTTTGTGCTAAAAAAAAAAAAAAAACTGTTAATTTCCACCCGGTATTTATTTCGGAGTAGTATTTCCTTCCGTCGATTCGGCGGACAAAGTGTTCCATCTAAATTGAGATACCTTCATTATTCCGCCGAGTCGGCGGAAGGACGACATCGTGGTCGATCAATGCCAAGAGTTCAAGCCAACCACGCCCAATAAATAAATAGTCTGGTGTAGGGACAGAAACACTTTCCGTATCTTCCTTCTCCGCCGAGAGCTCGGGCCAAGGAGAATCCTTGTTTAGAAATGTTTTCCTGCTGTTTTATTTAATACGACTCATATCTCCGGCGGAACTCTTGTTAAAGATTCAGAAGCAACTAACAGCTGGTGTTTATCCCCTACTGAATTATATCCTCCGGCAGAGCTGTGGCTAGGGTTGGGCTTTACAGCTGGCAAGTCCAGTAAGTGACATCCGATCTGAAGGCACATCATTATAATTCCTGATTTAAAACTCGCCCGCGGTTCAAGTCGCTGTAGCACTCTGGTCTGCTATCAGCGCGCCCTTTCGTGGTCAAACGGGAAGCGCTACGGCCTACAAGCTATTGCATCTTCACGGTCGTTCCTTGGAAATGATTCTATAGAACAAATCCAGTAAGTCCATACGGTTTCTTTTCATATATGTCTCAACTGCAACCTTGCAATCGACGTGAAGAGCTATTATTAAGCCTGCATAAAGTACATTCATCCACCGAAGTCAGCGCAGAATGCTGACAAGGCCCTAATGCATTCTCAACAAATCACGCCTAATATTATCTGTCTACATGATGGAACTGAAGCTTTTTGGATAGGCAACCCCAATGCGGAGAAATTGATACTATACCTCTCTGGAGGAGTTAGTGCATTCCCGCATTGCCAGGGCACTTCCACCTTGTCAAGGCACTCGCCACCGATCTCACGCAAAACAACCAAGATACGGGAGCCCTGTTCCTGGCCTATGACCTTGTGCCTCATGCTTAATGGCCCCGGCAGCTAGCCCAGGGCGTAGCTCTTGTCCAGTACGCCGTAGAAATCCTAGGCAAGCGACCATCAAACATTATTCTCCAAGGTGACTCTTCAGGTGCTCGTCTGGCTCTTGCAGTCCTGTCGCATCTTACTGAAGCCCATACACATGACTCGATACCCACACTGTCTCTATCGGAAAGCCTTCGCGGCGCACTTCTATTATCACCATGGGTCTATTTCCGCACTGACCACGAAAGCTTCAAGCACAAATGCGGACAAAGATGCTATCTGGGCCAAATCTCTGAGTCGATGGGCTCAAGCGCCTTTTGGTGATGCTGAAATGGACAAATATAGTCATCCTACTGATGCGCCTACGGGCTGGTGGAGCCTTCTCTGTCTGTGGAAAGAAATTTTATTGGCGTTGGCGGAGATGAAATGCTTTTGGACTCTATTGTCAGTCTGGCACACAAGATCAAGGTAAATTTCCCTCCATTTAAGATTGGATCTCGTTTGTGCATTGCGTACATCTTCAATGAGTAGGCCGAACATCCAGACGTGCTGATCAGCCGTGTCTCATGGGAGTTCCATGCTGAGCCCATCACGGACGTTGGGCTGGGACAATTTCCTGGAGTAGAGTTTCAAGCCATGACTGCTTGGTTGAACCAAACGTTTTCTCGATAGCGAACGTTAGTTTTTTTTTTTTTTTTTTTTTTTTTGAATAACTGGACAAGTATAGAACTGTCGATTTCAATGTAGATGCTAATATAATCTGGAAACAAGGTTGAGACATCTAAATTTGATACTTCGGTAAAACCCCACTGGTGCTGAATTGGCCTATCGTTATGGCTGGGCGTCAACTCGTCAACACAAATTTTCCTCTCGAAAAGACATACCCATGAGCCTGGTGGCTTACTTATGTGTGAGTAATGTTGCTTGATATGGAATATTGACCGGGGTCGATGGAAAGAAATCGGGATTGCCTCTTTAGGAACTATCCGAGATGCACTCAAGTTTTAGTCAGCATAACTGCATTGAGATAAATACACTATAACTGTTTTATATCGAAGATGACCCAAGAGCTACCTTCAAATCACGACCGTATTAACGATGACAATAATAGAAGCGACAGCAATAGAATATGCGAATCACCCGCTCCAAACGTGTGTACTGGACCTGATAGACCAACGGGCGGATCAAGATCCCAATGGCATTGCAGCCGACTTCCAGGGCAATTCCCTGACGTACAGTGAACTACGCGATGCATCAATCACAGTAGCCTTGGCCCTCAAGGGGCGAGGATTCAAGTCGCGCGACTATATTCCCCTGCTTACAAGTATGGGCCCGGAAATGCTTGTCGCGGTTTTGGGGATACTCCGCCTGGGTGCCTGCTACTGTCCAATGGACTTTAATGCCTGGAGCTCGTCACGAGTTCTGGCGACCTTGGAAGCAGTGCAGTCAAAGATGGTTTTCAGCACTGTTGGCACGACTATCCCAGGTTATGACCTGGTTTACATGACCGATATTTTGCGTCCAGATGTGTTGACAACCACGGTCAGTGAGAGAAAGGTGCTTGAGGAAATTCGAAAGGAAATGAAACAATCCGACCTGATATATATCATCTTCACTTCGGGAACCACCGGGAAGCCTAAAGGCGTCATGGTCTCCCATGGAAGTGCTGCCCATCTTGTGCAGCAGAATTTCCCGGGTGCTATGACGGTGTACCCTGGGACCAGAGTTCTACTATTCTTTTCTGTTGCCTTTGACGGTAAGCTATACAAGTATAAATGAATGTTTTCACGGCTTATTGACGTTATATTTATAGGCTGCGCGGGAGTTGTCTTTTCCACCCTTTGCCACGGAGGTACTTTGGCCATGGCGTTACCTGCAGATGTACTGGATGTGGCCCCAACTTGCTCAACGCTGGTTGTAACACCTTCTATCCTCTCCACATTTGAGCTATCGTCCCGGTTTGATGGCGTCCGGGAGATTTACATGGGAGGAGAGGCACCCACAGCCGCCCTGATCGACGCATGGGTAACACCAACACGAAAGGTTTACAACTCATACGGGCCCACGGAGTGTACCACGGCTGTTTCGGTTGCTGAAATGACCCCCGGTGGGCCGATTATCCTGGGCAACATCGTGTCGGGGGTAGAACTCGTCCTACTCGACGACGCCTTGGAGAACGAGGTCGACGAAGGGGAGATTTGTATCCGAGGGCCGTGTCTCGCCATCGGTTATCTCAACAATGAGAAGCTTACGCAAGAGAAGTTCTTTATGCGTAGTGGAACTCGGCATTATCGCACCGGTGACTTGGCGCGACGAGACAAGGACGGACTGCATTTTCTAGCCCGGGTTGACCGGTTGGTAAAGAACCGCGGGTTTCTCGTCAATCTAGAAACTGAGGTGGAGCCAGCGTTGAGAAGCTTTTCTGGTGTGAATCAAGCAGCTGCCTTCATGCACCAAGGTGCCCTTGTGGGCTTCATTACCCCTGCTGACGTGGCTACCGATAAACTGCAGAGCCATTTAAGAGAACGATACGACAATTTCTTAGTACCTGACCTACTTTTCGCGGTGCAAGATTTCCCTTTGACCTCGAATGGTAAAGTCGATACAAAGTCCCTAAAGAAAATTGTGTTGCTTAGCGATGCCAGAACAATCACGGATATAAACAATCCAAATGCCTCGAACTGTGCCACTCTACCAGTTGTAGCAGAGGCCTTCGCTGCGGTGTTCGATAGACCGGTTAGTCGCATCATGCCTACAACGTCATTTGTAAGGCTAGGTGGGCACTCTCTTCGGGCTATAAAGCTGGCTGCATTCCTACGACAACGCAAGCTCAAAGTCTCTGTCGCCGACATCTTCCTACTGGACACAGTTTCGGCCATTGATCAAGCTCTGGTGTCCGTGGAAGACTACCCAGGGCTCAAACCGACGGATGACACAGAAATCCCGCTTACAGACCACCAAGCTGAAATTCTCCGCGAAACTTCCGAAAGTCCAAGCAGTAATTATCTGTTCCATTCCCTGACTCGCGACATTACATCGGATAGCCTTCGCAGTGAGACCCTGCGGAAGGCTTGGGAGCTTCTCTTTACGCGTCATTCCATATTTCGCACTACCTTTGACTTAAACCTCGGCACTCAAAAAGTTCATAATAGTTTCACACTTAACTGGACAGACATTAAAGTGTCAAGTCAGGAAGAATTAAAGACTGTGGCGGAGAGTGAGCAACAGAGGATGTTGTCCAGAATACGCTCACATAAAGGGTCTCCTATTCATGAACCACGTTTCTGGGCTATCGAACTGCCTGGACAGAGAATCCAATTAAGTTGGACAATGCACCATGTATACCTCGATGCATTTTCCTTTGGCACTATATTAGCTGAACTGGAGGTGATTCTTCGAGGGGAGGAGGACAAGCTCCCTCCGGTAGTAAGCCTCGCTGGCTTGGCCCAGTTCCTCCGGCAGAAGAAAGCAGGTAACTTTCCAGAAATTCAGCAGTTTTGGAGACACTACGCCCGTCCATGGACAAAGCTTAAACCTCTCAATTTGCCCTTAGAAAGGGCTCAGTCTGTGTCATGGTCAACGTGGGAGTCAGACTTCGTTGTGAGGAAAATGGCACTGGATGAATTTTCACGAAGCTGCAGGGTTTCCTCGGCAATGATCATCTACATGGCATGGGGGCTGGCTCTGTCCAAGTATAGTACATCTAATACAGTAGCCATGAAGGCGAGTGTCTCCGGCCGGACTCTAGATTATCCTTCCATCGACAGTATTGTGGGAGGAGTCAACGGCCGGTGCCCACTTATCTTGCAGCTCAATCAGGATGAGCTTATTCCAGACACTTTGAGGAGCGTTCAACAGAACTTCCACAAGGTGAATAATTTCCAGTGGACATACCCCGAGCTCCGCCGAGCCATTGGAGTGGAACAGTACAACTCGTACTGGCTTGAGTCTCAGGTAATTATTTTGTTAGACATGCCTGTTGAACCTGGACCATGGAAGGTTGTCGAAGTGCAGAAGCCTATGGCACCACTTGTCCTCGGAGTGGTTCAAAAAGGTGATGGAGTCAGTATACGGATCCAGTCTGACGGGAAATATTCATTCCAGGGAGTGGAGCAGCTGGGAACAGCCTTTGTTGCCGCACTCAAAGCTTTGGTGGGGTCTACTCCAAACGCCCGAGTACAGGATATAGTCAACGTGCTGGGTTGACTGGCATCTATTTGAAAAGTACGAAGGATTATGCGCAACCGTCAATCTTTCTGTGTATGAAATCCAATTAGCACATGAATGTCGTAGTTCGGAACTGAGACAGAGACTGATAGTGGGACAAGAGTGCTGCATTGTGCAATGAACGGATTGTGATGATAACCCTAGCTCCGATGTATATGATCTTCGGCATTGCCCTGAGTGGACAAGGCCGATTCCATCCAACAGGATAAAGTCAATCCTTTATTTAATCCCTTTATAATCTTACATACTATTGTAGTGATAGGCAGAAAGGCAGAGTCTATCAAAATGCTTTCAGGAGCTGTTCTAATCACAGGTTATGGGCTGTATCTGCTCTGCCTATGTATCTATCGATTATTTTTCCATCCATTAGCCAGATATCCCGGTCCCAAGATCGCAGCCCTCACCGTATGGTATGAATTTTACTATGATGCCATCCAGCGAGGTCGCTATACATTTAAAATCCAGCGCATGCACGAGAAGTATGGGCCGATCGTCCGCATCAGTCCAAATGAACTCCACGTCAACGACCCAAATTTCATCGACGACCTTTACGCTGGTGGCGGAAAGAAACGCGACAAGTATCCCTACTTCAGCGCGCAGTTTGGCATTCCAGATAGTGTATTTGGCACGCCAGGCCATGATTTACACAGACTCCGTCGCGGAGCTTTGAACCGCTTCTTCTCCAAGGCTTCGGTGACCAAGCTGGAACCCATCATCCACCGTGCCATCGAAAAGCTTGTGGCCCAGCTTGAGCATCACTACACCGGAACAAACAGCCCTGTCACTATGACCATGGCCTTTAGCTGCATGACCACAGATATTGTTACCGAGTACGCATTCGCAAAGAGCTACGGTTTCCTCGACTCGGCGACCTTCGAACCAAATTTCCATCGCGCCATCATTGCTGGTAGCGATATGGGGCCATGGATTAAGCAGTTCCCGTGGTTGATATCATTAATGAACAAACTACCACAAACGATCGTCGCCCGCATTAACCCTGAGGCGATGGTGTACGTGCAGTTTCAGGAAGACATTCGCCGACAAATCCGCCAAGCACAAGATCGTATTGCATCAGGGGAGAAGCCAGCAGACGGAGGCCTGACACGCACAATCTTTCATGAGCTTCTCACCGGGGACCTACCAGAGCAGGAGAAGCAACTCGAACGTCTTTGGCAGGAAGGCCAGATTGTCGTCGGAGCCGGGACGGAGACTACCGCCTGGACGCTATCGGCAACTCTATTCTATCTTTTGGAGAACGCGACAGTGCTTGGAAAGCTCCAGGATGAGTTGGCTACCGCCATCCCTGACCCGAGCGAGCGAGTCAGTTGGAGCTGCCTTGAGCAACTTCCTTACCTCAGTGCGGTAATCTGTGAGGGTCTTCGGTTATCGTATGGTGTCAGTACGCGCCTTCAGCGGATTAACCCCCTGGGTCCATTCCATTTTAGAACCCAAGTGAGCGACGGAATCGATGGCAGTCGTTGCATGGAGTATGTGATTCCTCCGGGTACACCAGTGGGAATGACAGCGACCTTGATCCATGCGCACCCAGAGCTTTTCCCCAATCCTTACACGTTCAAACCCGAACGATGGCTCGATGAAAATGGAATGCGGCATCATCATCTTGACGGCTATCTTCTGTCATTCTCACGAGGTAGTAGACAATGTCTTGGAATTAAGTATGTCAATTTTCTCCACTTGGGTTCCTCCCCTGAAGGCAATACCCTTTCTCGCTAACATCTATTTATCTGTTCATAGCTTGGCCTACGCGGAGCTCTACATGGGGATCGGACTGTTGGTTCGCCGCCTTGGGTCCCGGATGAAGTTGTTCGAGACTACCCGAGAGGACGTTGAGATTCACTATGATCGCTTTGTGCCGACACCAAAGGACGGGACAAAAGGGATTCGGGTTTTGGTGACGGAGTAGAAACTCGAAAGGACTAGATGAGTGCAGATCTGAAACTTGAGAAGGATTGGCAGCATTACGGTGATCATGGTAGAGGTTTACTGAGGCACTTTCTCATTACAGTTTAAAGAGCAGTAGTTTAAGATATCTAGAGGAAGCTAACAAATGCCAAAATAGACAACACAAACTGTACCAGTTCTTTTCCTACATACCTATTCATGATCGGCTCATAATATGAAGCCAAGTTCGGGATTCGCCCAATTAGGAAATTCCACGAGGTGGCCCGGTGGATGTCCTTCATTAGGGTACGCCCCCATATTATTTCCATAAGCCAGATTTTATATAACCCCAATGATATTTGTAAGGATACTGTGCATTATAGTGACATATTCTAGACATCAGACATCCATCGTTTGTGCCAGAACAATACGCATAGCATGGCACCACACGCGAACGAAGACGTGCTTGGCGTGTCAGAGACTGCCGAGGATGCTTCCCTGGCGACCATCTCTATCGCCAAGCTTATGAATCGCAACAACGAAACAGAGAAAGAGCTGTTTCACGCCTGTACCGACCTAGGATTCTTCTATTTAGACTGTCGTGATCACCCCTCGGGAAAGCTCATCAGTCAAATCGACAGCGTTGCCGCCGCTGCATTGGAATTCTATGAGCTTCCGCAGTGCAGAAAGAGCGAGTGGGAGGTAAACAAAGACCATAGCGCAGGTGAAGAGATTGTACTGGGGTAAAAAGCACCACCCGTATAAACTTTATGCATTATGAAGACGAGTATTCCACAGCGAAAACTGACACTAGCTTTAGGTACAAGCCCGCAGGTAGTCAAACGGGATCGGTCGCCGGGAAAAAAGATGGATTCGAAGGATTCATGGTCAGAGGAATCATTTTATCATTTTCAGTCAGAATGAGTCATGTGCTAACTGGATATACTCCGTAGATCTTCGAGCATGCTCTACGAAATGCGTCACGAGATCGTCCAATTCAAGGGCCTAAGATCTTTCAAGATTCCCGCGAGTTGGTGGAGACCACGAATGCCCACCTAGGCGACATAGGTCGTGAGATTATGGATAGTCTATCGCGCTCGCTGAAGCTCAAAGAGAGCAAGAACCTCGCAGCGCATCATCACAAGGACAAACCATCGCCGACAGCTTTAGGGCTACTGAGATACTTGCCATACACATTAGAAAGTACTAAAGTTGGGCACATCCCGCACACAGACATTGGTAGTCTGTCAATGGTCTTCTCGGACGTCGGTGGACTACAGGTGTACCATCCTAAGAAGAGGGCGTGGATGTATATTGAGCCACGACCAGGCCATGCGGTATGCAACATCGGCGACTCGGCAGAGTTCCTTTCACAAAATGTGCTGCGATCCTCCTTGCATAGGGTGGTGCCTCATCCGCTGGAAAAGGATAAGGTCAAGCTGACGGTCGTGTATCTAATGCGACCGGAGACCGATTCGGTATTTGTGGATCGTAATGGTAAGGAATGGAGAAGTGTTGACTGGCATAACATGAAATATCGCTTGTTTGCGGCGGATCTGGATTCTCAAGCGAGCACTAATGCATTGACCGGTCGGTTGGGGCTGGACGATCTGTGGGATGAAAAAGAGGCCTAATTTACCAAGTGTCACCCAATTATACGTACATACAGCGTGAAAAAAAAGAACCGAGTGTGGTTCGTTCTCGAGGTATACCGAGTCACTGTGTAAATTAAGGCTTATGATTGATTAATTGACTACTGCATTATACCTGAATACAGCCACCTTTTGGGGCTCTTCTCGGGTCGCTGATTGTTGATAAGCTGATATAGAATATGCTTCTCAAGTCCTAGATCTTCCTTCAGAAATATACAAGACTTTTTACCAGTTTTTTTCTGTCTCTGTCAAACTATTGTTCCCCCCTATCTGTCTTGCCCGCAGTCTCTCGTAGCCCTTATAGCCCCTCAATATATACTCGTTTGGTTCTCCGTAGAGTTCACCCGCTTTGTAATACGCGTAGAGTCATCGCGGACCTGGGCTTAGGCCTTCCCGTGCCTCCAGGGGTGACGGCGGAAGCAGATACATCAGTCACGGCGTCTGCAATAGAAAACCTGCCAGTTTGTGCCGCATACCTTATATCCGTCAGTGCTTCTTTCAGGTCCCGGTGCTGGCCCTGTGTGGATCCCCCATACTGCTTACCTCAGGCCCCCGTATGCGGGACACGAGATGATGATGTGGTGCACGATCTCCGGTGCGCCTAATTAGGGCTTATGATCCTTCGGCGTCGCCAGAAACAGGAAGTCCGTAGCCAGTCACCCTTTAAATTAATAACAGCATTGCATGCAAGAGTTTCGAACTCCATTATGGTAATACTTCCTCTAAAAAAAAATAAAAAATATGAAAGGCCTTAGTCTTGGGCTTCCACTTCTCGCACCCTTGGCCAATGCAGTAGTAGCGCCCACGGTAGATCTCGGATACACGATCCACCAAGCTGCAGTCGAGGTATGTATGTCCGAGCGTTTTACTTTCATACGGTCCTCTAACTTGAGTTATAGAGCACCAAAGATGGAATGCGATATCTGAATTTCACAAATCTTCAATACGGAACGAGCCGTCGTTTCCAGCCTCCTCTCCCCCCACCTGTGAACAGAACCATACAGAGTGCAGGGGTATACAATATTCGATGTCCACAGGGGGAGCCGGCATGGCTCAGTCAATTCGGGCAGCCGGTCGGGAACCTCACGGAAGTACCTCCAGTCGCTATAGCAGACCTCCCTGCCATCGACCCCAGCATCAGCGAGGACTGTCTGTACTTAGACCTCTTCGTGCCGGAAGCCGCGTTCCAAGCAAAGGAAGATCGAAAGTCTTCGGTGGTCATTTGGATCCACGGCGGAGGATACGTGTCGGGATGGAAGTCTCTGTATGGCCCTGGACTCGGTCTGATGGAGACAGCGAAACAGGCCGGACATGATGTGATCTTTGTTTCTATCAATTACCGCTTGGGGCTATTCGTGAGTCATTATGGTCTTCAATTCATTGTATTATTAAATACTAACTGACTTCGCCGAAAGGGGTTTCTGGCCGATCCGGATTCTAATGAAGTTACATGCAATCTAGGGCTGGAAGACCAACGATTTGCGTTGCAATGGGTCCATAAGTACATCCACCTCTTTGGTGGTGATCCTAGTACCGTCACCGTGATGGGTGAGTCCGCGGGAGGAGGGTCGATCATGTACCATCTCACCTCTGGCAATGCCTCCTATCGACCATTATTTCAACGGGCTATTGCCCAGAGCCCGTACACCATCAACATTCCTGCCGCGATGCAGAGGAGCACATTGCAAGAAGTGTTCCAGCGAGCAAATGTGACTTCTTTCGAGCAGTTGAAAGATCTATCAACCCAGGCATTGCAGACGGCCAATGCACTCGTTGTGGGTAATGCAATGCCTTATGGAACATTCGTTTTCGGTGGGTAGAATATTGGTCGTTTCTTGGAATGGACTCAGCTAAGCCCAGGAAGGCCCGGTCAGTGACAGGAATTACCCGGACTACCCTCCAGTTCTTCTAGGCGAGGGTCATTACCCTGACGATGTGTCAGTCATGGCAGGGCACAACACGAATGAAGGTGTGTTGTTCGCGTCTCCATTTGTGAAAAACGATCAAGACTACGCCAACCTCGTATCGAGCCTATTCCCCGGCATCGCACCGACAGGTCTGTCTGTAATAACAGATAACTTGTATCCTGGCAATTTCAGCGGCGAATACGGATATGTGGACCAGACCGGTCGTGTGGCATCTACTGTTGGGGAATCTCTTATTAGTTGCAACTCATACTTCCTCGGGAAGGCATTCGAACGCAGCAATACCAGCTTCCGGTATGAGTTCAGTGTTCCCCCGGCTATCCACGCAGTAGATCTTTCGTATACCTTTTACAATCCTAGCGAGTCGGTATCTGGCTTGAACGTTACCCTTGCGAAGATAATGCAGAGGTACTTTGTGAACTTCATCACGACAGGGCAGCCTTATTCTCATCTTCCAACCGAAATCCTGGCGGGTGATATGATTCAGAACTTCAACATATCTAGGGTTGGACCGAGCAAGGACAATATCTCAACCGAGCGGTGCGATTGGTGGCAGAAGGCGACGTTTCGGTGATTGAGTGAAGAACAGGTGTAACTTTCAAGCACACCCAAGATAGCGCATGCTTAACTCACGGCTATAACCTGGTCATTATACTAAGCTATGTGCTGAATTTACGGTTGGCTACTGAGATCATTTATGGACTTGTATTGGTTAATTCAATTGTAGTCATACATCTTAACTGGGAGCAATGATATCTCTAAACCTGGTGATACAGTGTCTAAAAACAATGGTTAGACACATGCGTAATCCCTCCAAGCAACAATCATATATTTACGATATACTATGATCTACTCCTTCCGAGGAAGAACTTTGACCATAAGTGATGGCTTCTCCCAGAGTGTATGCATTCGCGACTCCGCCTGCCAATCGAGCTTCTCATCCACTAGTTCCAGGTCATAACGGAAGATAATTTTTGCCATGATAGTTTGCAGCTCCATCCATCCGAGACTATCCAGACATGGTCAGTTAGAAAGCTATCCTAGACATATCAGAAAATAGAGTTTTACCTCCGACCCATGCATGACCGTGAACCCAGAGAAAATGGCTGGGACGCCTCGAGATCGTCGGTTTTGCTAGGTCCAAGCCATCGGTCTGGGTTGAATTCCCAGGGATTAGAAAAGTTGGACGACGACATGCTCGCCGCAAAGGGGCTGGTCGAAACGATGGTCTTTGTCATAAGATGTTAGCTGGCTCGTTTTGTTTCGTTGTGAGTGCTGGGCTTGAGGATAACGTACTCCCTCTGGGACGAAATGACCATCCACCGTGCTCCCACCACGAGGCACAACTCGTGGCAGTGCGAACGGTAACGGTGGGTACATCCGCATAGCCTCCTGCGCGACAGCTTTGAGATAGACAAGTTGGGCGGCGCTAGCTGCATCGATCTCCTCGTAGCTGGTGAATGCAGAACGTACCTCTACCTGGAGACGACACATCATCTCTGGGTTTTTCAGTAGATAATACGTCATGCAGGAAAGGGTGGTCGCAGTTGTTTCACTTCCAGCGATTCTGTGGGAGCCTAAGGTCAGACATATACCTTTGTGGGGTGAGGTGTGGGGGAGATCATACACAAAGTCAGACGAGTGAGCTGCAATTTGCACATCGGGGATATTAGCTTCGGCTCGTGCCTCAATGATCTTGGTAAGAAAATCCTTCCTCCCTGAGCGAGAGGCCAGCCGTCTACCAGTGGTCAGTTCAATGCGATCAGCTATTGAGAAGCAGGACTCTACCTTTGAACAAGTTCTGCAGTATATTTCTGATGTTTCCGGTTCTCCTCCATCAACTTGTTGATCATGCCAGAGAATATTGTCTGAACGATGATGGATAGGGCTGGAAATCGTCGAAAGCAATCAGCCAGAGCACCCAAGCGGAGACTCTTCGTTACAATTGAAACCCAAAAGTGCTGAGTGCCAGACTCAACACCACCGAAATCCTGTCCGAAGGCTAGACTGCCAATGATATCGAACGTCGTAAGATTATACCACATCACCATATCGGTACCCTGTGCCGTTTGGCCGGCCTGACTTAGCTTTTCCACTAATCTGTCGACCGTCTCTGCTATAAGTGGCTCTTGCGATTTAAGCGTGCGGTCAGAAAAGGCACTCGCCAAATACTTGCGCATTTCAGCGTGCTTTTTCGGGTCTCGCTCGCTCACTATGGAGAGGGCTTCTGCAGCGAAGTTGCCTCCATCGTAGAACTCGCTCTTGATGAACGGTTCAACGTCCTTGCGGATACCATAAATATCGCGCCATGAGCTGGATGTGTTGAAGCTAAGCTCATTCGGAGCTATCCGGACAACGGGACCTAAAAGCGACAAATCAGAAAGATTGGTGCTTAGAATTGTCAGCGAGGGAGACGTACCATATCGATTGTGGAGCTCGAGCTGCCGGTATGGCTGCCGACCGCTCATGAAGTTCCATGAATACAGGGACTGTGGCTTTTGTCAGCTTACACGGTTGGCAGTGCTTTAGAAATAGGGCAAACAGACATTACTGATTGATGCCGACAAAGGGCCTGGAAACTTCCGGAGGGGATGCCGGTGCCACTTCCAGAACCGGTATACAAACCAGACGACTAAAATCTATTTCTCGTATAATCCTTCATCAGTCATTCAGATCAGTTGGCCACGATTTCGAGAGTCTCACCAAGCCAACAAAAGCGAACTGCATGATGTAGGATTGAACGCGCACAGGGACACCAGCTACTCCACGATGTCACCAAGAAAGCGATATGATAGAGCTTTCAGGCAGAGGGAGACCGCTACAGTTATCAGACAGTTGATCTAGATTCATTAACCTGTTAGAGCGTAACTAGTGAATGTCCAGATTTATCACCACCGACCTATCGGATAACCTGTAGGGCCTGTCCCAAAAAGGAAATTCCCGATACAGGGATTGATATCGGGTGACCCCAGATTGCTATCGTTATGGATTTTGAACATAATGAGCATCTCCAACTGCTGGCTTTTGCTCTGCGTGATCCATTTCCCTCAACATTACCTCTGCCATCATCATGTCGTCCACCAAGACCTCCGTTGTTCAATCGGAACGACTGTTTCCCAGTACCAAAACCAGCTCCGAGAAGACGGTGCCACTCTCGCTTTTAGATGCAACAACAGTCAGTTTCTCCCCCACCTCTGCCGTATGGTTGTTTGAGCGTCCTATCGTTGGCAATAAGGTCGACGTGGTCGACCACCTTCGTCATACGTTGCAGATCGCCCTTGACGCTTATCCGCAGTGGTGCGGCCACGTAAAAGCCATTACTAGTCTCGATAGTACAACTGCTGAAAGCCACTTTCCACCTCATGCCCGACGGTTCGGGCGAGCGTATGTGCATTATGGGACGCCTCAGGATCCGGGGGTCGAATTCGTCCGGGCGACGAGCAGCTTGACCCTGGATGATCTTTGCCCGCTTTCTCGCCCAGCGCTTTGGGACCGTCAGTCATCCCCACTTGGCGAGCTCGTTTCATCTACATCCCTGGTTAATGCGCTCCGACCTGTGCCGGTAATTGAATCTGGTCTTTTACCACCAGGGCTGTCGATTCAAGTGACTGAGCTGGCCTGTGGCGGCTATACACTCGGAATCAAAAGCACGCATCCTTTAGCAGATATCACTGCCCTGGTCCAGTTTCTTAAGGACTGGGCTTGGGTTAGTCGAGAAGTGCTCTGTAACTGTGCGTCGCCTGCTGTGTCTTCCCAAACAACAACCGTTTTTGAACCGGGTCGCCTGGACCTGTTGGCTGGTGGAGATATCAACGCGGACGAGCCTGACTCTACTTTGGTCCGGCAAGCGGCGAACCTGCCACTTCATCGGTTTGACTGGTGGGCTCAGTGCCCCGAACGCCCGAAGCCCGCTATACCGGATGTATTCCATGGCCAGGACCTTCCCCCCGCGGGGAAGCCGATGCCGTGGGTTGAATGGGACACCAGCGCTCCTGTATCTCACTATGTAGTTCACTTCACCCGCGAGCAGGTGGAGTGTATCCTGAAGGAGGCTGTCCGGGGGTCAACATCGTCGAGCTTTCGAATCAGCCAACACGACGCGGTATTGGCACATGTCTGGGCGAGCATTACTCGCGCCCGAAACCTACAAAACGACCCAAATCCTGTCCACTGTGACCTTACATACGGTGTGCGCCCCGCTCTCAAACTAGGGGATGGGTTCATCGGATCCCCTATCATTATAGTTAATGCCGACATGAAAGGGACTGATATGCCTACTGCCACGTCGGAGACGACCGGAAACGCGAGTAAGCTTCATTGCGTCGCGCGGCGCATTCGCGAAACCATCAACGCGGTGCAAAGTCCGGAGGCCTTAGGGGTCCATCTCCATAGTGTGGCGTATGAAAAGTCTCCACAACGTATTTGGCAGGCATTCCTAGGGAAACGCCATATTTTAGTGACAACCTGGGCCCGCGCAGGAGTATACGATATTGACTTCGGCTTACACAATGGCTCTACAGGGATTCGTTTTTCCCAGAGCGTGATGCCCAATTTGGATGGCATTGTCATGATCCAGGAAGCCCCTCCATCCAACTCGAGGAATGGGACCATACCGAAGTCATGGACGGAGAATGGGGTGGATGTCTCTATCCACATTCGTGCCGAGGATATGGATCGCTTAGTTCAGGATCCTCTACTCTTTCCATAGCATGTAGCGATTGATTAGTACTATGAATGGAATAACAAGAGCGAGTACTATTTCCTTTATCCACAATTAGATATATGGCCATTGCTACATGAACGAATGAGCATTGAATTAGTTTAGTCATAGTAGACGTGGAAGGGTACTAGTATCATGCGCTACGATAATCGCATTTGCTATTCCTATACATAGATCGTCTATCTTTTAAATAGCTCAACATAACACGGTTTATCCTAGTTCCAGAAATTCTATACCTCACTTTCTCCTCTTAAATAGAATTTTTCCTTCTGGATTTGGCAGGTTCTGCGTCTCAAACAGCAAACTCGGGGGTCTCCCCGTCTGCTCAGGTGGGTACTTAAATTCATAGTTTCGCAGAAGATATGCCATGATTGCTTTGATTTCTGCGGAAGCAAAGAATCGTCCAGGGCAAGCGTGTCGTCCGTACCCGAAGGCCATACTGGACGGATGAGACGCAGCATAGGCAACGGATGTCGATGCTGCGGGCTTTTCTTTGGCCGATTTGTCTCCCGAGTCCGCCTGCTTAGCCTGCTTGGCGGCTTCAGCGAATCTAAATCCTTGAAAGACTTCCGCATCGGGGTACAGTGCTGGATCCATGGAGATAGCATGCGTTGGGATTCCAATTGTAGTATTCGCTGGGATAATCAGCCCATCGGACAGAGGATAATCTTTGGTTACGACTCTTTCGAATGTAACTATAAGCGGGGAACAGTCAGCGCATCCAAGGAGTTGAATATGGCGATTATATATATCAGAATCGGCCAGTCGGGAGTGACATACTCAGTAGCAAAGGATTGAAACGTTGACTCTCCTTCATAATACTATCCAGCTTCGTCATATTCAAGAAGCCCTTCTGGTTGATCTTCCCATCAGGGCCGGTATTCGCTTCAATTTCCTGTCGAAGGGGCTCGATGTATTCAGGCATAGCGCACAGGTCATACAGCAACTGGCTAGGGGCAGCTGCACTGGTATGGATTGCTGCGAAGCTGACTTTTAAAAGAATACCTGCGAGGAAGGCACGATTCTTCTCGTCACCTTTGGCATCTTCGTCCATCCAGTAGAGCAGGTCGGCTGCTGAAGCGCCTGTTGCAGCTCGCTCTTCCAGAAGTGGAATGGCAGCCTTTTCGGCTGCCGCATAATGCTTCTTGATATTCTGAATCGCGGGGATGAAACGTGCTACCAAGGGCTTAAGAAACTCTGGGTATCTCTTCAGGGCCTGGGCCCCGATGAAGCCGTCAATGGCAAACGCAATCGATGATTTAACCCATTCCTTATTTCGACTGAGAGTTGTACCACCAAACATACGACTTGATACTCGCGCGACAACCTGAGTAATGCGATCGACGACATCCAGTTCTGTCCAGTCTGAGAGGAATTAGTGCTGTGTTTATATTGTACTGTATATAGGTCCTGCACTTACCATCGCACGGCGGGAAGGCGTCGTCGAATGCATCCCGGATCTCGTCTTGAATTCCATCCATGACAGTCCCTGAGATGAAGGATCAGTCAGCCAACTTCTCTATTAGACATATCCCTAGAACTATGAATACTTACACAAATTCCGATTAAGCTGGCCGCGTACTACCCGTGGATGTAGTGTGGACCGACTACCCATTGTAGTGTATTTACCTTCGAACATCTGATATTGTGGTCAATACAACGTGCATAAAAGCAATAGCCCCATACAGCTTTGTGGCGTACCTCGATAAAAGTAGCCACAAAATCAACTTCGTCGATAGGTGCTGACTTCAGCTCTTCCAGGTACTTCGTGGGCAGCATAAGCCGCTCACCGAGTTTGCTAGGAACGTAGTATAGGCCACCATTGTTCTGCGAATAATTCGGCTTATTTAGCGGTCAACTTATCTGTATAATTGGGAAGAACGAACCTGGCGGTACCCCTCCAAGAGCATGTTCATTCCATCGTGTACAAAGCGTGTCCGGTTTTTTTTAATGGAAGCAGAGTCCTGACCCCCCACAATAGGGATCCCGGGGATCAGGCGCTGTTGTGAAGAACCCAGACAGAAGCCAACAGCAACAATTATAATAATGCCAATTACAGCAGATACACCGGATGGAAGGGAAACATGGCCGGAAGCTGATAGACGGCTATGAGAAAACCTCTGCATCCAGGCATAGAGGCCGACTTCAGCGCTGGAAGACATTTTTGCACTTGCTCCGATTCACACTTATGTCGAGCTACCACTAAAGACACAATTTACGATCACGGGTCTTCCCTATATAAGGAATATCGCTAGGTAGTTCTTGACTCATCTACGTCGGGGCTCATAGCGTAGCGGACTAGTTCGAACTCCGTGGCTGGAAACGACTAATTCGTTAATGTCCGAAGCCTTGCGCCGGATGTTCGGAGTAAATTTTTTGTTTAGTGCAGTTTGGATTAGACTGTAATTCCAGGCTTATTGTACTTTTATATATCTGTGATATGACGATAATTCCCTTGTTGGGACCCCATTCCTCATAACCCTAATTCTCATAAGTTTCACTTCCCAATATGCCAGACGCATTCACGCCATTCAAAGTTGACCTTGAGGCCGAGTCAAATCGTAGCTTCGACACACGTCAGATTCATTCAGGTGCAAAGCCCGACATAGCTACTAGAGCGAGAGCTGTGCCAATCTACTCCACAGCAGTGAGTTTGCCCTACAGTTTGTCTTTCGTCCGTTGTGCACTAAATACAATTGCAGTCTTATGTTTTCACCGACAGCGAGCATGCCCGGCGTGTGTGTACCAACCAGGAGGCGGGATACGTATACACTCGCATTTCCAATGTTCGTATCCAGCCAGCCACATATGTATTTCGCAGTTTACTTACCAATGCACAGCCAACCGTTGAGGTTCTTGAGAAGCGTGTCGCGGCTTTAGAAGGAGGCACAGCAGCAGTGGCATGCGCTTCAGGGCAATCTGCCGTATTCCAGGCCATCCTGTGTCTGGCACATACCGGACAAAACATTGTCGCATCGACCAACCTGTACGGAGGCAGCTACAGTCTCTTCAAGTCAATTCTACCACGACTTGGAATCTCCGTCAAATGGGTCCACGGCGATGATCCGGAGAGCTATCGCGAATTAATTGACGACAACACCAGGCTTGTCTTTGTAGAAACGGTGGGGAACCCGCGCATCAGTGTCCCTGACCTCCGAGCAATTGCCGACATCGCCCATGCCCACAATCTGCCTTTCGTGGTTAGTGAAGCTCTTTGTAAATCTCTGAAAGCTACATTGAAGACTAACTCTCACTGTACAGGTTGACAACACATTCGGGGCTGGTGGTTATTGGTGCCCCGTGATTGAGCACGGGGTGGATATCGTTGTGCATTCGGCCACGAAGTGGCTCGGCGGTCATGGAACTACAGTCGGAGGCATAATTGTCGACTCGGGGAAGTTTGACTGGGCAGGCACAGGGGATAAGTTCCCTCATTTGACCCGCAAAAGTGAAGGCCCGATGGAGTTCTCCTACGCCAGCAACTTCGGTAACATTGCTTTTGCGATCGCCCTTCGCATTGAAGTAGTGATGGAAGTCGGGTCTGTAATGAACCCATTCGCTGCGCAGCAGATCCTTTTAGGTATTGAGACACTCAGTCTCCGATGTGATCGTATCGCCGCGAATGCCCTGCGGACGGCAGAGTTTCTGGAGAAGCACCCGCGCATTCAATGGGTAAGCTACCCGGGACTGCCAGGAGATAAGTACCATAATGTTGCCAAAAAATACCTCCGTCGTGGCTTTGGAGGCGTTCTATCGTTTGGCGTCAAGGGGGGCACGATTGGTAGCAAGGCCTTTGTGGACGCCCTTCGATTGGTCTCAAACATGACAAAGTCGGTCTTCTCTCTTTCCCCTCAGTCTTTTATGTCGATGTCTTCCTAACTTGCAACTATCACAGTGTCGGTGATTGCAAGACCATGGCAACACACCCCTGGAGCTCTACTCATTCTATTATGAGCGAGCAAGACCGCACCAACGCAGGAATTACAGAGGTATGTATCTAAACTGTACTCTAATTGCGCATGCTTGCCTACAGTATTCTAACGAGTTTAATATTTGTAGGATCTAATCCGACTTTCGGTAGGAACGGAGGATATCGTCGATATTATCGAGGATCTATCACGAGCCTGCGCGGCCATACCTGAGGATTGCCTTCGAGATGTAAACGGGAAGGTAGCAGATAGCTGTGACAATGTGTAGCCTACTCATGAGTACAACAATTTGTTCTGGTCCACAATATTCATGATACACTCAACTCAATCGGGCAGAGTTTCAGCCGTTTGTCGGTGTCACTTAATCGAGTAATGTCCGCTCGGAGAATGATAGATCGGGGCAGGGCATAGGAAGCCAAGTGCTATGGAGCGTATTACATTTGGAAACATCTAGCGCCGGGGTGGCTCTTAATGGAAAGGATCACAAGCAAAGTAGTAGCAGAATTATATTAAAATATAGAATTGGTATTGCGCTTTACAAAAGGGAAATATACCGGATATGTGTAGGCTCAGAACGCTCAAAGGAAATGGATCGCTTATATCGTTGCGTAACGTCATAGTCTGCTCGTGTAGTCTGCAGAGGCTTCACCCTTGCAGGGTCGCTTGGAGCTGCCTGATCCTATAGTTCAGTATCTTCAACAGCTCTAAATGCGCCTCCCACTTGGCACTCGTGATACAGCGCTTCATGGTCATCACAAGAGGCACCACGCGACGGAGCTGCAGTAGAATCAGTGTCCCCAGCACATTGGAGTGTTCTTCCATCGTGTCAATCTGATAAGGCCCAATTGACATGTGCGGCTGCTGTGCCCCAATGCCAGTGCGCAGGTGTACCGATTTGCGCAGTTCATGGGGAAAGCCCCTGCCACGCTTAGAGTCACTGTTTGCCACTCGCACAGGGTTATCTAGGTGTCTTTTCCACCAACTGACCACCTCTTCGAGGGTAATCATAATCTTTTCGTATACAACCAGCACCAACATAGCATATCCTGAATCCTGTGTACAGCTATCACATCCGGACAGTGCAATACACTGAGTGATGTTACGCTTCAAGTAGTATAGCTTTTGCTCCGTTGAACTCCAATCTGATCCCTTCACTGGCACCACTACCATTTCCAGGATGCGCAGCGCAGTTCCTGTGCATTCACAGTTGTTTGTAGCGGTCAGATCCATGGCTCCCTGCGGAGAACCCCTGTTAAGCGAATTTATGGAGCATTCTTGAGCAGAGCCGTCGTGGATCATGGAGTGAGGGTTCATGGTGGGATCTAGGGAGGAGAAATGCGCGGGAAGTGGATCAAGGTCGTTGAAGCTGAATTGATTTCCTGTTTGATCCATGCATCCAGGTGTTAGTAGGTGGTTGTTTTCTTGCATTTTTGCAGTCCCTCGACTTGCACCCACTCACCTGCTCCATGGGAACTGGATAATTCCTCCTCGTTAACGCTAAACGGTTCCAACAATTCTGTGAAGAAGTCGTCGCTCAATGTTGACGAATACTCGTCTGAGGAAGACATTTCGAAACTCGGCAAGGTTCCGTCTGACAACTCTAACTCGGGTCCTTCTGATCGCGGAGGCCCCGACGCTACGATCGCCGCATGATCAGTTGCGGAAGATGTGCTTGACTTGGTGGCACTGGCTTGATTAGCCCCCAAGAAGCCCAGTTGCTCTGGTTGACCGCTGCTCACATACACCCCATCCAATTGCTCAAAGTTGGGCAGAGCCCCTGCTGCTGACGGTCGCTGAGGTCCCGCGGAACTCAACGAATGCTCTGAGATATCCATTTCATCCTCTTGCACTGGAGCAGGGACGAGTTCCATGTCCGGGAATGGCTCATCGTTAACCTCCACGTTTGTTTGCTGTGATTGCCGTTGAGACTTCTTGCCCCGCATCTTCTCCGATGTCGTATATACGCATTTCAACTTTTGGCTCTGACACCGTCGACAACCTGTTTTCTCACGACTACATCCGAGCTATATTTTAACCATCTGGGGTTAGAACCCCCCCTACTCAACGTTTATCACCGGCCGGGAACATCTCACGGTCGGAGGAACAAGGCACATACCTTCTTTTGACGACAAGTGACGCAAGCCGAGGTCGATAGGCTCTTGTCGTGCCGAGCCGGTCGATTGCTCGTCTCCAGATATTGGATGCCGTCGCCATCATCGCGCCCGCAGCGCAAAGTCATGAACATGGCAAACAGACAACGAAAGTGTCAATAGCATAGGATGCTCCAGTGCCGAGGGCCTGACAAGGGTATCTTTAAAAAGTAACGACTCCCTACCTCGCCCCGCATCCCCCCCAAGAATAACGAGGGGGCCAAAAATCAAGAGCCAAAGCCATACTATCTTAAACTTGCTACGCGGGGCCGCAGCGTTACAGCCAAGAACCAACTCTCATCAATCCCGCCGGCCTTAAATTGGCTCGGATTGGGCAATCGAGAGGACTTATCAAGCGGCGATAGGAAATGCCAAGACAGGCCGGAGGGCACGTAGTGTCTAGTTAGTTAGCTAGTCTTTTATGTGCATATTATAATACGGAGTAACTGTGGGATCTGGCATTTAAATGGGTCCAAACATCCGGAGCCTCACCGCCCATACCGCTTCTGAGAAAGGTAGGGATGAATCTTGAGGTCTGCGGCCCTCACACTAACCGACTATCTTAACCTTTTCTAGGCGATTTAACTACAGGTTGATGCCAGGCCCCCTAGGTGTCTGCATAATAGCTGAGATTTTGGATATGTCTGAGTCACCTCATAGAGCAGCCATTCTATAGCAATTGGCAGAATAATAAGTGTCAAATTGATTGGCAAACATACTACCCACCACTCCGACCGCACCATCCCAGAGTAGTAGTAGTAGCCCAAAAAATAGATACCATAAAGGGGATATTTAGGGTCTACCTGGTGATTCCTCCAATATCCCCGTCAGATCGACCGTATTCATAGTTGACACAAGCTTTAGACTGGTGCTAATGATTGCTAAAATTTGCGAATGGATCGAATTCTCCTCATTACCCCACCTCCTCTTATTTCTTTTTGGTTTCTCCTCATTTGTGCCCAGGTCTGAGGCTTAGACGAATGTCCGGAAGTCCGTCGCGGCTTGCTGGAGCCGTGTCAACTCAGTGTTTTTCGCCCCGAACCATTGTGGCCGGAGGGCAGCGATGGGCTCTTCCAGCTCGGTGTACTCAGCTCCCAGTGTAAGAATAGTACGTCCGTTCCACCGCGAAGGGCTTTGACCGGAACTGCCATTGTCCTTTCCGTACAGTTCGACCGGATGCGATTGGGATGCCACTGCAGAATAAACGACGGCTAAGCCCACGAATTCAGCCGAACTGACCGGCAGACCAGACGCGATGATAGGTGCGGCGAGATGCTTAGGGAGCAAGTTGGTGATGGTTGCGGCCGGCGCAATGGCATTGACTGTAATGCTATCCAAGAGGAGAGCAGATCGCAGGGAACGAACAAGGCCGATCAACTAATGTACATATAAAGAAGCAGGAAGTCAGTGTTTGGTTTTCAAAAATTCAATTTCATTTCCGCATTCCTACCGCCAATTTGGCTGCACTGTACACGGGCAGCGACTGTTCCGGCGCATATGCAGTGGCGCTCGAGGTGATGACGATGCTTCCTGCGTGCTTGCGTCCACGAAAATGACTGATCGCCAGCTTGGTGAAATTCAGCACGGCCCGCAGGTTGACATCCAAAACCCGGTATTGAGGCTCAAGCAAATCCCCCGTAGCCATATCGAATGTGTCGGCAAAATAATCGGTCTCTTCGGAGACACCTGCATTGGAAACTGCGATATCAATATCACCCGCGCTCTGAAATGCTGACCGGAGACTATCCCAGTCAGACACGTCGCATTGTCGGTACTCGACCCTTTCATGTGGCCTGCCCTCCGGGGGGTTGACATCGAGGTTGAGCACTGAAGCGCCCTTCTGTGCAAATATCGCGGCCGCCGCCTGACCAATACCTGAGGATGCTCCAGTGATGATCACCCGCTTTCCGTACAAGGAAGGGATATCATCTTCATAGATTGAAAGGGAACTCATGGGTGCGAGGAATGTAGAGATAACTGTTCGTATGGCTGAACAGGTAAGACGTATGTATCTTCACAGGCTGCGATACTAGAAAAGAGTGGTAGCCAACATGCGGCCAACGGATGGTCTCCGTCCTTGCTATTATCCAGATGGAGAAATATATTTGACAAAGGCGAGATATCGGGGTAGCCAAACGCGGTCAATCCGATGCCCCGGAGGCCATCGAATTTGCTCACGGTTAACAGCACAAACTAAGGAACATAAGCTGCAGCCAACTATGCCAATTGAAGAATATTTAATCCCCGTGGGAAGCTGTTAAATGTAGTTCGATTTTATGCAACATACTATTCACATCATCACCTCTTTTGACAGAATGGCACCAGCACTCATCGATAGCCAGGAGCCTACCTCCTTCCACAGCAAGGTCTTCCTAGGAAAGAACTATGGTTCCCCAAGAGCTCCCGCTGTAAGGCCGGTGGTGGAGAAGTATACTCCTCCCAAAGGGCGGTTTGAGCCTAAGTGTCATCCCCTCGAAGGAGTTGTCTCGGAGGAAGTGAACGGCTTTTTCCTTGCTCACTGGCCTTTCAGAAGTGATCGTGAGAGAAAGAAATTCGTTGCTGCGGGATTCTCCCGCGTTACATGCCTCTACTTTCCCATGGCAAAAGATGATAGAATCCATTTTGCATGCCGGCTTTTGACCTTGCTATTCCTGATTGACGGTATGTATATCCAGCGCATAGTGCGAATAGGGCCTTCCAACCTTGATCCCCGCAGAGTGAATCATCTTTCTCTAGAAAATACTAATATCTGACTAGATCTTTTGGAGGACATGTCTTTTGAGGACGGCTCTGCCTATAATGAGAAACTCATCCCCATTGCGCGCGGGGATGTACTGCCCGACCGAACGGTCCCCGTAGAGTGGATCATGTACGATCTGTGGGACAGCATGCGGGCACACGACAAAGTCCTTGCTGATGATATCCTCGAGCCTGTGTTCACTTTCATGCGCGCTCAGACAGACAAGGCCCGGCTCACCATAAAGGAGATGGGACCTTACCTGATCTATCGAGAGAAGGACGTGGGCAAAGCGTAAGTTTCCCTTACCCCTTCAAACCTGAAACCATCATTGACACTATCATAGCCTGCTCTGTTCCCTGATGCGATTCTCAATGGAGCTTCATGTCACCCATCAAGAACTTTCTTTTGTCCAACCACTCGAACAGAACTGTGCTAAGCATCTCTCTGTTCTTAACGATATCATGAGCTGGGACAAGGAATACCTCGCCTATCAATCCGGCCACCCCGAAGGCTCAGCCATTTGCTCCGCTGTGCAAGTTCTGTCGGATGAGACTTCTCTTCCCTACGAAGCCTGCAAGCGTGTTTTGTGGGTTATGTGCCGGGAATGGGAGCATCAGCATGTGCTCCTTGTGGAACAAGCACAGGCTGATGTCGACCTTCCAGCGAGTGAGAGTCTACTTGCATATATTAAGGGATTGGAATACCAAATGTCCGGCAATGAGCTGTGGAGTGTGACTACGTTACGGTACAATTCGCCTAGTGCGACCTAGTGTCCTCTAGCAAGCTTTCATGATGGACTTTCTATATTTTTTTTATTCAATTACTGTTAGAATGTACTGAATGACTTCACAATGCGCCTTGTTTAAAGCCAATGAATCTATTGTCGAATCTGCCATAAATGCAGTTACATAAATCATGAAGTTGAATTCATGACTTTTGTTCGTATTTCCACCAGTACAGAGTTTAGCTTATTTCCCGCAACATGCGCAATAGGATCTCTTAGGACCGGCCTAGAACAGACCGGACGTGCACAAGGTTAAGCACAGTGGCTTCGCTGGTGGGCTCTGAAAGAATCAACGGCTTAGATCTTCTACAGACCGGACAAATCAATGCTCGGCAACGGAAAATAGAGCGCCAGTGGCCCAATCTGGAAATCCCTTCTTCGGATACGCCCGCCCAGCGCTAAAGCTATCTCACCTGTCTAGTTAAACACGTACGCCGTGTTCTCTTCGGTACAGAATTTAATATAGAACTTACTACGGAGCCTTGGCGTCTCTTCCAGAGGTTCCTAACATTACTGCGCTGGGATATTAACCCATCTACTAGGGCCTTTCTAGCGAAACCACCGAGGTCAACCGGAGTAACTGCTTCAGAACTTGGGCTTACAAGTTATACCTCTCGTGCGGCCCAGAATATGTATACAACAATTCATTTTTACATAGCCTACTACTATAGAATAATATTTATATAGTACTTAGAAGCTCTGCTCCTAGTCCAAGAATCTCCAATGGCACTTAGGTAAAGACCCTTTTGCTATAAGTGTGTGGGCTCGACTCAAAAAATAAAATACTATAACATAGTTTTACTAAAAGGCTAAAATACTAGCCCATACAGGTGAACAATACCGTGAGGTCCGAGCAAAGGGCCAACCTCATCGGGTATTACCCTTTTAGGTATTGTCCGATCATATCCCCCTCTACGCGTACCGTAACTTAGTGTAAGCCAAGAGGCCGGCGATGTGTGAATTTAGACGGAGGTTGCCGGTTGTCTAGCAGGATATCTCAAAGCTAACACGCGGCAGTTTCTCAGCCTTAACTAATTGAATATCGTAGGTGAGTAGTCAGAGGTACCAAAGAATAAAGTATGGACAAGAGAATTTGTGATTCGCCAGCAGCCATCGGGGATTCCAATTTGGTCGTTATACAAGCAAAACCAATGGTCGACATAATGAGCTACCAAGAAGTTCTTATGATGCAAGAATTCTTGTTAAACACCAAAAAGCAAAGAAAGATATAGTCTACATTATACTGACTTGTGGATACATGACACATGTGCATATAATGTACTCACAAATTAGAGACCACCCGTCAGGGCCCATCCCTAGCCCTACGAGCACCGTAGATGCAACAACCATCTATCTTGCTCTAAGTGCGGTGAGTTCTTTCATGGCTTTCCATATGGTGATCTTTTAAAAGGGACACTAACATCGAGTCAACTTGGCCCGAAAGTTCATCGTTGTGTATGGACTCTCGTCAATTATTTACAATTTGTTCTTTCACAAGCTCTCCTACTTTCCCGGTCCCCTGTTAGGAAGAGCCAGTTTGGTGAGAACCTCCTTCCATGGCGTCCCTTATTGAGTGAAATGCTGATAGATATGCAGTTATGGCGCATATACCACACTCAACGTGGCCGAATTCACTTGGCCATTGCCGACCTACACCGCAAATACGGTATGTATATGGCAGATCGCAACTCCACCTAGCAAGTCTGTATATTAAAGTCTTAAAACCAGGTCCCGTGGTTCGGATATCTCCAAATGAGCTCTACTTCTCATCCGTCGAGTCATGGAAAGCCATTTATGGCCATAGAGCCTCTGGTCTACCGACTCCAATCAAAAGCGAGTTCTACGACATATATGGTGCAGGTTTCAGCTCGCTCTGTATTGGTAGTGAACGCGACCCCACGAAACACGGTAAAATGCGCAAGATGCTCTCTGCTGCCTTTGCGACGAAGTCGTTGGTGGAGCAAGAAGATATCATTTCCAAGGCGGTGGACGAGTTCATTGGGCGCATTGGACGCGACGGTGGTCCAGATTCCCCAGGGTTAAATATGACCAAGTGGTATGAGATGGTCGCATTCGACATCTTGGGGGAAATGGCGTTCGGCCAGTCGTTTCAAAGTGTTCGCTCTGGTTGGTCATTCTCATATTTTCTGTGCCATTTTGGTGATGTCTTACTTATTCCACCAAGGGAAACTACATTTCTGGTCTGAGATAATCGTTAGCCATCTTTACTTCATTACGCTGATTGATAATCTGCGTCGTTTGCCACTTGTTGTGCCTTTGGCTAGGTTGCTGTGGCCCTCTACCGTGGCTGTCCGTAACAAGAACTCTCAATATAGTCGGCAAAAGGTCAGGGAGTGAGTCTTCTATTTCTTTCTTGGATGTTGACTTAGTTAGTGACTGGAGCTGACTGAATGACATAGACGGTTGGAAAAGAGCTCAACGCGAAAAGACTTCTTATCCACGGTCGTCAGCGAGTATAAGCAAGGCAATATCGGCAAGGAAGAAATGACAGCCCATGTCTCAACATTGACGTTCGTTACCCTATAGTTACATTACATATACCACAAAAGTGAAATGGGCCAAGGATACTGACGAGAATTAAAATGCAGAATTGCTGGCGGCGAGACGGTTGCTACTTTCCTAGCAGCGGCCACATACTACCTCCTTCAAAACCCAGAGTGCTATCAAAGGCTACAACAAGAGATTACCAATCGATTCGGTTCATACGGTGAGATCACGGCTACTGCAGCACGGCAGCTTCCATATTTGCAAGCAGTGATCAATGAAGGCCTGAGGATCTACGCACCTGGTTCACAGGGATTTCCGAGGCTGTCGCCAGGAATGCACGTGGGTCAATACTACGTTCCACGCGGTGTAAGTTGGTTTCGATGCTACTCTGGATCAAATGCGTTCGATACTGACATGTAATCTCTCGAAGGCGGAGATTTACACAAGTGCATGGACAGTCACCCACAGCGAAGAATATTTTTCCGAGCCCATGTGTTTCAAGCCAGAGCGTTGGCTGGATCCCGAATCAACCGATGTGAAAGAGGCTAGTCAGCCATTCTCCATGGGACCACGGGGCTGTTTAGGCCAGAAGTAAGTTTCCAGCACTATTAATGTGGGCGTGTAGGATTTAAGAGCGAATCAAACTGACATTTGATATCCCTAGTTTCGCATACATGGAAATCAATTTAATTCTAGCTAAGATAATGTGGAAATACCATCTCTCGCTGGTAAATCCGGCTCTAGACTGGGAGGGAGATAGTCGGCTGCATGTTATGTGGTGGAAACCTGCATTAATGGTTCGCTTCCAAGAGCGCAGTTTGGCGTAAAAATTTGGTTATCTTCTATATTGCCATCTGAGGTGAAGTTGTGATAGTGTACGACTGTGTTAGAAATGGTTAGGAGCTTTGGCCCAGCGCCAACGCTAATACATTAGGGCTATTAAACTGGTTATAGCCACTTTCTTGTAATGAGTCATTATGATAACCGTATGCATGGGGTTACATGGCGCAATAATTAGGGCCAGTTGCCTGACCGGTCCAGGCCAGATTCGGTATGCCCGACACTTGCTTGGCGCTGTAGCTAAAATATCAACAGCTACAATAGCTCTGGCGTCGGTCAAGAATGCTCTTTTTACCAGTCGCCTTCCTCACATTCTCTCCACTTCACGAGTTGCACCAGGGGCATCATGGCCGATAGGAGTACTGAGAGCCCTCGCGCCCCTACTCATGTTGAGGACGAAAAGTGCAGTCAAGCGTCCCACACTGGCCTTGACCTATATGAAGATGAAAAGACCGTGCTAGATCGACAAACTGCAGGGCCCACCACCTACCTCGGTCCGGCTCGGTTTTTGTTGAGCTGTACGACTAAGGTAGATGGAGTCATTCTCATGATTAGTTCTATTGCGGCGATAGTGGGGGGTGTCGGGACGCCGTTAGCAATGGTAAGTTTAACTCTTTTGGTTTTCTTGTTGCGTCTTCTGAAAGCCGGCAAATGTTGAGCTTTGTTGATCGATTATAAAGCTTCTCCTAGGTAGCATGGGTCAGTCATTTCGTGGCTATTTCATTGGGGACACAGACCTTAAGGAATTCAACTCCCAAGTCCATCAAATATGCCTTTTCTATGTCTATGTAGCGGTGGGCGAGTTCGTCGCCATCTATATTGCGACAGTTGGCTTCACCATGGTGGGTGAGCGAATCGCCCAGCAGATCCGGGAGAAGTACATGGCAGCGATATTCCGACAAAACATTGCCTACTTTGAGTGTATCGGGGTCAGCGAGATCAATAATCGTCTTACCATTGACACAAACCTGATACAGGATGCGATTACTGGCAAAGCCTCTCTGACGCTCTCCGCAATCGCCACATTCGTTTCCGCTTTCATCATTAGCTTTGCGAAAAGCTGGCGACTGGCGCTAGTATTGCTACCAGCCCTAGTGCTCATTGTCGGATCCATGACTGTGGGTGCAGCGTGCATGGTGAAATACACCAAGCGTGCTCTCGGCGCATACAGTCGGGGCGCAAGTGTTGCCGAAGAGGCCATCAGCTCAATCGAAACAGTCACAGCATTCGGTATGCAACAAAGATTGGTCAATGAATATAAGAAGCATATTGCTGCTGCTCGCCTATCAGGTCTTCATAGTGGAGTTGCATTAGCGGTGATGATAGCCATCATGAATGGGGTTATTTTCTGGAGCTACGGTCTCGCCTTCTGGCAGGGCTCACGATGGATGGTTAACGATCAGATCTCTCTGTCGGCAATCATTACTATACTGTTCGCCACTATTACAGGGGCCTTTGCGCTGGGGAATGTGAGTCCACATACTCAAGCCTTCGTCAGTGGCGTAACAGCCACAAGCAAAATATCACAGGCAATATGTCGTACATCACCCATTGATTCTAGCCAATCAACGGGTGAGAAACTATCAGTAGTCGAAGGGACGATCGAGCTTAGGAGTATCCGGCATGTCTATCCTTCACGCCCCGGTGTATTAGTCTTGGATGGTCTTAATCTCCATTTTCCCGCGGGGAAGATGACAGCTCTTGTAGGCCCTTCAGGATGCGGAAAGAGCACGATTGTAGGGCTTTTGGAACGATTATATGACCCTATAAGTGGCACCATATGTAGGTGATATCGATCTCCGTTTTAAACCGGAAGCTTGTTTGCTCACAGCCTGTCATAGATCTCGATGGCCATAACATAACTGACTTGAACGTCTCATGGCTGCGGCAGCAAATAGGGCTTGTCAGCCAGGAGCCCACCCTATTTTCCACAACAATATTCGAGAATATACGTTACGGTCTTATTGGTACCCAGTACGAGCATGCATCATTGAAAGAAATTGAACATCTCATCGAACAATCCACAAAAACAGCCAATGCTTATGACTTCATCATGGCTCTACCTGACGGTTTTCAGACCCATGTTGGAGATCAGGGTGGGCTCTTATCCGGGGGTCAGAAGCAGCGGATTGCTATTGCAAGAGCAATTGTTGGCGAACCTCGAATACTACTCCTGGATGAAGCAACTTCCGCATTAGATGTCAAGGCGGAGCGTGCTGTACAGAAGGCCTTGGACCATGCCGCCCGAGGCCGAACTACTATTGTGATTGCGCACCGGTACGTCTAATGCCCAGTGACAGGTGTTCCATATAATCGATCATAACCCCCTTTCAGTTTGTCCACTATTACGGCTGCCGACAATATTGTCGTTATGTCAGCAGGGCGTGTGGTTGAGCAAGGCACTCACCATGAACTCCTCGCAAAACAGTCTGTCTACCAGGAATTGGTTAAGCAACAAACTATCCAAGCTAAAAGGGTAGCCTCCATAGCCCAACATGATGACGTGGGCCTTCAGGACCAGGACCCCAATGACTTGGTGGACATCAAAAATGGGAAAGGTCAAACTACTCCCCTTACTAACAGCGAAAAAGCAACTGTGCACCAAAGCCACGACATCATTCGCAAGGACTCGACATGGGCACTGATCAAATTTGTCTTCCAACTGCATAAAGATGGCGTATATCCGATCATTGGTGGTTTATTTTTCTCACTCATTGCCGGAGCAAGTCATCCCACGTATGTCAACCCATTCATCCAGCCCTTGTTCTCCAGGCTAACTGACCCATTCAGCCAGGCGATATTCCTAGCCAAAATCATTGAGGCACTCTCACTCAAGTCATCTATGTACAACGTCCTTAGGCACAACGTCAACTACTGGTGCTGGATGTACCTCATGATCGGGTTCACCACAGTGATTGGCTGGCTTGGCCAAGGGGTATGCTTTGCATACTATTCCCAGCGGTTGATATATACCGCACGCAAAAAGGGATTAGATACCATCGTACATCAAGATATAGGACAGTTCTTCCTGCCAGAGTCCTCCTCATCCAGATTTACGACATTACTGTCAACCAGTGCTACTCAAATCCAAGGCCTAAGTGGTGTCACGCTGGGGACGCTTCTTATCATTCTAACGACCCTAATTGCCGGATTTGTACTTGCGGTAGCAATTGGCTGGAAGCTCGCACTTGTATGCACATGCACAATCCCCATCCAGCTGGGGTGTGGAATTCTTCGTCTCAAATGTGTCGCGATACTAGAGGGTCATTCGAAAAAGGTCTCTGACGCTTCCGCTGCCTATGCACGCGAATACAGCACAGGTATTCGAACAGTGGCAGCGCTTAGCCTAGAGCGGTTCGTTCAGGGCAAATACCATGATATACTGGAGGAACAGCGCCGAAAGTCTCTTTTACAAATTTCGCAATCTTCGATTCTATATGCCGCATCACAGTCGTTGAATTTCTTGTGTGCTGCCCTGGCATTCTGGTACGGCAGCAGGCTTATATCAACTGACCACTACAGCATGTTTCAGTTCTTTGTATGCTACACGACCATCATTGTGGGTGCATATTCTGCTGGTGCCGTATTTTCGTTTGCTCCTGATATTGGAAAAGCAAAGTCTGGAGCCCAGGATATGAAGCGTCTCTTTGACAGACCCGTACGGATCGATGCTCGACAAGAAGGGGGCATTTCTGTCTCTCGCATTGGCGGCTCTATTGAATTTCAGAACGTCTCGTTCCGTTATCCCAACCGTCCGGAGCATCTCATACTTGAGGACGTTAACTTGGCCGTTCAGCCTGGACAGTACGTTGCCTTGGTTGGAGAAAGCGGTAGCGGTAAGAGCACTATTGTTTCCCTTATAGAGCGATTTTACGACCCAGAATCTGGGATGGTCATGGTCGATGATATCGATGTAAAGGCATGGAATTTGAGAGACTATCGGGGCCATCTCGCACTAGTTGGACAGAACCCAGCTCTCTATGATGGAACGATCCGTGACAATATCCTCCTTGGAGCGGAAGGTGAGGTGTCGGATGCGGCCATTGTACAGGCCTGCAAGGATGCGAATATCTACGACTTCGTGTGTTCACTGCCGTATGCACCTACCTACTTGATTTACCCACTGTATACATGGATACTGATCCGAGAAATTTAGTGATGGCTTCGCAACTATTGTCGGAGCTCGCGGAGCAATGCTCTCCGGTGGACAAAAGCAGCGGATAGCCATTGCGAGAGCTTTGCTTCGAAACCCACGGATCCTCTTGCTCGACGAGGCGACATCTGCACTCGATTCAGAGTCTGAGAAGATAGTTCAAGAAGCATTGGATGCGGCTACCCGGGGCCGTACCACCGTTGCGGTGGCACATCGGATTAGTACGGTTCAAAACGCTGACTGTATATACGGCAAGTTCGCCATTATCCCTGACATCCATTTTCATTCTATCCTAACAAGCATGTAGTGCTCGAGCGGGGACGCATTGTTGAACAGGGCAATCACCAGTCACTACTGGAATTGCGAGGGCGATACTACGAGTTGGTACAGATTCAAAACTTTGGCCGGACATGATAGTCTGGTAGTCCGTTTATAAGTAGCATCATCCTGTGATTCTACGGCCATAGTATGAATCAAATTCTTGCCCATTGGTGGCTGTATGTCTTGTACTATCGTATACTGGTCCGCAACAGGGCGAGTGGCTTATCACATGGGAAATGAACGAATGCATAATCGTTGGGATTGGGCCAAGCTCCGGAGCGTTCTGAGAGCGAGAGCGTGTCGGAATTAGCGGAGGAACTGGATCTCGGGCAAGTATTCGGGTGACGATGCATATGGCGATAAGGGTTCTGGCAATGACGTCCGAGGAGTCAAAGGTGACAATCGCATACTGTGCAAACTCAGCACTTCCTTAGTACTACGTCGTGGCGTTTTCTAGCCAATGAGTTTATGCTGTTATTTTAGCCTGAGGTTTGCGCCGTTTTTAGCTCCATCAGTCTTGGCCAAATTGTTTCCTAATTAGGTAGTGCCAGTGACAATCCATTCCACCACCCATCATCTAGAGTGGTGATACTACTCCCTAGCCAACGAATAACAATACAAAATGAGGGAAATCATGGGCTCAATAGGGCCCTGTCTCAGCTCTAGTGCCACGCTAGTTTACTTCGTTGCCTGTATCGGCTCCACCTCTTCGGTCTTTCCCTTCCACCAACGCCAAATAGCCTTGCACCAGAACCAGGTCTCCATGGTTCCAAAACAACACAGGATTGCAATGACAAATGCTTTCGTTCCTTTGCTCATCCCCAGCGCTTCAAAGCCGAATGTCGGGTACTGAGGTGGTTCGTTCGAGCCCGGCTTTGATGAGCTTGTCTGCTTGTTCGCGAGAGCGATACGGGTCGAGAAGGATCTGAGAGGGACTGAAGATTCTCGATATGTGAAGGGGCGTGGTAATCTCGGAGTGAGGAGAATACCATTTCGGCGAGTTGCACATAGAAGCAAAAGACTTCGTGCAGAGGTCGGTGCCATGACCGTCTGTCTGAACAAGGTCAAGTGAAGGCTTATTCTGGGGTTTCCAATGTTGCTTAGATTATTTGAGATTTGAGGTATGAGTTAAATGAGAGAAATACTTATGGATTTTACATGAAGGGAATAGTCAGATGACCCCATCGCCGGGCGGTTCGTATTCCTCGACGATCATCGTAAGCAACGTAAAATAGATAAAATTAGTAAAATAGGCTGGTTGGGGATCTTTGAACTAACCTTGGATATAAAGACAAGCTAACCGCCACGTAAGTTCAAGGCCATCAGACAGTACCTTCCAGCATATCAAGAAACATGTCCATCGGATACCGTCGTTTAACATCGGCAACAGAGGGCTTCCTTTCATCAGCTTCAGCGAGGGGCTCATCCACTATCTCTCCCAAGAGGTCAAACCATGTTACACCTCCAAAATCTTGCAACACATCGTCAACAACAGTAAACCCCGCACAACTAGATCAAACCCTGACCCTCTCTGACGGCCGCACCCTCGGTTTCGCCGAATACGGCTCCCCACGAGGAAAGCCGCTTCTCTACTTCCACGGTTTACCAGCATGTCGCTATGAGATCAACTTCCACGAACTGGGCCTCCGGCATGGTGCCCGAATCTTCGCCCTAGACCGACCTGGAATGGGGCTGTCAACGTTTCAACCAAACCGACAACTCCTTGACTGGCCCGCCGACGTCAAAGAGTTCACAGGCAAACTGGGTCTAAACGAATATCGGGTTCTTGGTGGCTCCGGTGGAGGTCCGTACTCACTTGTATGTGCAAGGGCCTTACCTAAAGAAAACCTGAAAGGGGTAGGGGTACTCGTCGGATTTGCGCCCTTTGAGGCCGGCACACAGGGAATGTCTCTCCGTTCACGAGTCCTATGGAACCTGGGGAGATGGTTCTCAGGTCTGGGGCGACTGTACACTGATTGGACTATTGTACCGGCTGCTCACCATCCAGACCCGAAGGTCCTTGAGGAGCTACTAGTGAAAACGGTGAAGAATCATTTCAACGAAACGGATTCGTCGGTCTTTGAGGATGAGAAGATCCTCCAACATACAGCGAAGATTGTACGGGAGAGTTTTGTACAGGGGTCTCAAGGGTATGTTCAGGAGTGTAAGATCCTTACAAGGCCGTGGGGCTTTGACTTACGAGAGATTGGGTTCCCTGGGATTCGGCTGTGGTACGGTGATAATGACCAGCATACGCCGATTCAAATGGCTCGGTGGATGGCGGATAGGATCGAGGGATCGGTTTTAACCGAGTGGAAGGGTTACAGTCACTTTACTTTTACGGACAATCATACTGAACAGGTTGTGAGAGGTATGATGGAAACATGAATATAGTGTGAGATAGGAACTTCGATGTACAGTATAGTCGTTATTTGGAGAATCTCTACTCTTTCTTTTCGCGGACTGATGACTGATGACTGCATATCAGGTTCTAGGTGAACACACATCAAGGGAACATACCGAACTCAAGGATTCTAGCGCTGTCCCAAGTTTTTCAAGGGCGCTTTCCCCAATTTGCCTTGAATCAGCAAGGTGACCTGTTTTGATGCCACTGTACTATACTACCAAAATAGGAAGGTGGTATGTGAATCGCTGACTCAGGCCAGCTCGGGGCAACCAATTATGTACATACCAAGGCATAGCTGAGTCAGGCAAGGGTTATGCAGGATTGAGTCATCGGGAGGTTCTGGACCGAGGTTAAGTCAAACGTTGACTAACCCTGCAGGTGACTCCCATGAGCCGCCCGATCGAGCCAAGTCATCTGCCTGGGGTTCCTGCAATCAGATGGAGCATCACCGCCCGCAGGTGATAAGCATCAATAGTTCCAGTGACGCAAGCTATGTTCGGAAGGGCTGGCTTCTATGGGCATACCAGAGAAGTGAAAACGAAAAAGAAAATGTGGAAAAATCCTATCAATATAGAGTATATTATTCCCGGTATTTTACATATTTGATCGGAATTTATTTCTTGTCGCCCTTCACGTCATAATCCATCCCAGTCGGCGTCTCTTTCCACTGTTTAACCTTGGATTTCCTAGGCGTAGTGCTGACGTGATGGCCAATCACAATCCCGGGTGGCTGGCTGTGCCTGAGGCAGTGGATCAGATTGACGGCGAATCCTAATGCGGCGATCGCCATCCCACTACTACTCGTCGTCTTCCCCCCGTTATCCAGGACGTACTAGGAAACAACCATGGTTCCAAAGTGGCGTCAGGGGGCGTTTGGCGAGCAGGAATAAGATTCCCCCTCGCAGTCACGATAAGGGAGGCCGATCGTCATAGGATGGCCGTTTATCATCTCCTCACGGAGCATGACTGCCGTAGTCAGCATCGCCTCGCTCGGTCCTCGTGCTGCGGAGTCAAAATGATACGATATGATATGATATGAATGCGATCTCCTCTTTCTCCGCTTCTTCTCCTTCTTCGTCTTCTCCTTTTATCGCGTTCAGGAAGAGAGATCAGTCAACGACTTACTGTCGCTCCACATTCCCCAGCGTCTATTGTGTCTATTTTTGGGTTGAATGAGCAACATTGCCGGGCCATTCAGGGACTATCGATTGTTCCATGACTCCGTTTAAGCCCAGACATTGGTGACTCAACCCCCAAGGCTTCCTCCTCTCGCAGGGTCCCTGTTCTCCATCTCACTCCGGTCCCCCCGGGCTTCCTGTGACTCTTAATAATCCCTTCCATCTCGATCCTGCCTCTTCTGCTAAGTGGCGGCAACAACCTCCACCATCCCGTTTGACAGTTTGCTCTGCCTCACTTTATATCAACCTCATCCGATCGTATCACTCACGTCTCTTCCCCCATACCGTCGTTATCCGTCATCTGTATTTCATTGAACCACACGGTCATCATGTCTGACTCCAACGACCTTCGTCATAACGGTACCGCGGCCAAGAGGGTCTATAACCACAAGTCCAAATGGGCCTATGGTGGTCGAGCGGCACTCCCACATCGTGACGTCTCTCTGTCGGACCCCGTGACTCGTCCAGCGGCGCCTCAAAGTCACTCTCTGAAGTATGTTGTCATACAGTCTCATCCAACTATGCATTAAGATTGACCCCCTGGGAAGGTATTCCCGTCTCTTGCAGCTCGACCGAAAGGCCAAGTCCAACCAGCTGGCGACCACCGCCAAGTTCACCCTGCAACATGACATTCGGGAGGCCCTTGACAGCGGCCCATCCGACTCCTCCGCCGCGGAAGACGTTGACGAACCATCAGCCGCCAAGGATGTTCTAGGACACCTTCAGGAGGAAGATCTGTTAGAGCCATACCAAGTGTCGGGACAGACAATCCTCTCTGATGCGATAAGCAAGGCCGTAGAGAAATTCGAGACACAAGAAACCGAGAAGCTTGTCGAGGAATACGAAATCATCACTCGGGAGAGTGAGATCGCTACGGGCTATCTCGCCGATGATGATTTCGAGCTAGTCGACCATGATCACGCAAGGCTGTAAATGTTCTGATACTGTATACTTTTCTCGTGTTATCTTGCGATATTTCTTCGTGCCAGGAGTGTCGGTTATGGAGTTGATTAGAATTTGTTTGCCCTTTCGCTTCGGCGGCTGTTTCATGATCTTTGCGGTACAGTCGTTCTTCTACATGAGACTTTTGTTTTTGTACTTTTGACACCTGTGATGATGGTTTACGACTTGGGTCCTATTATTAGACTGTTTATACTCATACCCTCGGTTTGATGTTCTCAATATGATATACATGTGGATACGTGTTGACTTTGAATAAATCAACATTTGTTTTTAATTCCTTCTGATCTCACGTATAAAGTAGGATATTTTCGAAAAACAAAGGAAAGACAGTGTAAAGGTTTCCAACTTCGCCTGACTTTGGAAAAAGGCGCTGGATTGAACAATGAATTTCCGACTCAACGGCAGATCATACTAATTGTACTATAGTAGTTCCAGGAAATAATATTGGGTCTGTGTCATAGGTGAGGCTCCTTCGTATTTATACTTCGTGAGCAATATATATTGCGTTCTGCCCCTGCATATCGCCAGTCACCGCCCTGTTTTGTTGCCCTCCCTAACTATTGCTATTTGCCTGTCCAACAATTCATTTGGGTGAGCATAGAAAGAAAATAACACAAAGTAAAATAAAATGAAACCAATAAATAAATCAAAGCAGAAGGGTAATGGAAGCTGAGGGGGAACCCGTTGCTAGGGTAAGTCGACTAGGGCGGCCAGATTTGTTTACCATCCCCGATCGGGAATGGTCAAAAATTCGCCGATCGAACGAATGTCAATCAGGTACTCCAAATCTTTCTCGACCTTGCTGTCATTCCCCCTCACACGCGCTTTGTGTTTAGGACTTTTTCTCTTCCATCAATCAAGATGGACAAACGATCCGCAGAAAGTCCAATGGACTTCGAGTGGCAGACAAGGGCGCCGGGGGATGTGACTTCGCCCTTCTACCAGCTCAGCATGCAGCATGACAACCAGAAGAAACGTGCGGCCTCCATGCACTCCGCCCGTCATAATCATTGCTAATTTAATTTTACTCCGCACAGGACCCCATCGCATCTTCGAGTCTCCTGGAAAGAAACAGACACCGGCCTTGCGCGAACCTAATTCACAGCCGTTCCTCTTCTCCCAACCGCGCTCGCAGGACCCTCCTGGCACCCCGAAATCCCTCTTTGGCCAGTCCGCATTCATGACCCCGCGCAAATTCGATGTCGATTTCTCGTCCGGCGCAGAAAATATGTCGTCTCCCGAGAACGCGGACAATGAGGATACGCCGGAGCCGCCCATGAAGTCGGGCCATCGAAATTCATTATTCAACATGTACGGACGTTTTGCGCCTAGTCCCGGACGGGGCGAGATTCCTCGTCTGAATCATTATTCCAATGCGTTGGCTCGCCGGGTACAGAAGAGAAGGCGGAGGGATAAGGCACTAGATATGCAGTTTCGCAGGGAGAGTGACGATGAGAGTGACGATGAGCGCGTATCAGGCAACAAGCAGAACCAGAACCAGAACCAGGGGCACGTGCAGGGGGAGGCTCAACCGGCATCGCGTATGTCTTCTTTCTCGGATTTTTTCGCTTTGCTTGAGGCCCACCCCAACGTCCCGAGTATCTTGTCTTGGTGGGCTCAGTTGATCGTGAACTTGTCTCTGTTCTCGCTCGCTGTGTATGTGGTGTTTGGTTTTGTGTCGGCTATTCGGGCGGAGTTCGAGCAGGCGGCGGAAGAAGTGTCTGATACGATATTAGCAGAAATGGCGACATGTGCGAAGAGCTACGTGGATAACAAGTGCGGCGGCGGCGATCGACTTCCAGCCCTGGAGACTGTTTGTGAAAATTGGGAACGCTGCATGAACAGGGACCCGGCGAAGGTTGGACGGGCAAAGGTGTCGGCACATACCATGGCAATTATCATCAACAGCTTTATCGACCCGATTAGCTGGAAAGCGATTGTATGTCTTCTCTTACTTACTCCGCATAAGCAAGCTACAGTGACTAATGTTCTCCAGATGTTCTTCCTCGCCACCATTTCGACAGTCACTGTTGTCAGCAACTGGTCCTTCCGCTCGTTCAGAAACCGTTACAATCAACACGAGTATACTCATCCTCCCGCCCCCAGCTTCTCTCGGCAACCGTCCGGACAGCACCACCCTTCATTGGGCCCCTCCCAGTCGTCCTACCAGCACACCGTTGGATTTAACTACCAGAGCCACGCACCGAGTCTTGATCATCAAAAAGAAACACCCTTGATGCTCGAAGACTCGCCTACTCGGGACTTCGTGAACGAGCGCAGCCGTACTCGAGAAAGCCGCATGCGCACGCCGAGTCCCACCAAGAGAGATAGGAAGTTGTTATAATTTGTGGTGTGACAAAAGTGTGTGTATAAATTTGCATTAGCGGAAGGATTCCGGCGTTTCTTGGTTATTTTTTATTTCAAACTGGGTTTTTGACAAAAGATTGTGTTCGGTCTTTGACACTATAGGGCCTCGTCCACTGGCGTCGCATGATGGAGCAGATAGCGTCAGTTTCTCTACTTGTATATATTGACATTTTTGGCAACGATGTGCATTACCATTTCATACGAGCAGCCCGTCTCGGCCATATGAAGATTTACTATGATGGCAGCACAATACTCGTGTATCCATGGAAATGATTATTGCTCGACTGACATGGATAGGAGTCGCAACATGCCTCTACGCTACAAACCCTGATCGTGTGCAATATACATGCACCGATCAGCCATGGAAAGCGAACTCCGAAGTGGTGATTCATTACTTTTCACAAACATAATATACATGAAACCGCTTGGAAAAACACCCACGCCGATACAATAGCAAGAAAATGTCTAACACACCCATCGTGAACAGAAACTCAGGTTCGTCCCAGAATACCTTGAGGGGTCATAGCTTTGGTCGCCAAAGCAAAGAACCCACCAGCCAAACACATGACACCACTGAATATGCTTGCCTCCGAGTACCCTCCGTAGTGTTTGACGAGTGCTCCATTCACCGGGGGGCCGATTAAAGTTGCGAAAGAGCTGAGGGCCATGCCCATTCCCATGTAAGTCCCCATGTCCCGGGGATCCTTAGGGCAGAGGGTAAAGGCTGCGGAAGCTCCAGAGATGATGGTTCCCGAAGTAAAGCCAATGACAACCGAATATACGATCAAGCCTGCGTTGGTTGTTGCCAAATTGAAACAGAATATAACGATACCTGTGGTTATACCGCCGACCATGAACGCGTTCAATCGGCCGAATTTATCGGCTAATATGCCTGGGATGATGCGGCCAAATGTGGATGCCGCGTTCAAAATCGCCAGCAAATATCCAGAAAGGGTCGCACTCATGCCTCTGGATACTGCATATGTAGGGATGTAGAACAGGGGAAAGAACATGCCAATGAACATGAAGAACAATGAGACTATCAGAAGGGCAAACTTTGCCTCCTTCAATGCTGATGGAATCCAGAAGGGGGATGTACTCGGCGGCAGACGGCGCTTGATGGTAAGACACGCGAATGCCATGATGGGCATTATGAGGAAACCGATAATTCGCACAGACCATCCAAATCCCAAAGAAGAGCCGTTCAGCATTTTGGACAATGCAATGGGAATCACAATGCCGCCAACAGACGATCCAGCTGCAGCGATGCCTAGAGCGGCTGCTCGCTTCTTGTCAAACCATTGCGATACCGCTGGAAATGCTGGAAACTGAAGGAAGCCCGTGACTACGCCCATCAATACACCCTGCACGAGCATGGTTTGCCAGTACGTCTTGCACAGACTAAGCATCATCATGGCAAAAACATAGGCGACTGCAGCAGGCCGGATAATCTGCTCCGATGTCAGTTCATGGCAGAGGTCGTGACAGTCGAATTGACATACCCATGCGCCGTAACGATCGAATAATGGCCCTGCGATCGCGCCCGTCGCGAATTGAAGGAATGCTGCTAGCGATCCTATCCAGGCAATGTTGTCTGGCGATTGTCCGCGAAGTTGGTGTGATAAGTAGTACTCCTCGAAAGTACCAAACGAATTCGCGAAGCCAAGACAACAGAAGAAGAGTGAAGCGCCCCCTGCGGCCACGAGCCATGCTCGGGCACCGCCATCTGGTGCTTTTTCGTAATCATGCGAAAATACGGGCGATTTCTCCTGGTCGACCTCGTGTTTTTGTGGATCTATAGTATGCTCGGGTGATCTTGTCATGTTGTAATCGGGAGTCTGAGATTGATTATTGGCAAAAGTGCAGAATGTATAAGTAATATTTGCGCCCTTGCTAATATTAAGAGGCAATACGCCTTAATATATAATCCCTTGAAGGACTAAATATTCATCCTGCCTTATTCAAGCTGCTACTGAATGGCATATCCTGATCGGGGATAAGCCCGGTGCCGGCCATCGGAGTCGGTAAATGGCAGGCGAAAAGGACCAAAAGCGCAAAATCTGACCTCCATAAACCAGTATTGCCCTCATCTCCTTTTATCTTCTTATTCTCCAGACAAACAGAATGAAATAATCTCGGAGATACGCTGTAAACTGCGTGACGTTTACTTAGTTTTGGCCGATTTTAACACGGTCGTAAGGGCTAACCATGACTGACCCCGAACGGCGGCGCAGACGACCGGCTGTGTAGGTCACAAAACCCTTCGATATCCGCGTCCTTCGCACTGACCGCAGAGATACAGCTCATGCTCTCTTTGCAGGAGACGAAAGATCCGATGCGATCGAAAGACTCCCTGTAACAACTGTGTGCGCTCTAAAAATGAGGCGTGCATCTATGAAACGCACCCTTCTGACCACCCCCGGCTACATACTAACTATGGCCAAACAATTACACTGGATTCCCGAGGGGTCCCCTCCCCAACAGCTCCTAGTGCATCTTCCTGTGTAAGCAGGCCATCAACCGAGATAAGTCATTCATATGAGTCCATAGTGCGCGGGTCAACAGATGCTACAACTCCTAAGAGTCAAGCCTCTGTTGGGGATATCGAGGCGCTGAACAGTAGAATCAAAAACCTCGAGGAGCAGCTATCTAAAGCCAACCAGAGGCATGTTCAGTCCTCTAATCAGACTTCTCGTGCCGACCTAAGGGCCCTGGATTCGACTCTGTGCGAAGTTGATAGCAACTTATTCGGCGAAACTCAAGTCATCACTCGCAGTGTCGTACATAAATCCCGCATGTTCGGTCAAAGTCATTGGATCAATGGTGTGATTGGGCTAGTAAGTACTTGTAGGTTGCTTACCTCCAAGGAGCAAAATGCTGAAGTTCATTAGTGCCGCGAGGTATTTGAGATGCTTGAGCCTCACGTACGTGACGAAACATCGGATGTTTTGTGTGGCATGCAGAGGTGTAAATCCCTTGCGAGGGTTATCAAATCGGGGCGGACACCTTCATGGCCGTCGCCTTTAACATCTGCCCTGCCTTCAAAAGACGTGGCCGATGAGCTCGTTGACTGTTACCTTAGGACATCCGAAACTGTCTATCGTGTTCTTCATATTCCGTCCTTTCGAAGGGACTATGAGGCACTCTGGGCGTCAGATACAGCACCTGACACGGCATTTATGGTTCAGGTCAAATTAGTGCTGGCTATCGGAGCTATTATATACGATGAAAAGTTCTCCCTACGTGCCTCGGCGATTCAGTGGGTTTATGAGGCACAGACGTGGTTCTCAGAGCCTGTTTGCAAGTCCAGGCGGAGTCTTCAATATTTGCAAATCAATATCCTACTGTTAATTGCTCGTGAATTGGTACATGTGGGCGGTGACACCACCTGGACTGCAGCAGGGGCCCTGCTGAGGACTGCGGTGTACTGGGGCCTTCATAGAGATCCGGCCTATTTATCAAATAGGACAATCTTCGTTAGCGAGATGCGCCGGCGGCTATGGAATACGATACTCGAAATGGCCCTACATTCGAGTATGGCTTGTGGTTCGCCCGTGTTTATATCTCTGGACGATTTTGACACTGCGCCTCCCGACAACTATGATGACGACCAGCTTGTGGCCGATGCCCCGGTGCCGAAGTCAGAAGACACACTGACTCAAGTATCAATCCCGATAGCTCTCCGTAAAACTCTTCCTCTTCGCCTCGCGATCGTGAAATTCTTGAATGACCTCGGCTCTAAGAGTACATACGAAGAAACGTTGCGACTGGATGCAGAGTTCAGAGCGTCATACAGAGCTCTGTGTCGGACCCTTCATAAATATAATGCGGGCACCGGATTCACATCTCAGTTTACAATTCAGATGGTGGATTGCCTGATGCTGCGCTACCTTGTAACTCTCCATATCCCGTTCTTTGCTATGGCACCGCATGAAACGGCCTATGCATACGCTCGGAAGGTAGTGGTTGAGACGTCGCTCAAGATATGGTGTACATTGAACCCATCCTCATCGATCATGGCGGCTCACAATCGTCACGCTACAACTTCAACCGATGGAAATGATTTGGAGAGGTTTGCGATCTGTGGTACTGGTTATCTCCGTGTGCTTGGCATGCAGACAAGTCTTGCCATTGCAGCAGAATTAAGCACTCAGTTGCAAGAAGAAGAAAACCTTGGCCCAGTATTTTTACGAGCGGATCTCCTTTCGGTGGTAAAGGAATCCAAAGAGTGGCTCTTCCGTGCTATTGATGCCGGAGAGACCAATATCAAGGGTTACCTCCTTGTTGAGTTAATTGAGGCAAGGATCACAGGGCTTAGACAAGGCCTTGCGCGCGACCAACTTGTGTTGTTGTTACTGAAAGCCGCTACGGACGCAGAGGCAAGATGCTTACGCGTCCTTGAAGAAATGGCAGCTCAGGGTCAAACCGAAGGCTTTTTAAATGGCCTTGGCCAAATGGGCCTGGAGATAACTCCTGAGTCGATAGACGACTGGGACTTTATGGTACGTGAGGACTCAATCTATTCACCTTATTCATAACTCATTATTGGTTAGATGACAGATGTCCTTCTGAATCAGAGCACTGCGGAGCCAATGAATTGGGTGTACAATGAAATCCCGCTAGTGCCTTTGCTTCCCAGTTAAGAGGTTCGATCAAGTCTGGTCATTCGAACCCCTAGCCCATTCCAACTCTTTCTAACTTAAAGAAGCGGAGTCCTATGATGGATACACGAACTTTCTGTGATTTCCCGGCGGAACTCCTAGCAGCACACGTATGGGAAAAGTCGCGTCCTATCCTTTCACTCATCAGTGCACGACACAATGATCATTTGAGGTGTTGATACGAGTCAGAACGTTCACCGAGGAGCGCGGATGTCGTGTTTCGGTGTCCCTGTGACGTGTTTCCTGTCCAAGACTATGTCTCGCCCTCATCCGACGGAGCTCCGTTCTTGGAGGCGATCGATTTATCCGAACGTGTGTGCGGGGATTCTACTTGGCAAAAGCAGCGGTTCAGCGGGCAATGCACACGGCCCATGCTACGAAGACACGATACGAAGTATAGGGGTGATTCATTTGAACCGGTAACCAACACGGGTAGTGTTATTGGAGACAGCCAGGCCACTTTTATGACTCTCTCCTAGCACTTTCTACCAGGATAGTCCACTGAGAGTGATGATTTACCTGAAGAATGTACATTATGACAATACCTTCCCACGTGTCTTTTTATTTGTGCTAAAGCCAGCACATGGACTTTTTCTGGCCTTAAGCCCTTCTTATCGATACTTTAATTACGATAATGTCTATTTCTGCAGATACGCCAACTCGCCGCCCTGATCCAGGCAAGAAACGTATATTACAAATCCAAAGGTCAGCAGCCCATCGTTCAAGCAAATGCCGATAAGGCCCCTGTTACATTGCGTCCCTGCCAAGATGGCTAATGCCAGCGTTTATGCGGCGTTAAGGCTCGTCCCGTCCAACCAACAGCCTCGGTTCAGTCGCAAGCCGCTTTCCATGTAACCCAAGAACCACAGGAAGATTAGCATTTAATTCAGAGCAAATCAGTGGCTTTTACCAAGACTCTCCGCTTATCTGTGCGTGAGTGAAGAACGTTTATTAAAGTTTGTTTGCGGTTTCTACCGCACCATGTCCATGATCATGGTGCTCTATCTACTGCGATAAAGGCAGATTTGAGAGACTTGGCGCAAGTGAGGGGAGTCTCGTTTCCTTGGCGGGTGATTTTGTTGAGCGAGACTTTGGCATCTGGGACATATAAGAGTGGCAGGATGGAGAGAATAACAGGAATCAGCAGATCAGAACTACTCTTTTGCCTCTCTCCCGAGCAACGTACATCATGAAATCATCATTCATCTCCCTCCTGTCCTTGGCTTGTCTCGGGGCGGCCTCCCGCGAAGCCGCTCCGATCATGAGCCATCTAATGTCTATTAAAACGGAACATCGCGAGCGATCCCGTGCCCAGGGTCTATTCAAACCAAACAGTTATATTGACCTTGGAAAGACGCCTTGCGTGGATGGCAAAGCTGGAGAATATTCCTGTGAAAACGTTGATCTCCTTGGTTTCCTGAGTCACCAGGCCATGGGCAGTACGACTCGGGAGGGAAATGATATCTGGGGTACGTTAACCACAATATGCTTCTGTTCGGTAGATATAAGACTAAGAATGAACAGGATGGACATCGGCTGATGGCCGTGAATTTGGCATCATTGGCCAAACGGACGGAACGGCGTTCGTAGAAGTTCTGGACGATGGCAGTCTGCAGTATGTTGGTCGTCTACCGACGCAGACAACAGCGACTATCTGGCGCGATATGAAAGTAATTGGAGATCATGCGTATATTGGATCGGAGTCACCAGGACATGGACTTCAGATCTTTGACTTGAAGAAGGTATATCATAGTGCTAACCTTACTATATCTAAATTGCGTCCAAGGCTAATGGAGTCCAGCTTCTCGACACGGACAGCAATAACCCGACCAATTACTCGACAGCGGAAGACCTAACTGCTTGGTACGGTGGTTTTGGTAGCTCGCACAACATCGTCGCGCATGAAGAGACCAACATGATCTTCGCTGTCGGCACGGCTAGGAACCAATCCTGCGCGGGCGGCCTGTGGATGATCGATGTGTCTGATCCGGCGAACCCGACATCACCCGGATGTGTCAGTGAAGACGGTTACGTCCACGATGGTAGGACTTTCTGATGAAATGGCTCCGCTCAAAGTCCAACACTAATGCAAACCAGCACAATGCGTGATCTACACCGGCCCTGACAAGAAGTATACCAACCGTGAGATCTGCTTCAACTATAACGAGGATACCCTCACCATCGTCGATATAACAGACAGGGCCTCACCAATCCAGATCTCCAAAACCCCCTATGTCGGAGCAAGCTACACGCACCAAGGCTGGATAGCAGCCTCCGACATGTCCTACCTCCTCCTGGACGATGAACTGGACGAACAAGAGGGAACAGGTGAAGCCGCTAACGGACACACGACGACCTACATCTTCGACATTAAGGATCTAGCGAGCCCGAAGCACACGGGGACCTACCAGTCTCCCGTGCGATCAATCGATCATAACCAGTATGTTATCGATGGATTGACATACCAAGCTAACTATGGGAGCGGATTGCGCATCGTCGATGTTAGCTCTATCAAGGATGATCCGACCGGCAAGGGTTTCAAACAGGTTGGTTTCTTTGACTGCCATCCTGATGATGATGCCCAGGGTGGGGAGGTTGAGTTTGTGGGTGCTTGGAGTGTTTATCCTTATTTCCCGAGCGGAAATATCTTGTTGAATAGTATTGAGAGGGGTGTTTATTCGTTGAAGTATACTGGAAAGGCCTGATAGCATACGGACTCATGTATATGAAACAGAAGAGAGCGGAAATGAAAGGTTCTGACATCATCTATCGAGATGTATTCATCTTCTAGAAGAATGTGGTGAAACAGTAGTCCTACATCTTTAACTCCACGCCAGACAAATAAACGGAAGCCCAAAGCCAATTCTGTAGATCATAAATATCAACTTATGCTTACTTGGACACTTAGGAAATGAAGGACTAAATTAAACTAGAAAATCATGAAGGTTAATTATCGGATATGCCCCATTCTCGGGTCCAAAAATAGATGTCTAATACCGATATGCCCCGGGATCTACAGTCACCTAGAAAATCATCCTTAAATTACGGACAATAAGTGTTTACCTCGGTATAGCTCTTGTTATTATCTCTGCAATATGTGATGGCCCTCAGACTATATGGTGGCTTTATTGACGGGATTTCGATACACCAGACAGCCTCGGTGTCAGATCGAATACTAATGACAGACAATAATTTGACAGTTGTATCTGTTACTCAGATCCTGCCCTGTACTGTGAGTATCATTTTAGGAATAATTACAATTAATTGCAAAGAACTGCCATAGAATAGACACCCATTGCGAAGCTTTCTTGCGTGATTTGTGAGAAACCTTTAGGGTTATATCGGAGAGTGATATTCGTGACTCCTAGATGATGAAATGTGGAGAAACCTGGCCTGAACATTTTAGAAGGTATTCCTTCCATACGTTGGTTGAAACCCAAAATGAAGCTTTTCATTTCGACTTCTGCGTCTGCCTGGTATGTTGGTGTTTGAGATAGACGGCCCTCAATCCCAGTCTGCAGCCAGTCGCGTTGGCGGAGGACCTTGCACTTGACATGGGTTAATATGAAGGATCATATTTCGGCAGAGTCACACGGTGAAGAGTGACAGATGAGCAAGAGCAGATAGCAAAGTACCGAGGATGTCATGTTGTAAAAACCGCTACGATTGGATATACAGACACATCTTCTCATCGACCCTTCCACAGCACAGATCACAACTCAAAGACGAAACAAACCGCCCCACCAGGGATCTGTCAGATGAATCAACCTAAGTTTCCGATAAACACCCAGCGAAAAAATACCTCTTATTCTCAAGCCAAACCCCGGAGTAAAACCAAAAACCCTCGTATCCAACAGGATTAGAATGCGCTCCAACCCCAACAGCCCTAGCACCGATTTTCTCCGAGGACATGCCGACGATACCTGGCACTTCGTATCCGGCCTACCACCCATGGAAACCGCAGGTGCTTCGCGTGACGATCATTTCTCCAAATGTAAAACTCGACGAACTTTGCTCTCCAACAGAAAACAGCTTGTTTGAGTCTAGCACGAAGCCCTAACCTGGTTTGTATCTTGGAGGTGAATCCTCTGGGGATGGCGCCCCACTAGGGCTCGGTTCCGCTGTCCCTAGCGGCACGAGATCTGACGCAGGAACGCGGTCGTATCATGACTAGGGATTTGTGATTTGTGACAGAGACTCTTTGGATGTTGATATACTTTAGCAATTGGGACTAGATCTACTTATGCACTTATTGTACTATACCTGGTTAGCAGTCGATATTGCCTATGAGACCTGTGTAGAGCAAGGACATGAGAGAGGACTCTCAGCCAAATAAACTTCAGCCATTCTTCAACCCCTAATAATGGGAACGAGTGGAGTCATCCCAAGTTCCCAACCCAACTAGGAGCGGATGCAAATCCCGATTTGGCCACTGGCTCTTTTTTTAGAGGATTTTGATGCCAAGCGCAAAATGCCGATTGGATGTCAGATGGTGAAAATCAGGAGTTCATCCGAGACCCTACGGACTAGGTATTCTCTAGCGGGTTAACTGTCCCGCTATATTGTCGTTAGGTCGTTAGATACCCTGGCTGGTGTTCACTTTGAAACAGGGCCAGGGCGCCAGGCTACAGAGTAAATGTGAGATTAAGAAAAAAAAAAAAAAAAAAAAGAAAACGAAATGAAAACGCAGGGGTTCTAAGGCTCCCACTAAGATAGACTCAAGTTTGGGCTTAGTGGCTACCGGTAGACGCAGGGTAAATATCGGGAGATTACTAGTGCAATGGTTCTCAATTAGGGTATTGATAAAGAAGTATAAAAGGGGGATGGATCCTACGATTACAGATAATTCTATCCTAGTCCTCCAGCAAGCGATCTATTAAATCACTTCTTAAATACCTTTGTGTGCCATATCACAATTCCACCCCATACCTGAACAAGATGGTCATGTTCCGCTCCCTCCTCGTCTCTGCCCTGGCTACCCTGGCAGCAGCCAGCCCCATCGCTGAGCCAGCGGGCCAGTCACTTGAAGCCAGACAGCTTGGCTCTTCCAATGACCTCACCAACGGTGCATGCAAGGATGTGACCCTCATTTTCGCTCGAGGCTCCACTGAGATGGGCAACATGGTTCGTCAACACGAAGCTTTATCGCACAAATACCGCTAACATTAACAGGGCACTGTCATCGGACCCCCTCTCTGCTCGGCGTTAAAGAGCAAGCTCGGTGCCGATAAGGTTGCTTGTCAAGGTGTGGGTGGGCTCTACACCGGGGGACTGATGCAAAATGCTCTTCCTCAAAACACCGACCCTGGTGCCATCTCCACCGCGAAGTCGCTCTTCGAGCAAGCCAACACCAAGTGCCCTAACACCCAGATCGTGGCCGGTGGATACAGGTATGCCCAGCTTCCTCTCCATATTCCACCAAATATACTACGTCTTATACTAACGACAATACGATAAACAGTCAAGGCAGTGCCGTCATCGACAATGCCGTCCAACAACTCTCCACCGAAGTCAAGAACAAGGTCAAGGGTGTTGTCTTCTTCGGCTTCACTCGTAACCTCCAAGACAAGGGCCAGATCCCCAATTACCCCAAGGATAATGTCAAGGTCTTCTGTGCAATGGGTGATCTTGTCTGCGATGGCACGCTCATTGTCACCCCTGCCCATTTGACTTACACCATTAATGCGCCGGAGGCTGCCTCTTTCCTTGCGTCGAAGGTTCAGTCGGCTTAGAATGCGAGTTTGGGCTACGGATATGTTGGATACGAGATACGGATGGGTAGATAGACTGTGCTGGTCATTGTCTCTCTTGTGTACTGCGTACATGTATGTGATATGGCATTAATGGAGGTATTTTTGTGAAGTAACATTTGTTTGAAATTTAAGGTGCCAACAACGACATATTGATTATGGGATTCCATTTTCTGATACAGTCAGTGCTCGATATGCTCTACATAATCCTGCCTATACTTTCCTGATCTAAGTCCTATAAAAAAAATAAAGATTTGAATAAAGGAGTACATTCAGAAACGCATTCCTACTAAATTAGAACTTCCATATAAGTGCCTAAGGCAGGTAGCTCTGTATAACTAAAAGACAGCCTTAGAATAACCCTGTACATACCTGAGTTAGTCTCACCGGTTGGCCAACTGGCCATCAGCGACCCGAGAAGAGCCTTAATAGGGAGCTGAATTCGGGTATAATGCACATCTCTCTCGCTCTCTCCCAGTCTCGATATATATATTCTATTAAGCTTAGAGTTTCGAATACAGTACTTTGCTTAATACTCTATTAGAGATATTTAAAAAGCCGTCAGAATACTGACCTACCTACTAGCCCTTTCTAGCAAAATCACCGACGCCAACCGGAGTACTCAGAGTTAATGTCCCTCCGGTGCTCAATGTCTAGTTAACTTGACAAAACCGCGGTCATAACAGAAACCATTTGTATAAGGTCAGCTGATCTATCTGTATATACCCTCTGCTAATGGTCCACACCAATGTATTCCCCGATCTACACATATCTTTTGCACTTCGTGACACCTCTCTTTCAATTTCTGGTCTGCGCTCATTGCTTCATCAGTGGGCATTACTAACCCTATGCTGGCAGATCCCTGGACGTCAAATCCTCACTCCTGCTCGCCACCAAAGCACCGAACTCGTTCAGCGACGCGCTCTGGAGGATATCAAAGACAGTGACTTTAGCCTTTGCGCCGCTGCTCAGCCAGTTGCGTAACTCCACAGCGACGAGTGAGTCGACGCCATAGCGCGACATCGGCAACTCAGCGTCAATATCCGAGAGAGGAATATTAAAGATTTCTGCAATCTTGGCCATGATTGCCTGGACCAATAGTGCCACTGCCTCGGTGAGAGTCGAGGCCTTGGATAGTGCCTGTGCGAGTGTGGCCGTAGAGGTCTTGCTGGTGGATGTGGTCGCTGTCCCGATTCCGCGCTGGCTGGCAATGCGGAGTGTACCGAAGCGTCTGTCATGGCTCATGACTGACTCGCTCGCGAGGGTGTGGAAGTTGGGCCCAACAATGACCTGGCTCTGCGACGGCGACTGGCGCAGAGACTCACTGATTCCATGTCCAACCATCCGCAACACATGATCCAGATCGACGGAGCCAAAACCGACATTCTCAACTCGTGCCCGCAGTCGGTCGTCGCCGCTTGCTTCTCTATCTGCCACGTACCCGACTGACTTGACAGCACCGAGGTCGATGGTCACGGCCGGTAGGCCGCGTGCCGTTCGGTATCGAGCAAGAGCATCCTCAAAGGAGTTGCCAGCGGAATAGTTGGCTTGGGACATGTGGCCGGCCACGCCAGCCACGGATGACAACATGACAAAGAACGCTAGGTTGGGAAGATGCGTATGGAGATTCCAGCTGCTGTTGATCTTCGGCCGGACAGCATTGCTCCATTGTTCGAATGTCATGCGTTCTAGGACAGTGTCGTCGAGTACCATAGCTCCGTTTATCACTCCGCGGAACGGGGGCAATGTCTCCGAACAGTCACGGATCAGTTGGAGCAGACTCGTCTCATTTGAGACGTCGCAATCGTGGATCTGGAGCCGGCATCCTGCCGTCTCTGCCACCTTGGCAAGTTGAGGGGCTTCAGGATGAGATGTCGCATGGCGTGAGACGAGCACCAAGTTCTTCGCACCGCTTTCAATCATCCACGGCGCAATGGCACGGCCAATGCCACCTAGTCCACCGACAATTAAATAGGTCTCATCAGGGCTACCCAGTGATACGGGCGATGGGCGGTGGATGAACTGTTGGACACTGATCAGCTCAAATAGAGGAAGGACAGAAAAAGAAATCATCACGTACCTTGATTCTATCCTCATCGTGAGGTACAAGGACAAGCTTGCCCATGTGCATTCCCCCTTGCATTTGACGCATGGCCATGGCCATCTCGGCAATTGGGTACTGCGTAACGGGGTGCACAGGAGAAATCCCACGCTCGTGGATGATGTTGAGACTATCCGACAGAGCCGCGTGCGTCAGCATACCACGATACTCAGTAAGCTGCAACAGGTCGAAACTCGAAAAGATGGAACAGCGGCTGAACGGGGCTGTCTGTAACCAGCGGTTGGCCTCCATGTCCACCTTCGTGATATCAACAAAGCGGCCGAAGCGGGCCATACAATCCCAAGATGCCTTCAACAGCGGCCCAGACAGAGAGTTTAGAATTACATCAACTCCTTTGCCCTTTGTTTTAGTCATAATACCCGCAGCAAAGCTTCTAGAACGACTAGTGAAGATATGATCAGGCTTGATGCCGTAGTGTTCGACGAGAAGGTCTCGCTTCCCCTCAGTGCTGCAGGTAGCGAAGACCTCTGCTCCAACATGCTGCGCAAGGACAATCGCGGCTTGACCAGTTGCACCAGATGCAGCATGGATGAGCACTGATTCGCCCCTTGGCAGCCCTGCGATTTGAATTAGACTGCCATACGCCGTGGTGTAAGCAGCTGGGAATGAGGCTGCCATTTCCCAAGGCATTTGGTCTGGCAGTTTGACAACCGAAGTCCAGTAAGTTCGTCCCTTGCTCGCGATACGGCCCTTGCACAATGCTGCAACACGGTCGCCAACCTTCAAACCGCTTTGCTCCGTATTGGGACCTAGACGCGTGATGACACCGGAGCACTCGTAGCCCGTCAGGGGTTCTTCCAGCTGGCCCAGCGCAACCATCACCTCACGGAAATTCAAACCAAAAGCCTTTGCCTCCACTTCCACCATTTCGCTTGGCACGTCCGTAGATAGGATCATTGGATTGTCCACGAAGTGTGAGTCTAGGCCCGTGGTCGGGGACGTCTCCCATACCAGAGGCTTGTCAGGCTGATGGAATGCTTCAAGCACAGGTTCGAGAGGAAGTTTGAGGTTCCTAGCAATGGCATCTTGCGTTTTCTCAGGGAAGATTCTGGGAACATGAAGCTGAGAATCTGCCACTGAGTACTCCCATTCAATGTTGTCTGTTTCGGCATCCTTGTCAAATGAACGCTGCAACACATGAACAATGTGGCCAATCTTGTCGCTTGTCCACGGATTTTCGAAGTTTTCAAAGTCCAACCGGATCCATCGCGTGTGAGAATCCTCTTGTCTCATGGTTCGCAGAAGGCCCTCTGAAGCTGAGAAGGCTGGGTTCTGCGAATGAACAAGGCCACCACAGCTGAGCCAGAGTATGCCACTGGAGCGAAGGAGAAGGTTCTTGAGCTTTTGGAAGGCGTCTACATCCATGCTGTGGACGAACGGGTTTCCCATCTCAAGCGCAACGATGCAGACTGTATCTTTGAATGAATCAACGTCACTCACGTCCACCAGCTTGGGCTGAACTCCTGTCCCCTCTTGAATCGCCTCGGATAGCTCAGCCAACCATTCTTGGGGCTCCGGCGCCGCCATGTCCTCAACCACAATGGAGATGGGCACTTGCACCGTTGCGGTAGTCCTCGATAACATGACACGCGCTGACTGGAACTCAGGTTCCTCATAGTCGCTGATTTCAAAGTCGACGCCGGTGAAGCCAGTATCCCGCAGGACGCGATCCCACATCTCGAGTGGAGCATTGGGACTCTTCTGCCGCTCAGGCTCTTCCCCAAGCCACCACCCCGGCAAGGTACCAAAGATGAGTTGCCCCTCGAGACGATCGGCAGTGGCCTCGATGAGCAACAGTGTGCCACCCGGCTTGAGCATCTTCCGCACATGTTTCATGGTCGTATGGAGGTTCTTGGTCGCATGAAGGACAGAGGCCGCCACAATGAGATCAAAGCTGCCAGAAGTAAAGGATTGTGCGAGCGGGTCAATTTCAATGTCGAGTTTCTTGAAATCCATCATCCTTGCCCACGGGGCAAACTTCTCTCTTGCGGCGTCAAAGAAGCCGGGCGAAATGTCTGTGAAGGTATAATGTCCGAGGATAGTACCGTTGTCAACTCCTCGCTTGCCGAAAGCCTCAAGGATCGTACTTGTCGCTCCTCCTGTACCGCCTCCAATCTCCAAAATATTGGCGCCAGGATTCTTCACTGCGTATAGCTCCGCAACGCGAGCGAGATGAGAATAGGATCGGGTCTTGAGGGCTTCGTGCTGCATGTAAAATTGATTCAGAAGATCACCTTCCATCATTAGCTCGAGTGGCATAATGTCTCCGCGGATGATGCTCGCGAGCTTTTCGCCAATGCGAACAGTCAGTCGACCCGCCGCATTACCTGCGCTGAGCTTGTCCGCTAGGATCCTCTTCCCACCTGGGCTTAGCTTAGACCATGCCTGACTGTTGGGTGCGAGCTGTCCATCTTCACCAAGTGCCACAACTTCTCTCATCCAAGCGTACATTCGTTTGTGGTGCCATTCCCAGGATTCGGAATCTTGGTATCGAAGCTCCGCGACAGCATCACGGATGAAGATGTAGGACATTCGGGCCAGTTCCTTCTCTTGCTCAATCTCATATTCTTTCAATGGAATGACCATGGACGCTCTGAAAGATGCGGGAGGGTTGTGAAGGATATCCAATTCCCAGCAGTTGATGGAGCAGATGCCCGCCTCTTCGTCTGGGCCTTGGGCACGACGAGGAATTGACGAGCCAAAGAAATCTTTGATCTCAAGCAAAGAGCGGGTTGTATCGGAATTATCAGACACGACCGTTATGTCTGATGAATAGCCATGCGTATCTCTTGTAACCATCTCAGTAAAAGCTCTCAATCTTTCACCACCTTGTCTCTTAAAATTCTTCGGAACATCAATTGTGCGAATCGAACGAGGAAGAATCATGGAGTCCTGCCCAATATCATCTGGAAGGCTGCTAAACGACGATTGCAGAATAGAGTCCAGCGTGGTGGGATGCAGAACATACTCATGCTCCTGGCAAGCGATGTCTGAGATTGCAAAAGTCGTAATTGCTCGATTACGAGCTGCGTGGCTGTTAATGATATTCTGGAAGAGTGGACCGTGGTAGATTCCGCGCTGACGCAAACCAGCGAAAAGTGAATCAATGTCGATAGGGCATGGATCAACACCATCGGTAAAAAAGGCATCTTCGCGTGAAAGGTCACGCTCACCATTGAGCGCGGTGATTTGAGTCTCACTCTCAGTTTCAACGGCAACATACCCTCTGCAGTGCTCAATCCACGGTGCATCGGCACTCGCCAGAGAGCAGAGTTCGAATTGATACCAGCCTTCGTGATCCAGCTCTCTGTTGCTGCAACGATGCAGCTGGAGTTGCACTTCTACTCCCAATTCGGAGTCGGGAAGCACTAGTGCATTCATAATGTCGATGTCTCGTAGGCGGTACTTCCGAATTGTGCCCTCGGAAGGATCAGTGACAAGGCGTATGGCCTCAATAGCCATGGCAATGTACCCGGCGCCAGGGAAAACAACTGCACCATCAATCTGATGATCCTTCAGCCATTCAATCTCCGAAAAACGGAGGAAATTTCTCCAAGTGGGTGTGAGAGCATTGGACCCATTTAGAGGGGTGCCTAATAGCTCGTGGGGAGGGAATCTCTTGAACCGCTGCTCCTTAGCAATCCTTGGCTCCACCCAAAAGCGAGTTGAATGATTCCACGGATAAGAGGGCAGATTGGCCAAAAGACTATGGTGAGCAACCCCCGTAGGAGAGTTGACCGAGTTGAGATCTACTGGATAGCCCTGACACAATAGCTCACATGCTAGGTCTTGCATTGTCTCCACGGCATTGATTGGCCGCCTGAGGCAAGACACATAGGGCATTTTGACATCCTTTCCCTTTAGGATCTGGCGAATTGGGCTAGCCAAGGTGCTGTGAGGGCCGATCTCTAATATAAGATCAACATTGGCAGAGTGAGCTGAGGAATCCGATGAGCTGAAGCACATGTTCTCAAATGCCCGACTGAATTGAACCGGCTTGGTCAAATTTTGAACCCAGTGCTCGGCCGTGAATGTCTTACATGTTGCCACAGCCTCACCTGTTACCGGCGATACAAACAGGGGGCCATTCCATTCCGGCATCACTGGAAGGTTAAGCAATTGGTCCAGTCGTTCGGTATATTCAGTCACCATGGGCATCATGTGGTGGGAATGATAGGCCATTGGGACCTTGAGCTTCCTGGCGAATACGCCCTCTTTTTCGAACCTAGCAGCAATCTCGTCAAGAGTATCCAAGTCCCCGGAGAGGGTAACGCTGCTGGGACTATTGACACAAGCCACGACGACACTGCCGGTAGGGGCGACTTCAGCAATGTGTCGCTCGGCACTCTCTTGGTCAATGCCTACAGCAAGCATTCCACCCTTAAGGGAGGACAGTTTGAGTTGCTTGCGGGCTAGCTCTCCACGGTAAAATGCCACACCGAGTGCCTGTTCAAAATGCAGTGCTCCAGCTGCATAGGCCGCGGATATTTCACCACTGGAATGGCTGGTGATGGCAGAAGGGGTGATGCCCCAGGACTTGAGCAGATCAACGAGGCCAAGCTGAATAGCGACGCTAATCGGCTGACTCAAATGGATTTCGGATACTCGTGTTGAGGTTTGATCACGATTGAGCTCATCTGCCAATGTATTGTGAGCAAGGTTTATATGTCCAATGTTAGATTGAGCTCTTACCGATCAATGACCAAGTGGCCCCGTATTCCTTCAGGATCCTGCCAGCCCTAGAGATGGCACGGTCAAAAGTTGGGTATACAGCAAGAAGCTCTCTAGCCATTGCATGCCATTGGGCACCCTGCCCATTGAACACAAATCCTAAACGTGGCTTTTTATACGCATATGAAGGTTTGCGTTCCGACTCTCGGAGTCGTTCGGCTAAGTCGGCAATTGACGTGGCCCGGAAAGCAGCAACCCAGGGGTGTAGAGACCGACGCTCATTGAGTGTATAAGCAAGGCTATCTAGCGATGGTGACGTCTCAATAATATGAGAAGCAAGACGGTCCATCACGGTCTGACAGGCAGTAGAGTCCCTCGCGCTGACCACGAAGACGCGCGAGCTATCACCTGATCGACTTCCTTCAGGTGTTGACTGCCCATTCGGGTGACACAACACTGTTGAGGATGGTGCAGGTTCCAAGATGACGTGAGCATTCGTTCCACCGTAACCAAAGTTGTTGATCGAAGCGCGAAGGATCTTGTCTTCCGGCCATGGCGTCAACCGTGTCGGCACCTCCAAACGACCATTATCAAGGTCAATGCTTGAATTCGGAGTTTCATAGTTGAGATTCGGAGGGATTAAGGCTGCTTTCAATGCAAATGTAGTCTTAATGACGGCTGCAAGACCACTGACGGGCTCGGTGTGGCCAACATTTGTCTTCACAGAGCCCACCAGTACCTTATCATTTGCCTGGCGAGCCCTTCCAAAGGTCCTCGCAATTGCCTCGGCCTCAACGGGATCCCCAGCTGCTGTACCGGTCATGTGAGCCTCCACGTAGCCAGTCTGAGAGATCTCAATCCCTGCACGACGGTAGCATTGTTCAATCAAGTTGACCTGGGCGTCGGCAGATGGGGATGTAATTGTGGTCGTCTTCCCATCTTGGTTGACTCCGCTGTCCTTGATGACCGCATGGACTTGGTCACCAGCGAGCAGCGCGGCATCCAAAGGTTTCAGGATGAGTGCCGCTACACCCTCGCCACGGCCATAGCCGGCAGCACGATTGTCCCAGGCGAAGCATTTGCCCTCAGAACCAATGGCACTAGCAAGACTGTCTGTCAGCCATGTTTTGGTACACGGGGTGCATACAGCCCTACAAACTCGCACTTACCCAATAGTAGATGCTGAAATAAAGGCATCTTGACTAAGGAGGGTACTAGAAGCACCGACAATCGAAATGTTACTCTCCCCAGCGCGAATGCTTTGGCACGCTTGGTGGACTGCCACCAGGCCCGACGAACAGCCTGTGTCGATGGACAGACTTGGTCCTTGCAAATCAAAGAAGTGCGAGATTCGGTTGGAGAGCATTGCGGTGCCTGTGCCGGCGAGAAAGGAGCGGGTCAAAACCTCCGCATCCTTAGTCTGGATTTCATGATAATCTTTGTTAAATGTCCCGGTATAGACAGATGTATTCGTGCCAGCAAGTCTATCCAGAGGGATGCCAGCTAAGCGAGTCAGCTTATCTCACAAATATTGACAGAGGCACAAGGGACAGGAGCTAACCATCTTCTGTTGCTTCGTAGACAGTCTCGAGCAATAGTCTGACTTGAGGGTCAAGGCCCTGTTTTCCCGACGTCAGCTTTTTCGACGCTCGGGGAATAAATGGGGTCCTACTTACACTGGCGACGTCTGAGGCCAAATTGAAAAAGGCGGCATCAAAGCAAGCTATATCATCGTCCAAAAAGTAGCCACCAATAACGTGGCTCTGCATATACGTAAGCCCTCATTCTGGTTGACTCGGTGAGGTACGCAATGACTGTTCCCGTGTTGTGGGCATGCCATGGAATAGAGAGCTTACTCGGCCAGCTTTGGAATTATCCGGATGGTACAGCGACTTCACATCGAAGCGCGAATCAGGGATGGGAGACCAGCCATCCTTCCCATTCGCGCAGAGTTCCCACAGCTGGGTAGGATTCCTGACGTTACCACTGAAGCGGCAAGCCATGCCAACAATGGCAATGGGGATTGAAGGGCCCGCGGAATTGCCGTGGGAAGGAACCTGCTGCTGTGGCAATCTGCTGCCGTTCATGGTGGCTCCGTTGGTCCTGGGCGAGTCGCCTGTTTGAGTCGAGTCTGGGATGGAAATTGGAGCCATGTTGATTTTACTGCTTGTTCATTTGGGGATCTAGGCAGTCCGTGGTTTAGGAAGACTCGAACACAACATTCAATATCATGTTATATATGTGTACATTATTGATCATTCTGCGGCTTTGGGGCAAATTTTAGAACCATTGTTCTATTCCGAAATATTTTCTTTTTCTTCCGAGCCTTGTCATCTTCTCTCTCGCATTCAGTGTTAGCACTGCGCGTCGACCTCCCAAGTCCCAGCACAACCGGGATGGTGTGTTTACTAGCTTCGGACTTCCCATGGAGGAAACATCCGATGGCTTCCACAATGCCTGTGCAGTAATAATGGTCTAGTCTAATGTTGGCTCTTCTCTTCCTCATCCCACTGGCTCGGATATTTCCATACCGGAAGGAGGAACGGATGGCAATAATCGGCGGAATTAACCAATGGATGTCTGATAGCGTTTGTGGTACTTGCGCCGCCCGTCAACCACGACTGGATAAATGCTAGCATGATGTATAGTATATTTGTTAATTGAGATAATTGACGTCTACGTAGACCTAGCATCTAACACGTTTCGTTTCCTACACTGTGTGGGATCGTTAGAAACAATATGTATATGCTATCATTGAACTATCTACCTTCGATTGCAGTCGCCCTTCTCCTATTCATACTCTGCTATATTTTCAAGCGGGCATATCCAAACCCATATCCAGGCATCCCATACAATACTTCCTCGGCAAGAAAGTTCTGGGGAGACTCGTCGGGGCTGCTCGACGCTGTCAAGATAACCGAGGACCCTGCGAAATTCATCTTCCAGCAGAGCAGGAAGCTCCACTCGCCCGTGATTCAGCTCTTTTTCGCACCATTTTCAAATCCCACAATCATTATTGACGACGTGCGCGAGGTCAAAGATATTCTTAGTAACCGCACGCACGAGTTTGATCGCGCTCCCAGGACACAAGATGCTTATCGCTCTCTTCTCCCGCATTGCAGTTTGGTCAAGGCAACAGGGCCCGCATTCAAACACCAGAGACGCTTTTGGGAGGGCGTTACCGGCACGCCTTTCCTACGACGTGTGGCTGAGCCCAAGATGTACCGATGTGCCCTGGGGCTAATTGACCTACTCAGAGCTCAGGCCGAAATGGCTGGTGGTCGACCATTTTACTGCTTCGACGACTTCGATGTAGCAGCGTTCGAGCTAATATGGGAACTGGTATTCGGGACCAACGTCAACTCCATCAGCAATGCACGCGACAAGGTCCTCTGTGCAGCCTCAGGTACGGTCCAACCACCATCTCTGGACTCGCTCGCTCGGATTCCAGTCATCCAGAAGCCTGATATGTGTGAGGCCGTGTCGTTCTTCATCGGCACAGTGGCAAAGTCGCTGAAGTCGGTCTCCCAGACGTGGCACCTTTGGTATCTTAGACAGCAACCCGCTTACAAGCGAAAATTAGCGTTCAAAAAAAGGACCATTGACGGGCTTATTGAGAGCACCCGCTCGAAGCTAGCAGGGCTCTCCGAGGGGCAACTGATGGAGCTTGAAGAGAGCTCTGCTCTGGCCACTGGTGTACGGCGTCAGCTTTTGGCCCACATACGTCAGGGGCAGCCCGTCAACGTCCCATTCCCGGCATCAGTTCAAGCTGAGATTCATGATGAGCTGTTCATGCTTCTCGTCGCTGTAAGTACAAGGTCCCATTGGCCAATTACCCAACTGTAGGGCATATAGCTGATGCCCAGGAAATCACAGGGGCACGAGACGAAGGCTGTTCTTCTCTCCTGGTCTGTAAAGTTTCTGGTCGCCAATCCCGAGAAGCAGGAAAAGCTACGAAACGCCCTTGTCGATGCTTTTCCTAAAGGTTTGAATGGAGAGCAGCCTTCGATGAAGGCTATCATGAGCACGTCGATCCCGTATTTAGAAGCATACATGGAGGAGTCCATGCGCGTGGCGAACACGTCTCCTCGTCTCGTTCGGACAACTACCACTGAGACCCGGGTGCTCGGATACTCAATCCCAAATGGCGCTACTGTACTTCTCAACCCTTATATCGGTACACAGCCCCTTGACATACCCGAGCATCTCAGATCCGAGACTTCCCGTAACTCCAAGGGTAACTTCGAATCATACTGGGATATGAGCGGCATGGATGATTTCCAGCCAGAGCGGTGGCTTGCAGAAGACGGCTCCTTTAACCCTCGTCAATTTCCACGTCTGGCATTCTCTGCAGGTCCGCGGATGTGCTATGGTATGTGATCTTTACTACTATCATGCTCAGAGTTAACGCTTTGTTCGGACGCTCCATAAGTAAGACAAGAACATTGGCTGACACCGCTGCGTGAACCTAGGCAGAAATCTCGCGTTGACGGAATTTCGCGTAAACCTCGTGCTCCTAGTCTTGAACTTCAAGTTCGAGCCTCTTCCCAAAGGCTTGGACAGTATGGAGTCTCAACAGCGACTTTTCCGAATGCCACGGCAGTGCTACGTCAGGCTCAGCCCACTTTGAACTCGGACTGCCTTTCTCAAGGGGCTCGATCTTGGCACTCAAAGAGACAATCATAATAGAACACCAACAAGTTCCTTCGTTGCTTTGGTGTTTCGCCGGAGCTTTCTACGTTTGAGGTGCCGAAGCAAATTCCAGATTTACACCAAGTCAGACGCTACCGATATGAAATGGTTTCAAAAGTAGCTATATCAACTCATCAGTCATCATGATACAGGCAGTGCTGCAGTGCTTCCCCTTTGATCATAGTCTCTATAGCTACTCACATGAATGCGCTGTCTCTGAGCTTATGCGCATTGACCGTAGTCTATGTACATGCGTATATATTCCACCACGGCGAACCCTTTGCACAACAAAATGCGACCTTTTTGTGCCAGTGAGAATTGGTCAGAATATGAACTATGTTTTTATATACTAGTAGCACATCCTGTACAAGGAATAAGAATCAGTAAGTCTACGACTGTCTCACTTCACTGCCTTTCCCCTGGGCGAAAGCATCTCTTTTTGGACGTCAAGGATCGACTTTCCTGAATACTTGTCCCGAGTCACCGCGTGTCTTTCTCTCCTACACGCCAATATCTCCTCGCGCCAAATCCACCCCAGCGCCACGGGGGTCACAGGACCTGCAAGTGTACCAGACACAAAGCCTATTGTGAGTATCTTCGCCCAACTTTGTTTAGCCATCCCGGCGCTCTTGATGTCATGGATCAAGAGGCCGACCCAGAGCAGACTCGCGAGGAGGGACCCATGTCGGCTCAACTCGGACAAATCTCCACCTGCGCCGGGAAAGAGAGCAGGCGGAAAAGTGTCCAAGAGTACGCTCTGCCGTGTAGCTATGCCACTCACTGCAGACACAACACTGAGGGCATATAAGCACATTCGGATGTAGGGGAGATCTCGCAGCTGGTTACTCATCGTGTCCTCGTGCATGCTGACTTTGCTCATCCGAGATTTGACCACTATCCACTGCGTGATCGCAATCAAAGCCTGTGGCTGGAGCATCCAGAGCCAGTGCCACCACGCCGTATCGACCTTGACAGCGTAGCCGCTCAGGGTGAGAACAACCGTTGCACCCATGAAGAACACGACTGAGGGCAGGATTAACCGGGTGTAGGCCACATTGGTGAGCCTTGCATCAGCTGCCGCGAACCTCTCGATGTCCGAGAATATAAAGTGCAGGGCATAGTAACAAGGAGTAACAATCCCTGGTCCAAACTTAAGGCCAAGGAGCCAGAAGATCGTTGGAAACTGCGCGAACATCATCACATTGGCACGACGGTTGGACTCAATGAGCCATATGGCATAAATAACACTCTCCTCGGTAAGGGCGCGAAAGCTTTGAAGCAAGTGCGCTCGTTCACCGAACTCTGTGAGTTGCCTTGGCTGTAGAAATTGGAGTATAGAACCATTCCAACTGTCGATGGGCGTCATTGTCGCCACCCAAGAAGAGAGAATGAGCAATGGCAACGCAAGAGCCACGCGTTTGAGCAATCTTTCGTGTTTACCGATACCCTGACTTGGGTTGAAGGGACAGGAGCCCTTAAACGACTGGGCTGGTACTGGTAGGTACTCAATGATCTCAGCGCCGATGAGCGTACCGGTGACCAATCTCAGAAGCAACTCGGTGGCATTTGGCACAATATAGTTCATGACGAAGGGGGCCACGCGACTATCCAGCGCCTGCAATCGGCAAACCATGGCCGCTTCTTTCACTGTCGCTTTGACTCGGGCCCGGCGCTTCTCTTGCCACTTGCGCAACGCTGACTCGATCGTCTGACGGGTGATCGGCCCCTCATGATGGAGCCTTTGGAGTTGATTTGCTAGCGCAGCAGCAGACTCGATGGCGTTGTTTCCAGCTTGACCAGTATTAGGCGTCATCTTATGGGAGTTATCGCCAACTGTCGCTATACGTCCCCAGCTCCACATGTTAAAGAGGGCCTCCTCCAACGGGACCAGCGTATAGGTCACACGCTTTTCCCAGAGGTTTCCCAGCGTCACAGTCTCGGTGATAGGGCGCCAGGCATTTTTGACCGCGAGCCTCTCCGCATCTGCTTGAGAGTATCGTGGGAAGTCTTTGGCATCGGTATAATAGATCTTGTCCAACTTCTCATGGTAAAACCAGAATACTCGCCCATATTTCCCAGTCACCACGAGCATGGACCTGCCGTCGTCAAAAACGGTGTCGACGGTTCCCTCGATGAGGCCATCTACGGGGTCAGATATGCCGAAGAGACAGTTGAATTCCGCACTCATTCCTAGAGAAAGTTATTAGTCGCAATTCTTGACCCGCAGCGTTGCGCACATACGTGTCTCCTTCTGCGCTCGGAAGTGACCTGGATCCTCCTCGTTAGCAAGGCGGCACATCTCGCTCCGAGTCGATGCTTTGCTGTTGACGCCGTCACAGCCGACAACCACGTCACCATGATAGGACGAGCCGTCTTCACAGTTTACCTTGACGCCAAAATCCGTTTGGTCGATCCTCAACACGGTCTTATTGGGCAGCATTTTGTCTTTCAGTGCGATTGAGTCTATCAACGCCTTGAGAGCGCGTTGTCGGTCCAGAAAGCACACTCCGTAGCCAAACCTTGAATGTTCTTCAGTGAAACTACTTCAAAGCTCGCTAGGCCTTCAATTATGTCATACCTGGCTTCCAAAATCGGGAAAGTGAACGCTGCTGGCATGGCCAGTGTACCGTCGCTGCGATGGACTTTGGACATTTTGATTGGTGCTGCATGGTTCATGATCTCTTTGGCCGCCCCTAGCTGATCCAGGATGCGCATTGCGGCGGCATTTAGCCCAATCGATGCTCCGACTTGGGGGTCAAATCGCCCTCGGGCCTCGAGCAGTACAAAATCAACATTCGCTTTTTCCAATGCGCTTGCAAGCGTGAGGCCCGCCAGGCCTCCACCAACAATGATGACCCGCATTGATGTAGTGCAATCCGAGTTTTGAAAATCGAGTTATTCCAGGCAATAGAGTGGTAGCCGTCGAAGAAATGCGAGATCGGATGTCTAGCCATGGTTTAACGAGCCCGTTAAACGGAAGATGGAATCAGGGATTGATTGCCCGATTCGGTAAGTTCCGAGCCTCCCCTTCATTGTTGATTCGCCGGCTAGGGCTCAGGGATCTGCGACTTGTAAGTCTTGTAAAGATGATACCAACTGTATTGCCACCCCAGTGCACGCTACTCCTCGTGAGTTAGGGTTACAGTACTTAGACCTGTATTGATCAAGACTGGGTCGTGGCCCACATAGTACACAGGCAACCTTGCAATACAACAATCCCATAACCTTGTCGCTCCCACCGGTAGGGGCATTCAGGGGCATAAACAAAACGCGCGCGCTCGGGCTCAGGCTCGCCTAACAAATAGCAGCTGCACACTCCAGAGATTCTCTTGCTTCATCCTCACCCCATTCCTGGCAGACTTGACCAACATAACTGATTGCCACTGCCCCCTTCGATGATCGTTGGACCACCTCGCCATGCTGAGCCGCGACATTGGAGACCAGCAGGCGCCTGTCCAGGCAGGCCAAGACGCCACGCCCACCAACCCTCCCTTGAGCCCAGTCGGCTCAGCACCATCAGATACAGACAGAAAGGAGGAAGATGGTGATCCGTTCAAACATCTCCCTGAGCACGAGAGGGTCATCCTCAAGAGACAGGTGGATCTGCCTACCAGCAAGGTCGGTTACATGACGCTGTATCGGTATGCGACACGAAATGACAAGGTCATCCTGATCATCGCCTCGTTGGCAGCAATCATCGGCGGTGCGCTTATGCCTCTGATGACCGTCCTGTTTGGAGGCCTTGCAGGCACCTTTCGCAGCTTTCTACTGGGCGACATACCTGACAGCCAATTCACCAGCGAGCTTGCCAGATTCTCCCTTTACTTCCTCTACCTCGCTATTGGGGAGTTTGTGATGGTATACTTGGCCACGGTGGGTTTCGTGTACGCTGGTGAGCATATCACAGCAAAGATCAGAGAGCAGTTCTTGGCCGCCATTCTGAGGCAGAATATTGCCTTTTTCGACGAGCTAGGTGCGGGTGAGATTACCACACGCATCACAGCAGACACCAATCTTGTGCAAGAAGGCATCTCAGAGAAGGTGGGACTGACCCTGACAGCCATCGCCACCTTTGTGGCCGCCTTCGTGATTGGTTTCGTCAGATACTGGAAGCTCACACTGATTCTGTGTTCCACCGTTGCTGCCATTGTTGTTACACTGGGCGCCGTGGGTTCCTTCGTCGCCAAGCTCAGCAAGAAATACCTGAGCCATTTTGCGGAAGGAGGAACGGTTGCGGAAGAGGTCATCAGCTCGATCCGAAATGCAGCTGCGTTCAATACCCAAGACAAGCTGGCTCGACGATACGATGGTTACCTGGTCGAGGCAGAGAAGTCCGGGTTCAAGCTCAAGTCGACTACCAGCTCCATGATTGGCTTTCTCTTTCTGTAGGTGCAACAACTCGCCATCCAAATCGCGGTCTCTTCAATTACCTCACACGGCCCAGTGCTCTGACCTTGCCTTTGTAGGTACATCTATCTCAACTACGGATTGTCTTTCTGGATGGGCTCCCGCTTTCTGGTGGATGGGTCTGTTGAATTGGCTCAAATCCTCACTATTCAGATGGCCATCATGATGGGGGCTTTTGCCCTCGGGAACATTACACCGAATATTCAGGCTATCACCTCAGCCATCGCCGCAGCTAACAAGATCTACGCAACCATTGATCGTGTCTCTCCTCTAGACCCTTTATCGACCGAGGGGCAGAAGCTGGGGGAATTGCAAGGTAATGTGGAGCTCAAGAATATAAGACACATATACCCTTCCCGCCCCGACGTTGTTGTGATGGATGATGTGAGCCTATTGATCCCCGCGGGTAAGTCTACTGCGCTTGTTGGGGCCTCAGGGTCTGGGAAAAGCACTATCATCGGGCTGGTTGAACGCTTCTACGATCCTGTCGGTGGTTCCGTACACATCGACGGCCGTGATATCAAAGACCTCAACGTACGCTGGTTGCGACAACAGATTTCTCTGGTGAGCCAGGAGCCTACCTTATTCGCCACTACGATCTTTGCCAATATCAAGCACGGTTTGATCGGAACAGCGCACGAGCACGAGTCCGCGGAAGCAATTTGTGAGCTGGTGCAACGTGCTGCTCGGATGGCCAACGTAAGTGAGGCAAATGCTATGGTGTCCTGCCTCAGACACACCCTCACCGCTCATACCATCTACGATGCGATGTTCTGACTTCTTTGGCTTCTAGGCCCACGACTTCATCACCGCCCTTCCCGAGGGCTACGAAACCGATATTGGCGAACGAGGGTTCCTTCTCTCGGGAGGTCAGAAACAACGCATTGCCATTGCTAGGGCCATGGTGAGCGATCCTAAGATCCTCCTACTTGATGAGGCAACATCCGCACTCGACACGAAGAGCGAGGGAGTTGTGCAGACCGCACTCGACAAAGCTGCCCGGGGACGAACCACAGTGATTATTGCTCACCGACTGTCTACGATTAAGAATGCGGACAATATTGTGGTTATGTCCCACGGACGTATTGTCGAACAGGGCACCCACGATGACCTTCTCCAGAAGAGGGGGGCTTACTACAACTTGGCTGAGGCCCAGCGAATCGCGACCAAGCAAGAGTCTAGAAACGAAGATGAAGATCCCATACTCCCTGAGACAGATTTATGGCGACCCGAATCCAAAAAGGATGACTACCGCTCTGACAAAGAGGATCAAGGAGTAGACCCTGATGACCTTCAGGTGGACAAGGCACGATCAGACAGGACCGCATCGAAAACGGCGCCTGCGAGGAAGGGACAAGAGGACATTGCCGACAACTATACCTTGTTCACGCTGATACGTTTTGTTGCTGGTCTGAACAAGAATGAATGGAAATCTATGGTCTTCGGGCTTTTACTCTCGGCCGTTTGCGGTGGAGGTAATCCAACACAAGCTGTCTTCTTTGCCAAGTGCATTACAGCCCTTTCGCTTCCTCTTTCGGAGCGCTCTGAGATACGGCGACAAGCCAACTTCTGGTCGCTGATGTATTTGATGCTCGCATTTGTGCAGCTTCTCGCTCTCATCTCTCAGGGTATCGCGTTCTCTTACTGCGCAGAGCGACTGACTCATCGGGTTCGCGACCGAGCATTTCGATGTATCCTCCGGCAAGACATCGCCTTTTTCGACGAACGTTCTTCGGGTGCTCTCACTTCTTTCCTGTCCACCGAGACCTCCAATTTGGCTGGGCTGTCTGGGATTACTCTTATGACGATTTTCTTGTTGGTCACCACCTTAGTTGCCTCGTGTGCCATCGGTCTGGCCGTAGGGTGGAAACTTAGTCTGGTGTGCATGTCCACTATCCCCCTCCTTCTGGCTTGTGGTTACTTCCGTTTGGCCATGCTGGTCCGACTTGAGAAGGAGAAGAAGAAAGTCTACGAACATTCTGCCAGCTATGGCTGCGAGGCCATTTCAGCCATCCGCACCGTGGCTTCCTTGACCCGCGAGGGCGACGTTTGCAAACACTACCACGAACAGCTCCTCTCGCAAGGCCGCAGGTTAGTGTTGTCAGTTCTCAAGTCATCCGTTCTTTACGCGGCATCTCAATCACTTCAATTTCTTTGCATGGCTCTCGGATTTTGGTATGGAGGTACCTTGTTCGGCAGGCACGAATATTCCATGTGGGTAGATGACAGTCCCCCGAATCGACGCCATAATATTTCTAACCCTTCTATTCAGCTTCCAATTCTTTCTGTGTTTCAGCGTAGTCATCTTCGGGGCACAGTCTGCCGGGACCATCTTCAGCTTTGCACCGGATATTGCCAAAGCCAGACACGCTGCTGCTAGTCTCAAGGCTCTCTTCGACCGGACGCCGGAAATCGATAGCTGGAGCCAAGATGGCGAGAGAGTCCCGAGTATAGAAGGCCATGTCGAGTTCAGAGACGTGCACTTCAGGTACCCGACGCGACCAAATCAGCTTGTTCTCCGAGGTCTCAATCTGCACGTCAGGCCTGGGCAGTACGTTGCATTCGTCGGCGCTAGTGGATGTGGCAAGTCCACTGCAATTGCCCTCCTGGAGAGATTCTACGATCCAATCCTCGGCGGGGTCTATGTCGACGGCAAGGATATCTCATCATTCAATATCAATAATTATCGCTCCCATCTCGCACTGGTCAGCCAAGAGCCAACGCTCTACCAAGGTACCATCCGCGAGAATATTATGCTGGGTACGGACCGCGATCATGTTTCAGAAGACGAAATGGTGCTATGCTGCAAGAACGCAAACATCTACGATTTCATCATCAGTCTGCCAAACGGTTTCGATACTCTCGTTGGTAGTAAAGGCAGCATGCTGTCCGGTGGCCAGAAGCAACGTCTTGCTATAGCTCGAGCATTGCTCCGTAACCCCAGAATCCTGTTGCTGGATGAGGCCACTTCCGCTCTCGATTCAGAGTCCGAAAGGCTCGTTCAAGCTGCTCTGGATGCCGCAGCGAAAGGCCGCACGACGATCGCCGTGGCACATCGCCTGAGCACGGTGCAACAGGCCGACGTAATCTATGTCTTCAACCAAGGCCGCATCGTCGAGTATGGAACCCACGCTGAGCTGATGCAGAAGCAGTCGGCATACTTTGAGCTGGTCGGCTTGCAGAATCTGGGCGAAATGTGAGTCGTCCACCTAGGGACCCTGAATCGTTGGCGGTTTTGGAAAACCATCCGGTCTGATAGTGACTGTGACATTAACCCTTTTCTTTTTTCTTTTTCTTCTGTGGTTGGGGGGGGGGGGGGGTTTGCCGGATGACAACCTCTGATCTTTACCTTCCTCGATTGCGTGTCTTCTCTATCACTAGATAGTAGTAGTAATAATACTGATTGGAACAAAACGGTCATGTGCGCGTTGCGAAGGCAACCGTTTTTCTTCACGCTCTCACGATTCATGCCCGGCGGCCGGGACCTGCCCTTCTTGGTTATCTCCGGCGTACACCGCCCTTAAATTTTTAGAATGGAACAACACAACTACAACATCCCCGGCGTTGTACGATCTGCGAGGAAGAAATCTTTCCCTGTCGAAAGGATGTCCTCAAAGGGCTGGTCTGGCCTTTTAATCCACCATTGCACATTCACAGATGTCTTGCTCGGTGGAATATCTCTATACCTTATCTACGGAATCATTCTCGGTCTTTATCGCTTAACACTTCACCCGCTGGCCCAGTTCCCAGGCCCCAAGCTTGCTGCGGCGACATTTTGGTATGAGTTCTATTATGACCTTTTCCCACACAAACTGCGTTATCTGTGGAAGGTTGAGGAACTGCATAAGAAATATGGACCAATCGTTCGCATTAACCCAATTCATTTACATATCAACGACCCCAACTACCTCGATGAGATATATGCCGCAGGCAATCGTAAGCGCAATCGAGATCCCTGGTACTACCGCTCTGAGCCAAATGGCCCCCTGGGATGGTCGGTTTTCCAGACCGTCGATCACGATGTCCACCGGATGCGAAGGGCCGCCCTCAATCGTTTCTTCAGCAAGCGTGCCGTCCAAGAGCATGAGCAGATGATAATCGACAAGATTGGAACTCTTTGTGGTCGCTTTGCAGAGGCTTGTTGCACAGGTGATCTTGTTTCTCTAACCTTTGCTTGCGGTGCGCTGACAATGGACGTCATCTCGGCCTACGCTTTCGGCGTGGAGACGGACAACTTGACGCGCCAGGATTTCGGCGCGGAATATCTCGAGGCGTACAGCAAACTGAGTCAATTTGGCCCTGTCGGTCGCCAGTTCCCATGGCTCGCCAAAGCATGTCTTACGCTGATCCCGTCCAGCCTCATGCATTGGATCAGCCCTGCTGCCGCCCTCATCCCAAGGAATCGACTTTTCTTCCGCGGTATGATTGAGGAATCTGTCCGTGAACAGGAAGAGGGGAAGAGCAACAAACCTGAAGATTCATTTAAGGCAGAAAAGGAGTCTGGAAAGAAACCATCGATCTTCCAGGATATTGTGTGGAGCAACCTTCCATCCAGCGAGAAAGCACCCGCCCGTCTAGCGGCAGAGGCCAATCTCTTGCTTATTGCAGGCACTGAGACTACTGCCAGGGCTCTGTCGCTCGTTCTCTTTCATACCTTGGACAACCCTCAGACCTTATTGCAACTTAGGGATGAACTGGCGCCCCTCATGCACCGTCCTGAGTCACGGGTGTCTGTGGCTGCTCTCGAAGCCCTCAGGCTTTTTGTAGGTCACTGATAACAGATCAGCAGTCCTCTACGTAAGATGCAGGCTGATCGCGTTGGCTCAAACAGCCGGCAGTAATTACGGAGGGAATCAGGCTATCTCATGTGGTTTCAAGCCGAATGCCTCGATATGCACCGGAAGAGACACTACGCTACGGAAAATGGATTATACCCGCGGGGGTGAGTGGATTTTGCAGTGCTAAGCCAACTTCTCACTCACTAATCCATGGGTATAGGCGCGTGTGATGCAGTCCCATTATCTGCATCATATGAATCCCGACATCTTCCCGGACCCTAACCTGTTCAACCCGCATCGCTGGCTGGACAATCCTCAGTTGAAAACAGATTATTTCATGGGTTTTGGCAGAGGATCTCGGATATGCCTTGGTATCAAGTCAGTGTTCATAAGCTATCGGTCTTTTTCCCCCGCCGTCTGACCACCCAGTAGCCTTGTATTTGCCGAACTTTATCTCGCTATAGCCCACCTCATTACTCGTTTTGACATGCGTTTGCATGACACAATCAGGGAGCGGGACGTCGATGTAAAGCGTGATTGTATAATTGGGCTCCCGAGCCCTGAAGGGCAGGGAATCCGCGTGAGGATTACAGAAGTTAAAACAGGATAAATGGGAGCTCTAGTTATGTAGCTGGGTAACAGTTGGCTAGCGACTCCAGCAGATCCTACTTGTCAAAAGGGTCTGGCTGAGACATTCAGGAAGATATTGCTTACTTAGCGCTTGGACGCCTAAACTCCAAGTAGCATTGCCTATGCATGACTCTCAATCCGGAACGACCGAATCTAGTAACATCCGACCTCCAAGTGAGTTGAGTACTGCCGAGCAATATGGGTCTCAGCTACTGACTATGCTTCGGATTCAAGCCTACTGATATGAGAAGAAGTTGGTAAAATATATATATTCATGAACAACGCGTTTCAATTGCCCTTGGAATCGTGTTGTGATCACCATGGCTCCGGCTTCGCATATTGAGCTCGACGCCCTCGACCACATCGCTGCGTGGAATATTCCACAGAGCGTGATCTACTTGAGTTTGAAGCAGGATGTCACGATTCACGATGCCTTTGGACGTCTCCAAGAAGGTCTGCGTCGAACCTTGGCTCAAATCCCGTGCCTCAACGGTCGCGTACACTGGCGGAACGAGGATACCACGGGGTGGCGTCCCGGCCAGTTGGAGATTCGTTACGAACCCATCCGGCATCTTCCACAACCATCTTTGTCGCCGCTGCATTTCAGCTGGAGACATGTCAGCGGGCATCCTGCTGCGGCGGGAATTATAACATTATTCCATGCCAAGGGTAGATGTAGATTGTAGCGGTAGAAGAAGGGTGATGCGGATTTACTGACCTTTCGCGAGCGACAGCGGTCGCAGGCAATCGGGGTATAGCCTCTAGCCTCAACGCCATCTGCTCTTTGAAGCTCCACATGCTCACGACTGTCAGTTTCCTTGTCGTATCGGATAGTACCGAACATCCTTTCTCAGTTGCTGGCCGAATTAATCTCGGGGGAAAGTCTAGTCCCATGAACATCTGGCACTCGAAAGATGAAATCAAATACATGCGAAGCAAGCAATCACCACAGGTGGGGGCTCCTTTGCAGGGTGTCCATATGGGGCACGGCTGGTATGTAATAATTTATGTGCGTATGTACTGACTGTAAGCGCGCCACTGGCGCAGGGTGCGAAGCTGGGATCGTTGAGACATGATAATCCCTGATGTCTGGATGTGCATTCGATGATTATGGTTGCTTCGCGACGGCACCGGCCCGGACTTCCTGTACTTCACTCAATCAAGCAATCAAAATTATATTAACCTGTTAGAGCCTAACTATTCCAACGTCTAGCTAGCTATGCAGGTTTCCTGCGTTTCCTCCGGGGCCGCCTGAGGGCATATGGCTCGCTCACCACGCTGCGCCCTCTTGTACGATTGCTTCCTCCCCTATTGCCTGATTTGATTCTCATCACGCGAGGCTGGCCTTGGGAGCAAGCATGGTCAAATCAATGGCCTCCGTGGGGACCTACGTCTGCAACTACTGCAGCAGGCAGGTCGACGAGCCACTTTAGAACACCGTTCCCGCATTTCTCATATCATCTTATCATTGCGAAATGCGATACATAGGTGTAATGTCACGTATTGTACCGTAATTTCACAAAATCGGGAAGTAAAAGGTAATTATGATGATATCTTCGAATTTGGTATGGTACGGTGTGATAACCCGTGTGAATATTGTGCCTTGGCTCCTGGTATCCTAGGTTTAGGGTTTCAATCCCTACTCGGTGCGGGGAAGATAAGACGGGTGTGCCACTCCTGGAGCCCTTAAACCATATGAAGTGGCTAAGCACTATAATCTCACTACAGCTTTTTGGGGATACAGAGTCAAGAACCTACTAATATATAGGGAAGTGCAGCCCAAGTACACAACTATTTATGGAATTCAGTTTTCTAAATTAATTTATAGTAATCGGAAAGTGCCCGACAAGACGATCGGTCAAGTCCACAAGCAGTCAATGCCTAATGGGGCTAGCTTGGTAGATCCATGTACTGCTTAATTGTATTATAGTTATTTGTACGTCTCTACTAGGACTCACCAGGCCACCAAAAGATAAATGCTTGTTTCGCGGAACATAGATTTCTGGATGTAGATAGGACTGAAAACTCAAACAATCTCTTTTTTTCCTAAACCTCAATTCTAATAGACATTCTGTCCAAATAGTTCAATTAGACAATCTTTGACTTCTGGTGATCCTAGTCATTGTATGTGTTCAATTAGCCTATCAGGTCATATCGGCCATTGTATCTTTCAAGGCTCGGGCTTCATTTTGTCGCCAAGAATGGCAGTTGTGTCAATTAGAATTAGATACAAATAAGATGAACCACTAGAACTTGGAAGCGAAATCGGCGGAAGACGCCCGTCGTCGTCGTAAGCGGACGCACAATTGTTTTGATCCCTTGGGTATACTACAGGGATCGGGGTTTGCTGTACCATACTCATTTCGATTAGAGGTTACGGAAAGTACTGGTATTACTTAGGATCCAAACAGCCTCTTGACGGGCTTATAATACTTTGTTAGAGCCTCACACGTCCAAAGCAGCTCGCTGTATCGGCGATATCCGCGGCATTATTTATATATGGTTGTCTTCCCTGTCTGAAATATCTTAGTCTTCCAAATATGCAACTATGGATCCTCTTATGTAAATAATGCTTCAATAAACCTATACTAGTGATTGGTCAGAATGTCTTGTTAGGAATATCTTGTTATATCAATGTCCACGGAATGCATACTTCCGTGTATAGGGGAATACATTCTTTTTTTTGGAAATGTTATATCAAGGATGACGCGTTCATTCTTTCTTATCCAATTCTTAAATGATGAGATCAATGCTAACGCCACTGTTTTTGAATAGGTCCGCTTGACAAGCCGTGTCTTTCGGCTTCATTTTGAACGTTGAGAATAACTGGCCATAATCTACCATAGCCAGATCCCGGGGATGTGCCATGGCCTTGAGGCAGGACAACGAGTCTAATCCTTTTATACCATGAACGTTAACCTCTAATATTTAGATAATTAGACTTGTTTCTCGGTGCTGATCATATGTGTTTGAACGGGTTATATTCAAACTTCAAACTGGGTGAACTTAGATATACTCTTCTTATCGATGTACAGTAACTGTAATTTTTTCAATATTATAATAGCTATACGCCTGTATCTAACCTTATTTAGCTTATTATCAATCTTGTTATAACATTTAAACGCTGCCTAGAAAACCGGATTAGTGATGAATATTATTACTGCCAGTCGGAAGTAGGTAGTATGCAGGCTCGTTGTTAGGCAATTATTCGGACAGAAGATAACGATTTAATTTATTAGAACTGGAGCTTTAAATCCAGCTCTTTTCTTGATGATTCAATCTAAAAATTCGAAAAATTGGCCCAATGCTAACCCATTTAGTAACCCTTCCTAATTAACCACCGAGGCCAACTGGAGTATATAATAACTTATTTTCTGCGTGTCAACAGTATCTGCTATTAATAACTAAGGCTGAGTGCGTAAAGCGAAACTAACTCCTAAGTGCCGCGGGTGAACCCACAGACCACGAGAGCAACTAGGGGTTACGTCCGGCTAGAAGCATGTACCGGTTTAGTAGATCAAGATTAACGAAGGAGTCCATAGAAAGTTCCTCTGCGTAAGGTAATTGACTCCATAGTCCGCCAATTATTGGACATTAGCCGTAGTGTCGCGAGGAACAGTCTCCAGTCTAAATGTTTGCTTAACTTGTTAATCGGCTCCAGGAGAGCGGGAAGGTCCCACTATGTATAACCCCATTCATGCGAGCTAACTTGACTTTGACTACCATACGAGTAGCTGAGCTGTGGTCAGGTGGAGCTATAATATGGTTGAACGCTTCCTGTCAGGATTTTCCGTGTGCTCGGGTTGAACTTGTCTTTTTTTGTGTCTTGGCTCGTGACTCCCTGGCGCCTGTAAGGCTCAAAGGAACCAGGAGGCGGAATCTAAATTATTGTTTTATATAGACTAAGTAATTTCTACTGATGTCTATATCCTTAGTCTCAACTGTCATGCGGGTAAATATCAGGCATGACGAACACAGTTACGTTCATCCATGTATATATGTATGTGATATGGTAATTATCAAAGTTATTCTAGAAGAATCCTCGGAGAGATCACCTACTCTCCTGCAAAAGACAAAAGCACTAACATATTCCAAGCATTTGCATGGAGCAGTCAGGGGACGGATTTCTTCATCATATAGACAACAACAACAACGATGTAATCTAGGCGGAAATTGTCCAACAACGACGTGTCACACCGCAAACCAGGATCGTTGGATCTACAGGAGTTTCAATGTCTGTACCCCAGTTACTATAGAGAAATGGAAAAATCACCTTGGAAAGTTACGTGTGATCATCCGGTCCCCACTGCCATACTCCCCATGCGTGGCTTGTCAACTTGAACTGGGGAACGGAGAGAATAACATGATCAGTGATTGGTTAGAAAGGTAGGATATGTGCTGAGTCAGATACTGGAACAGCTAACCCAAAGCGGAAGGAAGCGTGAGGAACCTGTGCATTGACCCTAAACAAATGAAATTGAATTTGATGCTGGTTTATTCGTATATCGATGTAAGGAAAAGACATGGTTTAGCCATGTCTCTTGATTCATTGCCTAGAAACTCTCCTATTTGTTTCCTTGCTTACTTGTACGCCGGCTCAAACCACGCGCTAGAACTCAAGCTACGCGATCCCACCCCACGCAACCTTTGTTATACGAAGGCACCACCGCAGATCTATGTAGACAATGGTTAACTTGTAGTAAGCTCGAGGTTACGAATGTGTCATAGGTGGCGTGCCTGTCGACATGAGGGTCACATCTGAGCTATAGGTCCAATCAACGAAGAGACTACGATCTACGCTAAGGGTTTGCTTCTAATTCCTCGGCTGCCGCTATAAGCTTAAAATTGCCCACCCAGCAAGACTACCGGTAATACGGTTGTATTAAATGCGATGCCCTATTCCTAATTAAGCACTAGGGCATGCTATTCCTCCCAGTTTGTAGCATAATTTAGAATCTTCTCATTGTAAATTCCACTATCCGCCGATACTAATATATAACAATTTACAATACATGACGCCCATAACAATTTTAGGAAGGTTACTTCGAAATAGAACTGTTGAGTCTTCCGCAAACATGCACCCTTATCACGACATCGCCAGCAAATGAACGCGCTTTCTGTCGCCCGATCTAAGAGATACCAACCACACATGCCCACTCACGCCATCATGGGCTTGCGTAGGCAAAAATTATCTCTTCCCTACAATAGAGCCCTTTTTCCACGGTTATGTAGTTTACAGCCCGACCATCTACGACCACGAATTTCTGAGAGAGAATTTATAGCCAATGTCTATTAAATCCGGAAAAGATGATACTGTCACGTATCAGGCTCGGTCCGACCTGGACGAGGAGGATCCCGGCAGCCAGAGAGGGTCCATCGATCCCTTGGCCGCACCGCTGAAGAGAAGGTTGAAGTCGCGACATCTGCAAATGATCGCAATTGGCGGTAGGCCGTGCTCCGTCTTAACTGTGGTGATATCAATGTCTAAGACAGTACAGGGATTATCGGCCCGGGATTGTTGGTTGGTTCGGGAAATGCCTTGAATAAGGGCGGCCCGGCGGGATGTCTGATCAGTTTTTCTCTTGTCGGGCTTATTGTGTTTTTCGTTATGTGAGTTTTGTGGGTCGTTTGTGTCGGCTGGACGCTAATAGAGCAGGCAATCACTGGGTGAACTGGCTACTGCAATCCCCGTTTCTGGATCATTCACCGAGTATGCGCAACGATTCGTGGACGATTCATTAGCCTTCGGACTGGGATGGGCGTACTGGTACCTTTGGGTGACGGTAAGCGTTGCTTCATCATTCTGTGGGTATATCGCTAACTCGACAGATTCTGGCGAGTGAATATAATGCGATTTCGCTTGTCATCGGTTTCTGGACGGATGCTGTGCCCCAATGGGGCTGGATCCTGATCTTTTGGTTCCTGTTCCTAGGGTTGTCCAATCTGGGTGTTCTCGCGTATGGTGAAATGGAGTTTTGGTTGTCACTGTATGTGCTTCGCTGCTGCGTTCTCGTTGACTTGCTAACGTACCATCAACAGTATCAAAGTGCTGGCACTGCTCGCGTTCTTCATCCTGGCCATCTGCATCAGCACGGGCGGCGTCGGACCTGGTCCCATTGGATTCAAATATTACCATGACCCGGGTGCATTTGCCGATTCCATCAACGGTGTCGCAAGGACCTTCGTCGTCGCCGGAACGCTTTATGCGGGCACAGAGATGTAGGTCCTCCCATACATATCAAGTGAACAATCTCTGACGACCACAGGGTTGGTGTGACTGCTGGAGAATCGGCAAACCCCCAAAAGGCCGTCCCGACTGCCATCAAGCAGGTCTTCTGGCGTATCCTGATCTTCTATATTGGTATACCTCACTTCCGCGAGGCAGACAAGCAACGCGCTGACAAGGACCAGGAACCTTCTTCTTCCTGGGAATCCTACTCCCCTACAACCATCCCAAACTTCTCAGCTCCACCTCCACCGCCGCCAGCTCCCCATTGACCATCGCGCTCACCGACGCAGGCATCCTCCCAGCCGCGCATCTAATCAACGCCCTAATCGTAATCAGCGTCATCTCGGCCGGGAACGGCTCATTGTACGTCGCATCCCGAACGATGCTCTTCATGGCTCGCAGCGGCAAGGCACCACGCTTCATCGGCCGCACGAATTCCCGGGGTGTGCCCTGGGCGGCCCTCATCTTCTCGAACATCTTCACCTGCATCGTCTTCTTAACCCTCTCCTCGAGCGCGGGCCGGATATACTCCGCATTAATCACCTTAGCAGGAGGTAAGTAATTCACACCAACACTCCCTCCCTCCCTAACCTCATATATAAATGCAATACTTACTCCGAACGAAAACAGTGGCAACCTTCGTAGTCTGGGCCGTCATTTGCATCGCACATATCCGTTTTCGCAAAGCAATGGTTGTACAAGGCGACGATCCATCCCGACTTCCTTTCCGAGCTGCCCTCTATCCCTACGGGACGTATTTCGCGCTGGGCGCGACTATCTTCCTCGTTTTCTTCCAGGGGTATACGGCCTTTTTGAATCCGTTTAGTGTGGATGACTTCATCATTAATTATATCTTGCTTCCGGTTTTCGTGATGTTGGTTGTGGGATATAAGATCTGGAATAAGACGAAGATCGTCAAACTCGAGGAGATGGATATCTGGACGGGAAGAAGAGTCGCTGTGGTTGATGAGACAGAAACCGACAAACAGCAGGGCTGGTTGACTAAATTGAAGGATATATTTATTGGTTAATATTGGAGGGTTGCATATTTGAAGAATAGAAATAGAAATGTATATATGATTCATGCCAACGGAGTGTCCAGCCCCAATCAGTAGCCGAGTCGGTTATCACAACCGGGAATTGGCCTGGAAATCCCCCCAATTTCGATGCTCCCCCGCATCGGCGGATATGGAGATGTGGGCTCGGATTTACGGAGTCTGATCATTTAAAAAAAAAAAAATACCTTGCCCGAACCGCACAATAATTTGTTTTTCTCTTGCTTGCTTGCTACCAAGATTGTTCTCTATACGGAGTACGTAGTCAATTTCGAACTTCCAAGATGTCCATCCCGAAATACCAAACCGCGGCTACGATTGAGCGCCCGCATCCTGGCGCCAAACTGGATCTCCGCCATGACATCCCCGTTCCTGCGCCCAAGGCAGGCGAGGTACTGATTAAGTTGGAGTGCACTGGGTTCTGGTACTTTATTTTCTAGCTTGATTCTTGATGGGTTACGAATTAGCGTACAGTCGCTAATAGGCGGATAGTCATTCGGATCTACACAATATTAATGGGGAATTACCCATGAGCACCAATGTCCCCGGCCATGAGGGGATCGGGAGGGTGGTCCAAGGTAAGTCCTGTATAATCCATCGGCTCAGGAGGGTCAACAGATTGACGATATCCAGTGGGTCCGGATACGACCGAGGACATGATAGGGAAGCGAGTGGGTGTGAAGTATCACTCACTCTCTATTGTCGGAGCTGCTTAGAAAAAGTAACTAAGAAGGACCAGATGGCTGTATAGCACCTGCATGAAGTGTCCGACGTGTAAAGTCAACTATCCGAACTGTCCGAATCAGAGTAACTCCGGCCGGGTCAGTTTCTTTCCCTCGTTCCCAAACATTCTCTCGCTGATTATATTAGAATGTCCCGGGAACGTTTCAGCGTATACCTTCCACAAGTCCGCGGTTCGGATGAGCTGCTAATAGCGACAGAATATATTGTCTCTCCGGCCAATTTCGTGTCCATTATCCCTGAGGAACTGCAGCCGGAGGCGGTTGCGGCTTTGCTATGCGGTATGTATTCCATTTCTCTTCCCCCGAGAGTCTGAAATCAGCGATACTGACAATATAGCCGGGCTGACCATGTACGGCGCTCTGAACAAACTGCACAAGTTCTGCCAAAAGGGCGATTGGGTCGTAATTATGGGCGCCGGTGGTGGATTAGGACATTTGTAAGAATCACAATCGCTTGCAGAATTCAGACAACACCCACTCACCCGTCACAGAGGAATTCAAATCGGAAAGGAAATGGGGTACAATATCATCGCGGTGGACAGGTACCACAATTCCCACGCAAACATAACTCCACAACAAGAGCTAACCCAGTCAGCGCAACGAAGCAAGACATTTGCATGAAGTCAGGCGCGGCGGCATTTGTCGATTTCCGTAACGATGTCGGTGGACCTAATCGCTTCGTGAACCACGTGTGTAAAACTGACACTCAGACAGGTGGAGAAAGAAGTCCAAAATCTAACCGATGGCGCGGGCGCGCACGCCGTCGTCGTAGTCGTCGGTCTTGCAACCGCATACAACCAAGCTCTCCGACTCCTTCGCCCCGTCGGTACGCTCGTCTGCGTTGGCCTCCCCGCGCAAGACTACCGCATGCCTATCTCGCCGTTGGACTGTGTGAATCGCGGGTTTCACGTTGTTGGGAGCTGTGTGGGGACGGAAGAGGAGATGCAAGATCTCCTGAAACTGGCAGTGGCCGGGCGGGTGTCTACTCACTATCAGGTTTATGAATTAACGGAAGTAAACGCGGTAATTGAACGATTGGAACGGTTTGCGATAGAGGGCCGGGCCGTTTTGCGGATTCCGACGGAGAGTCCGAAAGCTACAGCGTAGGTTAGTGGAGAAATGAAATCAGGGGCAATGTCAAAGTCGGACAGCCAGTCATGGCCGCACTGGGGGCGACGATCACTTGCATAGAAATCAATCCATAAATGTATTCTGCACTACTTTTTCACTCGATATTAAACAGGCTAATTAGTTCACATATATAATCTCTCCAACGGACACCCGTGCACCCGCTGTCCGCCTCTCATTGGCCACGGTCAGCTGAGCGCGATAACCCTCACCGCAAATAAGGATCAAAGAAATCCTCAGACAAGCGAAGGGATCTGCACTGCAAATACATTTCAATCCAATCAAATGCAATAAATTCGAAACAACGCCTTACCTCCAGAAAGATCAGCCGGCCTTGCATGCCTTTCTACCAATCTGCTTATCGACATTCTTCACGGGGACCTCCGAAATGTAACACCGCATATCAATAGTTTCTATCTCAAGCCGGACAGATGCCGGAATGCGGCAATGCCGAGCATTAGAGACAACGTAGATAGCTTTGACCTGGACATTATTTAAACCCATAAAAATCCCCGAAACAGAAGGAGAAAGGAATCATCAATCAGCAAAGACAATCACCCTTGATCCTTCAAACCAAAAACCCAAAAAACCAAATCTTGGAACCGCGCGTAGATCGCACCCGTTGATCAAGATGATGTACAGCAAGGTACGTATGATCGCGATCGTCCCAACTCAATACACCATCTCCAACTCCACTGTTTCCACCCGTCATATCCCACATATACCCTACAGTTATATATAAGATCCTAACCCAAAAAAAAACCAACAGCTCCTGTCCCTCGCTACCCTCCTCCTCCCTACCGCCCTCGCCCTTCCCTCTGTCGTTGAGCGGGCCTGTGACTACACCTGCGGCAGCAACTGCTACTCCTCCTCCGACGTTTCCACCGCCCAGGCTGCCGGCTACAAGTTGCAGCAGTCCGGCGAGACCGTCGGCAGCAACAACTATCCTCACAAGTACAACAACTACGAGGGCTTCGACTTCCCTGTGGACTCTCCTTACTATGAGTGGCCTATTCTGAGCTCCGGCGAGACCTACAACGGTGGTTCTCCTGGCGCGGACCGTGTGGTGTTCAACAGTAACGATGAGTTGGCTGGTTTGATTACCCACACTGGAGCTAGTGGTAACAACTTTGTCGCGTGTACTTAAAGTAGGAGTGAATGTGGTATATATATTGTGACGAAAATGTACTGGTACGTTTTGGTCTTGTAATGGAATATATATATATATTTGTAGGAGGTGAGCAGGTTGTGAAATGTATGTACATGACTATTAAGACTTGCACAGCTTCTTTGTTATTATATTTGAATGTATCCTTGAACTTAAAGTAATATTGCCAGTGAGAATAAAACTAGATAGGTCCATGAGCTAAACACATTTGCATATTAAAATTATTCATTTATTTATATTTGTTGAATGCCGATTTAAGCTGTCCGTGATTTTCTAAGATGGCTATAAATATGATAGGCATGCTAGCTAGTCCTTGTGCTGCCAAAACTAACATTTAGTTTCAAGCATCGCTATACAGCTCTAATCGCAATCTTCCATCGCTAAACTAACGTAGGATAGGAGAATAAAAGGTATTGCAAGAATATAAGGGATGTAAAATACTAACGTCTGCTACAGCAGAGCACTACCATGTGAGATAATCCATTGAATATATATGCACTGGTGGAAGAAGGCCATGTACATTGATGCAATAGGCGATGCATCTGCCATGCAAACCATTCATTAAGAAGCCGTTACAATGTGTGTGTGTGTGTGTGTGTGATTGGAGTTAGTATTTGTATATATAGATCTTTGTTGGAGGTGGTGGATCAAGAGATACGCCCTGCAGGTATATATTTGAAGCCGGATCTTTCGGCTTCACACCACATATCCATATAACATGGTGGGATTAAGTGTTTAGCTGTGGAGTTGAATCTTAGTTGAAAACTCAACAATTGCGTGTTGGCTACGACGGAAGATTATTTCTGCTTGTAAAGTATTACGCATGGTCATCAGGGACAATGAAATTCTGGGGTTCTTCTATTTGAGTGTGGACCGCGAATTTGATGCTATGCATGACCAGAGTAGTGAAGCCAACTAAACGCCACAAAGCAAGCCATAAAAAGGAAATATAGAGGCAGTTAAGGAGCCAATCAGAATGAGCGAATGGCCATTTGAATACAATTAAATCAATAAAATTATAGCAAAGGCCAGTATTCCAAAAATACTAAAAACATATAATTGTAGGTATTTGCTGTTGGTCATTTAGCTACTAACTTGCTGCATTACCTCGCCCAGTACATGGGCTAGCACTACCGTAGCTTAAATAGATTGAATATCGCTATAAAATGTACTCTATACTCCAGAATTAATTACCTTTATCTTTGTCTCTTTTTTTTGGTGGTATTATCCCACATGGTTCCCCTAGTATATGCTTTGCCTTCTAAGCGCCAACTCTTATATACAGCTCACTTCTATGTTTAGTATGGGAGCGATTACAGTTGATCATAATAGTACCTCTGCTAGTAATACTATCACATTTATTTTTATTTGAATTTGCACTTAGATTCCTAACATGCTTCATTATAAAGCATATAAAGTATCTCAACTTGATAGTCACTACTATGCAGCGTACTCTTGGACGTCGATCTCTGCTTGAGGCAGAGGGGCTCCGCTTTGTACCATTGGGTCGAACCAAGCACCTTGAAGTCCATCCTTGAAAACATCTTCACTAATATCAGCAGATATTTCCGCACTAAGCAGGTCGTTAAGTTAGTTAGGAGCTCCTCATTTTTAGTGGTACATTAATAATCATCGCAGAACATACATCACCGTATACAATGGAGGGAAAGTCGGTGGTTGTGGCCCATATTCAGCTCTGTTCAAAGAGATGCCAAATCGAGCTACAGCAGCCTTGATGACGTCGATGACGGGACCCTCCCTATATCCGGATTATTTCATTAGTTATATTTCCCCTGATATTAGACTATATTAAACGTACTTAGCTCCTGGTTGACCAAGATCGTTCTTAGGAGGCTCCATGGTGCGGACGTGGACAAGCTAGATAAGAAGATATAGTTAGTCGGGTGCGGTTCTATTGGTTAGTTATACTAATAGGGAACAAACAAAGCGGGTCTGTTTAAAATAAACATAATTAGCTAGAGGTACAATGGGAGTCAGGCATATGGGGCTTTACTTACGGGCATTTTGATGAGTCTTGGGTTGTTGATATCCAAGGGTAGTAATGATGTGATGAAAAGGGATGATGGAGAAAAGATGAGAGAACCGGGAATATACAGTCTTTAAATATATTTGAAAGACCCTATTATAGGAAGAGGGGCAACTTCAGCTCCACCACTATTGCGACGCAATCTTTGGCTGTTCATAATCTAAGTTCTCAGCTGAGAGCCGATCAATTTCTCTCATGGCCTATCACCACCATCCACGGCGTGCAGGAAACCCCTTCTCAGCTTTCCCCCACTTCAGCCGCGCCTCAAAATGGGATTGAAATACATACAGTCAGAACATGGATCGACTACTCTATGTAATGTTAATGGGAGTATTCAGTCCGTTTTATACTCCTATATGATTATAGATTCTCCTGGTACTTGGTTCAGCTTGATCCCGTCAATCTCCACTTCTTACTTCATGCGGGGCAGTGGGGTTAGGAAACCCACTTCTCACCCTCCCTCCAAACATGAAATCCCATCGACACATAAAATTCTACTTATTGAAAGCTTTTACCCATCATCAATATCATCAAATTCAATGCTAAACGCGGGATGCAAATCTCTATAAATATCTAACGTTCAAGAACTCGTCAGACTTAGAAAAACGCTTTCTGACGTCTATAGATCAGTTCGTCATACTTGTATACTTATTCTGGTCTTAGCGTTAGGCATGGGGTGGGCTAGGGACTTGCGCTTCCTTAAGTTTTTCTGGTTTGTATCTCTAGTACCATGCATTTGTGTTACTGATCATGCGATCTTACGATCACAGCAGAATCTGGCCACCTGTCCAAAGCCGTAGGCATCGTTTTGCTCCAGGTTCTATGGATAGCTTTTGTAGATCAGTGTCCGACATTTCAAAGCTAGCCATGGCATGGGTGACCCAAGTTGCAATATACTTGTCCTTGACGGGAATAGCAGCATCCTTCCAAATACCTGCCCAGATATCTTTCAAAGTTAGATCACGCTACCGTTCGAGGAGCAGCTTTATTGCTGCTTGAATCACCTTCTCTGTGAGATATACTGAGAGAATTCGATAGAATATAGTTTTGAGGTTGTCGTCGCTTTCGTTTGAGCTCGCCGCTACTATCATCACCCCTTCTGTATCAAGATGATGATTCTTTTCTATCTAAAGCAGCAGGCACAGTGACCTGGGTTTTTCTGCTGCGCGTACCAGAGCTTTCCCCGTGATGGCCACATCTGGTTTGTATGCCAGTAAGGCCTCCAGGGCTGAGTCGCTGCCGGCAAGTGTTTCCACCACGGACAAATTGACTTCCAGAAGCTGTCGGCCCAGAAGAATATTTATAATATTTGCTGTATCCCAAATACCGCCCGCAGTTTCTGCAAGGACTTTTGGATTTTGGGGGGGGGCGGGCTGAGAGAGGCTGAGAGAGAAGCACCAGCATGGAATCGGTATCTCTGCAGGCTGCCACATACATTCCATCGGTGACTGTTGTCTCTGGATACTTGCGGAGAATCATTTCGTGCACCTCTTAGTGTGTTGCAGATGCTGCGATCAGGACATCTTCTACAACAGGAAGGATGTGTGGCTTAGTCTAAAGGCTATACTCCATTATAGAAGGGCCATGCTTGCGATTCGATGCGACAGTGCATAAAATCCCCTCAGTGATACAAAGCTCTGAAGGATTTTTCATCACCAATTACAGGGTCTTCGGTGGATGATCCCGGTTTGAAGCAGCCAGCAACACTACTTCCTCGGATACAACAGTCCAGCTTGCTGTCGGTTCAGAACCAGCTTCACTAGGTCTAGCCCTCCTACAGCGACCTTCTTGATTAGGTCATCAGTCAACGGAGTATTTGGGCTCAGGTTTTCTAGGAATATCTCGAAAATATCGCCGCTCACATAGTTCTCAGAGACAGTAGCGAGAACCATCTGCTCAGTCATCGGAGATGTTGGATCAAGTTGGCCGAGCAGAAACCTCAAGATGCCTTGGCCCTTTCCCTCGGTTTGGCGTGCCGCGGTGAGGAGAATTTCGCTGTCCATCTCTGTCCCCGGAGCTCGTCGATCGTACAAATCTGCAGCATCTCTACACCGAACGGGTTTTTCGCCGCTGCTTTCAATCTCAGGTGAGTGACTCGGATTTCTGGACGGGTCTGTAACATCAGGTCCATGCTTTTCCAGTTTCCATCCTGGCCCACCGTGCAATGCTATTCGCATCCACAGGCAGCTCAGTCGCTCGTTGCCTCAAGATCACATCATTTCCGCTGGTCTGGTACCCCCAGTCTGGTCTGTGTACTACTGCCACTTCCGCAAAGATTCAATCTTGCATGGACGGGAGGTTGTAAACAAGAGCGAAACTGAGCTGAGCATTAGTAGTACGAAATATTTTGTCCCCTTCACTGTAGCAGCAGCACCACGATTGGCCGAAAAATAGAGCTTTGGAATAGCCACCGTCACTTCGAGCTCAGTAGACTCGCTTCATGAGCTACAATCCAGCGAATAATGAAATTGGTGTTGTTGTCACCGACTTCGATCATGTTGGATTACAAAAGGACATCAATGAATCAATCAAGATAGCCCTTGAGGAAGAAATTGAGCTTGTCACATGCAGGTAGACATCGTGGGTCAAGAACGTGTGATAACGAAAGTCACCGTCCAATGCTATAGCATATGGAATTGATACGCCCTACTGTATAGCTCGACACGTTCGGCAGTTATCGTTAAGCAGAGACGAATACAAGTTCATGCCGTCAATGTTTCAGTATTATTAGCAGAATGGGATTGAATCTAAGGCTATCGCATTCCTACAGGGTAATAGATTATATACCAAATAAGAATAGTCACAGATCTCAAGCCTAAAAATGTGTTTACTAACTGTTTATAACAGATCTCTCACATCTGACAAGTTTTCGGATGCTGAGAACCTGTATGGTAAACGGATCTATGCTTTTATGGTTGTGGAAGGTTGGCACATTCGTTACATGCCATTCCTATTCATGGTCGGCGCGCTTTGCAGTATCTGTGCGGTTGTAGTGGCAGCTGGTGTTAGCCAGGGCCTCGAGGCTGGCTTAACAGCTGGTAGTTATGAGCTCGGCATTGCGACCGTCTTCCTGGCGATAATGACTTTCCTTAATGCTGTTCTCTGGCTTGCTTCAATTGCAGGTGAACTTACAGCACCCATTGGCATAATATCCAGGAAGGCCATAGATCGGCAATAAGTCACCGTTTCACTAGCCTTCGGATAAGTATACATATTACGTGAAACAACATGTTTTCTTGACGATGTGGTAGCTGTTGGATGTTCTTTATAATCATTTACCATTGCACTTTGCGTCATTCTTCAGGCTAATCAGGTCATCATTCTCGGTTACAGTGCAACCTGTTGCAAGTGTTTCATATGACAGTCGTTATTCTTAGTCCTGTTGCCGAGCTGGCCCGGCCACTATACTCGGCGTTCAATCTGGCGTATGTTACCCCTTACTGTGAGAGTATGGTCATGCTGGGTGGGATTGGTAGGGAGTATTGCCTATGCCTTCCGGTCACTATTCGATTTGCAAGGTATAACCCTCGTTCACAGCTGTGTTGATCAGATGCGCGTCTGAACTGTTCTACACATTAAACCGGCGAACTGATTTCCCCTGTTGCATCTGAACATTATATGAAATCGCGGATTCCGGTACGCTGGAGTGCAGCATAATTGCGAACAATATGAGAGAGGTGCCCGTCAACTTTGGTGCATCCTTATCCACTTAACCGCGCTCCCTCTTGATTATGACTGGATTGCTTGGCCTTCTCCGCTATCGTATCTTTTACGTTTGTTGCGTATTCTTGTGACAGGTTGTCTCCTGTCACACCGGATAGATGTGTCGCAGACTTCTCATCGATCGCATCCTTCAAAAGCTGGGGAGCCTGCGATCCCCAATCTGCCGTCCGGGCTGCAGGGCTTGTTAGAGTGCACATCCCGTAAACTTGGTTTCCTCAGCCTCCCTGGATATAAGATGTTTTTCTTTGAGCCTTTAGAAAAGTGTCAGAATGGATCCTAGTTCTTCCTAGGCATAAGCAAGCCGCATCCATTACGAGCCTACATGAACAGCGAACGGCGACTGAGACTCCCGGACTTGTTTTAGCCATCAAAGTCACCGAGCAGCCATTGTGTTTGTGAAACCGAAGCCAATACATGTGTATCTTCTACCCAGACAATTCATTTCTCCTACCGTGTTAGTTCCATGATCCCAAAACAAGGTAATGAAATAGGTCATTTGTCCTTCTAATGGTGTGACAATGATCGACTCTACCAGTATGTAACCGGCAATGGCAGCGACGATCATGGCTCCGCGTTTTAACGAGTCTAATAAGATCGACGTCGCTGATCGTCCTCGCACGACGGGTGTAGGGCTAGTTTCAAGTTCTCCGAAGTTATAGCGACCGACTCCGATTTCAAGGCACGATAAGTGTAGCCCTAGGTTTGTTTGATCCGTAGTCGGACCTGTCGTGGAACGGGCAGGGTAAACTCTAAAATTGTGCCTGGAAAAGCAGGACAACCAGAGTTGAAGCCGAGTCTAGATCAGCGAAGGGATGGTTAGGTTTCGTGAGATCCCAGTACAATCGCATGGTACAACAAGGCCTGCGCATTGCGCCAGCCCAATGCACCAGGTGGATGATTAAAACCTCGGCGACTTCTGAGATTCAAGAGACAGCGTATGTCAACAGAATCACGCGAAAATCATCATTTCGTGTTGGCGTCAAATAAAGTGCTGCCACAAAGTTAATCTCTGGTTGCGAGAAAGCATAGATAATCTAAAATTGGGATCGTTGGATTTTCCTCGAATTGGGACAGATTTCAATCACCGAGCGTCGCACGTCAATATTATGACCAGGGAACGGCACTCGTGTTATAGGTATCTTTGACAGTACTAATCCATGTCTCGTCCAAGTCCTAAGCGATCGCAATGCTTTCCATATTAGACCAAATAGAGCGCTAAGGCGAAATCCTGCAACGTGCTTGCCATCAGATTGCTCTAGATCGCATAACACAAGTTTAGGCAGAGCTCCAGGCCTTCCGTAGTCCGGGACCCCTAAATGAATCGCCACCGATTTCGCGCTACAGTAGCTTCGGGCTCCATGTTCACTACTAATGGCCGTAGAGAGACTAGACTAGGATCTAGGGAAGCCATTTATGCATGGGATCAGAGCACAAAGTACTTACACTACTAGGACAATGTAACCTCCGGCTACTAAGAGCACGACGAGCAGTTGGAATGTCGCCTTTTGCCGCCAAATCCCTACAAGCCAAGCCGGGTGGTTATTGGACCAAAAATGCCGCTATATTCGGATTATTTCGAACAGAATCCACTCCTGTTATTTCCGGAATCTTCCATTCATAAAAAAAAAAAACCAAATCATAAACTCGAATTCAGGCCAGTTCGAGCCAAGCGAGATTGCCAAAGTATTCGGTAGTAATAGGTTCCACACGGGGGGATCGCCTCGTGTATGGGTCCGGCGGATGTGACCCCAAAGTTGAGAGTAATGACTACTATTTTGTACAAACTAGGACTCTAGAAGGAGCTGCAAGGACCACCTGATATGCCAGGGACGGTATTGGCGCATGTCGCCATCTAACGCGATCGAGCAAGAAGGAAGCGCCATGGATTTCATTTCATTCCCACCGGGCAAATCTCATGTTACTCTGGATGCGAGAAAGGTAGCCAAGGTTCCAACAAAAGGTACGAGCGCGAAGCAAAAGATCCCGCGGGTTGCAACCGAGGTAGACAGCTGAACGCTCCTGGGAGAGAAGCGTTTCCAGCGAGTAAGTGGCTGCAAAAAGTTCACAATGAACGGGACAGAGGCAATTTCGCTTCGCTCGATATTTCCTAGGATGCGCTACTTAGGATGACCTATTGCTATTACCAATCAGCGGGGAGTCGGGTGGGTTCTTGCCACATCCATGCCCAAATATGGGAATTTTCATCGGGGGGACTAACGGAGGGCCCCGTTTGGAGACGATATGATGCCAAGAGTTTAGCCCTTGGGATCCGCACGCCGGAAGCCCGAACGAGAGAAACAACACAATGGAGCCAACTGTGCGGGGTAATCTGGGATTCAAATGGTGCAATGTCTCAGTTCATGAGGGTCGAAGCAGGGACTAAGAGTCGGGCCAAGTGCCGTTTAGGCGAATCTCCCCCGGACCTGAGAAGAGAGAACAAATGAGAATCTGGGGGCGGCCCGGAGTTCTGACCCCAATGTTACAGCGCTAATGCCATAGCGTCCCCGCCATTGAATCCTAATTGATTGGATTACAGAGAAGCAATTCGCTCCCCAAGGGTTGTTATTACTCATGGTTTTTGGTCGGGTGCATGCTTGTGCAACGGAGGTTGACGTTGGTCCTGAGCAAATTTGCCCTAACATCCCCAAGCTTTTGCTGGAGGGTGACCGTCACGTTGTAGTGCGTCCTTGCTTCGGAGCCCTAAGGAATGTCACAATGACATGCGATGCTCTCAGACCAACGACGATCCAAGCCGCCTCAAATCTCAGCGGCACCAGTCAGAGAAGTCCAGACCAACCGTCACGGCGACGATCCCTACGACATACCCAAATATTAATTAAACTCATCCTGGTAGCTTCATACACCCCCAGACCAATCCCATGGGGCAAATGATGGGCCTCTGCAACCTAAACCCAATCCTGCTAAGAATAACCACGGGCTCCATTCCCCTGATCCATGCTGGCCGAGGCCGGACCTGCCCACGCATGTGAGCTTCATTTCGGTCCGTCGTGTATATATAGAGACGGTTGGATGCGCCTCGATGGGAGAAAGAACAGATCAGAGCTCTCCATTCTTTTGGCAACGTTCTTAGCTTCTCTACACTCGGGCACTCGTTTGGTCTTCCCCATTATACATAGATCACCTTAATCTTAATTCAACTTACCAGTCTTTCCCGTCAAGATGAGATTCTCCGCTATCTTCACCCTGGGTCTCGCCGGCGCCGCCCTGGCCACCCCTCTCGTTGAGCGTGCTGGTTCCTCTCCCACTGACATCATCGCCGATATCAGCGACAAGACCGACGCTCTTGACTCCGCCATCAAGGCTTACAGCGGCGGTGATCCCTCCAAGGTTGAGTCCGCTTCGGCTGACTTGGTCTCCACCATTACCAAGGGCACTGAGGCCATCAAGGGCGGTGACGACATTAGCACCACCGATGCTCTTGCTCTGCCTGGACCCGTCCAGGACTTGACCAAGAAGGTTGAGCAGGCCGTCGATGACATTATCGCCAAGAAGGACCAGTTCGTCAAGGCTGGCGCTGGCGGCAAGGTCAAGGAGTCCCTGAACCAGCAGAAGTCTGCTGCCGATGGTCTCGCCGATGCCATCACCTCCAAGGTCCCTGAGTCTCTCAAGGAAATCGCTCAGAACCTCTCCGCTGGTATCAGCAAGGCCATCCAGAAGGGTATCGATGAGTACAAGGACGTTTCCGACTCCGCCCCCTCTTCCAGCGCTGCTCCCTCCGAGAGCGCCTCTGCCACCGGCAGCGCTTCTGAGACCGGCAGCGCCTCTGCTACCGGCACTGCATCTGCCACCTCCAGCTCTGTGATCCCCACCTCCTCCGGTGCTGCCAGCTCCTCCGCTGCCCCCTCCGGCTCCAGCACCCCCACTGGCTCCGGCTCTGCCTCCGCCACCTCTCCTCCCCTGGCCACCGGTGCTGCCAACAAGGCCACCATCGGCTACTCCCTTGGCGCCGTCGCCATGGCCGCCATTGCCGTCGCTGTCTAAGTGACGAACCTCAATGGGGATGATCCCATCGTCCTGCAACGACCTTTGACGATGGTGACGAAGGCAAGCGCCATGACCGATTGGAACGACTAGGAAAGCAATGGGCTTGTTCTGTATATTTTACTCTGTCTGACCGAATTAATGTAACGGGCTCTGCCTGTATATACCGTTTTTGAAATTTGCTATAGTCTAGTAATGGATTATATTTGCTGATTGATGGGCTTTTTCTGGTAGTAACCACTCGTGGTGGTGCGGAAGTACTAGTAAATTTTCGCGGATTGTTTGCTCGTATAATTCCGGAATATAAGGACAGAATTGATAGCGTTATTTCAATACCAGCCGGGCTAGCTCAATCGGTAGAGCGTGAGACTCTTAGTCTTCACGGCATCTCAAGGTTGCGGGTTCGACCCCCGCGTTCGGCTTGTCTTTTTTATTTTTTAAAATCTTTTGTACTTGGCTCCCGTGGGACGTTCCCGCGGCTAACTAACTACCTGATTTTGGCCTGTTCATGTGGCTAACTAAAACTACGAGCACCGTGGATATTACATATATTCTCTAAAGGCTCAATTGTCTTCTAAATCCTTTTTTTAATTTAATTATTTTTGTGTGGTGTTTCCATCCTTTAATGCTTGAGCTCTCTTTATGTTATAGGTCGAGCTCAGGCTGGGGTGAAACTGTTGAACTAAATTTAGAATATATATATATGTCATTCTGGGTACGAACCACCATATATACATCACCTAATTGATCGAATACTTGTTCAGCATTCAACCATAAGCCTGTTACCTGAGTGGGTTAAGTACTCAATAATGACAATCACAGACTAATAGCCCAGAAAGGCTGATCACTAGTTTCTTTTTGCCACCGGAGTCTGAAAGCCACACTCTATAAGCAGTTGCAAGACCTGCGAACTGATACAACAAGATTGCTTTCGCGCCTGGTTCACTGCAGTTCCACTGAAAGTACCAGTTCAATTAGTTCTTCTATACAGGTAATATATAGGGAAAGCTGTTTTCAAGTTGTTCCCCGAGTCATAAAGATCTTTGCGTGCTGGATTGTCGATCCCAATTCAGAAGAAGTCGGAGGAGGTGCGTAGGACATACAGATTGTTCAGTGCATTACGCCAGATGAAGATCCAGGTGTTGAATACCGCAAAGAGTATTGAGAGCAAAATACAATATATTGCATCAAGTTTTGGTTTAACAGAACAGTGTGTTGATAGTTGCAGTCGTTTGTATACCACAAAGTATATACATCAGTGCAATGGGTGGAATGATCTGATAATATGACTGCCACCTTCCCTCTTGGAACTTCAACGCCGCGCCTTCCCTGTAGAGATTATGGGAGTGATAAAAATCCAGATCGTATCCCCACGAAACTTCTTCCCTTTCCCTCCCCATGTATTTGAGTCGTTAAGTATGCCATATACATTCCTTCGTCGTTTCCCAGTGCCGAGACACCTTTACTACCATCCCACCCACCGCGAGTGGGTCTGGATGATCATCGGCGGGGCGACAGCATGGTCTGAAATGGGGGAGCGAGCTGAACGCGGCCAGCCTCAAACACCTCAGGTGGTCAATAGATCGCCGCTGAGTGATCTAACACCTGAAGAGTTGATGCTTCTTTGCGCTGGATGAGTTCACTACGGTTGGACAACACCAAAGTGCGCTTGCAATTAAGGCGGTTACAGGAGCCATAGGGGCCTGTATTCCAGTGGACATCGTCACTCGCTTGTGAAGGCGGTTGCAGGAGCCATAGGGGCCTGCTTCTCGGCTGATCAGGTCCGTTGGTGCCCGTGGTGCTTCGTTGTCCAGTACTTCGCGATCTATTCTGATTTCTTGCTTTTGGATGGGTGGGTGGGCTCACTCCTTGTTTCAACTTAGCTTTAGGTTAGTTTTAGGTTAGTCTTTACTTAGTTTTCTATCGTTCAAAAAAAAAAAAAAGAAAAAAAGAAAAAAAGAAAAAAAGAAAAAAGAAACCGAGCCCGGTGGATGGGTGGATGGGTCGGGCTTGGGAAACTCGAGAAGAGTGATTTACGGTGAGAGTGTCTACATCCAGCAGCTTGGCTTTGACTCGCTAACCATGTTCATATACACCTTTCCCATTATCACGGCCATAGCTACTCCCTCAATGTCAGTATATGGGGGTTTCGATTCCTTGTCCGACCTCACTTCATCCCCGAGCGCGATAGATCAACACCACCTCTGCCCTACCCACAATGAGCTCCGTCAAGGACCAGTCAGTATCAGATACCCTGTCCAGGAAATTATCACCTGTGCAGTTGCTGATTGACGTATTTGTGGATAGGAGGACGGATGAAAACCGGCGAGCTTGTTGCACCACTCTGACAAACTGGCAGGGATGGCCAGAGTGATGCCTCGGCACGCTACAGATTAGCTAGGTCAGCACATCCCTCTACCTCTGCGGGGATCTTGGAGGCCTGGGCTCGCCCAGAACCCCCACGGACGTTAAGCAATACTAACTTCTCACCTGTGCATGGTTGAACTAACTCCCATTAGTGGCCCGGGCCCGTGTCTCGTGCGTCCCCCAAGGCATCGACTCCAAGCGCTATTTACCGCGCCGTAAATGGCGATGACCGTGCTAACAACAGGCAGAGCTCTGGATTCTTGTCCTTCATGGACGATGGGGTCCTTGACAGCACGAAACCCAAGTTGACGCGCACGGCCCCCGGTCCCAAGTTCTAAGACGGGCGAACGAGTGTCTGAATCAGCTTCTCTGTGCCGATGCACAAGAAGTGCATAGACTCCAAATTGATCCGTGGTGAATCGAACATACCGCTATTTATTCTGTCGTCAATATTTCCACTGGTGATGAAACAATAGAAGTAGCTCCCCAATTTCCTATGGCATATTATCCCCAGACTCGGCCTTCGATGGATTTGTAGATTAAAACTCTCGCTTAACATAACAGGTCCCAAGTGGACACGACACCATTACCGAATAGTAGAAGGCTCTAACAGACCACGAGTCTATATTTCACATTATCTAAAATATCCTACTTTTGAACAGAAAGATTTCTTGCAAAGTGAAGGTACTTGAAGGGGAAGCTCTAATTATATCTCTCTTTATAACATTGCAGTAAGGCAGAATTACAGCTCAAGCGATTAATATAGCTAAAAACCAACACGCGATAACAAGCGAAGTTCCTTCCTTAGACACAGGCAAAGGAGGGTGGTAGAGAGTCCTTGGGAGCATTCATCGCAGCAAGCCTGCCAAACCAGTGTCGTCATGCATTCACATTCTACTCAATCGTGCCTCCAGCAATCGTTCATGCTGACCCTGGGGGTAGATATGTATGAAGAGGGCGTGAGGCCTGCGCCAAGATCACCGAACGGAATATGGGAGCGATGGCCTCCACCCGCCCATACATTAGTCGCGCTGCGATCTTATGGCCGTTTGCGACAAGATCCTCGGTGAGGTCGACATGACATGTCTTGAAGAGGAATTAAGAGCTGAGTCTAATGCCTCTTGCGATTCAGATGTATGTGCTTCATCCTTAGCGAGTTTTAGCCGAGCTAGCTCTTCTTCGAGAAATCCTATTCTTTGAAAGTTCCGAAGATGCGCCTCCCAAAGAAAATGCTGGCCAAGCAAAATGAAAAAGGGCATCAACCAGTCTGGTGGTGGTCGGAGCGGCATTCTGGAAGTAGTGATAGGAAAGATGTAACAGTCTCCTAAAGCTTCGGGAGATAAGAGTGAGAGGAGGTACTTGCGGGAGATAACGTCTAATGGAGATATTGTAAAACGAGTGTTGGATGGTTGAAAATCATCGCTCAAAAGTTTGCAGGAGATGAATTCGTAGTTCGAGTCATACGAGCGTAATGGTGATGCCAAAACGCAGGCCAGGCAACCACCCATTCACATAGCGATGTGGCTTATAGTCTATCCAAGTAATCATTCTAGTATTTCTAATCGTATATTAGTCTCCCCCATCTTATCCCCTGGTATAGACTATGCCTTTTGTCTATTGCTGCCATTCCCATTCACCTCGGTGGCCATAGATTTGCGTCTGATTGCGGGCTAGATACCCTGTTATATCTCACTATCATAGGAATCCTGCAGCAGCGCTTCGGACAGCTTGAACCGGCCCCTCGCGTGCTCAACAGGCATCACATTGGCATAAAATCACGTGATCTCTAGAGGGTCACGGATGTCCTTGCTGGGAAGCAGATGTGTTGATTAGCTTGGCTAAGAAATGAGGAAAGAACGGCAGTTGCATACATAGTAGCCGCCTGCACCTTCGCTTGATCAAGACAGACCACACCTGTCTTGCACATGCACCCCGCATTAAATGGATGAAATTCTGTCTGATCTCCTTCAAACCATAGAATTTGCGCCTCAAGGAAGCTTTCCTCAGCCGCCTCAGGTCTGTTTTCGTACCGAGTAAGGGGACTCAGGACGAACTAAGCGCTGCAGACATGGATTACTCTTCCTGGCCTCTGGTAAGCATGGTATAACTACCGGATATTGAAGATACTTACTAAGCCGGCATAGGCCAATTAAGTGGCTCTTTTCGTTTGAAGTCACTAATCAGTCTCGAGCAATTCGTGGGCCTTGTCATGTTTACCAAGATAGACAAAGCACCTCGCCATATTCTTCCTCGTCACCGTCGACCAGTCAGTGTCCCTTCCTTAATGTTCCAGGCAATCCACGTATCTCTCAATCTTCTAAATCACGTCAGTGCCATGTGATGGTCATTGGCTGTGTTATAGTTGTAAGCCAGGTTCTACTCAAAGCCACCGAGAAGCCCGCCTTTCAATGGATTTTCACCTAACCGCATATTGCAACCCTTGATGTTGAGCTCGATTGCTCTTTGTACCTTTCCCATAATCTCATACATGCGGGCCTGATGTGACAAGGTCGAAGCTGCGATATCGATGGCCTGTGCGCTGTTGTCCAGGGTTTCTACAGCGAGAAGATTCACTTCACACACGTCTCCGAGCTCTGTGTGGGCGTTGATTCCGTAGAAATACCTAGGCTTATATCACTTGCAGCTGTCGTTGGATATAATAGGGCGCCATTGCCTGCGTCTGATAATATTTTAGAAGTTCATAGAACTTGGACGACGCCCGGAAATTCTTCGTAAGTCTCCACTCTTGCTTTAAATTGTCCTATAGTGCACCACATTTGCCGGAGGCCAAGTAAATCTGACCGAGATTGGAGAACGGCTTGAGAAATAGAAGTCAGTCCGTCATATATAATATCTCGGAGCTGTTTGCCGCTGTCACTAGCAGTATTGAGCCTCGTGCTGTTTTCAAAACATGGCTCTTTCAGCAAATCTGTTACAAGGATGACCTTGTCTCTATATAGCAGCATTGTCTTGAAAACACATCATTTGTCCACAAGCTTCTCAACAAAGTCAACGTCCCAACTCGCTTCAATAAGAAGTGTATCATCACTCCACTAGAGCGTCCGCCACCATGACTTGTCGAAGAGTTTCAGCTCGCCCCTGAAGGTAACTGGGTCCATTTCATTACCATACCGCACATTTCAGCCCCGATAATCAAACGCTTTGCTCGAGCTATGGCTCTCATAGATATCCGTTGCACTACAGCGTTTGAATATGTCGGGAATTCTCTCAACACCTCTCTACACCGCCGTGTGAGGGCACAGCGTCTTACCTGCCGGAGTCCTACATAAGCAAGGTATTAGATATGGCGAAGAAGGTAATCTTAGCAGATCGTCAATGTCAAACCATAGAGAACGAGCTCGGACTAACGCAAACTAGACAGGTATAGGCCCGTTTTATTTGCGGTGCCACATCCTTTGTCGCCGTGGACGACAAGGATGAACTACTAGTGGTATTTCTTGCTGAAGCAGACAAGAAACGAGTTGGTAGACCTAGTATACTGCTGTTCGGATCCTCGTTTTTATCAGGACGTGCACATGTTGCGGGATATTGGTATTCAGCTATTTGGCCATATCGCTGAACTGGCAGATGTCAGCACTTAAACCACTTACTGGAGTTATAGGGCGATTCAGTACACAACAGATATGTAGATATCTCGAAGTTAGAGTTAAAATGGAAACTTGACTCTCACCAGTAACCGTGAATCAAGCTTGTTTTTAGTCGCCCACAGGAGGTTACATCTGGGTATGCCGATCCAAGCGGGCCCTCCCACTGGTCTTCGAAAACAAAAACCAGCTGCAGTGTCGTAAAACGGCTCTGGACTTATGAATCCACGTGACGACGCTTTACAGGGTTCTGGCATTGGACAGAATGTTTGCCTGGGGCGGGGCCGCTAGAGCTCACAAAGTACAACTTAGTAGCTTTCAATATAAGCTTTCCCATCCTCGGTCCCCAACTGGTACACATTTAATTTCAACTCTCTCACATCCTTTGCTCTGTAGGTCTTACTGCTATTGAACACCGCGCATGGCCTCCGCAACATCTCTACCAAAAAGTCCCCAAGCCATCCCAACTACAGTTACAGCCTCACCACACAGATACCAAAATGTCACCAAGGAGGGACACGAGGGCGCGGACGCCTGGCTACAGGCGTTAGGCGCCTTTCTTGTTTACACAGCAACATGGTGAGTCGCTGCGTAAGTCTCCATATGGTGTTCAACTCGTAGTGCTTATCGCTTCTTTATTGCAGGGGTCTACTGAGTGCCTATGGTTCTTACGAAAGTTTCTATGAAACAACCCTGTTGTCTTCCACGCCCTCGACCACAATTTCTTGGGTCGGCACGCTACAGGGTGTCATTCTCATCTGTAAGTGACCACACTTCTAGGAGGCAAACAGACGTTACCAAGTCGAAGTGAAGAAGATCCGAGGGATTAACCGGAACCTTGATTTACAGTGGGAGGGGTCGTAACAGGGCCCATTTTTGATCGTGGGTATATCAGGGAGCTCTTAATTATAGGCACAATAACCACAGTATTCGGCGTTATGATGTTGAGCTTAGCCCACGAGTACTACCAGATTCTCCTGGCACAGGGTGCTTGTGTCGGTATCGGAAGTGCAATCCTATATGTGCCCAGTATCAGTCTCGTTGCATCCAGATTCCAACAACGTCGGCCCTTGGCCATGTTCGTTGCCACCTCTGGCACCGCAGTTGGTTTGTCCTCCATGTCTTCCACCTATTCTTCCCGCCGATATCCTCACTAAGCACACATGCAGGAGGGATAATATACCCTATCATATTCTCGACTCTCCAGCCCAAGCTCGGCTTCCCGTGGGCAACTCGAGTTCTCGGCTTCGTGACGCTGGGTGAATTAATTATAGCAATGGCAATCATGTTACCCAACACCAAGAGCAAGGCTCCCCATAATGTCCGCTCCCTTCTGGATCCCACCGCATTCCGCGACCCAGCATTTATGGCTTTCTGCGTGGCTCTATTCCTCATGTGGATCGCCTACTGGGTCCCTTTTTTTCTCCTCCCCACATTTGCCCAGTTCAGAGCCGGCGCAAGCTCAAACCTAGCCTTCTATGTCCTAGTGATCTGTAATGCATCAACCATTCCTGGTCGGTATCTGGCGGTGCCACTCTCAAACCGATTGGGGCCAGCGCTCACCATGGGCGGCTTCGCGCTGGCGTCGAGTGTCCTCCTCCTCGGCTGGATTGGTGTTAAATCAGTAGCTTCCACTATTATCTGGGCGGTGCTTATTGCTTTATTTATGGGGCCACTGGCAGTCCTCTATCCCATTATTGTGCCTCATCTTTCTCCAGAAAAGGACCTCGTCGGTACAAGAATTGGTATATCATCGGCTGCGGCAGCGCTGGGGACTTTGGTCGGCTTTCCAGTTACATCTGCCTTGAATGACATTGAGACGAGAGTATTCTGGAAGAGCCAGTGTTTAAATGGTTGTTGCATGTTGGGTGGGGCTGTTCTGATGATATACGTCTATTATAAGATGCCCAGAACTTGACCATTGTGGCACGCCAGTCTTTCGGCACGGTCTTTCGCTTATTTTCCCAAAGACCGGCAAGGGGCCCTCAGACATTGAGCACAGGAAATACAGAGGCGTGACCTTTCTATTCACGCAAAGAACTAATACGAATGTGAATATCAAACTGCGATAGCATAGTCGAACGCACTAATAATGTGTTGTTGGTTTTTTGGGCCAACGTAGCGAGTAGAATTCAGAGTTTGCTAAGGACACAGCTCAGGGCTCTTTTTCTTGAGTCAGAATTCAACTTCCAGGAGATTACATGTTTTGTTATGACCAGAGTAGTCTACTGAGGCTATGTTGTGATTTGGTCTTACTATCGCCATTAAATTCGAGTTTCACAAAGCTCCTACCAATCAACCATGTATTTAACGAAGGCCAGTTTGCCGCTCGGTCGTGCTCTCAGCCTTTGCTCCTATAGTAGGAGTGATCGCTGTCTTCATTTTCACCGCCGAACGTGGTAAAGGGGTGCTGATATCGGAGAAAGACAGGAATACTGTTACAGCGAGGGTATATGTAACCAAGCCTCCCCGACCACCTTCGATAAGCAACCTTTCTCCTTGAACAAGTGGGGAAAGACAAAAGGCTTCAGCGAGTTTCGAATCTGATTATTGCCCTGCTAAGGCGAAGGATGTCAGAAAGGCGCAGGCAGCAGTGTACTATCCCTCCTTGGTGATCTGAGCAGACTGTGAACATGATCGAGTCTAGGGTAGTCTAGTGAAAATCTCGAATGTACCCAGTGACGGCGATATAAGATGCCGAAGATATCCACGTCAAGGGCATCCTCCTTCTTCATACACTTGCAGATCTGTCGCTCTGCGGGAATACTTGATTTAGGAACTACCGCCGATGTTAACGGTGGAGCTGATGGGATTGAGAGCGACTAACGTACTCGTCACATCTGTTCGTAGACATTGCCATTCAGACGGCGCCGTGCAAACAGACCAAAATATTGGCAAAGCCGTCGCCAGTACTCATCGTAGGACTGAAGAAGCCACTTTCGTGAGGTCCTGCACATCCAATCGAAGAAATTCATGTAGATCGTTTGGTCCTCCAAGAGTAAATACTCCACGTAGTCCTCTTTTGAATGGATGCCATATCTGTCAGTAGGTGCGTTAAGGGTGTACAACCTCTGGAGCAGTCCGAGACGGCGCGTACAGACCTTCGCCAGTATCTTGCGACTAGCTAGACCTTCCGACTTTTTCAGCTTAAAGCTAGGGGGATACCATCCAAGACTGCGAAAATGCTCGAAACTAGCTCGAGTTTTTTCATAGAGGATTGGGTCGGTCCATATCGATGCTCATTAGGATCTGCGGGAGGGAGGGGAGGCGGTGCCATTAAGATAAACTGATCCAAATATAAGGGAAAGGTGACTGTCTCCAAAAGTGATTCGAGCAGCGATCGACTTGCCGATTGAAGTGGAAGCTGTTAAGATAGGAGGCCCAGCCAATGGGTATCATGCCAATCTGTATTGCTGCGCAAATCCATGATAGGAAGTAAGGAAAGTCTTTTTTCTTATTAAGGGGAATCCTAGGAGTCTCTATAAGATTAAAGTGTCGTTAAGTGTTATGAACATAATTGAATTTTCTTTTAGCGTTTCTGTGTTCTTTGGACTTTCCGGATATTCTGGATATTAGGGACTAAAGATACTATGTATACTACGGCTTTCTAGGCATGCACGTCTTAGTGCATATTGAAACGCTTAGACCTCTAGGGATTCTAGTTAAATATTATGGAGGCTTAATAATATGAGTTTCGATTGAAGGCACTAGTCTCAACTTTGCAGTTATCAATATGCTGGCGTGAAGGGCTTATAAAAGATTGTCTGTAAAGGGGGTTGAAATATCGAAGTAAAAAAGGGTTATCGCGGACCACCCGTATTTTCAGATTTGGTATATCGATCGGCTTGACTTTCTTAAAGATTATACCGAGTGCCATTATAATGTTCTAATTGCTATATTCGAGGACATACTAGAGTCACATGTCCTCATACCATGATTAGTTAGATTTCTCTTATCGATAAGAATGCAATTGAGCCTGGGTGTTTCGCCCACACGGAGATTGAACCGGAGCAGAAGAGTCCGGCCGGTTTACGTGTCCGGTTCGCGTTCCCGAGTATGTACGCGATATGTCAATTCGCCTGACACCACATGCCACACCTGTCTGGCGGCTCGGTACATACTCCGTCAAAGTCATAATCCGCTTTGAGGGTGCATACTGACTAGTCTTTATCGGAGAATGGGGCTGAAGGCAAGCAAGCTGAATGGTGGGCTGGTGGGGCTGAGTGAGGAAGAATGGTTCGTATGTTGTGGAGCAAGACGGACGGAGAGACAATGCCAGCCTACAGAATAGGCAACGTGATGTGACTGAGCAGCTTCGCAGTCTTAGCGGCATGCATAAATACTCCCGAGTAAGTTAGCCTGCTGCCTCTCAATCGACGATGTGGGCATGTGTGGGTCTCCCTAGCAACAAACTCACGAATGATAAGAGGAAACCTTCCAAATCTCCGATTAGGATCTACTGTATTGGATGGGTCCATGTGGGCTTATTGCTTTTGGCCAGAGTTTAAGTTTTGCCGAGCGGCTTTGCCAACCAAATCTCATTCTCAGCTCGGTTGTCCTCTTAAAATTTCAATATCGCGGCCCCCGTGGCAAAAGTCCGCATATTCAGATCTCTATCTGGGGTCTGAGCATCCAGATGTCGCCCGCTACAGATTTTCTTGGATCCAAAATGGACTGGAGAAAAATGGACTGGAGGTTCACTCAGCGCCATGTCCTACAGCTGGCTGGTGCCACGGCGGCCCTCCTTTTGTTGGCATTCCTCTACATTAATGTCAATGTGGGATCATCGACAATGGGTGAGGCTGTCCGGGTATACAACAAAACCCAGTCCTGTATAGGCTTCGACCCTGCAACTGTAGCCAAGAAACTGGATTCAACCATAAAATTTAAGCAACACTCCTACAATAACGCCGAGATTTCGGAGTTTGTGTGCAGTATTATGAACCATGACATGAATCTCACTGCCAAGCTGAACTGCGCCGAGTCCATTGACTCCCGATATGAACATCTACAGCCCTCACCATCCGGGACCCCCCGGATTCAATACTTCTTCGCACTGGATCTCTACCAATCCGTCCACATCATTCTTCCGCTCATGGGCTCCATAATGCAGGCAATACGCTATCTGGGGCCCGAGTACTGTGCGCTCTCGATCGTGGAGGGCCGATCAACAGACGGTACATACGCCATTCTTGCTGGTTTAAAGACCGAGCTCGCCGCCATGGGTGTGCCCTATTTTCTTGTCCGAGACTACCTAGACCCCAAAGCTGGAGGTGAAAATCGCATCACGGCATTGTCGCACCTCCGCAACCTCGCTCTGGAACCCTTACTGGCAGAGAGCAAGAGTAAACATAGCCGGCTGGCCCCTAAGCCCACGATTATTTTCGTGAACGATATCGTGATCTGCCCCGAAGATATCCTGGAATTAATTCATCAGCGCGTGATCCAGTCCGCATCAATGACCTGCGGTTTTGACTGGAACAAAAACGCAGGTAACTTCTACGACGCCTGGGTTTCGCGCTCGATGTCGGGCAATCTGTTCTTCGAAGTAACTCATGATGGCAAGCATTGGCTGGGTGACGACATGTTCTTTGACCACCCTGACAGTGTAGCCCGATGGGATCAATCTCTCCCGATACAGGTTTATTCCTGCTGGGGTGGAATGGTCACTTTAGATGCGGAGCCATTTATCCAGGGAAGGGTTACGTTTCGCAGCTCGGAGAAAGAGGAGTGCTACATGGGCGAGCCAATGACACTTGCCAAAGACCTCTGGAAGCTGGGTAGGGGCCAGATCCTCGCCGTGCCTGCCGTGAATACTGGATACGAATACGACCAAGCGCGGGATGCAAAAGGACGACGCGGGTACGTCCACGAGATTGTCAATCACACTCAATACAACACAGAGGCGGAGCTGGTGAAATGGGAGAAGAGCCCTCCGCCCATGGTGAAATGCATGCCGGTGTTTGAACGACAATGGTGGACGACGCCAGTTTGATATGAATCGAAAATTTATATAGAACTTGTATTTTGGAATACTTAAATGATAGCATAATACACTCCTTATGGCGTTTGGAAGTTTGCGGCATATGAATGTTTCCCTTCTGATGTTTGTGGATGCTGAGGGTCAATTTGACCAGATAATGATGCCACGATAAGACCAAGGTTGTTGGATGAAGAGACATGCTCTACTTGTACGTAGAAGGATGCATATAGCAGTGGTAGGGTGCATATATCTGCGGCAAGGCTCACTATGAATAATCACTAACTCAGTCTTGCCCTTTTGTATAGTAGTTTGTTGGCTGGTCGATAGTCTGGTTCGTGGAGATCATTTGGATGTCACGGTGGCGGAGAACATATTGTGACGGGGCTCCTGTAGATTAGTTAGGTCTCCCCTAGCATGAACCCAATCTTTCCCCCTGTTCCCTCACGCTCTCTGGTATCTGAAGTAGTAAACAATAAATGCTTTTAGTAGGTATTGAGTATTCATCCCAAAAGCGCTATTCACCTCCATGTGCACGTGACTTCCTCGTATGGTGATAACTGTGACCCGACCAATTGTTTCTTTCCATATGTCGCAGTTAGGAGGGTTTTTTTTTTTTTTTTTTTTTTTTTTTTTTTTTTTTTTTTTTTTTTTTTTTTTTTTTTTTCATTTCATGTAGGCAGAAAGACTTGAGGGGCCACGTAGATCCAGTGTCCAGTTCGGGCTGCCCGCCGATATTGCCAATTCCGTGGACAGAAACTTTGATTTTAAGATTGTTCTGATTCTAAAAACATCCTCTATCATAAGATGTGCGTTTCAATACTGATAGCGGTAGGTCGGGGCCAAATCGCCCAAGTATTCCGCTTGTTCATCAGAAACAGCGTTCGGAGCGACGAGTGAATCATCACGCTTGCGATTGTCGAGCCACATGGCTGCCATGTAGGCACAGCAAGCTACAATAGTCAAACAGCAGAAGGACATGCAAACGCTATAGCCAGGTTTATAGAGGGGCGCATCTTTTTCAAGGAAACAGTAGGTCGCGATAATGCCACCGATGTTGCCGAATCCTATCTGCCAGGCGATGCCCACACTCCGACGGTGGTGACCCCCCAGGTTCATGGCAAACCAACAAACAATGACAGGCATGGCGCTGTAAGCACCACAGGTGACTAGGAAGAGTGCACCATACTCGGCGGTTCGATGTTCTGTACCGTGGATGGAGAAGAGCATGGCAAACCCCGCGATGGCGATCATGAGTGGAATTACCGTGAAGGCAAAGCGGTGCTTGAGACGATCAGAGCAGAATGCAATTATCATGGAGAACCCGAATGATGCTACCCATGGAGGAATAGAGTATAACTGAGTTGTAACGGCTAATCGCAGAGGTCAGTATAGAAGTTTGGAAATGAGCACCGCTTGGAGGACATACAATCATAGCCGTAGGATTTGATGATTGAAGGCGCGAAGAAAGCGTAGCCTAGAGGGACAGAATTAGTGAAATCAATGGGAGTCTTTGAAAGTAATGGTTACGAACTGTAGGCAGGGACGATAAGACCGAAGTACATAATACCGCCGAGGATTACCTTGTCTGCGGGAATCGTCAGCGCACATCAAGAATCGGCAAGCTGTGAAGCCTCCACCTACAGTCCTTGAGTACAGTTGCAATCTCAGACCATCCCATCTTGACCTGATGAGCAGACTTGCCCACGTCACTTGCCAGCTTCTCGCGAATGAACGCACGCTCCACTTCGTTCAACCACTTGGCGTCTTCCGGGAAGTTCGGGATTAGGAAAAACAGGACAAGTGCCACTACAGCAGTGATAATGCCTTCGATAATAAATACCCAGCGCCATCCACTGTATCCTTGAATACCGTCCATCTGCGAGAGGCCGTACGCCAATAGACCACCAAAGCCGCCGGCCAGACTGGTGGAACTGAAGAAAAAACTAAACCGCTTCTGGGCCTCGCTGCGCCTATACCACATACCCATCAGATAGAAGCCTGTCGGGTTTATTAGGTACTCGCCAACCATACACTCGTCTGCTGGAATTTAACTTACAACCGGGGAACATGCCTGCCTCAAACACGCCGAGGAAAAATCGTGTGGTCATCAGTCCTCCCCAATTGGTGACGAAACCCTGGCAAATCATCACGACCCCAAACATGAACATACAGCCGGACACTTAAACCAGGACATGTTAATCACCAACTCTTAAGAGTATTGACGAAAACAGAGGCAGAATTGTGACATACACCAAACATGTGGCTTTAGCTTCTTGAGCAGAATGTTAGACGGGATCTCGCAAATAATATACGGCACAAAGAAAATGGTCAATGCAGTATTAAATTTGGTGCCTTGCTCGAGGTTCAAGTCCTCTTTGAGGCCAAGAATAGCAGCATTGCTAACATTTACTCTGCAGGACAGGTCAGCATGCATCATAAATATGTCGTGAAGAGGGGCGTGAAATACTAACCGATCTAAAAATGCGAGAAGGTACAATATACACAAGCAAGGCAAAAGATGAAGGTCGATTTTCGCCATCAACTTGCGCTCGCTAATTGGTTTGATTTGTGAGGCTCCTGAATCGGTTGACAAGTCATGATCGCTATTTTTGGCGGGTATCGACTCTGGTGAAAAAGGAGAGCTGTCAACACCGCCCTCTGTACATCGTTACATATTCGGACAAGTAGGGGGAGACGGAATTATACCAGAAATCCCCATGATCAGGTGCAATTGCCAGTACGTAGTAGACGTCGGAGACAGAGAGTTCTATCAACGAGAGGAGAGGAGAGCTAATAGGAGAGAGAAGGAAAAAAAAAGACAAAGAAATCAAAATGTCTCGAGCCACTTGAGTAATTTCTGTTGAGAGGCTCGGAAGCATGCCGTCTCTATTTAGCTACTTGCTAAAGAATTTGATAAGCGAGCTGCCCACCCAGCGCCTATTGATATCCACATTACAATTAAAATCTATCACGGCCTATTTCTGATGAAAACATGACAACGGAGGCTGATTAGCTTTATACATATACATATGTATGATTTACTTAACTTTTAGAAACCCGGATCCCCAATACAGCACACAATACTAGACAGAACGCCACCGGTAGATCTAAAATGGCTACGCGAGCATAGAAGAAAACACAAAGTGCAGCCTGTCGGACAACTGAAATAGGCAATGATCTACCAACCACTCCGTTTCCTCGAATGGCCTCAAATGGAACCTCACAGAGCAGACCAAATTTGGTCATATCTTGACCCAGCAGTCTAATATGACTGGCACCGTGTGACTTCAGAGACGTGACCTCACGGTGCTTGGACATATGGAGCTATACATAACAGCTTGCACAATGTTATGGAGGTTCTTTGCAAGATAATAATAGGATGCGTCTATAAAAAAAAAGAAATAGAAAGAAAATTAGTAATACTGGTCAATCTGTGCAATGCCGCTGTGGGGCAGCCAACTATAGGACAATATCGAAGGCAGGATACTAGTATGCGTAATGTAGAAACCATGTTGTTAAGGAATGTTGCTTAGAGTTAGGGCATGAAAATTTCTTGCGATCTACAATATATGAATAATCCGCGTCGCAGTGGATCATGTGGAACAGCGTACTATCGACGAGTTAGCAGGCAGGGTCTTAAACACCCCGTGCTTAGTGCTATCAACATTTGGATCGGTCCATAGGTGGAGACATTTAGTGCGGTTACCAAATAGCAAACTAATGGTTTTCGGCCGACGGCAATCAACTTTACGAACGGAATGTGGGAAGAGATGGGAAATATACATTACGTTCTCCATGGTGAACACACAAGACAGGATACCCTGGTGAGTAGAGCTCGTCTGCGAATGGGCCAATGCTCTAATACTACTGCTACAAATAGGGACATTGGTCTGAGTGCCATGCTTTTGTTTGTAAACTGAAAGGTAACACGGGCAAGCCATTCTCAATATACGGCCAGACCCGCAGTTTCCCGAAAGTCCCGACAGTGCGTAGAATGCAGACAGAGATAACCTACTCGGAGTACGGAGTTGTCAGATCTGAATTTACCGCTATGGAGGAAGCTTCAGGGTAAGATTTAGTGGATATATGGAAGTTGAGGTGACCTTACAAAGCCGAGAGATTTTAGCGCTGGACAGCTGTCCAATAATCACATCTAACGGGGACCAGAGTGGGTCCTGGACCTTCTCGACATCGAACAACTATTGGGGACACGCGCCAGTTGGAACAACAACTAATGTCCTTGCACTTCTCGGAGCTTTAACCAGAAGCCAGATATGGCGATATGGAGCAAAACCATAGATGTCCTAGCTAGAATACCCAAATCCGTGAAAATATCGACGAGTTTCTATGTTAGAAATGCCACGTCACTCCATTGTGCAGCGCGATATAACCTCGTTCCAGTCTATAAGCCTTACTTGCATGTATGCCAAATGAGCACCGTCGGTAAGCAGCAACCGTATGCGGATTTCTTCCGGTACACCAGCGGTCGCTGACTTTGGGATGAAGAACAGCAACTTCGTGACCGATTCTCTCCTTTCAACGTACCCGAGCTCCAGAAAGTTGCGGCGAGCAGCGTAGGGGCAAACAAATGTACCGCGATCGCGAAATTGGCGGAAGGCTCCTTCAATAAGACCTTCAAACTCACGATGGATAATAGTATGACCGTAATCGCCCGGATCCCTCACCCTATTGCAGGGCCCCACCAGTATACTACGGCATCCGAAGTTGCAACAATGGAATATGTAAGTATCCTGCAGTTTCAAAGGCAAGCTTATTTCTAATATACGGTCAGGCTCGGAGTGTCCTGAAAGTCCCGACACCGCAGGTGTTTGCGTGGAATGCACACAGAAATAATCCAGTCGGATCTGAATTCATAATCATGGAGGAAGCTCCGGGGGTGAAACTGGAAGATATATGGAGTGACCTTGACTTAGAAAAAAAGGTTGCAATTATGAAGGATCTCGTTGCGCTGGAGAAAAAAATGCTTTCGGTATCTTCGAATAGGTCTGTTCTAGCAGAAACATGTACCTTTATATGCTGACCAGGGCCTAGGTACGGGAGTCTCTACTATGCCAGCGAGAACATTCCAGGCGCCGTAGCAGCTGAAGTAGTTGGTGATGTGCCCACAGAAGTGAGGCATACAGTGATGCACCGCTTTGCTATCGGCCCTGTTGCAGAAAGAGACTTTTGGAACAAAGAACGCGCGACTATGGGTATTGATCGCGGCCCATGTATGCTCCTTCGATCTAGCTTTCCGTTTTCTTTCTAACACTATGAAGGGAGCCAACCGAGAGAGTTTGTTGTTTCCTTGGCCCGTCGAGAACTAGAGTGGATACAGCGATATGCCGTCCCAACGCCGGAGGATGACCCGTTGGTGGCCTCAGCGTCACAGAATACTCCTAGTTGTCATATTGCGTTACTTCAGAAGTATTTGAAAGTTGCTCCATTCCTCCTCCCCGATGATTTCTTTGTGGTCGCGCCTCATATATGGCATACAGACCTTCATGCAGGAAATATATTCGTCGATAAGGGCAAGATCTCTAGCGTGATAGACTGGCAAGGGATTTGGGCGGCACCTCTAATACTTCGGGCACGCCACCCACGGCTGGTCGATTATAATGGGGAGATCATTTTAAAGCCACCGGCAAACTTTAAGAATCTTGAGCCTGACGAGAAAACCACGTTACGACAACAGATGAGCAGCTCTATCATTCTTTATCTCTACGAAAAGCAGATCTCCAATGAAAGCCCTCTTCTGAGCAAGGTTCTCCGTTTTAGTCATGGCCGAACAAGGTGTGAACCTATCCAGTTTGTTGGTGATACTTGGGATGATGATATTATACCATTGAGGGAGTCGCTCATCAGGGTTGAGAAGTAAGTCTGACTTGGCATGCTATATATCATCCAAAGCTTCTAATGACGTTATAGATGTTGGAATGAATTTGGAACCGACGCTCCATGCCCCATCCACTTTACGGAGAGCGAGCTTCGTACACATGCAGAGGAAAGTCAAGGATGGAACGATGTGCAAGAGTTTTGGGATTCGGTCGCAAGTATCATGAATAGGGACGGGTGGACACCCAATGATCTTTATGATGATGCTGTGGCTCTTTTTACAGAACTTCGAGAATTGGGTCTAAAGTCTAGGGTAGGCAAGGAGAGGGAGAATTTCAAGGAGCAAACACAGTGGGTTGAAAAGACATGACTCGATAGCAGTGTGCCTCGTATAGTTGCCCGACACTAATTTAGCCTGATGTTAAGTTGCCGCGTGTCATAATAACTCGTATTTTTCTTGGAAGCGAGGCTTACGTTGGATACCAAGGGCTTGGCCTGCTTGACACCATGGACCACGACCAAATCACACGGCAATGAATCCGCTTGGCTGCATAAACGGGCAAAGTTCAATGTGATCTGGTTGAGAATTTCGGGCGATCGGCACGCATAATATGTATTGACTGAATACATAGCACCTTTGTACGAGTAATAAGAAGCAGGGTTTCCACCCGGAATGCAGCCTTACGCAGTTAAGCGATTACGACATTATCGCTTTTGCTCTAGCCTAAGATCCACATCTCGCTGTTTTAATATCTAAGCTCCTCTTTGCATTCTCTACTTAAATTATTTGTTCCCATACACTTGGCATTGGATACAAGTGAACTTCTAGAGGTTAAGATCCATCGATGTATTGGCTTCCTACTCTATTGTACTGGTGGGCTCTCCCCAGTTGCATTGCCCATCAAATTCCACGCGATGACCACGACTCATCCCCCCTAAACGAGGCCTTCGAAAAGAAGGCCAACTGGGCCTTAGAACATTTCAGGATCCCTGGGCTTGCAGTATCTGTAGTCCGCGGAGAAGATATCTTCGCCAATGTTAGTATACACGTCGCGATTTCAATACTAGTCGCCGTCTCTCACCTAGAAACGTAGGGCTACGGCGTATCTAATATGGAGACATCCAAACCAGTCACAGAACACACTCTGTTCGAAGGAGCCAGCACAACCAAAGCATTCACGGCAGCAGCAATGTCCCTTCTCGTAGATGACGACGAGAACTACCCTGATATCCAGTGGGACACGCCACTGTTTGAGATCCTACCGGAGTTTGCTCTTGAAGACCCATGGACCACGACACACGTCACACTTGAGGATATTCTCTCTCATCGCACAGGCTTACCACGCCATGACTGGATCGCCAACGCAAACATCACCATCCAGGAAGTTATTTCCAAACTGCGGTATGCGCCCTTAACAGCACCCGTTCGCACAACATGGCAATACACGAACCTCCTGTACATGACAGCCGGCTATATAATCGAGAAACAGACCGGCCAGCCACTGAAAGAGTTCCTTCGCAACCGAATCTGGCAACCTCTCAACATGACAGAGACTTATTTCACCCCCACTGATGCCCAAGAGGCAAACGAAGATATAGCCTATGGTTATTACGTCGACTCTGAACACCAATTCAAGGACGCAGGCTATCCATCCCCAAAGATTCTCCGTGGCGCGTCGGGCGTCCTCTCCTCCGCGACTGACTACGCAAAATGGCTCCGAGCCATGATCCATCGCAGGCCACCTCTTTCTCCGGCTGGACATTCCGCAGTCACAAGTGCACATAGCATTGTCCTTCCCACAGTAGCCCCGCCCTTTTCATCACCCATTCTGTACGGATTTGGTTGGAACCTGATGTCGTACAAAGGACACCCGGTGATTCAACACACCGGCGCGATATATGGTTTCGGATCCATGGTCATCTTCCTACCGGACGTGCAGCTCGGGATAACTATCTTAGGAAATAACTTGATGTCCACGAATGCAGTTGCGAGTGTGTTAGCCTACCACATCATCGACGAAGCCCTGAGTATTCCAGAGAAAGATAGATTCGACTGGGCTAAAGAGTACGCCCCCCCTTCCCTAACCTAATCATACCCTACATTCTGCCCAGACCTCCACTTACTAACAAGTCTCCAGAGCCGAGAAAGTCCTAAATGTTACAATAACCCCAGACCCACGAACCCTCTACCCAACGATCCCCAACCCACCCCTCCCCCCACCTCTACCTCTGGCCAGTATCACGGGTCTATACACCCATCCAGCCTACCCAACCCTAAACTTCACAGAGGACTGCTCGCAAAAATCCATCATCCCACCCCTAACAAATGCAACAAGTGTCCCTAGACTTTGCATGTTTTTCGTAAACCCCGCAGAACTCCCAGAGTCCCTCATCATGGAGATCGTGCATGTCTCTGGGGATGACTGGGTGTTTGGATCTGAATATGATGGGGTTGCGACATCGACGAAGGTTGAGGTCAAGGCTGGATCAGATGGAGTGGTTGAACGGCTTGGGATTGAGGCGGATGGGGCTATGGCGGCGTTAGGGGAGAAGATTTGGTGGATGAAGAGTGGTTGATTGGCCTTTGGGTTTATCTGAATGCTTTCATTGTGCTTATGTTGGGTTGTCTTTGTATAGGGTTTGTTTTGGGAGGGCAGGCTAAGGTACTTTGAACATATGCAGAGATGTAGATCCAGGATTGGCAGATAATGGGCCTTAGTTGATTATTGTTTTTTATTTCTGATGGTATCAACAGTATGTAATTACACAAATTTGCAAAGTTATGTGTACGAGTCAATCATGGCTCAGTATTCGTCGATAATAATCTCGCTGACTCGGTATCTTCCAACGCGGCCCTGCTATAGCTGTCGAATTTGAGCTCTCCAACGAGCGTCTTCACATTACTATTAAACGTCAGTATATGCAAAGGGTTAATCGGGAAAGATCCTACCTCAATAAATCCTTCAAAGTAAAACCCACCACCGACCTCAACACCTCCAGCGTTACAAACGCCGAAAAGGCCGGATCCTGCACATGGCGAATACTCAACAACTCACCATCAATCCTCTGCAAATGCCTTGCCAAGGGAAACGAATCACCGGTGGACAAATACGGAGGCAAAGGCTGGGCATTTGCCAGCGAAGCCGACAAATGGCAAAGAAGTGAGGTAACAGAATGAGAATGAAAATCGGCCGATTGTAACGCGATCGAGGCTAGCTGCGAGACCCATCGTTCTTCTGAGTCACGAGAGCTTTCCGATTCCCTGGACACGAGATTTAGATGCTGGGTTGTATGTGCCATCAGCGCCATGCTGGTTAGCATACGCTGGATCTCGGAGATAATGTGATCGTAGGTTGCTTTTGGGAATTTGCCGCCGATGGGGGGCTCATATGTACTGAAGTGACTGTGCGTGCGGAGCTGGTTTAAGAGCATCATTTCTTCTTTGAAGATTCTATGGCGCGAGCTTTCTAGCTTGTAGGATGCTGAGCAGGTGTCTTGGCCATTGCTTAGTTCGCCATTGAGCCACAGCTCGACGGTTGTGTGCATGCAACTGTAAAATTCGGCGAGGACGAATAGTGCTCGACCGACGGATTTTCGAAGTGTGGATTTCGCGGTGATCGGGTATGGGAAGATGACCCAGAAGAAGGAGATAGCGCATCCGGCGGCGACGGCAGCCAGCTTGTAAGGTCCGAAGAGGTAGATGGGGTAGTATGGCTGGCCGTTGGAGGTTGCGACTTCTATTCCTAGTTTGCGGACCTGGGTTGGTTAGCGATGTTGCGTATGCTCACGTAACATCGATAGCTTACCTGTAGTTCATATCCGACGATGACATTCAGGGTGACGATTGAGATGACCGAAGCGCCGAAGTATTGAGGGATGTTCACGTAGAAGTAGTACTATCGAGCACACGTGAGAAGTAGAGTGAGTTGAGTACGAATAAATCCTTACCTCAAATACATTGGCCAGATATAGAAATACAATGACTCCGGGGGTTTTCTGATCGACAATATACCAGACGATCAAACTCAAAACTAGCGAGACAGCGGTGGCTATAATACGAGTTACGAAGCCGAACATAGACTGTCCACTTGTCGGATTCATTCCGATCACAATGACAATCATAGCCCAGATGCATCTTTGGTGAATGAAGAAATTCTGCGTCTGGTGCAAAAACGCCAATATACCGACGGATAATGCAGCGGCCGCAACGCGAAACCCGAATATACTATACTCTGACTTGATAATATGCGAGATAAAGCGAATGATGGTGCTCGCTTTCTCCAGAAGATTGGCTGGAGGTAGATGTTCAGGATCAGGGAATCGGTCGGGCTCATCTTCTCCATGCAACGAGGAGTGATTCGCCTGAGAAGGCTGCCTGCCGTCGGAGCTACTTGATTCATCCTTCTCTGACTTTACGGATAGCCATCCTCGTATAGAGCTTTGCATGGGGAAGATCGGCCTGTTACTTTTCATGGTTCCGTCCGTAATCTTGCTATCCGCAAACTTCATTAGATCGAGCACTCCGCTGAGAAGGTTCTCCTGTAGATGGCCCATATATAGAATTAAGAAAAATTCCTGCCTAACATCGGAGTCAGGCACGACAACTTTGGAGTCAGTGGAAATATCGTCGACCTTCTCAGACGCCGAGAATGCTTCAAGGCTTGCCAAAGATCGTGGGAGCTCCTGGCGCCGTTCGAAGTACTTGATCCTTTCTTGTTCGAATCGAGACGTAAAGTCTGAATCAAGCGGACTGATTGCCTCGCCTTTGGACTCCTCATCGCCGCCTTCATTGCGCTTCTTCTCTAGTTGCTTAGGCTTAGCCAGCTCCAGTGCCAACAAAACATATTGTAGACCTGCTGTGGTTAGACGGGTCGCATCAACTAAACGGTCATGGAGAGTCTCCGAAACTTTCTCCATCTCTGATTGCTTCAGTGATTCGTCCTCAGGTTCACCAGCTGATCCCTTGCCAGTCACCGGTATTCCTTCGTTCTTGACAATCATATCCAGAACCTCTGGAAGCTGGGCCATTCCAGCCAGAGGCAACAGAATGCTTCGCAATAGCCCCCCTATCCTATTTAGATCGCTAGCTGATAGCTTTCCCCATGCAAACTCATCATTAGCATAGAACAGATCGGACTGTAGCTTTCCATGAAGGGCATGCAATTTCGTAATCGATGACGTTAGCTGTTTCTGCCGTGATTCTAGCTCAGATCTCGGATTATTCTCAGTATCGCGAACAGTCTGAGCAGTCCGCGTCCTATTTAACAGTCCTTGACCCCCGGTCAGTAGCTGAGGAGTACGCTCCACGAATGCGATCTGCGATTGCAGGACGGCATCAATGTGCGCTACATAGCCCCTTATGTCGTGGAAAACGTTACGTCGACTGGTGATGGGTAATATCAATAAGGATACACCTGTCGCGATGGCGAAACCGAGCATAAAGCCCTTCAACAGTCTTGAGACGAAGGCTAGACCCTCGGATACCGTTACGAAGGTGCCGGCTCGCGTGATAGTGACAGAAGCAAAGATCGAAAAGGCAACCATGGGATCCTGCAGCTCCATAGGGCGCCATGCACGGATGGTGTTAGCTACCCTGCTCTGGCATTAGTATATAACCTAGCACGGCTTTGTTAAGGTAGCCAAATGGCTCGTCATTTAATTCTTAATACGCATGAATGGAACACACAACGAACCATATCATGAAGATCAACCAAATAGCAGATACAGCACAGGCATCACTGTTGTAACCATTCTCGACGCTCTCACTGACATCCGAGGGGGTATTGTGTTCTCTTGCCTTGACAGCACAGTAGATTGTCAGACAGCAAAGGGAAGCTGAGACGCATGTTGATAATAGGTCGAAGAACATGATCTTCATGAACTTGGCGCGCGGGGTCAAAGCTTGCGACAATACCGATATGAGGGCGGATAAATAACCGATTGTCAACGTGATGTCCGCGACAGCATCGCTTTGGTGCCTGTAGCAAGTTAGCCATCGTGTTCGGTGCGCAGTGAAAGGTATATACGAACATTGCGATTACGATCGTCGGTGGTAATGCACCTTTCAACATCATGAGGAAGGACCGTGAGTCCAGCTGCAGACGTGATCTCCATGTTGACGGATTCAATATACTTGAGATAATTAGTGTTGCTCTAATTTACGGTGAGTGAGTGATGAGTATGCTTGCCTTAGGAGCTTAGATGGTTTGGAACTATTACTGTTCGTTTGAGGAGCCATGCTACTAGTTACAGCGGACTGCTAACGCACTCGCTCTGGTATGCCGCCACCGTCGTTGTATATGTCTCATGGAGGTTTGGATATGACAGAAAGAAAACTTTTCAATTCTAGATTTAGCTACCAATATCAAGAACTCTAAACAACCCGAATTAAAATCGGCGGCTGCAAGCGGATCGGGTTGCCGTGCCTGAAATCCATGACGCGTGCCGAGCTAAATGCCGACAGAAGGTTGAAAGTCCTTGCGCTGGAGATTGTCCTCTCCTTAAGAGCTTGTTCAGAATCAACATCCCGTCTACACAATTTCCCGGGATATATTTCCGGGTACTCAATATCACACGAATATCTACTGAATAGGAGCAAGATAATACAGGTTGTGATTCTCGTTATCGTGAAATGGGATACGCGCACGTGATGAATCAATTGGTTCTGGGAATTTCTCTCAATTATGGCACTAAGGGGAAGGGAATTAGCGAAAAGTCAAAAAATAAGAACAGACAAGTGGAAGATAATCGAGATCATACTAAACAAGAGCAATCGTACGTACTCCATACTCCATACTAAAGAATGCTTTCAAGAATAGCGATGATTATCATCGAAACTATTTGCGGGTGAAGTTTTTACCGTTCTAGGGAAGTGTTCACATGACAACCTGAAGGAGCCCTAATTTGGCTAAAACTGCCTTTTACGACTACATAGTACATGTGCACATTGAGAGGGGATACTCTTGCATCGCTTCATCATACTCCCATGTCAGTTTGGCTGGAGAGGATGCCGTGTAACTGTGCATGACAAATATTCTAGAGGCTTCCCCTGAGTAAGGGATGAAATCTGATTTCATAAAACCTGTGAATTGATACAACGTACTCTGCATTGTGAAGTGTCTACAGAACACAGGAGAACTGATCTAGCCAAGAGACTATCAATCAATAGGGCCAAAAAGGGAAAAGGTCTAGTGACTTTCATGTTACCGAACTAATGATTCATCGAGTGGGATCCTATCAGCCACAGTAGTGGGGAGTTGGTGGAGAGGGCTGAAGATCCCACTGGTCGAGAACAATCAGCTATTTGCCATTCCAACTTGAGTAACATACGTATATTCTGTTCGTTCGAACACTATGGAAAGAAATGGATGCCTAGTATCGGATCCTTTCTCAACATTCCGGAAATGTGATGGAATACTACGTTTATCTGGGAATGACTGCCTACGTAGTAGAGGGAGAGCATCATACTTTACCATGCAAGACGGAATCAGCATGACACAGCAGATAACGGGGGAACCCTGCTCATTTACCATACCATACCCGTACCTATGACATAATGGGCGGACCAGAACGGTCGCAATGCGTAATGGACGATACAACTGGAGCAGTCGGGGCTTCGGCGCATCTGCTCCGAGAACTGGTCTCTGAGCCCCTGACATCAATTCCACCAATCACCGTCAGAGATCGACATGGCAGAGTGAGGCGTCATTCCCCACTGACCTCTCTTGCCCTACTTTTTTCCCTTCCTTTTTTATTTAATATTTTTTTAGGAAAAAATAATTTAATTAATTATTATTTTTATCTTAGGTTCACCCTACAGGGAGAGCCATGAATGACAACAATGAACGCCCCCTTACATAGGCATCGAATGGAAAAACCCACCGTCATCGTGCGTAACTTGCACTTCTCAAAAGTTGGGAATTCACCGGTACAGCGTCAGGGCGGATTCGGGATGGATGATGACCGCAACCATGGAAGACGGAACTGGTTGCCATCTTACTGATAGATGACATCTCGGAGATAAGCCAATGACTATGACAGAATACCCGATCGTTCAAAACTGTCTCTCATAGGGCCGACTATGAACAACCGACGTGGCGCAGTGTCCTTTTCCCAACCATTCCAGCTGTGAAATTATTTTTAACGACTTTCTGGTCCATGGATCCAATTAGTTTCGCATTGCGATGATCATTCCGTCTTGGCAAACATCATTAGCTACTAAGCACTTGCCGCCAAGGGCCTCTTAAAACTGAGGCAAATCTCCGGGGAATCCCCTGAAGCTTGTCCGATTCTTTCCATTCCTCTGTTTCCATTTTCTGAATTTCTATTCAGCAATATCTGCAATTACTGCCTAGGGATTCTACCTAGTCCCCTGCCCCTGTGACCACCGATCTCTGGTCCTGAAATACATGCGTAAGTTGACCGTTGCTCCACTCCTTACTCCACTCTTATCTGCTTTGCCCGTTCTGGATAAGAGCTGGCCGCCAGCTTCAAAGCAGTCAATTTGCTCCCTCTACCCCCCACTGGGTCGAATATCATCTTTGGTGGCTTCTTGACTGACGATTTGATGCGACCTCCAGACCGGATTCAATCGTGGGCGAAAGCTCACGCGTCCTCTCGTGATTCTGCTCCTGAGACTCAAACTCCCTCTAGCACGCTCGGTCCCCAACCCACCGCTGGGGTGCCCACAACCTGCAAAGAACATGGACAAGTGACTGAACCCGCTGAGACCCTGGCAAGTCCAGGGTCGAATCCTGAAAAATCCGATGGGGAACAACAGTCTACCCCCAACCGAGGACTTTTTGTCCGTATGAAAGATGGCAGCATCCGGTTCGCCAGACATACGAAGCACGCCCTCTGTCACAGCTGGGTCAATGTTCTGCTCGTATTCGTGCCTGTTGGCATTGCCGTTAAGGCTGTCGGGTTAAGCCCGGCACTGATCTTTGCCATGAATGCCGTCGCCATCATTCCCCTGGCCGGTTTATTGAGCCATGCTACCGAATGTGTCGCTAGTCGTTTGGGAGACACCATCGGTGCTCTCATCAACGTCACTTTCGGAAATGCAGTAGAGCTAATTATCTTTATTATCGCGCTCGTCAAGGATGAAATTCGAGTGGTTCAGGCCTCCTTGTTAGGTTCCATTTTAGCAAACCTGCTGCTTATCATGGGAATGGCCTTCCTCCTGGGAGGTCTTCGTTTCCAGGAACAAATCTACAATAGCACTGTCACTCAAATGAGTGCATGCCTTCTCAGCTTGAGTGTCATGAGTTTGCTTTTGCCGACCGCTTTCCACGCCTCGTGGTCGGATAACGCAGCCGCTGATAAATATACCTTGAAAGTCAGCCGCGGAACTAGTGTGGTGTTGCTTCTGGTTTACGTCCTCTACATTGTCTTTCAACTCAAGTCTCACTCCTATCTATATGCCAGTATCCCACAGCAGATCATTGACGAGGAATCGCACCCTGGCGTTCTGGCCGATTTTATGAACCATTCTTCAGATTCCTCCAGCAGTTCGTCGGACGAATCCGACGATACGACTACCTCATGGACCACTGCTAAGCGTATCAAGAAAGCGATGAAATACCGCAGACATCGAAAATCGAGCACTAGCTCCAAGGGCACCGCTTCCACTCCATCGTTCCAGAAGCAGGCTCTGTCGGAAATGCCATCTACGGGAAGCAGCGAGACGCCCGACTCTGTTCATCGCTCAACATCGATCCCTACGGAGGACCCCGCATCCTGTGCTATTGATTTCGGTGACGATCCTCGCTACGAGGCAGACCATGATACGCACCAATTCGAACCCCATTTCCGGGACTTCGGTCAGGAGTCCAGTGCAGTGAAGCTTTCGAAGAAAGAACTCAAGGCCAAACGACGTGAGATGCGGAAGCAACAGAAACTTGCGGAAAAGGCAAATGAGGCGGCTGCGACGGACAATGCCACCAATGCCCGTCCATCCTTGAAGGCTTACTTGTCAGAACCTCCTCTGGAACCGAATGGATTACAGAAGGACCCACAGGACCTAGATTCTCCTAAGCGACGCTCACCATTCCGTCCTGCTATCCCATCCCTGTTGTCAAACACTGTGTTCTCGAACTCCCAAGCCCCGTACAACGTACGGGATGATCCATCTGGAAATCTCAACGGTCTCCGACGTACCAATTCTCTCCCGTCTCGAATCAATCGCCCTCCACCTGTCGGAAATGCGGTTCAATTCGCCCGTGGCGCTGCCAGAATACCCACTGCTGTCAACCCGCAGACGCTCCAACCGGCTCCGGAACATCAAGAACCGGAAATGTCACGCACCGCTGCGGTTGTCATGTTGCTTCTCTCTACTGGCTTGGTCGCTGTCTGTGCCGAATTTCTAGTGGATGCAATCCCCGAGATGATCGAAAGCTCATCTGTCAGTGAGGCCTTTATCGGTCTAATCATTCTCCCCATTGTTGGTAATGCCGCGGAACACGTTACTGCTGTTAGTGTGGCTACCAAGAACAAGATGGATTTGTCCATCGGTGTCTCCGTTGGTAGTAGTATTCAAATCGGTATGTTTTGTTGAATCTATTTTAAAAGAGATGTATAACTAACGCTCGACAGCCATTTTTGTCACCCCTCTGGTGGTCATTCTCGGCTGGTGCATGGACAAAGACATGTCCTTGTACTTCACTCTATTTGAGACCATTTCTCTTTTTGTCACTGCGTTTGTGGTGAACTTCTTAGTGTTGGATGGTCGCAGTAACTATCTGGAAGGCGCTCTTCTGATTGCCGCCTATGTGATTATTGGGTATGTTCATTAACCTCGTACTGCATGCTACTCCGTTCAAGACTAACCTTTCGTACAGTGTTGCTGCGTTTTTCTATCCCCCTGCTAGTCAATCTAGCGATGTTGCTACTGCTGGGCATTAGCTACACGCAATCTCCGACGGTTGATGCTAATGGATACCGTTGGAATAATCTCCTACTTTCTACCCCAATACGACGTTAAATGTAATAGTTATTATGTACCATGGTAGGAGAAACGGCTTGGATGAAACGGTACATACGTTTATTCTTCTCGGGCTGGATGGCACTACCAGAATGAATTATGGGTGTCCAAGCACCTTGCGGTTTCTGGGCATCTTTTTCTTCTACTTATACTAGTTATCTATCATTATAAGGGCTCTCTGTATCTGGTCTTCGGATTAGAGTTTACCACTTCACAACACAATTGTATAATTCCAGTCCACGGCCGTAGTCCTAGACTCATGAACACTATATACCCACCCATTCCAACAAGGTTTGACGATCAATCCTCCTGATGAATATCAACATGCACACCTTCGGGAAACTGTACTCCCTTCAGGTCATCAACGGAGACATTCTCCGGGGCGACAAATCTACGCATTATTAGTATGGATAGGTGGACTTAACAAAGACTTTAACATACGAAGTAGTATGTATAGGAGGCATGCTCTTCGTAGAGATGAATAAAGTCTGCTCCGTGGCTCCCTTCTCGGCGAATTTGTCTTTGGTCCTGTACTTCCGAATAAGCCTATCAAATGAAAGGTAGATTGAAGGTGTCGACGATCAAAAATACATTTGCTCCATGGTGCTTCCATGTTGCTGATATGCTTCGACCGAGTTGTAGCGGATTAGGATTGTCTGTGGGGATGTTAGTGTATTCTGATTTGGTGGGATGGTGGAATGAGTGGATGATGACTGACAAACCGGCGCATTTCTCCGTTTAATTTTGCTTCGTGAGAGTTTTATCTAGGCAATGTTTGTTTCTTTGTCTGTGTAGTGGAAATTATATGTAGATGGCGGGGTTCATGATTTAGGATGCGGCAAGGCTATGCTGATGACATCATCCATGGCTAGCGCCTGGATATCGCATGTCCAAATACTTCGGCTAGAGCTATACATTGGGATAAATCTCAGAACGATAAAGTCGCATCCAGGAATATACTCTCATTGTGGTCATAGGGGGCCTTTATTGAGTGTAAGCAGGTCCGCGTGTTGAATACATGTGCTAGTTTGCATATTTATATAGAGATTTATCATATAAAACGCACACAGATTCTAGGTAACAAACTGGAATACGCAGAAATAACAAGGTAAACGTCATGAGAAGCGACACAGTACTCCGAGCTTCAAGAAGACTTAAGTCCATCCACTTTCGGATAAACCAAGCCCGACCTTTCCAATGGCTTTCCCAGATTCAAGGATCCTATGTGCTTCTTTGATTCCTTCAAGATTCAATTGTAGCCGCCGGGTCAAGTGGCACTTAATCTTGCCTGCGTCAATATAAGCAGAAAGCTTTTCCAGCATTTCCCCTTGATCGGTCTCAACGCCATGGTACATCCTCGATCCAAGCCAACACCAGACGAAAGCTAGAGACTTAGACATAAACTGAGTGCCGTACATGTTCATATCGGCAGATTGAACGATAGAGCATACTTTCCCCATTGGCGCAATGATATCCGAACAAACCCTCAGGTACTGTGCCGTGGAATGGGTAATATAGACATATCTGTCTCAAGAATTAGCATACAACCGGTTCAAACAATGAGCAACTGCTCACTTGATAGGCACATCAAGCCGAAGCTCATCAATCTGCTTTTTCAAATCCTCCCGATGGTTGATAACATGCGTGGCACCCATTTTCTTCGTGAAATCAATCGTCTCCGGTCGCGATGCCGTGGTAATCACGACAGGTAAATCAAGTACCCATCGCGCGATTTGCGATGCCATGGCTCCTACACCACCGGCGCCATTAATTATCAGAATCCCGGCTTTTTCTCCCTTTTTGATCTCCAGTCGGTCTATTAAGGACTCATAAGCTGTTCCGTATGTCAGTGGCATCGCGGCAGCCTCGACAAAATCCAGTGATTTCGGTTTATGCCCGACGGTGACGTCCGAGACTAATTGGTATTCAGAGTACACTCCTTGTTTTGTCGGAGACGAGACATAGAAAACTTCGTCACCGGGCTTGAATCTGGTACATTCTGGGCCAACCTCTTCAACTATCCCGGCGCCGTCATATCCCATGATATGGAATGGGCGAGGAACGAATTTATAATAGTCTTGACACACTGGATTAGTGTATTATCCTGGCCATCAGGGAAGTGATAGTACCTGGTGCGTCATCATATGTTCCGTTCCTAACTTTGGTATCGATTGGATTGACAGCGGCAGCTTGTACCCTAACACGTTTGTGAGCTGACTTTCCGACCATAAGTGAGTACCTAGATAAATCTCACTTGATAAGCAGTTCCTTCCCCTGTGGCTTATCCGGCTTCGGAATCTTCCGACATGTCAAGTTGTCTATGGAGCCGTACTGTTCGACTCCGACGGCGTTCATGGCTGGTAGTTGCCGAAGAGACAATATATTCAAATTTTGACGGCTGCTAGAATGGGAATTGCGAAGGTCTGAAGTTGGAGATTCAGTTAGACCAAGGATTTAAGGGTGTATTGATATGGCGAGTGGTTTCTTGATCGGCTTACCGAATGATGTTATGATGATGTTACCCGAGATACTCCCAAGGTTCTACAACAACGCTCGGGTGATACTCAGCCTTTTGTTGAATTCTATGTTTATGATTTTTCCCTGCGAGTGACAATACGTAATTGTTGATACACTTAATACATAGAGAACAAGAATTCTAGGCTACTGTCCCGGCTTTCTTGACTAAATGCTAGGCGCAACATTGGTATAATTAGGGCAGTCTCGTTAGAATATCAAAGGCCCAGTGTACTATAATTGCGAATACAATAATGGCATGTAATGTAGAGTATAAAGGGTGGTATAGATTTTCCATAGTTCATAACAATACTAACAATTCTATTAATAATTTACAGCATGGAAGCATATGCTAACGCCTACATGCGTTACACTTGACGACCTAGGTAGAGCTAGCAAAACCGGCAGCACATTCCATGGCGAATCCAAAACATCGAGCATACCAGCCTTGCGACCAATGGCTAAGTTCCACACAATGAGGCGCGCCTGGAATCAGGCTTCCATCCACACGGGCACTGTTCTTAAAGGCCCGTACGCAGGTTTCAATTTCCTGTTCAGTAGCCACAAAGAATGGGTCATCCTCCACAAGAGCAAACATCACAGGTGCTAGAACATGCGCCGCCCACTTCTGCTTCCAGATAGGGAGCCACAGCGCCGCAAACTGTGATACTTCGGAGAGCGGGTATGGCGCGTTAAGGCGCTCACTATGCTCCAAAATCTCCGGGTCAAACGTCCCTGGTTTGAACATTATGTTGTCTTTTGCGCTCAGAGGGAAGAGTGCATAGTCATTGTCCACAGGAAGATGCGAAGGGGATCCATTAGTCGTAGGTAAGGACTGCTTGTTACCCATGCCACTTGCAATTAACCCCCCAAGAGGGTACAACGGCGTCTTATCTTGCGCATGTAAAACTGCAGTAACAATGCCTGGCATTACCCCTAAACTGTGGGATAATAGGACAATACAATTGCATTGGCTTGGCACGCCAATCTTGTGCCAGAGTGTGGGCAGGATTTGATGATGTAGCAAAAGACCGGACTGTACAAAAAAGTCGGACCCATCGGGAATAGGGAGAACAGAACTCGTTCCGCCATACGAAGGACGATCAATTGATACAAATGGCACTCCAAAAGCAACACTTGCTAAGGAGGCAGAACATTTGGGAATGGCGTCAAAGTAGCCATGGTCATAGCATCCTCCATGAAGACCCACGATCAAAGGACGGTATTTAAGAGACGCCGCTGAAGATGGTGGTATGGAATGCACACCTTTCACGGTGCCATTATTGGGAAGCGTGAATTGGAACGACTGCATGATATGTGAAGAGATTTTGGATGACCCGTTCAGGCAGCAGTTTTAGGGATAGCGAAAAGAAAAGGAAAGAGAGTGAAACACTACAGGTGAAAGGCCTCCATCACCGATTTTACCTATACTGTATATAAGCGGGCAGAGTTCGGCCTTAACCGGCCTTAAGGGAAGGAATTGCCTCCAAGGACTACGGGCCTACAGCGAACATTGTAAAAAACTAGTTCCTTCTACTTGGAAATTTCCACCAGCAGGAATGCGTCGAGAATCAACCGCTGACAGCAAGCTCTCGTGAAAAGAAAACGGGTCCAATGGATTCCACGGAGACCACAGTAATTTAACTCCGTTTGGAGTTCTATATACTGATTACAATTCGTCCGTAGGTTGACCTAGTGGAGAGTGTCGTAGCGGGTCTATAACCCAGAATTTCGCCGCCCGGACTTAGCCGGAAATAAGACTCTACGCTTCCACCGTTTACAAAAGTCTGGCCATCATATCTAGATGAACATCTGCACTGATATAATAGTCCGTTTTCTAAATTCATGTTATGCGAGTATAGTCACGGAAACTATACTTATGATCTCCCCTCCCTGGGTTCATCATATCAGCCATGTGTCCCCGAGACGCTGAAGTTCATTAATTCACTAGAGGCCCCAATGATGCCCGCCCAACTGTCGGGCAGATTATCAATGGCAAAAGTCTCAAAGACAAGTTAATCGGGCAGTCAAGACTCATCAGTGGTTACTCTCCAGGTATAGGGCCAATGCCCTGGAGGCACCTGGTTTGAGAGCGAAAGGTGATTTGCCCAGAACTACACCCGTTTCACTGAAATGATCTGTTAGTAATCTGCTATAAAAGTACTGTTGCAAATACAATACGGAGTAGACTGGTTTCTAATATCTTGGGCTGGGGATATTCTTTGACATTATTAGAAAGCTCTGGAAGGGTATTGAGTGCGGTTAGTGGCAATATATCCACTTCTACACAATCTATCTCACTGAGCACTGTTATTGAATAAAAAAATAGAAAAGAAAGATTGCGTCTTACGAACATGGCCAATATTCCAACATTTTCAACTGCTCATCCTCTACATGTTGCACCCTCTCATATTCCTAGTCACGACATCGAAGACCAAGACACTTTGTAGGAGCCCAAAGCAACACCGCGGACTGTGTCTTCAGCCGTATCGCACATCTGGACTGAAGTATCACGGGAGACGCACCCAATTTGAGCCTGCTGCCTTTCGCCAATGGCAGAGTGTTTTTTGCCGCGCTGCCACCGCCCGCAGGAATATCTTGAAAGATATCGTACAAGAATAGAAAGCCATAGTCTAGGTATCGCGCGCGCGCTAAAACAACGAGGCTGAGACGAGAGCTATCCGCAAAAGCTATTTAATGCTGATTCTCTCCGTTCGTAATTTTCATCTTTTTCTCTTCTTCCAATGTTCTTTTCCGAGTCTCCACTATCATATTTTCCTAAACTATGTCAGGCAACAATACCTGTGTGACGGTGCTTTCTTGTGCCGATAGTCCCCTCTCGACGACCGGGAGCATCATCGGAATTGTCACACTTGCATACGCAGTGTTTATTACGATTGTGTTCCAAGTGAAAGAGCGAATTGCTGTCGATGCGGAAATCGATAAGTTAATCGACCGCTTGAGAGGGGAGTCTAAATCTTTGGAACGAATCCAAGAGTTGGTGTTAATAGGGTCCAAAGACAGAATCCCCGAATCTGTCAGGTGCAGTTTGAGATTCACGCTACAAGAAGCTGTCGATATTATCAGAGATAGTGCATCACCACCATTATTAGCAGAGGCTGCCGATTGCGCATGGCTGCCATGGTCATTACGACGGCTGTTCAGAAGAAATTATTTTCTCCAGCAAAGAGACAAGGTGAACAGCGATCTCCAAACTGTTATAGAGATACGGGTGCAGGTTGAGGGAATATGCAGTAGTGCTTTAAATAGGTTGGTTAATTTCATGTTTCATGCCACGATTATTCTCGGTCTTGGCTCATGTTTTGATGTATCTGGTCTGGTCATCGAGGAGATCGAAAGGCAGAATGCGAAAATCAGTCAACTGCAGGATACGCTACGAACTCAGAACTCGATGCTTGAACAGATGTTGGGCGCTGTTTGCGTTGCTGTCCCTGGTATCCATGATGAGTGTGATAGGTGTTCGACCTTTTGAGTCTGAGGATTCCGATATACGTAAATATAACTTGCGTCCACCTAGTTGATCGGATCTACCTGGCCCTTGGGCTTAAAGCGCAGCATACGTTAGATCATCTGCAATCAAGACCTACTTGATAAACATTATTTTTTGGAGTTGATTCGAATTAACAGCGTGTGATTCATGGACTTGTCTTTCCAAGGTCCGTCAGTAAGTTAACTGCCGCTACTATGTATAGAACTTTCAACGCTTATTGTTTTACAAGACCAAACTATGGTGTGTCAGTACCCAGGACCTGATGTTGAGCAAAGGGAGAGCGATGGTATTTTGACTAATTTATACGTATGGCTTTGGTCTGGCACCTGAGGCCATTCCGACTGAAAAGCTGGCTTCTTAAATATAATGTAAATATGAAACGGTAATTTCATCCTATTAAATACTGTAATACATTCACAATAAAACTATATTGATGTCTGTCAAATACATTAAGCCACTAGGGCCTCGGTAATTGGCCCAGAAAAACAAAAACAGTTGTCAGGAAGGAAGCTGAGTGGTTGTAGTGGACATCATTGGCCTTCAATTGAGCCGTTGTGTTTCATAAACCAATTATCTCAGTCCATAGTGCATGTCATTGAAGATGTTCATCTCGTGCCCCCAATTGCCGTTCAACAATGTATTGAAGGGTTGGTTCACAAAGCTAGGCTCCATCACGGAAGGTGAGACAGAGCCGGGCATGGATATGCACCTGCCAACTAGTTCACAGCGTCCCCACGAACGTGAACCAAAGGTGTCACTAACTGTCGGGTACAGGTCTGTAATACCCGACGTAGTAAGACTGGTGGCTGGTGCATATACGTTGGGGATTTCTTGGGGCGGTTACGCAATGTAATATTATCTCTTTTTTGTGTTCTATATTGCTAAGGTTGGTGAGAATCTGGTTACGGTTTATGGACATTGTGTAGCTACGCGACGATATTTCTCACTTGACCAAAAGCCATTTGACATGATGGTCTAATTTGGTAGGTCAATATATTCAATAATTTGCAAGATAACAGAGTTCAAGCTCAGTTATATACATTCTTTTCCATCCAATCCATGATCAAATCCGCAATCTGGAGATTATTCTTATCCTGCATCATCATATGACTATTCCCGTAAATGCCCAGTTTCGGTAGCTCCGCCATAAAAGCCTTTCCCCCGGCAGCAGTGAGCCGATCCACAACAGTCTGACAGCCCTGAAGTGACTGTGGCCAGAGTTTGCGAGAAACCTTAGCTTGATCAAGGTAATCGCCATAAACAAACAATGTAGGGATTGTCGCCAGCACAGCTATCTCCTCGTCTGTGAGCGTGGGACATTGTCCCTCGATCGAAACGATGCCCTTGACAGCCGAAGAATTGTTCAGGGCTGCATAGAAGGGGAAGAACGCAGACTCCGAGTGTCCGACCAGCACCGCACCGTGTACCTTACTGGCTAAGCTCGCCAGGTTGGCGTATGTGGGATTCGAAACTGGTAGCAGGGCGTTCAGGTCGGGAATTACTTGCTTGGAGAGTTGTGCCATGGCCTCGATGGGAAATTGCAGGCCTGGGAAAACCTGGGGGTAAGTGTATCCGAAGCGGAAGAGATCCCAGGCACGCTCGCGACCGACAATCTCGACTTTCGGTAGGGCCGACGGGGCCACCTCTCCAAGCTGAACTTGATTGAAAATGGTCGGGTCAAAGCCGGAGCGAGCTCGAGACGTCTGATCGGGCACATAGACGGGGTGGCCTTTTCGCACAAGGTATTCGGCCCAACCCATGCGACCGTCGGGCGTATCCTGGTATGTTTTCCCGCTGAGGCAGCAGCCGTGGACAAGAATGTATGGGAGGTGGTTGGATCCATTCATCGGAATTTGATACTCCACGTACATTTGGTCCACCGAGATCCAGTCTTCCGCAGGATAATCAAATAAAGGGTTCGAGCGGTCACCGGTATTCACTAAAGTTTTCACTTCGCGACCACCCACGAAGAAGTCGCCCGCATCTTGTAAGATAAGAGGTCCGTTGCGGTGGCCTTCGATATGCAGGGATGCAGCCGCTGCTAGTGCAGCGGAAGCGATCACACACGCAATTCGTAACATGTGTAGAATAGCTTTAATCGAGATTTCATAGACCGGCAAAGATTCGTGAAAACAAGATCCCCTGCTTTGGGACTGTAATGAATATGGACCCTGACCTTTCGGCGATGAACTAGACGGTAGCTATCGGAATAGGAACGTGCGGCACACCCACCCGATAATCACCAGGCAACGTATTATACCACTAAGGCAAACAAAATTATCCAGGGTATGGGATAGACCAGGTACTTCACTGGGAATATAAGCCCTATCAACGCTAGCGGTCGATTCAATTCTTCCTCCTTCCATCCCTGTGATCGTGTTTCTATTTTTATCACCGCTAGAAGGTAATAATGTTACAAACCCCGCTTAGCTGCATATACGGGGGAGGTTGGGTGCCCTTATAAGCACTGGACATTACTAGCTCCTTGCTAATCCTTGTTAGACCGTCAGCACACTTGACCCTTTTGAGTAGATATTCCGATCTTAGTAGGTATACATCTGCTTATATAGGAATAGAAGGGAATTGGACGCAACCTGACCAATCTAGTACTTGAACTTCAGCTGAACTTCACTGTGTTATATTCAGGGGAAACCGAAAAGCCTAGTATCCTGTGATTTGCATAGTTTACTATTTCAAGCCTCAAGACTTTGAGAAGAGGTTGGTTTAAGGCGCAAACTCCAATTTCCTGGGAATATAAACACATCTGGTGTTAGCGATATCAAACACTGACGTCCCAACGTGAACGAGATACCCTCCTGTCCTAAAAACACAGTTCTCGCTTACTTCGTCATAATATGCGAAGTCACTTCGAGAGGGTTCCAGGACAATTTCTTTCGTCTCACCAGGGTCAACAGTCACCCGCTGAAATGTCAATAGCGTCTTCTAAGGATGGTCCAGGGAGGTACCGCGCAACAAATCCTTTCAACTCTACCACCACCACTGTCTGGCTGGGTGGGGGCGCGGACGATACACAGTTAAAAGCCTTTCTTGCATGGGGGTATGGAGCTGCGGCGATCCAGCTGGGTGAGGGCGGTCCAGTCGCGTATGCGTATTTACACCAGCCTGGACCCTGTGCTGTGCTAGCTACGGGCGTTCTGACGAGGTAGGATACGCTTGCTCTAGATAGGATGCTAGGATTCACCGAGAGTTTAGTCGGAGTTTTGCATTTTTTTGACGAGCTCTGTTGCCGGGTAAAGACCCCCGGTCTGGCTTGGAGGGGTTGTTGACTGAGGTGTCATATGGTGTCCTTCGGACCAGGGGTTGGCCAATTTGCCAGTCGCTCTTGACCAGGTGGGTAAAGTCAAACATTCGACCCGGGAGGGAATGTCGAAGATCCTCTAACGGACGTTTGTCATTTTGCACGCAACGCAAATCCGAAAGCGTAGGAAGGAGCTTGGCCAAGTTTCTCCCACAAACAAACTCCGCCACGGGATACGAGAAATGATTTAACATTGGCCGCGGGTTCCTGGTGTAGCCTAGGGCCTGCGAGCGCCTTTATTAGATAGTCACATAGCTAAGACCCCACAAGTAGAACAGTAGAACAATCGAACAATCAACAATTTCTTACTATTACAGTTGATTGGGTTCCCCGGAAACCCCACCCCGGAGCCGGGTCAGGACCCGGTCCTAGAATTTGGAGCCGAACCTGACCCGATGCCAACTCTAGTTAGAACAGTAATAGGATATATAAGTAACTCAAGGATATTCTAAATCATAGGTTGAGAATTATATAGGCCTTTGGCCATTCAAAATATTAGGCCCTGGCAATATCTTTTACACTACCTATAATATACTAGGCTTCGTCCTTTAATGTAAGACTATAGATTGTATCTACAACAGCTTTACTAGCGTATTTCAAGTCAGATCAATGGATGATTCACTTCGCTTCCTTATGTAGGTCTAACGTGAGGTCCAAGTAACAATTCCCTTTGACTCCAGAAACCCCGGGTGGCGATTAGTATGGGAAATCTACCAACTCCTAGGTGACTGGCGATATAGAATATCCTTTCAAAAAGGAAATTCAATAACGACTTTCGTTTCTTCGCGACGGTCGAACCGCGCGTAGTACTCGGGAGCCTCTTCGATTCCGATAACGGCACTCACGATGGAGCCCGGGCGCAGTTTGCCGGTGGTGATGAGATTGAGCATTTGAGTGCCAAGGTCCAGCGGCGATGAGACGCCTCCACGCACTGAGAAATTATTCATGAAAAGTGGCTTGATGTCAATCGTCTGCTCTTGGTTTCCGCTCCCGTAAACTCCGACGACGCCAATACCGCCCTGTGGTGCCACTACCTGTCCAGCCTGGTGTAGCACAATGCTACTGTTTACATTTCCCTGCGCATCTTCGGCCTCGTAACCAACACAGTCGACGACGCGCGTAACGCCAGCCGGCTCGAAGCGGCGTAGAGCCTCCACCGGGTCCTCCAACGCAAAGTTAACCGGAATGGCACCGTGGGCGGCGGCGAGGTCCAGACGGTCTTGCACGTGGTCTACGACGTAGATCTTGGACGCACCGCGCACTCCGGCAGAAAGGATAGCCATTTGCCCTACAGGTCCGGCACCGAAAACTGCAACCGTATCTCCGGGTTCCTGACCGGCAAAGTCAAGCGCTGCCCAGCCCGTTGCAAGGATGTCGGACATGAAGAGATAGTCATGAATGGTGGATGTATTTGTGCTAGCGTTGATGGGCACAGGCATAAGAGAGTCATCCGCATACGGGATGCGCGCATACTCGGCTGCAGAGCGGAGGAGAGACTATATTAATATGTGCCGTAGTGGAGCAAAGATCACCGGATTAGACAAACTAACCTTGCATACCCGTAGATGACGCCGCGGGCGCATCAATCAGGGGTCCATATTGGTAGTGACCATTGTCAAACGCGAAGGGAATGACGACCCAATCGCCAGCCTTTAGTACCTCAACGGAGTCTCCAACTTCTTCTATGTAGCCAATGGCCTCGTGGCCGATCTGCTGGGGGTTCTCTGGCGAAGCTGAATTCTGGTGGTATCTGTGTAGGTCGCTACCACAAATGGCAGTTGCCGCGATGCGAACAACGGCATCGGTTGAATTTATGATGGTCGGCTTGGGCACATCAATGATGGTGATGTTGAACGCGCCAGCCAGGGCAACTGCACGCATGACAGACTGCATAGTCGTATATATCGAATTCTAACCGGGCTCTACAATGGTGGCACAAAGAAATTTTGTCCAAAAATGTTCTATACAACGTGGTACCGACTAATTTATCTATACACGCACTGATGTCGTTAAAGTCTGAAGGGTCAAGCGATTAGCGAATTTCCAGACGCGTCATGCCGAGCCACGAAATTCGTATTTCCATTAATCGTATTTACATGAGCGCCATACGCTAATGCAAGCTGCTTACAACGTCCCTGCATTTTCCTGTGGAAAAGTCCTGCTGCTAACTGTGAAGCTTTCACAGTGAAACCCAGTCCATTGTACGATTTCATCCAATTCTTATAGTACAGTGGTATGGTGTTTACTGAGTGAGAACGTCGTTATAGCTAGATAAAGGAATTTAGTACATTTGGGTGAGCGGTGCTCAAGGCTGCTAGGAGTCTCTCAGGGTCAACACAGCTAGGCTATTAATCAGCGGGTCTATGGTCTTGATGGCCTTTCTCACAAGATTGTCGATCGCCCCATCATCACACCGCAATTGTTTCGGCCGGTGGGACTAAAGCAAATACGTCAGGGATATGGGAAATCACGGTAGATATGAGTTTAGCGATCTGGATTTCTCTCTGTGTTTCTTCGAATCGTTATCACAGATATGACGACAATATTCCGCCTGCAAGAGTAGACAATACTGTTTTCACAACGCAAACACGGCTACGCCTCTGTGGAGAGAGGGTCTGATACCCGTCAGGAGTATTCATGTTGAGCGTAGTGAACGAAAGGGACTATTGGCAGGAGTGATGGCATTCTGCAAGCAAGGGCGTTTGGGACTAGATCCGGGAGACGGAAACAAGGCGATGCCTCAAATTACTTCTGGAATCGTAATGGGTATACCCATAAATTGCATGCCGGAGAGCCTTGTAAATAGGGCCTGATCATTGTGGCTCTGTCACAATCGCTGGGTAGACCTGTATCCCCAGACTTGGTCACACTAGCGAAGTGGAATGAAGCAGATATTGACATGCGGATCACTTGGACGGACTAAGGTACAGACCCGCCATTAGGGCGTCAGCAACCGGATTTAACCCAAACTCCGCAGTCAGACTTAGAGGCGAACACGCCCCCTACCCATCTTCACTTCTGGTATCCTTGTCTATTCAGGTGTATAAGGCTATGGTGAGCTGGGCTCCTGAGTGCCGCCGCTGTAGCTCTTAACGAAAGTCTGGAGATTACTGAATATCGATAGACTTAAGTCGGGGCCAAAGGACCAGTGGCCAGTCCACTCTGCAGAATCAGATTTGAGAGATACTACCTCGAACCTTGTAGTCCGATCTAGGCGAGCCGCTAATAGCCTTCCAGATACCCGATGGTGCCGATTCTTCAAAACTTATCTTCGAGTCATACCGATTCAGACAGGTTGTAATATCCAAGAAATCAATTGCTTTGCAGCTTGAGCCACCGAGCCACCTAACGTCGACTATCCAAGAATCGTAGAGGCTGTGTAAAGTGGAACCAGGGACGAGTGAGCAGTTGGAACAGCTCAGAGATAAGCTAGTCCCAAAACGAGTCAGATACTTAGTTGAGTCCTAGTGATATTTGTATGAAGGGGTTGCGTAGGCCTTCACAGTTACTGGAACATCGACTGTCATGCAAGCCTGGGGGCAAAATTACTTTGCAAAGAGACCAGACCACGTAATCTTTTGGTCAATAAGCTTTCAGAAAATGGCCGGTAATAGACGAGTTTGATGCCCAGACCTACATATGTTGGCCTAGAATGGACTTCACTCTGTAACTCTGGTGGGGTTTCATTGCATCATCAAACATCGCTAGAAGACTTTGGTCGATTGTGAAAGGGTGTCGAAAAGAGGCAATTTCATCACAACACTGGAGGCAGCCGCTAAAGATCACTGTAAGAGTATTCTATTGGATATTTCGGGTGCCAGAGAGTGGAGATATTGATTACGCGCTAATGGTGGGTCTTCTGCCCGTCTTCTAACAGACTACGGACTATCTGCTTGGAATATAATTGGATTGATAAAAAAGAATAGCTCCCCAAGTCATTCATAGTCATTACCTTACACATCCTCATTTTGCGTTGTTTTCGCAACGGGCACGTTTTAACCAAGCCGCTAAACCCGGCATTGCGATTGATCAACTGCCACAAATCAATGGGGTCTTCATTTTCTCCGGATTTAAGGGGCCTAATGGTGTCTACGGCTGAAGGTGTTTTACATCCACTTATCTCCAGTATCTTTCAGAGGCCAAGCCGCCACCCACTTATAGCCTCAGCCAAAGCACCTTCTACCTAACAAACCCCCGTCGTCTGGCTCATTTCCTCTCATCTGAGGCATCAGCCCAGTATTCACGAATGTTCAGCATCATCGTGAAAGCCCCGGAAGAACGGATTGAAAGTATCGGTGGTAACTGTCCGATTCAATATGAAGAGAAGGACAGGAAGGAGTGGCGCAGGCGCCAAAACCGTCTGAATCAAGAAACATGGCGTAAGTCTCAATCGCAATGCATATGGGTATCCACATTCTTAAAATAAGCCGACGATATTTACGTGACGTCTTCTGCATCAGGCGAACGGCAGCAGATAAAGAACGAAGCTGCTCTTCTGGCAGAGAAACGCGCCTTGCAGCAGCACGAAGCCCAAGTAGTAGCGGGTCTGGGACTGGCCCCAATCAACCGATGCAGACTCAGCAGCCCTATCTACCTCCCGACCTTACACGATTACTATCCATGCTTTCGACCGATGAGGCCTCGAAGCTCTCGGGACTAATGGCGTCAAATCGTTCCAGTTGTGTGCTACCCCATCCTCATCTCTACCGGCTATTAGCCGTCTTCGAGGCGGGGGCCATATCAGAGCTATGCCGGCTCCCCCAGGTCGATCACCTTCTCACATTGGCCAAGTTGAATGTATTTCGTGCGTTTGTACGTAATATCGCGGGGCTGGGATACAGTCAGGAGTGGATGACGGACGATGCTCTCTCGCGCTTTGGTATCAGTGGGCCCTCTCCCCCGCGGGCCCAATCTACTCTTCACCCTGCGCCCAACAAAACTGCAAGACAGCCAGCCTCATCATCCTTGATTAGACTTCTTTCCCTTCGCGTACTTAAGAGACAATCTCATTCGGAATGAGAATGACATGGATGATTCCCAGTTCTGCCGCGATCTCATGGGCTTCTGGACAATGCCCGGGGAGAGAAGCGCCTGAAAAGGAGGGGCCATCTTTAACGTACCCACCGCAGTAATGGTGTAGATTAGTTCAGCTTCGTGGTCCAAAAGTAGCATTTCTAGCACGTTTGGCCTGATATTGGAAATATGACTGACCTGGGTGTAATCAGAAACTGTTGGGTTACGACGCAAGTGTGTGCTTCTGGACTCTGTAATATAAACTTACAAACCATCTTTGGCTATCTCCACCGTTGGTCACCGGAGATGCTGGTAACCCCGTGTAAGGTCACGACTCGTTATCTCTGTCCATGCTTAGAGTAGTCCCAGTAGTAGGACATCGTAGCCCCGCATGATGGTTAGACCCACTACAAGCGCGTAATCAATGACAGAGCGGGATGAGTTCAACATTAGCACCCAAGTATAAAGTGTTCAGACTAGCACACTGGCGCCGTTCATCTGTTCATACTCCTAAGCTCTATCTATGTACACATAGAGATAAACGTTGCTAGTTGCATCATTAATTCGAGGCACCATCTACATCCGCCCACAATGAAAGTCATTTTTGGAGCTATGAATATTGGCGAACCCGGTAAAGCGCTCCAGTCCCCCTCGCCAATCCAGTTGAATCATCCCGTCAATGCACTAACCAGCACAATTTATTTGATGTACAGGCGACGGCCGCACCAGGGTCCACGACATCGAGCAAGCTCGTCGGATGGTTGACCTCTTCAGAAGTTATGGCCATAAAGACATAGATACAGCTCGAATCTACGGGAACGGATCATCGGAAGAATTTCTAGGCCAGATGGGACTATCTTCACTCGCGTTGGATACCAAGCTATTCCCATCAGCCGCCAACCCGTCCATGGCCTCAGCGACAACTGCTTACCACCACTCTCCCCGCGACCTTCGGATCGGGCTGATGGAAAGCCTTAAAGCACTCAGAGTCTCTAAGATCCACATCTGGTATCTGCACAGCCCTGACCGAACCGTCCCTTTTGAAGAGACCCTGAGGGAAGTGAATAAGTTGCACCAAGAGGGACACTTCGACAAGCTGGGCATCAGTAACTACCAGTCATGGGAGGTGGCTATGATCTGTGACATCTGCGACCACAACGGCTGGGTTAAGCCGAGTGTATGTCAGGGCATATACAATGCGTTCCATCGGGCGGTCGAGCCAGAACTCCTGCGGTGCCTACGACATCATGGCATAGCATTCTACTGCTTTAACCCCTTGGCTGCAGGCATGTTAACTGCTCGATACTCCCGCGACAAGCCGGGTGCGGTTTCTGGGGGCCGGTTCGACCCCGTGTCGGCATCAGGAAACCACACGCGTCGGCGCTACTACCATGATGTGTACTTTGATGCCTTGGAGGTCCTGAGACCTTTGGCCAAGCAGCACGGGCTTTCGGAAGTGGAGTGTGCCCTTCGGTGGTTGTCACACCACTCAGAGCTCAAAGAGGAATACGGTGATGGGGTTGTTATTGGGTCGAGCAGTGTGGAGCAGCTGGATGAGAATCTCAAGGCTCTGGCTGGGGGGCCACTTCCGCAGGAGATCGTCGATGCCTTAGACAAAGGCTACGAGACTATCCGCGGCAATCAACTTATCTACTGGCATTGATTTCGAAGCTGTCTTTTCAATTTGATAGAGGCGCAAATTGAGTTTGGTAAAAGGCAGAAACCCATGTATATCTACCTATAGATTGTGTAATTTTTCCTGGCGACTAAAGACGGAAACTGAACGTCTTCATCCCCATCCTCTTCTTCTACATTTTCCCAGTGTCGCCAGACCTGAAGCTGAGTATATTAAGCAAGTGATTGGAGGTACGTTTTTGCACATTCACACCATTAAGCGTAACGCTTCGCGCCCTGGCCTTTCTGGGTTATAAGCTGTAACTCAGTCGATATACTCAGAAACGTGGTTGAAGAAGGCACACCATGGGTTGAACATATCGGCTATCAACGCATGGAATAGTGATATTGAAAGTCAGATTCATCCTAATTTCGCCTTCTCGCCGGACGGACGCACGGTCGCGCCAGCTTCCTATGATGAGTCAATCCGGTTTTGGGACACGGCCACAGGTACACAGAGAGAGAACCATCGATCTAATTTATCAGTGACAGCCCTCTCATGTTCGGTTGATGGCTACCGTCTACACTCCAAACATGGCTCAGTCTCCTTGAACAATAGAGCCTCCGAGTTTTCTGGCAACGAAATATTCATGCATGAGAAATGGATCAGTCGCAACAGGCAGAACTCGATTTGGCTTCCACTGCAGTATCGGGCGACATGTGTGTGCATCAGCGACAATACGGTGGTCCTTGGTCATACATCTGGAGCTTAGATAGTTCTCTGGCTAGCGCTAACAATATTGTAAATGCTACAGTTATTGTCGGTTGCCTTGTGCCCATCTTGCTAGTTCGTATTGGCATTTTTTTTTATCTTTATATAAAACGGGGGCTTGAAAAACGTGTCTAATTTATTGTGCAGCGGAGAGAAGTAAAGCAAGCAATCTACAGCATATATTTTCAGCTTCGAAATTTCTCATTGGTCCACGGTTCTGGGTTTAATTAGACAAGAACTGACGCCTGATGTTATTTACTATTTTAACTATCCCACTAATATATAGTCTGTTGCGATACCTAAATTTCTAATTGATTTAAAAACGCTGGTATGCCCAGATTCGTAGATTATTTGTATAGTTGATCGGGTTCCCCGAAAATCTCGCCCCGAGCCCGACCCGATAGCAACGCTAAAAGTAATTTATTAAATTACTACAATTCTATTATTAAGTATTTAAACAGGTTATATATAGTATTTTGTATACTTTACTAAAGTTATATTAAGTATCGAATAGTTAAGACCGTGTGGGCCAAGAAAGGGATGATCTCTGATGGGGAGTATCCTCTAGCCGTGATGTCATAGCTCTGCAGTTCAGCCCTAGTTTCAAGCCGGAGAATCTTCGGGTGTGTCTCGGGCTTGCAACCTATGTGTACATAATTCATGTCAGAGAGATATTGAAGGTTGATGCCGGGTCGTCAAATCGCCTTTTATGAGGCCATTGTTGAACGTCTTAAAATGATATGTCATTTTGGACACTTAATTCAACGGTGACCGTCCTTCTAAGAAGACTTTGGTCCCTTGATGCCAAATGGCGGTCACGCTTCCTGCGGGTACCTGGTGAGCCGTGACTTAGATGTACCCTACCCCTCTTTTATGTTCAACAGCAGCACAAGCAACTACTACTCACTAAAATCACGGCGGTAATATATCATCCTTCTGACTCATAATATTCCTGAATCACATTATGAGGCCAATGGCAACATAATTGTCGGCAGGTCAAGGTGGCATTGATGCCGCGTATATCCAAAACGGATCCATGGATGGCTGTTGTGGATCCCATACACAAAATTACCCCACACCGCCCCTGAGTTCAGCTGAGGACCTCATCCACCCAAGAATTGTGTATCCATCGAATGAATCTTTTGCATTCTGTAGTCAATTACGGAATAAAGCTACGGTTTACTTCCCTCGCCGTACGGTTGTTCTACAGGTCATCAGATTTGAAGTAATTTGTTCTTTAATTCATTGAGATCATATCAAGAGAGAATGTCTAACGAAACCCTCTTACTCGTAGTGGGGGCGGATAGCCTCTTCAGCGTGCTTCTTAGCCTCGTGCTGGGCCTTGAGCTTGTCAATCTGGTCGAGACCCTTGGTCTCGAAGAGACCGGTAAGGGCGGCGGCAGCGAAGCCACCGATGATCTCCTTGGCCTGGGCATGCTCAACGACCTTGCCTGTATGAAATTAGATTATGATGAGGTCTTTGGGATGAGGACATCATACCGTTCTTGGCCTGGTAATCGTTGAACATCTTGATGGCCTCGTAGCCAGCAGCTCCACCAATGAGGTCGTGGGTGAGATGGTTCTCGTGGCCCTGGGACTCCTGGACCTGATTGTAGGCGTTCTCGTGGAACTCGGCTGGTCACGTCAGTACTTATTGGTTAGACAGGGTGAAAAAATGGCAAAGACATACCGAAAGGAATGTTGACCATTTTGAATGATGTGGTTTGAGTTGAAGGATGTAGAGAGAGGTAGAGTGTTTGTTTGTGTCTGCAACACCGAATCAGGGGAGATATTTATATTCTTTTCGCAGTCCCGTGTTGCCCCTCCCGGTCAGGGGCTGAGCTGAGCTGATGGTCTCTTCTGCTGTTGCCATTATGCAATTAGTCGACACGTGTACTCGAGATGATAGGCTAAGCTTTGGTGAAAGCCGAAGTCGCGATGGCGGGTCGGTGGGGGGGGCTGTGGCGCTGTGAAACGGTGTTTGGTTACTATCGGGGGAGCTTAAGCCCCATTAGTCGGCGCCATGATGCTTAGGGGAAGCTTAGGGGAGGCTTCAGGGAGGGGGCATCGAGATAGGGTGGGAAAAGATCGTGTTGATCTCTGTCTAGCGGCTCGCTTAGAGATCGAAAGTGGACCCATCAGCACCACTTGTGGCAAAGGTGGTCCTATTATATTTTGTATACGACTGGCAAAATTCGTAAAAGGATACGATATACATATACAAAACACACCGACAAGGATCAACGCAATCTTCTCACACCTTACCATACTCGATGAGACGAGGGGCAGCTGAGTGATGGGAGGTTTTGCTAGATCGTGTTAAATCAATGTGGATGTAGGTTCCGGGTTCCACGATTCGGGTCCGAGATTGTTGATGTTGCCTAGTTAGGACTAGAGCTGTTGTTTCTTCCAAAACAATTTCTCCCCACAACAATCCTATTGATACGGCGTAGATTAAAGTAACTCAACCTAGGAAGAGGGATTCCAGTAGCTCCCCCTTTCAACAGATGTGGATACTTGTTGTTTTGGAAGCACAAAGTCCTCCATAGAACAATCCCCCGATACAAGATGTCATGTGATTGAGGACGCATGGTCAGGGATAAATGCAGTGATAAACTGTGTTTTAACTGACACTCTGCATGATGCATTAAGATGCATATATATCCTTATTACGACGAAGGTATATTTGGTTGTGTGTATAACTCATATTCACTGAATGGGAGAGGTTGTTGAGTGCAGTTTTCTTCTTCCCGGTTAGTATCGACAGTGAAATTTTGAGAGGTTCGGATACCCATATCCAGCTTCACATGGCCCCTAAGATAGAAAAAGTATGGAAACAACGAGGAAATGAGGGGTGGTTGAATGAGGCTGTGCGCATGCTACGTCATTGTGGCTGTACAGTTTGTGGCTATGCAACCCACTTGATAGCTAGGCTAGATTTAGCCGCCTCGTTTTTGAGTCATGGATATGTTGGTATATGTTTGTATATAGATGTGTCCAGCGCTACTGGCGATAGTGTATGTATATACAGGCCACGTAGCTAGCTGTTGAAGAGTTTTCTCGCTCCTCAATCAGCTTTTTCTCAATCACACCCATTGGTTCTGTATAGTCATACAAAAAATATATTCCGGATCCCATCATGGCGTATCGGGAATAAACTCGGCGGAAACTTGCCGTAATGAAAGGGAAAATGGAGGTGAGACAATCATAATACTACTATATTCCACGATGTCCCATACGTAAGGTTGTAGATTGGATTAATCATTCCCTGTCTGTCAAGTTGCATTATGACGGTTCATCAGATAAGACATGGTAAGATAGTCACTCTTCTTTTACATACAATAGCTGCATCTGAGACTGGGACATACAATTCAATGCTCTAGCTTCAGACCACTCAAATGGGTCAAAGAGGATCCGTTCACGTAATTATTACTATTATCACTTTAACTGTAGCAAAGTCACCTCCTACGAGTAGTCGCCCTACCCTAAGTCAGTGGGATATAATAATTTCTGACCGCGTCGCAGCCAACATCCTTATCACTGTTCAAAATCTAGATCAACATCAAGACTAAATACGATTCATGGTAGAGAAAGGCTAGCCCATAACGGGCTAATTCTGCGAGATTTAATACCCTACATGCATGACTACGCGCCTCATTTGTCACGTAGAGTCAGAGATGGTCGGTCTCCCGTTCCCTGAAGATGTTGTCAGAATATGCACGACATCCCTTGTCAGTGTATTTGATAATAAGATACGGGTGGCCCACTTCTCGGTGCAGGAGATCCTTATTGTCAAGAAAGGGAGAGTCACCATCACAAATGCCAATTTACGGTGACTGAGGGACACAGACGTCGCTGAAAAGACGGTAGATTCTCTTCTTGCCCAGACTGAAGTTCTGACTGGGGTAGATGCGATGAAGCTGCCTGCGTTCCTATACGCAACCAGGTACTGGAACACACACTTGTCTGCCGCAGTGGACATCCATCAATCACGTTTTGGAATACAAGCGAAGATCGACCGCCTCTTTACGGAGTCGAATGTCTACTTTAACTGGGTGCATGGGGCTGACAGCGATGATAAACATCAGGATAGCCATTGGAGTAAAGCGCTCCTAGAGTGCCAGCCACCAATTGAGAGGGCAACTATCTTAGGCTTGGCTGACACAGTCAACACTCTAGTTGCCCAAGGTGCTGACCCCCTACTAACTTGTCAGGGGAAAGAACTCTTCACCCTGGCTGCTTAGAAAGGTTAGCTAGATGTTTTCCAGTTGCTGCTGAGCAAAAGGCTACCCCTGGACCAAGAGACTGACCTGTCTATATTACAACTAATGGACCATCGCAAGGCTGGCAAGGCCAAATTGACCAAGATCTTAGAGACCTTATGGGAGCAAGATTTCCTTCGTGAAGAACGACAGATTCGAGTAACACGCTCAGTCAATCTGTGCTGAAATTCTCGATGGGAAACTCAATGTCGGGGGTCGAGATAATGTCTGTATTCCCGGATATGCGGCCACAGATATCTGTACGACATTGCCTTGATGTCGTTGCTCCTTGAACGGCAGTCAGGGTCATTTCTTGAAGAGCTTTGGAAAGCGACTTGGGCGGACGTTGATTTTGACCTTTCGGCAAGACTTGATGTATTTGCTGCCTTCCTAAAAAAGGCAGGGTCAGAGATTACCGAGGCTATAATACAGGATTATCCCTATGACCCAGAAGGCCCCAACAACTCCGCCCGTGACGCAGTCGTTGAGTTGTTTTGTGGGATAGATGACGACGGAGACACCTTTCAACTGACCTCCCGGCGACAGAGCAGATGGCAGAGATCATCGTGGAACGATGCGGAAAGAGTGCCATTGAGACATCCTTAGAGTGCAGGAAGGTCATTGTCATGGAATCTTTGATTAAGGTGACCGAGAGAAATCGTACTGTGGATGAGAAGGAGGTGATTGAATGTTTGAAGCAAAGGAGAGGCTAGACTCTCATGTCATTACGAAGAAATAGAATCGTTATGCAGTCATTCAAAGGCGCAGTCCTAATTACCAAACTTCGTACATACAAAGATGAGCAAATCAAAACTCTGGTTAGCTATCTGGTATGGACATGGGAAACATAGTCGGAAATTAACCACATAGATGCAAGGAAACAGATCAAACGGACAGACAAGCTACTATATCACCGAGAGAGCTGGACACGCGCCAACAGCCAGTGCGAAGTAAATGTACAACGAACGACCATTCCAACCGATGAGCAAAACAGAGATCTATTTGACACATAGGTGACGAGTAGCTTAACCCGATCCCCCGGGTCACTGAGCGGGGCTCGAGCAGAAATATGACGATTGGATGAAAGACTAGTCAAATATTTCACTGTCTTCGTGTCCGTTTAGGCTCGTATCATCGTCATTGATCTGTAGCCTGGAGAACTCTTCAGCTATGAGTGTGGTCTTTGTGCTCCATTTGAAGACCGAATGACTTTTGGAAAGCTGTCGTCCTTGACAAATGTAGCCCGCAGGGGTATGCCCAAACTCCCGACCCTTTCTAGTGACGGCCAACCACTCTTGCAAAAATCCGAGAGAGTTATCTGCAAACGCACCGCGTTCAGCCATTGCAGGATTGTCTGATATTCCTGCATCAGTAGCGGAAGTACTAGCTATACTTAGGTACTGCAGCGTCTCTCTGTACTCCTCAAAATCGAGGTAGAGACGCCCAGATAAGATCCCGAGTTCTATTCTCAAGGATGTTGGGAATCGATTGTCGCCCTTCAGCGGTGGGACTGCGTAGAAATCTAATTGATTGAATAGCGTCATTTTCCTAGTGAATGGTGCGGCGTAGACGAGAAGATGCGTTGCCGGCGTCTTCTGCATTCTCAATGTTGGGATAAGGCATTCCGCTTCCTCCGGTATAACAACAAGAGCTGTGTTTGTAATGGGGCTCCACAAGATCCAGTGGATGGGACGCTGGATATAATTTAGTGAGATGCTTGTACTGATGTCAAGTCCAGCACTTACAAGGAAGTCATCTAACCAGTCACCATGTCTCGCACTAACGATAGTCCTGGTGAATTCGGTGGAAACGTATAGTTTCGATTTTCCCACACCGCGGACTCCGTGTTTCCTTCCTAATGCTGTTCGTTGTAGTGCAGCAAAAGCTGGCTCATACCCACTGGTGCCTCGAAGTTCTCCAGTGGTGGCAAAGTTGAGCACCGCTGGTTGGAGTCCGGGAAATTCCAGCGGCTGGAAGAAGACAGGATGTTGGGCTTCCCGAACCTCCTCGACCTGTGCCTCAAGTTCACGTTCCTGCTCGACCTCTGTAAATTCTAGGAGTGCAGACACCCCACTAGTATCAAGGTCAAGACGCTGCTGGTCCAGTTCACTGAGGAACTCTTGGATAATATTTGGCCTTTGTACGTCAGACCGTACCACCCGATCTACACTTTTCGGCATATACAATTGTTTTAGTGTCTGCTGCTCCTGATGTATTATCTCAACTAGGAAAGCTTGTTGGTGGCGCCGGTCCGAAAGAATGTTTTTGTATGTTGAAGCAGCTTGGAGCCGACGGCAGAAGTCGTATCCCTGGGTGAGATATAATCTTTGTAGGTTTTCATTACTGCAGCAGCTTTGCTCAAGGAGCCAAGCTACGACATCTGCCGAGTCTAGTTTGTTGGTGCATGTTTTCTGTCCAACATCTAGGATACTTTGATGAACGTCTGGCGAGGCAATGAACACCACAGATTGTGACTTCCCTAGTTGACGGAGCCTCATTGCAGCTGGTCATGAGTTAGACTCGCGAGCTTATTCAAAGAGACAAGAGCGGAGGGATAATCACCTTGAACCGTTTGGTCCTTAGTTTGACCGAGACTCAGTGTCAGTGCTCCTTTCGCTAATGGGGGAAACTTCAAATCGGTGCCGCGCGTATGGGCTTCATCTAAATACACCAAGCAGCCATCTAAGTTACCCGCAAATGGTGACGCTAATAAGGGGACCTCTTTGTTGTTGCGGTCTACAACCCAAGGCTTACTACCTGAATCAAAATAAACCGCTGCTGGAGCACGATGATCAATTTCCATCCATTTCCGCACAAAGCTTTTGTTGTCCAGCTCCAGAATGTGTGCTCCGGCATCTATAAGGATACGGATGCGCATCTCGTGGAGCATCTTGATGAATTGGAGTTCAGATAAGCGTTTACCGTCTGAGTGTGTGGCAGGCACATATAGTCGATTCCGCGGCTGCAGCAGGTATGTTAAAACCTCTGCATTTGTGTGAAATAGCTCTGGCAGATCATTCTGTCGGATCGTCAGGGGAAGAAGCCCCCGGTTGTCATTCGTGCCACTGAATCCAGTGGTCAATGTGCCTGACATGGATTCCTGGCATAGCGTCGAATTTCTCTCGGTAGTAAATAGTGGGATATCCCATCCGGACATTTGCAGTCTTTGTGAAAACTGCCTTGCATGAATTGGAAACACCATATGATCCAAAAAGTAGTTGATGACAGTCACAGAGTAACGTACATGGTTCCAGACCTCGCGAAGCTGGCCTTCGTCGTCAATACTAATCAAGTTCCAGTGCTGTAGAGGCTCTGGTAAGGTTTTTACATCATGGGTCAAGCGGTCATATTCGCTGGATGGATCATCGGAGTCAGAGAGCTGTTGCAGAGACTGGCGTAGCTGCTCGATCGTAACACCACTATAATAGAATGACAGGCATGTGAGCACTATTGCGACATCAGGGTGGCCCCATTCAGCTTGTTCGGAAGGGACCCCTTTAGCATGGAATGGGACCGCGACAGGATCCCTCTTGGGATCCAAGCCATATTGAACATTCCATCTCTTTTTTAGGCACTGCAGAAGGATATCATGGCCGAGTAGCCCGCGAAGAAGAAACATTTTGTCAATAGCCACCGGGTCAACAAATGCCTCCATCGCAGCTGTAACCACGGACTGGTCAACTGCACTGTTAGCAATAAAACTCCGAACAGCTTGTTGACAACCCACAGCTGGTGTGGGAAGGATTGATGTTCGACCTGAACACAGATCGTCGGCCAGCCTCTGGTTGATGAAGAATTCCACATCCGGTCGGAATATATGAATCAACGGAAAACCATCATTGGCACGATTTACCAGCTCAACGCTTGAGGGGAATTCCTTTTGGGCGTCCTGTAAATACTCCTTCACTAGGTTCAATAAAGCATGAGCAATCTTCCATCGATAAGGCTGACCGTCTAGCGGTAGCTGGGTTCCGCTTGGATAAACCAGCTGCGTCTTAACAGCCAACGAGAAATCCGATTCGTCTACAACATCACGACAAACCCTTGTGAGCCAGTCTTTTATAGATATCATATGTCTGGCCGACTTTAGGCGCGAGTCAGAGAGACACTGAATCCCACAAAGCTTGAAAGAAAGCAAGTGTTCCGGCGTGGTAAGAACAATGCCACATTTACGCAATGACTCCATATGTAGAGCTTTGTAGTCTTGAACAAATTCAACCTGTGTTGGTGATTTCCGAGAGAAGGGAATATGGTAGACTTCGCGGCCAACGAGGCCTCCTAGGCGTGATTGAATCGTTTGTGCAGTCTGTAACAACAGAGCCTTGGGTACAATCAAGCGTGCAAGGTTATGGCCATTGGCCAGAACACATGCCACCATGGGCATAATTACTGACGTCTTTCCTATTATTAACGTAAGCATGTATATTTTGAAAGTCATTCCACACCTTCTGTGGAAGCCTACCTTGACCCATGTTCAATTGAAGCACGGAATTGGATTTAGACTCGGGAAGTATTGTTGCTCGCGCAACGGCTACTTGAACCTTTCGGATAAGCATGTTTGCTTCGATCTCCATTAGCAGCCAATCGGGGAATTCACTGGGCTCCCAGTTTTCATGCCCACGATTGTTATACTCGTCTTGCAGACGCTGTACATCGTTCTTGAGGCTAGCATCTTGGATTCGTAAAAGCCGTTGCAAATGAGTTATTGACAGGCCGTAGCTTAAGAGAGCATCCTTCATTCCTGGACCAAAGTGACACTTGTTTGTCGATCTAAGCTGTTCAAGCACGATTACCGGGGTAGTGCAGGGCCATAATTGGCCTGCATGGAGCCATTTATACCGCGCATCGTTGGCGATAAAGAGGGTACATATTTCCGCAAGCTGGTCTGTCAATTGACCTTGGGCTTCTAAAATGATAGCCGGAAGATTAGCGGGAGTGGGAATTACTTCTACCATGTCATGCTCTGTGGATTGTCGTTGAAACGCCGTTAAACTATCTTTCATATCCCTCGCGTATGCGTTTCGTACAGCAGATCTCGAAGAACCCAACTTTGTCAGTATGCTTGAAAGCTCCTCAGCCTCATGTGAGTCTCTTGTTTTTTGTGGTGCTGTGTCATTCGATGCATGCTCAGTGTAATCAATCGCTGGCTGCACAAATTGTTCTCGTCTTGGCAAGGTAGGCCATGGAGAAGATTTCAGTGGATATAATATCGGGCCATTCTTTGAAAGAAGGCTAGATACTGTGGGAATCTCCAGACCCCGGGACGGAGCGGAATATCGTAGACGACGTGGCGAAGGCATGTTCGAGGCGACCGGATTGGATCTTCTCTGATATTGGTTGAGAACCCTTTGGATCGCCAGAAGATTCTGTGACAATTCAAAATTCTCGAAGAGTCGCAGCCACTCTGTTCGGACCATGTCAACGGCCTTATTGACGTCAATATGGGTTGCGGTTAGCGTGACGTTGGAGGGTCGTCGACACGGCCACTGCCGTAGGAGCTTATTTGCGAGTGCATAGCACTCATTACTACAGAAGCTTTCAGATTCGGTTGAAGAATTGTATGGCCTGCCAAGATTTGCACCATCCCTAAGTATCTCAGGATACCGGCCTATTGATGCTTTGAGAGATTCTTGTGTAGGCTTTTCGTCTAATCGAAATCTAGAATACCCAGTATGGAGTGGGAGGTCGAGGTCTTTAGCATCCTTCAAGATGCAGATCGCAGCCAGACTTCGAAGAAGGCTCATGTTTGCATTGTCCGCGAATGCCAGGGTACCCAACGTGAACATAGACTCCATGTGTAGACCATTGGAGTCGCGGCACAGCATGAACAGTCTTCCCCATTCTTCGCCGATGTCTAGATCAAGGAGGTCGCTGAGCTGAGGACTCTGAAACCTCGCAATATACCCTTTAATGTACGGAATTCCATCAAGAAGTTGGGCCAGGTTTGTAGTGGTGCAAATATGCGAGGGACTAGTGTGAAGGAGATTAATAATTTCGAATACATTGCCTGTGGCACTGTTCCGTTCCAGTTTGTCTCGGCTGTCATACGATGCATCGCCAGAGCCTATCGAGGCGAATGTTGGTCTTGGAAAGGCGTCCGGTCGTTCGAATCGATGACGTCGAATGTAGCTCCTCTCTCTTAAAGAGGCGGCACCACCTGGTTCCAGTTCCAACCGATGGATATCGTGCGATGTAAACATAGAGAGCCTCTCCGCCTTTGCCAGAATATTCTCAATGGCAGGTCGGTATTGATCGTGTTGAATGGTCGTCGTCAGGTTTTCGTCCCAGGTGACGTCTTGCTGTCGTTTCAAATGCGAAGGATAGTACTTCCTCACTGGTGTAAGTCTCGCAATGGTTTGAAGGGGTACACACTGAGCAGGGCCCAGAAGAGTCCAAGGCTGGCTTTGCGCAGATGCTAAGCACGACAAAGCCTCCTCGGTGCCGGTACGTCCTGTGAGGGCATCGGGCAGAGCGAAAGAAGTAAAAGCATGTAGTTGCGATTTTGTAAATACTAGGAGTGGCTCTGGCGGACATTCCAGCCGCCCCAGTGTGTTATCGATCAAGTATCGCCCATATCGACCGTCATTAACGACCCTAACCAGTACGTGAGGATCGTGGCGGCGGTACTGTATTGAACCAATTGGCACGACAATACTCCGACGTTGATGATTCTCATCGTCACGAAGAACAATCTTGCTTTCCAAGCCATACCATGTTCCCGCATCCTGGTTTGGATCTACCTCCGAGCGTAGCTGTCTGCAGAGTAAATTGCCATTCCCATTAACGGTAAAGTCTAAATCCATTCGTCTCAACTCGACGCTAAGGTTGTTTTTGACTGGCTGAAAAGCAACCAGCCTGTCCGCAGCCTCGAAGTGCTCAAATATCCCAGCAATCTGATGAAATAATTTGCTGTGGGGATCGACCAGGAGGCTTTGTCCGCGTGCCGCCTGACGTGTGCTCACGTTAAGCATCCAATTTCTAGGACGTTTATGCCACCACATGTGGGCCCGTCTTCTGAATTCCACCTCACCTGAAGCCAAATCTAGCCAGTGGAAATGTTCGTTCAGGAGCGGAGTCGGTACATCAGGTATAGTGCCGATGCCAAAAATTGTTCTCTCCAAAAATTGAAGGGTGGTGCCTCGGACGCGGGCCCGTATCACAACCTTACCTTCTTGCATTCCGAAATGTATTTGATGTCCGTGCTTGAGCGTGGATAGCACATATGTCATACCTTTCAAGGCGGATGGGAAAACGAGTAGTTGCTGAGTTCCAAATAGCTCTTGGACACTACTTGCGGCCCGTATCTCAGCCGGTAATTTGCCGACGGGTTTTAGGTCTACAAGGAGATGCCCGTCTAAGATATGGTAATGGACTAGCTGTGATCTGGAAGTCTCTGATGCATTCGCGGTTGAGACCATCCACATATCAGATTTCGAGATGAATCTCCAAGGATGATACGTCCTCTGGCGATCTGCGGTTTCAGGCCACACACTGCTGATGGCATGCTGCAGACTTTCTGGATGGGATTGGATCGTGCTCTGGAGCAGCCCGTGCATCGACACAGTCATCTGAATATCACGTATAAGCATTCCTCTGACTGCGGCTGGGAGCTGTTCAGGAGTAAGCGTCATGTTTTCTGAAATTGCCAAGCAAGCGCGGAGAAACATTTCCAAAGCACCCTCATCCTGTAAGTCACCACAATCAGCTGCGAATGTCCTTTTACATAAGAGCCCAGCTAATAATGTATAATTGCCGAGCTGTTGCACAGCATCTGAATTTTCTGCCTGGCCTATCTCCTCACGTATTCGGTGTATCCATCGTAATGTAATTTCCCGTACTCTTCGTAGAAGTCTGCTGCCTTCTGTAGCTGCTTGCGTCGGCCCGAGTGAGCAAAGACGAAGCACAAACGTTATCAATGCCTCCATGCAGAGCGACTCTCGCCAATTATCCGAGATTCCTTGTAATAAACTCTCAATTTGGGTTGCCAGCCGAGCACAAAACGTGGCGTCTTCGAAGACCTCGTGGACCTTTCGCAAACGTCTTCCGCTACCGCTTGGACCGACTTGCATCGCAAGATAGTTGAACAGATGCATAGTTGGCTCGGAGCTGAAATTTATATTTGATGAGCCCAACTCGCGGAGCATTGATAGCCAACGAGAGGCCTTGCCCGCAAGTAAATTCTGATATGCCATGTATTCATGAGCAGTCAGGCTGCCTGGCGAGCTGTTCTGAACACTCATTACTTTGTAGGATGACCGTCCATCTGCATCTGCCGCGAAATCCGAAGCATTTTCGGGTCCCAGTAGGGTGAGAATTGATTGGTGGAGTCCAAATGAATATGCGAAGGTGAACCCCGATGACAAATGCGATGCCCATCTCTCCTCCCTCGTATCATAGTATGATAATTGAAGCCCGAAGGGAAGAAGTACCTGGGCGCTCGTGACCGGGAGTGCTGATCCTTTATAGTGGGAGACAAGGAAAGGTTTCGTCGTGGATGCTAAATGGAACCGTAATTGGTGATGATGGGCGTATGGTCTTAGAGGGTCCCATCGGGACAAAAGCTCCCTCGGCGGAGGTGAGCCTGTCTCCATACGTTCATCTCTCGGTCTTCCAAATTTGGTTATTATCCGCCATGATGTGTCCCGATATGCGGCCAAACAGGGCGGCATGCCAAGCTCGAAAAGGATCGCTCTCCGTTGAAGAATGCCTTGCTTTGAGCTCTCCTCGGGTAGAAAGTCTTCATGGACCGTTATTTGCAGCTTCTTTCGCTGCTTCTTGAGCCTGCAATGGGTACAACCAATGCCAGGTTGACCTTGTTTTCGAGTGCAGATTGCAGTTGTAATCCTCTGGGAAAGGCTTGAGTATTGCTCATTGATTCGGCTCAGTTCCGCCTTCTTCCGTTCCTTTGCCGCAGAAGATGCGGTTGCAATATCACGATCAAGTCGTTGCAGCCGGCCAGCATCTCGGGAATCGCGAACATATCGATCCGCGAAGCAATTGCTCACGAGGTTGGAGAACAACGTCAGGGTTTTGAATTTACACTGCTTCTCACGTTGTTGCAGATATTGCTGTATCTCCTGAAGCCGAACTAGATCATCGTACTTAGAAAGCTGTAAGATGTCTAACACTTCTGGCGGAAAGGGTGGGCGGTATTCCTTGAGTAGTGGGAACTGGTGCACGGCGTATTTATCCATGACCACCCACAACTGGAAGAGAGTCACCATCATAGCACTTTTTTGCTCAATGCAATCGTCGTACGAGTTGGATACCTCGTCAAGGTAACGATCAATTTCTTTCGCAATTATTGCCGTCTTATCATCGTGGTATGTAATTTTGGACAACTGGTATCTATCCTTTAACTGCGTATCCAATCTTTGCAAGGCAGAGTACCGATTTGCAAAATGTGTATATGGAGAATGCACGACATTGTCGACATTTACATTAGCGGTTCGTCGAGGCTCTTTCGCACGGACAGGTTTGGGTCGTGAAAGGAGCTGGCGAAGATGAGGACCACTGTTCGGAAGCTGCAAGTGAAGATCATGCTGATGCGCTCGGTGAGGCAGGGCTGGGATGCGCTTCTGGACAGTGCTCTTGAAGGAAACCCACTTCTCTTCCATTATTCCCGTAGCTCCGTGAATGACAGCCTGAAACCAAGATCCATGACTTTGAAATGAATTTTCGGCCACTCGATATGATGCCCCTCTTAAAGCTTGTCTCTCAACCTCCAGCTTGGCCAGGCGCCGGGATAGCTTTGCGACGAGCAAATGACATGACTCCACGGGCAGTACGTCCATAGCCTCTTGAAGTAATTGAGCGTGGATAGCACAAATAAGAAACTTGTAATACACCCGCCCAATCTCAGGACCATGCAGGGAGTAGAGAAATCTCTGTATACAGACTCGAATAACCAAATACAACGGGTTCCTGCGCCAAGGAACATAAGCGTTCGTCCAGCAGACATCATCCCTTACCCTTTTGCGAAGCTTTGGGACCGACATCTGGGAACCCTGTGCCTCTAGGAGTGTCATGAGCATCTGTGTTATCAAATGCGGTTTGGGGGTGTCGCGGGCTTCTATCAGAGATGCTCCCGCTTTTCGCGCTCTGGCTGCGAATCGCTCAATCCGTTCCTCACTTGCCTGGTCCAGAAATATTGCTAGACGCTCCTGGAAAGATTGTTCTTTGAACCGAGCCATTGGAATGGACACCGCGCCCCCAGGAAAGTCGCATTGTAGGGCATCTTGGCATTCGAGGACACTTTCCGCAGCTGGAGAGGCTTCGAAGGCTTCAAAAACCACTTGTTCCACACCGTCATCCCTATTTGCCACAGTTAAAGAATGCATTGTTAGCTGGAACGAAGATGCATACTGACCCTTTCACCTGCTGGATATAGAGTCCGGAATTCTGCTTTTCTATGTAAAGGATCATCCCCACGTCTTTCTCCATTATCGAAAACGCCTCCATGAGAGCGAAACGGTCTACATGACCATTTTTGTGGACTGCATGGCAGAGGTCTAGCGATACTTTCACTCTATCCCATACGTTCCTGTGGTCACTTTCGGACGCTCCCAGGAGTGTATTTGTTGCGTTCAAGGCATGCTGTGCAATGTGTCTATCAATATTATGCACAGCACTGTCGTGTTCACTGGGGAGTCGGGGAGGCAACACGATGTGATTGAAGATCAATTCTAAACACTTTCTGGGAATTGTCATTCTGACCGGGGAGAATCAGAAAGTGATAGTGTAACGTCGGTGGATGTTGGGGTTCGAATATGACGATTATGAGCAAGCGATAAAATAAAGGAAAAATGAGAGGGAACGAGAAAGACGCGGTTGGATCATGAACACCCCGGCATTCACTTATTTTTAGGCGTCTCTAGGCAACCTAGTGCTCTTTGTCATTATCTCATCATTTGGGCTTAGAGAGTAGCTTAGTCACTGCGACATGACTCGAGAACCACATGTTTTAACCTATATTCTGGGACCATCATGTTGTGATTTCGTGGGTCCAGTAGGCGACCAGTATAGCGTAGCCTTGCAGACGCGACTCGCAAAATTATGTTCAATTTCAGGAAGGCTGCATTATCTTGTCTCAAATTACGCGCCGGCAGGGAATCTACCCCACCAAGTCAAATGTATGGAGTGACGTGGATTTTATTTCTTTTGGTGTAAGTCCAATGTGGACACATGTGGCACAATCTATAGGATAATAGCCATAAGCTGTGGACCACGGAGGGCCTTTCGATCCGGTAGGTAGAGAAGCAGTTCGCGTTCATACCAAAGGCTCCCGCGTATCCCGGTTCAGTTCAACGTGTTGCAACTCATTAGGCGCCGGGTGTGATGCCCTGTTTTCACATGAACCTATTTTTAACCCCTGGAGTGTGTCTGATATGACTGAGGCTGTAAAATTGGAGTGTCCGTTCGTCCAGCCCCCTCGGGAAACACGCACGTTCCCAGGTTAACTTTGCTTAACAATGATCTGACCTCAGTGAGTTAGGTATTCTCCACAATTTATAGTTGTGTCGGATATAATATTCAAAACATACGAAATATAGATTAAGTGATCGATTGTTTGGCGTATGTGGATAATGAAGTGGCTGGGTTTCGGGATTACAGTGTGTTGCTGCGCGGTGGGGATGCTAGATTGTTTGTCTTTGTTTGTGTTTCTATATTCTATCTTAGATTGATATTACCGAACAGCCTTTTTTACCATAATAAAGTCTCATAGGACCACTGGACAAACAGCAACGTAAGCATCAGGCCTACTGCAACCTTTCCAGAAAAGTGTGAACCGCATCAGAAACTCCCTTGACATCCTCAAACAGATGCCAATGTCCCACGGCCTCCAGCACCTGGACTTCAGCCTTCTGAATACTCTTCCCGTAAGAAAAGCACAGGTGGGGTGGACTGATAGCATCATGATCACCCGTGAGGATTAGTGTTGGACAAGTCAAGCTTGCTGTATCTAGCCTCTCTTTTGCAGACTTCGCTAGGGCCATACATGCTTTGGCATACCCCTCTGGGTCTTGCCCTAGCAGCGACATGCGTGTAGCAGCGACTGCTAGAGGATTACTCTCCTTTGTTTTAGATGATAATCCCGCATTAACAACAGCGTCAGCAACCGCCACCATACCCTTACTGCGAACCAACTCGGCGCGCGCAAAGCTTCCAGCGCTACCGGCTTCGGGTAAGGGTGAGGGAGGTGGCCCGAACAGAATTAGAGAGGAGACTAATTCTGGACTTTTGAGGGCAAGTTTCATGGCGACCAGGCAGCCCATGGAGTGAGCGATGACTGTTGCCGGTTTGCGATCGGGACGAGCGTTGTGGTATATATCCCGGATATCGGAGGCGAGTGATGCGATGGTGATTTCGCTGAGCGCGTTGGTTGGGGAAAGGCCGTGACCTTCGAAATCACTTAGGTACAGAGCATGTGTGGAGGATAATTGTGCAACGAGTGGGCTGAAATAAGTGGACGAACCACCGAGGCCGTGTATGAAGATGATTGGTGGTCCTTCGATTTGTCCCTGAACTTGAGAGAAGAGCTCCTTGGTGCCGACTTTCACGAGTCCTTCATGGCCTCGCGCTTTCTGGTTAGTAACTGGGATTGCGGATTGGGATTTCACGCGTTCCACGGTTGGGTTGATGGCATCGGTGGCGGCCATGTAGTTCGTGAGAGTTCCTAGTCCGGTCACGGAGACCTTGACTTCGTCTCCAGCTTGGAGGAACTTCATGGGTCGGAAACCGAATCCAACGCCGTATGGTGTACCGGTTGCAAGCGTATCCCCGGGTTGTAGTGTTTGGCCCCGGGATAAGCAGGATACGAGTGTTGGGATACTGAAGATTAACTGATCGAGTGTAGCATCCTGCCTTTTCTCTCCGTTGACGAACGTTTGCAATTGGAGATTGGGGGGAAGACGCTCCTTCGGAACCGCAACGGGTCCAATAGGGCAGAAGGTGTCCGGGGATTTACCGATATAGAATTGTTTATGGTCGCGCTGCCTTTCCCGGGCAGTGAAATCGTTTATGATCGTGTACCCCCAGACATAGTCCATGGCTTCGGACTCAGAAATCTTGTGCCCGGCTTTGCCAATGATCACTCCGATCTCGCCTTCATAGTCTGGTGTTTCTGTGAAACCAGGGTGAAGGAGGACCTGCTCTCCATGTGCGATGATAGATGTTGCGCGTTTGGTGAAGATCACCGGGAAAGTTGGTTGATCGTTTTTATCCGATGAATCAAAACCTGAGGAATTGAACTCTTTCGCATGTTCAACATAGTTCTTCCCGACTGCTAGGATATCCCGGCCAGATATCGGGGGGAGGAGCTTAACCTGGGATAAGGGAATGGGGTCTCCTCTTCCTAGCTGGATATTTCCCTCCCCCGCCTCAATAACCTGGTACAAATTGGAAATTCGAGTACCAGAGATGAAAACAAGAGGATGAATCTGCTCTGTCGTCAGATCAAGATGGCCAATTCGATGCTCCCCGGAGTTGGGGTCGACATAAGCGCAGTAGTTGATTGAGGGGGACGTGGACATGGCGGTTTTCTCAACTATGTTGACACAGGATTGGAGTTATTGCTCAAGACCACAGCAGACTATCGGCTCTACTACTGGTATTTATTCGATCGGATGCATGACGGTGAAAGACGGAGATCCGCTTTTCCCCGCTGTCACGCCAGATCCCACCAATTACCGCGGGGGTGCGGTATCTCCACATACTAGTATCACCGTGGGAGGTCACAAATGGTTATTTGAATAGTATAGTTACCTATGGTCTACGTGGACAAAATTCGCGCACGCGGAGGAACCAGGGCCCAAGGAATCCTAATGTGGTGCAAATCGTGAAGGTTTACCTTACCTCGGTATAACTACTGTTAGGACGATTCTAATGGGTGAAATAACCGACCCAACTTGTAAGTCTAGAGGATTCATCCGAACTTGTAACGTACGGTATTCTATGAAGTTGACAGTATTATGTCCCCTACTCGCTGGAAGAGAACGTATAACTGCTGACAAGGCTAGTTTTGTCATCCACTCTAAACTCATAAGATCCCTTCAGGTAAAATATTCCTCAGTTGATGAGTGCACAAGACCTTACAGTAGTATATGCGTATATCCATACATCATGTGTGATTGCAAGTATGTAAATATGTGATAGCTTCTGACAGATAGAAAGGAGAGCAGAAGAGGATAATACACAGCAGTATTCACGACCAATCGTCCCCTAAAGTACTCAATCCTACATATCGCGGGGGTTCTGGGAAGCGATTCTGTATCCCACTCGTGCGTCCAATCCGGAGAGATCTCCCATAATCTCGCATATGCTCTCTACCATGGAATCGCCAAAACTGCCAGGAACAGTCTTGGCCGACGAAGCTTTGGATGACATCAATACCACCCGGATGTTCTCGCTGAAACTTGGTGCAATCATACACCACATTATCAATAACAATCCAGACTTGGAGATGTTTTCGGGTTACGTCCGAGCTTGAGCGCCACTGTTCGTCCAGGAGGGACACTATGCTCGGGTCAATGTAGGGCAAGTCAGAGTCGGACAGTGACGGTTCTTGGAATGGAAAGACTTTTTGTGGCAGCGATTGGGGTAAGGATGTGGTTGCGGTGGCTGTGTCTTCTGCGTGTTCACCATAAATGCCGATCTTATTGGCGAGTGGAGTTATATGGGTTGAATCTCCTTCAACATCTGCTGCTGCATCGGTGCACTGGAGACTAAGCCACCCCATGATAACGACTCGAGAATTAGAAAGCCTAAACTTGCTTTAAATGATAATATCCGTAGGAGCACATTTCTTTAAGAATCCAACTACTAACTGCCCCGAGAACATCGTAAATTACTAACAAGTGACATCTCTGATCGGCGGTTTAGTAGATATGACAGAGCGGAGAAGCGCGGCGTTCGGCGGAGTGTGGACAAACATCAATAGATCACTATTGGTGCCCGCAGAGATCCACGCTGAACAACAGCTAATAATATTGCGAGTTTAGGAAAGCTTACAATGCACCTCTACGGAGAAGGAATGAGGAGGGGTGGTTCTCACAATCGTGAGTTAGATACCCTTCGTGGCCCTGTGCAGGGTGTGGCAGCGGTTATATATCTTCTCAATGACAATCTTAGTTACTGCCCAGACAACACGTCAAAGCAGAAGATAGTATGCCTGTAACACAAGTACCGTGGACATCACCAGAGCATGTATCAGAGGTATACGATGGACCTCCGAGGAACATCGAATCCCTGAACAATCTAAAATTTGATGAGAGGCTTCAACCTAAGCAATACTCAATTGCGGGGACACATCCCGCATCGAAAATCCTTATCACCGATGTTCAAATTATAGAGGCAACTGGAAAGAATCCGTATCGTGGGGATGTCCTCATCGTCGGTAGGCATAGTCTGAAGATTTATGGAGCCTAGGTTCTGACTGGGCACCAGGTGAACGATTTGCACATGTGGGCGAAGTACCGGGAAAGTCGGACTTGCTCAAGAACCCAAGGGTACGAGTGTTCTATGGGCATGGACGGACTTTGATACCCGGCCTCGGAGATGCCCACACGCATCTTAGCTGGAATGGCGGTGACCTTGGCCGATTGGGCGAGCTGGGAGTCGAAGAGCACACTCTTTTGACCGCCAGGAGCGCACGTTGCTATCTTGATTCAGGTTATACTATGTACGTGTATTTCACCCATAGATGACTCTTCACGGCCATGGGTAGCTAACTATCAATGTAGGTGCTTCGGGGCAGCGTCCGCCAAGAAGCGTCTCGATGTTGTTGTCCGCGATGCCATCAATATGGGTGACATTCCGGGACCTCGGTATCTTGCGAACAGTCAAGAAATAGCTCGTCGAGATGGAGACCTTGTGCCGGGTATCACGGCATATGCCGATGGGCCTGAAGAGATGCGATCAGTGTATGTCCACTAGCCTTGTTCAAAGAGGGGCGCTCAAATTCCTAATAGATTATTTCCAGAGTACGTGAACATGCTGAATTGGGAGTGGATCAAGTGAAACTGTCCATGTCAGGAGAATCGGTATAGTCTATTTAGTTCTATTACCTACCGTGATGCTCATAACTGTCTAGATTACCGAAATTAGAGACGCAGAGGACTGCTACTTCTCGAATGAGGAAACGTGGGCATGCGTCGATGAGGCCCACAAGCATGGCATTCGATTATGCGCCCATGCTCGGGCACGCGACTCTGTCCGACAATGCATTGATCATGGAGTGGAGGTTATCTACCATGCGTCATATATCGACGAGGAATGTAAGTCACGCACGAGGAAAGATTTGTGCAATAGTATCCAATACTAATTACCATCTACAGCTATGGATCTGCTAGAGAAACAGAAATCGCAACATGTGGTAGCCCCCGCTTTGAACTGGCTGGTGGCAACTCTCTACGAAGCGAGCGCGTTTGGATATGCTACGGCAACAGCTGAAAAGGCAGGATACAAGAAGGAACTCGAGGCTGCTATTCGGGGACTCCGCGAGATGCACAGCCGAGGAATTGTAGTGCTACCGGGAGGGTAAGTACTGAGCCTAGGGACGTTGTTTCTCGTTGTCAGCTAACAGCCGAACCATGTAGCGACTACGGCTTTGCCTGGACCCCACATGGCACATACGCTCGAGATCTTGAGCACTTTACGAAACTTCTTGGGTTTACGTCCCATGAAGCCATCATTGCCGCAACCTATGGCGTTGCAAAATTGTTCATGAGGTCGCATGAGATGGGCCAGATCAAGCCAGGTAACTATGCCGATTGTGTGATCGTCGATGGGGACCCGTTGAAGGATATCACTATACTACAAGATCACAGTAAACTGGAGATTATCATAATCAATGGCCGCGTGCATAAAGCGGGTCGGAAGGAACTTCTCGTCCCCAGTACTTCTGGCGTTTATGACATCCAGCAGATTTGCCAGGCGATCGAAGATGCTGAGATTAAAGCCCCAATGCAGAAAGCTTACTGATGCCATGTGTTTGATTGGGATAATATTTCGGCGACATTGTATCTATCCATTGTCTAAGCTTATATGATATTATCCATTGTACTTCTTCCAGCGTGAATGTATTGGGGCCATGTAACCCTCTGAGTCTGTGTATTCGGGTCAGAGCTCATCTTAAGAAGTCGTATTCTCCAAACTGAGAGCCCATACGATATGCATAGACAGGAGATTCTGGCTACTCTACACACTACGCCGAACAAGAAATTTAGAAGGTTAATAATTATTACTGAAAATATGGTTAAGACTCCATACTACCCCGCACGCTAGAGCAGTAAGTCAGAATCCTAGAAGTCTCCAAATTAGTACTTCCTAAACCTACTTAGTGGGTCATCTAATGGTCGCTACTCTTATAGGTTCAGGCATCCTTCCATGCAGTCAAAATCCCCCAACCCCCCAGCTCTTCCTCCTTCACTTTCCCCTAACCAATGCCCGTACACGTACAGGTCTCCACAGCACAATTTCCTTCATCTATTAGTCCAAACTGGTCTCGTTTCATATATCCCGACCTAACCATCCGTTGAATGATGAAAAGGGCTAGTCCTGTCGAGTTCTAGCACACGGTCGCTGCAATGACGTCCAAGCGATTGCCCTTAAGCTGTGAGAATTGTCGGCAGCGCAAAATTCGTTGTATCGGCTCTGGCCACTCACCTTGTCAGACGTGTGCACGGCGTGGTTATGCATCAAGTTGTCGGTTTAAACGTCAGACACCCCTAGTTGGTGCGAATGCACAAATTATACAGCCTCAACAATCAGACCCATCTCTCGGGCTTATGGGAAATGTTGCCAGTTTGGAAGACTTGTTGAAGCAAAATATTGCGCTGACCACTGCATTACTGAGCCAGAAAGGCCAAAGCCGACTCCCTTCGCCAATCTCCAGTCCGGAGGTCCCATCATCCCTACAGCCATCACTTGAAGAAAAGCCACTGCATGGTCCATTACCGAGTCGGACAGGCCGCTTGGTCGTGTCTACTTCCAACCATGTGCGGTTTGCCCCGTCGCATGATATAGGGGACTCCGATCTCCTCGAGGCTATGCAAGAGCCTGCTTCGAGCTTCCCCGTGGGATTCCCATTTTTCTCCGAACAATCGGGCTCTGTCTCCGATGAGGTTCTGGACCTGCTCCCACCACTTTTGCACCTCGAAGAGTTGAAATCAACGTATTTTCGAGTATTCTCACCTCTCTTCCATGTTCTCCATGATCCGACATTCCACACGAAATACCAAGCATTCAAGAGGAATCCCAGATCGACCCCACTGGCATTTGTAGGATTATTGTTCGTGATTCTAAGTCTAGCGGTCACCGCACTAGACGATAACCATCTTGTCCTGACAGATCTGGGTCATGGCGTGAGTCCCCATGCGAATGTGCGCAGTCTTTCGGCAAAATATCGCTCGGCGGCCATGCGGTGTCTTGCCGCCGATAATTTCATGGTCCGCCACAATCTCTGCACAGTACAGTGCCTGGTGCTTTTAATCTACGCCATGAACCATGCCCAGGAACCAGCATGGTCATTGCTCGGTACAACCCTACATATTGCTGTTGCTATCGGCTGTGCCGTTGATCCAGACCATCTGAATGTCGACCGCATCCAGGCAGAAGAACGTCGCAGATGCTGGGCTGCACTCCGGATGTTGTATACTATTCAGAACACATGCCTTGGGAACCTCATGCCCTTCCGGGTGGAGGCAAATGTCGCTCTTCCAGCTGATATCGAAGATGACGAGTTGGTGACGGGTAGCCCGAGTCCCCGGAACGATTCGGTAGACACGCCCCCGACACAAATGACTTACCTTTTATACAAGTTTCGTCTATATGACTTGGCAGTCGACATCTGTCAGCTTCCTGCGTCAATTCAAGCACATGACCACGCAATGATAGAGACTCTAGATGTAAAAATCACGCAAGAACAGGAGTGTCACCAGGCTCGCTTTACTACCCGACTGATACTGAAACCATACGACCAAGCCCACTTCTATATTCTGACCATCTATACAAACCACCTAATGCTCCTGCTGCACCGGTCGCAGCTGAACACAGTCGACAACAAGAGCTGCGAAAAGTGCTTAAAGGCGGCCACAGGAACCTTGTCTAAGTTCGAGGCGCTGTGTTCCACCCCCGAATTCGGGTCATATCGATGGTACATGGATGGTCTTGGGTCATTCTACGCCTTCTTTGCTATAACCACCCTCCTTGTACTGTTGGGAAATCCACAACATGAGACGGAGTGTAATCCGGAAACCGTCGTTCTTCTTGTTCGGTGCGTAGAGAAAATGAAAGGAAGTGCATCTCGAAGTTCTATTTGTCAAAAAGCAGTCGATATTGTTGATCCTATAGTCCAATGTCTCACTTCTGGACACGTCGCAGACAGCAATGGAGACGCAGAGTTAACATTGCTTGGTGAAAGCCCGAATGAAGGCTTATGGCCCACATACCCAGGACTGGAGAGTATGTTTTATGACGTGCCTTGCGAGCAGTGGTTGACTCCGTCGGAATTTGTCTGGAACGCCGCACAGAACCTCTGGGGTCCCTCATCTGCGGGTGTATCAACACTATGATCTTTCAGCTTTTGTAGCCCTACCGGGAATTACGCTGGGCTTACTCTCAATCGACAAGCTTCGGGAGGTCTCGCGACGGATGATCAAGGAATAACGGGACAAGTCAGCGGCCCGTTGACATGAGCATTGAATATACACAATGACGAGGTTGAGTGGATTTCCTTACATTATCTTATAAGGAATCTGCTCAACAATATTACCAGTATCTCCAGATAAAAAGTGGTTCTGTGCTTACGACGTCTAAATGAGTTGCTGATTGCCAAGGGATCATCCGCAAACTATAGTATCACCCCGCGTACTCAACACCCCCGTATACAGACTAAAGCTCTCTAGAGAAGGCAATTAAGATGACAAGCAGGAACATCTTTGATTTGACCAAAAGACACACTCTTTACGGCCGGCTAAATGGAAGCAGAAGTCAAAAATATGTTCCGTTGAAACAACACACATAAGCTGAATAAACACTTTCGGGGATTTCTTGGATATCTGCAGTGGGTACTATTTATATAATCCTTTTTCACCCTCAATATCTCACCGCTTCTGCTCCTTGGTCACCAAACGTTCCGATAACCTGCCGCATTCTATCGATTGATCCATCTGTATAATTTAAGTTCAGAAATCGAAGCCCACACCACCCATTGGGCAATTAGGATCTCTTGGCTCAAGAGAAAGTAGTAAAGGTATTGGCGGAGATCATCTCCACTGGGGCTATGGAAATCTCTCCCGCCCCAAGTCTGAGGAATGAGTGGCACAAAAAGCTGGGACCACGTAGTATGAAATGAGTGTCCGACTGATCGGCTCCACCTTCCTGCATAAGTGGTAATCAACACCGCTCATTTGAGAAAAAAAGTTCAAAAAAATTCAAAATACATGTCCCAACCGACGCTAGGTAATTTCCAAGAGTTTGTAGCAGTTACTATGCATACCATAAATTGGAACCAAAATTTGTTCATATATATACATGATTTTTTGATTTCTTGGGAATGGATATATGCACATAGAAAAATGGCTATAATATTGAAATACGGTAATCGTGACTCTTTAAATCCTTCGAAGGAAATAAACTAAATGAAATGAAAAGAATTTGAGTTTTTTGGTGCCTGAAGCGTGCATCTTTAGTCCTCTGCGCAACGCAGAACGATAGGCCAGGGGACATTTGGTCGATCTTAGTCTTTTTTTTTTTTTTTTTTTTTTTAGCATAAAAGGGTACTGTGGGCGCAAATACCTATATAATAGCCTATTCCTCGTGTGCTAGAGGTCCCCCCAGCTTTGCTTTCCTACACGCCAGCGGGCCGAGGTATCACCCATCATGGCCGCCAGTAACAGGACACTATGGCAATGGGAAGACTTGCTCGCTAAATACCCCAAAGTCGAGTTCATATGGCTAGAGCTCCTGTGGTATACGGCCAATAAGTTCGTTCGGATGGTGCCCAGAGCAAAGTTCGAAGCAATGATCCAGAGTGACACCTACTTTAATGTCCCTCTGGTGGCGTTTTACCTTACCCCAGGTGACCATCCGGCTAAAGGCGCCTCGCCCAGTGGGTCGTTTCGGTTATGCCCCGATTTAAGTACAGCATATTGCCAGCCAGGCTCAGGGGGCACCCGTCTGGTCATCCAGTGCGAATGCAGGCAAAAAGATGGGTCTCCATTAGATTTGTGCGCGCGATCCCGCCTCCGAACACTGGATGATGCCCTACAATGGAAAATGGGCATTGACATTTTGATTGGATTTGAGATCGAAGTGATATTTATGAAACCCGAGCAACCACGTGATGGGACACCAACTTTCAGCACTCTGAGCGCGCTTCATTCATGGTCCTCTATAACACGAGACGACTTTATGTATCTGGACCTTATCGAGCGCATTGTGCGCTCATTGGCCGACGTCGGTATTACGCTGGAGCATTTTCATTCCGAGGTAGCACCAGGACAGTGGGAATTCGTCCTTCCCCCAGATAGGCCAGTCCAGGCCATTGATTCACTTCTCAAGGCTCGAGAAACGATCAAGTCGGTGGCCCGTTCAGGCGGGCTACATGCCACCCTATATCCCAGGATTTCAGATGACGACATCGGAACCGGTGCACATGTCCATATATCTGTCAACACCCGCAATGGGTATGCCCAGCGGCCCGAGAGCTTCTTTGGAGGTGTAATACAGCATATGCCTTCCATCCTTGCGTTTACATTACCGCAAGAAGTGAGTTACCAACGAGTCCAGACGGGACTGTTTAGTGGAGGTGAGTACGCCTGCTGGGGCTGGGAGAATAAGGAGGCATCGCTATGCCGCATTGACGTGAACCGTTTTGAGTTCAAATTGATGGACGGGCTTGCAAATCCTTATCTTGCCCTTTCGGCTATCTTAGCTGCGGGTTTAGACGGTCTGAAGAAAGAAATACCCCTCCAAGGTGGGCCCTGCGACGACGCCTATGCGCATCTCCAGCCAGAAGAGCAGAAAGCGCTTGGCATAACGACCATGTTGCCAAAAACGCTTGAGGATAGTTTGGCCACGTTGGAAGCAAACCCCGCATTATGTGCACAGCTTGGACCAGGTATGGTCTCTGCCTATGTTATGGTGAAGCGGGGAGAAGCAGATTCTTTACGCAAAATGCCTGACGACACAAGAAAGGCTTGGTTAATCTCGAGGTACTGACATGAAATAATTGCACCACTGTTTCATTTGATGATAGACTTCCCTTATACGATTCTTCCTGCTCTCAAGATTGTTTCTCCTTAGTTCGGATTTTCAATCTTTAAGTGCCAAAGTCTTGGTATACGAAGCTCACATCCCGGACGCATTCTGTCTATCATCTCTGTGGCATAGTCTGCATCATTGCGAGATCCTACCTCTTGCTCAGGGGCAGGGCTCAGGACTTGGACATGACAATAACCATAACATTATCTTAGTCGTCCCTGTATGTTAAGAATATGGATGTAAAGCTTAGAAAGGAGGAAATACTTTCGGTTCCTATGGACTTGGCATTGATCAAAACTTGTACCTCAAACTATGCCCCGTGCTAGAAATGGTGTATGGGTGGTCTTATGGAGTGTAGAAGTACTCCCTAACATTTAGACGCATTATTTGAACACAAGATATTTTCAGCTCCTTGTCATGTCGTTGCTGATATCTTAATGATATTGTAGGCTCCTTAATATATTTCCCTTGATCGTAGCGGTGCTATTTCGTATACCAGCGAGGTTGGCTTTGAGCTCTGCACTAGTACTGGAATCTAAATATTCTGTAATACTTTGTTATACTTCAGGATACCTCCAGTATTCATCACATGCTTATGAAATGATATTCAATTTTACCGACACAGTTATATAGTTAGCTAACTACTAACCAATAACGTAATAACAATGTTATGTGTGGCAACTTCAGCTAAAAGAGGATCAATCAATATTATTGCACTTAGCTCGATTCAAGGACTGGGCTGTTGAGATCTTGGGAGCAACAGGCGAAACTAGTGAGGTTTACTCCGTCTGCGGAAATTCGAGTATCTGGGCGACAATTCCTCCGGATTCTCCTCCACAATGTAATGACCGCTATCAGTAACATAATGCGTCTGAACAAATTTCAAATACTTCACTCGCCATCCATTCTGCGCCCGCAGCCAGCGCATGCTCTGCTCCAGTCAAGACCGGATTCCGTGTGTTCTCTTTTCCCCGCTCCACTATCCATGCTCGGTTTTGGGCGGCATCCATCTCAAACGCGCTGTACACATAAAACGCACATTGCAAGGCGTCAGGCATAGAATACTGCGAGGTGTAGTAGTGGATGATATCATTGCCAAACACTGGATGGTTATAGGCAAATCGATCGTAGAACTGCTTGACATAAATACTTTCTTTTCCTGCTACTAGTGCCGCGGCCATATCGAGCTGCTGTCCTTTGATGGCAAAATAGCAATGATCTCGGTATTGCTTGGACTTTTCGTATTCTGTGGTTCCTGATAACGGACATTCTCCCTAGACAGTGCTGGATACAAAATCAGGGTACTACATCGCAAAGACCTGCGATGTCATGCCTGCGATGTCATGACCAACCACATGGATCGGGGTTTTAATCAATAGTTGATGATTCAAGAAGTTGTAAAGATCTTGTGCCAACTACCTTTTAGGAAAGCCGGCCACATCTCGGAGTGGTTTCGAGGAACTTCCGTGCCCGGTAAAGTCAGGAGCAATCACGCGGTATCCTGCAGTGGCGAAAGGTTCCAGGACGAAGCGGAACTAGTGTGAAAATTGAGGGAATCCGTGAATAAGAAGGAGAATTCCCTTACATTCACTTGCCGGCTCGGCTTCGGGATAATGCGTATGTACGTCTTCAGAAAGGACCACTTGTCGGCTAGAAACTCGGATTTGGGAGAACATTATGTTCAGTAGAGTAAGCCGACCGTGGATAGGAAAGTTAAGATTGTGCGGCAGAGCGCATGCATTTTATACGCTGAATCGTACGTGTAATGGAGGATAGACGTCACTTCATAGTCTACGGGTTAGAAAACAACGTTTAACGGTCGACAAAAAGCACAATTAGTAGAGCATCATGTGTCAACCGCTCAGACACTTGTTGGCTGTGGGAGGACACGTAAACACCATAACCCGCCATGAAGCTTTCCGCTCTGTGATTGTGATCTTCAGTATTTGGCATTTATTAACCCTGACATGAATTTGTATGCAATTTCCGCTGATTTATAGAGAGACACTGGGATTTCTGATAGTCTACAATCTGTTGGCGTGGGGATGACGAGGTCACGGTGTCTGCCCCACGCAGCCTTCCTGAGCGCAAGTCATTTCCATGAACCTCGTATCATGAGTATAAAGAAGATCTGTACTCATTCCTTCGAAACTAGGGCTAGATAACGACACTAGCAGCGATGGTGAAGTACTTCACTGCACCTTAGGAAATGAACAGCATAGCTTTGCCTTCCATTGTATTCTAACACCGACACCCATTAATTGAATGCATCTCTCGCCAACAGGGTGCGTCTACATGAGAAAGATACCACTCAGTACTGTCATACATTGGCCCTGTTCCATAATTGTTGATGTATAGCCCTGTACCTTGATATATTTGTATTTCTCAATGTACTGGTGTGAGTGATAGTAGTCCTGGTATATCTCACACCTCCTGCTGAAGCACGACAAGGGCCCGGGGCTCACACGGCTCGTTCCCAAGCATTGGTGGACTTAACTGCCCATCCTCACACCTCAAATATCTAAGTCAAGGATTGACAAAGTGGGAAAATTGAAAGAGTATGTAGGAATACAACATAGAAACTTTCAAATATCAGTCCAGCCCAGACACGTATTTCTTTGTATGTCTTTGATTAGAACTTTGCATCACAAGACTCACTGCTAAAGTATCCCTTTGTAAGCAGGAGATGATATGGAATGTTTGGTACCACCACACGGTCATGTGAACCAGTCTTTGTTTAGAGTCCTTCGACATACTAATACAACTTAAGGCATTACGCCTGAGGCTGTCCCTATGGTGTTGTCCTCGGCAGCTCCTTACCAGAAGATTTGGTTCCCCCTTGGGACTTTGTCAGCTACCAGTCCTATATAACTTCCTTTTACCTACCGTGCCGATATGATGCGCTTTTCGTCATCACTTCTAATCACCTGTTCCTCTATTAGATATTCAATAGTTTCCATAGCTTCCCAGTTGCCTGTATCAATCACCCTCCGACTAGGAGAGACTGCACACTACATGCACCAGGTCCCTGAGGTATGTGGAGATCTACGATCTCAAGCAAAGCTTACCTACACCTCAAATGATTAAATAATGATCCCGTTCACTCTAGCAATGAGATCCTATCGGTGCCAAGCAATTGGCGGTTCCATGTACTGTCTTTAAAGTCCACGGTTCGGCGACCGCAAAAGACGTGCTGAGCGAGAGCATCGAAAGATTCGGCCGGTTGGACGATGTCTGGTCACCGGACTTCTTACAACATGTCATTCTACAGGCGCTACTACGGCCGTATAATACATCATCCATCTACATAACTTCCGTCTCCTCCGTCAATGAGGGACCGTACTTCTTGAATATGGGAAGGTTGCACCCAGCATACCGACTGTACCCGGACTATGCTGGTGCATTTATTGCTCTCACAGTGCCCACTGAAGATCCCTACTGGTTAGTGGAAATTTTTCTCGCCCTGATGATGGACAGACCATACTATAAGTGGGCCGCCTCTGACCGATCGATAGCTACAAACCTCTTGACGCCGCTGCATATGGAGAGACATATCCTTCTTCCCTAACAGTGGCCGTACCGTCTCGCTTATATCATTCTCCAACCGCTGAAAAGCCATTCGCAGGAACTCGAATTGGTGTCAAAGATATCATGGATCTCTGCGGGCTCCGCACCGGGGCCTCATCGCGAGCATACACACAACTGCATGGACCTCGAACCGAGAATGCAGAGGTCATCCAGAAATTGCTGGAGCTAGGATTTATCATTATAGGCAAATTAAAGACTACTCAGTTTGCAGACTCCGAGTGGCCGACTTGCGATTATGTTGACTATCATGCGCCGTTCAACCCTCGCGCAGATGGATACCAGACGACCAGCGGTAGTAGCTGTGGGAGCGCAGCGGCGGTGGCTTCGTATGAATGGCTGGACTTCGCTCTGGGAACTGACAGTATGAGTCAACCCCCTTTTTCTAATCACTGGTCGTCCCATAGATGACTAACGTTCAAACAGCACTGGGAAGCATCCGCGCTCCAGCAACCGTTCAAGGCCTCTATGGCATACGCCCCTCCCTGGACGCCACGAGCTTCAAGGGAATAATCCCGTATACTAAGTACGATGATAACCCACATCAGAGCAGAACGTGTGTGCGTGCTAATCCGGCTGTTTTCTTCCTCTCCATAGACTGGCAGATGCTGTTGGTGGATTCGCTCGGGATGCGTCTTCTTTCGCGAAACTATCTCGCGCCCTTTACGGCTCTATTAATGATCCACAGTTTTCCAAGGTATGCAAAGTAGCAGCAGCTTTCTTGGTGAGCTAGGTCTCACAGACCATTATAACATAGTGTGTCCGACAGAAACCCAGTAAGATTCTGTACCCATTGGAATACTGGCCGAAGACAAGCACGGAGCATGACGCCGTCCTGGAATCCTTCATTGTTGAGCTGGAACGGTATCTCGGAGTTCAGCGAATACGAATAAACTTAGATGAGATCTGGGAGTCAACAAAACCAATACCCGAAAATACCACTCTGGAAAAGTACTTTGAGCATGATTTTGAGTGGGCCGCAAATCCCTCTCAATGGAAAGACTTCCTCAGCCCGTTCATTACCGAGTACAAAAATACCGACGGTTGGGATCCAGCTCTTAATCCCCAGTTGCAATTCAAGCGGTGCGTAAATGTTGTTTTCACTCGAAGAAGCTAACTTTCAAGAAAGTATGACACTAACTGAGGAACCGAACAGCGACTACTTCCCCACAATAACGGATGAACAGGAGAAAGAGGGTCTCAGAAGATGCAGAGTCTTCAAGTCTTGGTATGAGGCCAATATCCTCCCACCTGCCAAGGATGGCTTCTCCGATACCCTGCTTCTCCTGCCATGGAGTAGCGGGAAGCCGGACTATCGAGATATGTATCGTGGTGGGCCCCAGAGATTTACGGGCATTGGCTTTTTCTTCTACAATCTGTCTCCCCACTCTGAGTGTCCGGAGGTGATACTTCCAGGTAAGGGGCTCTTCCCTATACGCAACGCGTTTACATGTAGGACAGAAACTAACGTGCACCATGCATAGTGGGCCAAACGTCCTTTACCTCAAGGATCACCAACTCCACCGAACATTTACCCGCGTCTATAGGTATTAGCAGCGGAAAGGGAAGCGATGTGATGCTGACCGACTTTATCGCAGACTTAGTGACTGGGACAAATAGCCAGGGTGTAGGGGTTGGCTCTCTAGCATTTGAAAATATTGTCAATATGGGAGATTCTTCACTCTATTCACAGGCGGCTGCGCAACTACCTTTGAGGGGTGATCTTTGACCCGACTTGGCCACTTGTTTCCCATCTTGCAGTGTGACGCTGGCGTTCATTGTTAGATTAGGTGGTCACCAATGCTTAGCAGACCAACTGAGCCACCCATCAACCCAGCCAACTGCATTTGGTACAGATGATCTTGTTATTCGACGTTAGTAAAACAATACATTTAGTGGCTAGCATGACCAGCTTTGCATCCATTACGTAAAGTATTTTCCTTTCCTGTTTTCCTCGGCTATTCCCATCAAGTTGCACAGGTTGCAGCCTTTTACCATGGTCTTCGATAGGTTTCCAAATGAGTATGGAGACTGGACTTGAGTCCTTAGAATGGGTAGAAGTGTGCGAAGCATGAGCTCTTCCAGAAACCAAATGAAGCGATGAACAGGCCTACCATGGCAGGTTCCTCGGGGGGCTATAGCTGAAACCCATCCAACCCATGGGAAACGACAGTCCTGCCCCAGCTCGGGTCCCGGGCCAGATTCCTCGATCATCTCCAGATGTGGCCGCTGGTATAGAAATGCATCACGTTATCCGCTCACATTGCAATACCTTTTCGTCCCGTTCCAAGACATGGGATGGCGTGCAGATAACGTACAGGAAAGTAAGCTTGATGCTATTGATGCTCCGTCCGTTCATCATCTGCCCATTTCTCCCTTCCAAAGCTTATCTGTTTTCCTAGGCCTCTTCACCATGGCACCATTCGGAATTAGCGCCTCGATACCCATAACAACAGGAAGTCTCGGGACCTTTTTATCTCACTTCGCCATCAACTTGACACGTTGGGCCCCCCTCCCGCCAAGTATGTTCTGCGAAACACCTTTCACCCGCGGCTCGGATTCATCCATTCTTGTATCTGTGTATACAGAGTGACTCCAGATTCGTTGGCAGGTGATCAACAAGGCCAAAGAAAATCTATTATCAACTGGGAGCACCCTCATTCCGCACGAGAATAAGAATAAAGACAAATATATGAACACCTAAACTCAAGTCATTCAGTGCCAAGAAACTTTTGAGATGGACAGGCGTCACATAGACGGATTAAAAGGGCATTTGTGTGTTTTTCCTTCTCAGGGAGCTTATCCAGTTCATAACTATTTGTATGATTTCTCTTTATTTCAATGAAAAAATGCCCTTACCGAACTCCTACATCATAGCAAGGCTTGGCTCTATGGGCATCACCTTAACATTTCGGAAGCGGCAGGATACCTTCTCATTGCACGGAGCCTTGATTAGAATAATTGCATTTTGGAACGTAAAAAAGAGCTATTGAAAAAAGCGACCAGCATATATCCATTATCAGACAACAGCTGGCGGAAAAACAAAAGCATTCTGTCCCTATGATTAGTCCAGAAGAGTCCCAACAGGCTGGAATGGAGAGTAGTAAGTAGTTCAAGTAGAAGTTCATGGACGAGAATGAGCATAGGGCAGAATTGCACACGAAGGCGTGACCGTATTGGACCGTAGGGTGACCCAGGATTTTTGAATTTCCATTAGCCTTTTCAGAAAATATATATTTCAATTCTTTGTATTTGGAAAAGGCGGTAATTTACGCAGGCACCCCTCTCCTATTCCTTGTATGTGTGCTACATGCCCAGCCCTTAGATTGGGAACACTTACCAGCGTCTGTAACTCGCATGGTAAGGCGAATTGCTCTATGTAAAACATTTATGATGGAAGAGCCGCTCTTCCAGTTTCTCAGTGTATGGCGATCGAGCTTAGTCACGTGATCGTAACAACAACTTTAGACCCGTGATCAAAGCCCGCAGACCTCAGAATCGATAGCTATCATCTGTCACCCTTTTCGATATGTATCTCACAGAATACCCTAATAACCTTTATCACGTAAAAGTTCATTCAAAGGGAAAGACTAAGTTAGCCGCAGATATCAACTCGCACAATGCCCAGCAAGAAAATTCCTTTGCTTTTTAGTCGGAGATCACATGACTTCCAAAATAGGCAATGTGTCTGTTTCTTCGGCTAGTTTAGGTATGCCAAGCAGCAGAGATATTCTCAATTGGCTAACTTTGCCTTTCAAGAAAAAAACCCTCTGCTCAATTTGACAAATCACTATTGTAGTAGTTCTGTTGTACTTGGACAATTTCATATATTCCAAAAGACCCAAAAGCTCATTTCACAGCTTACTACTACTTCTGACTGAAATGATCCAGAGCGAACTTATCATTATGTCACTACCATTTCTACAAACTTAACTAATAGCCCTATAAGGAGATTACAGATGATCACCTCGACCAATCCAGATAAAAGGATATATTTTTGAAACAGTTTAATGCAGGCCGAAAACGAGCAAACAAGAAATACCCGAAGACCGACAACGAGGCTAAACCAAACCGGGCTAGTGCAAATGTCCTATTCTAGAAAATCGAAAGAAGAAAAAAAAGGGAAATGCCAGCTCATCATCCGAATGTGCCCCACTACCAGTCATCCACCGGAGAGTAAGAGCGCTCCTCAGGAGGCTCATCATCGTAGTGGTGGTAAATGTGCTGCTCCACGATCTTGTGCTCCACCTCTTCCTCCTTTTCTTCTTCCTTCTCAGACTCGGAGTCGGAACCGCCTGGTTTGTGTTAGTATTTCTTTTTTCTTTTTTACATGTTTTGTTTTTTGAGGGGTTGAGGTAGAATGTAGACATACCAAATTCATGATTAAGCACAGCTCCGGCAATACCACCAAGCGCCAAACCTGCGGCGCCTCCCATGAGCATCTTCTTCCTTTCACTCTTCTTTCTCTCCTCTTCAGTCTGGTACTCGCCCTGCTGCTGAGGAGGAGGAGGGTAGTAGCCTCCCTCCTGGGGAGGGGGACCGCCGTAGTAGCCACCGGGAGGAGGACTAATCGGGCCGGAAGGAGGGGGGCTCATGATAGCGGGAGGGCCGCCAGGAGGGCCCATGTCACGCGAGGCATCACCAAAAGGCTGCTCCCACTGGGAGTTGCCGGTGGCTACCTCAACCCAGAAGGCGCGGCGAGCATTGGGCTCCCATTCCTGGACCCAACCCATGGGAAGAGGTGGTGGGGGCATTTGTGGAGGACGGGCAGAAGGTGGTGCGGAGGAATAGGGAGGGCGAGAATCGAAAGAACGGTCTGAATCGTATGGTGGTCTGTCATACGAAGGGCGCTGGTCTTGAGGGGGGGCCCCATACGGGGGGCGCTCGTATGGCGAACGCTCGCCAGAGGGAGCCTGTTCGTATGGGGGACGCTCGTATTGTGGACGGTCACCGGGAGGAGGCTGTTCGTATGGAGGACGCTCGTATGGCGGACGGTCACCAGAGGGAGGCCGTTCGTATGGAGGTCTGTCGTAAGAGGGGCGATCGCCGTAGGGGGGACGCTGGTCATATGGAGGGCGCTCATAGCCTCCGGGAGCCTGGCCATATGGAGGCTGTCCATATGAAGGTTGCCCATATTGGGACTGAGGGGGGCCACCGTAGTACGACATAGTATAGGTAAACGGTTGGTAGAGAACAGAAAGCGAAGTTACAGTAGAAAAGGTAATAGAAGAGAGGAATAAGAAGATAGAATGAGAGCAAGCAGTTTGGGCGGCTTTAAATATATTGCTCAATCGGGTGAGGAGGGGAAAGAACAGCCCTAGTTAGGTCTTAACTCACCACACCCCTGTATGGAGTCTCCAGACGCTAAGTTAATGACAATGAGACCTCAGGAGCCTTCGGTGTCCGCGGAGACTCGAAAACCATTCGCTAACAATGAGATAGATATCACTAGAGTATCCACTACATTACTGGTTGCATGGGGAAGTGTCAATAGTCTGGCGGTTGGTGGTGCTGCAGATCTGTCCTCTCAGATGCAAAAATTAGGCAGATACATATTTGATGGCCGGACTCCATCCATACCCCTGATTGTTTCCAAACCCATAGCGCTAAGTGAAGCACAGAAACAGGCCACAGAATTCAATGAGAGGGGGGCGTGCTTCATCCTCCCGCCATAGGTTCGATCTGCTATTCTGAGTTGTTTGGCTGTGGACAGCCGTCTTCGTTTGTTTCATTGTTGAACCATCAGGGAGGGATAGTATGACATGTTCGATCATGGGCATCAACCCCACCATACCCTACAAAAACGCTGCCTGTGGAGGGTCTCTTGGCGCCACTAAAAGGAATATATGGCTCACTGATGACACATCCAATCGGAGTCCCTGCTGTCTAGGCATCAGCCACACCGGCGTATCACCATTGACCCCCCTCCAATGATCCTTGCCAGGTGATGACAAGCCACAAATCCCGCATCCTGGAGGGGTTCTCCATCTGACATCCTCAACTTGACACCGAGTTGTTACCGTCTCTTGGCCCCTATAGTGTCAAAATTACTAGATCATATGTTTTGTGCAAACTATCATGTCTATACTATCATGTCGAAAAGAAGAGACACAAATTGCACGCCGTATTGGGGTGCTAAAATTACTAATTAATTAAACCAACGGGGTCACGCCAGAGTTCCGCCGGCATCTTCGGCATCAAAAATACTGCAGACTCGCCACGTGTGACTCAGCCAGTGGCTGTGGCTACGCGCCCAGCCACAGCCCGTTCCGGAAGATTCCTTCAAAGTGGATCGGATGTTTCTCCTTTTTGCACATTCGAGGTTACGGAGTCTAAAGATGGAATAGTGTTTCCCTTTTGGTATCTTGGCGTCCAGTTCGTTGCTCCAGCAACTGCGCCTGGCGGAAATTGGAAGGTGGGCTGTAGAATATGGAATATTTCATCGGGAATTAATATCAGAGCGGAGAATCCTTGGACAACAATCCAATCGATACTCCGTTACCCCCTTTTCACATCCTGTACAATAGTATAACCATGTATTATTAAAAAGGATAAGTATGCTATGCATCCCATCGACAAAGCTTCTAAAAGTACAAAAGATAGGGACATGTATGGCGAAGAACTTGTCCCATCGCCAACTACACTGGTACGCTACATTCGGACGAAGTTGACAGATGGTCATTCGAGAAGCCTACTTCTAGACTAATAGGCCTCGCCCACACAGAAAGGGTCCTTGATTTTTTCAGTATCCTATCATAGTAGCAGCTTCATGGAAAGATAGGGTAGATTTTAAGTGTGTTAACTTATCTGGGATAGTGCTACAGACCGATTGACTTCTCTCTCTTCCTGTATATCGGGCAAGAGCACGATTTTCTTATCGAAGCCTGGTGCAACGTCAAATCTTATAACGTCGAACTAATTCCCAACTCAAGGTGTGGTGAGGCAACAGTTAGGGGTACTCGAGATTTGGTACGTCTTGCAATAGTGGCCCAAGTGTGAATGTTACCACCTGGATCGAAACCAATACCCCGCTATGTACAGATTTCACACCTACATGGCGTTACAATGCTCTAGACTTGTCGGAAGTACCCAAGACGAAGGGAGTATTATTGATCAGTTCTTCTGAATCAAGCCCGAACTATGGTTTTCCAGAGATAATCCTAGTAGGGTTGAGAAACCCTATAGTACCTACCCTACGCTCTCTAAGCCCTGAGCTATATGATTCTAACAAGACCGGTCATGATATAATACCTTTAAATTCATCATGACCCATTCTCCGCTTATAGTAACAGTTGTTATATCATCCTCCTATCTGAAAGCAACCATGGGAGCGAAATGACCTCTACTGGATGTGAGAAACTTGGGTCATATGCAATTTGAATGTGTCAAAACAAGAACAGTGTAAAAAAAGAACCTCAATTCGCGTGAATCTTGCTCAGTAGATGAATATATCTACGTCAGATGACAATTTGGATACAGTCGCTCTGGACTCCCCCGTTGTATTTGGCTCGGTATGCTAAGAGCTCGTCATGCGATATCGGATATTCTTGTGAATCATCAATAATCTGCAAGGCTCTTAAGGATCGACCGATAACCATATATCTAAAAAAGCCACTTGCCAAATTGTTAGGTATGGTCCATGATTTGATTGATTGTCGTTGCATGATCAGACCACCACTACATGACGACTACTTTCTGACTGGCAAGATGGTCATCTAGCCTTCTTCAAATGAAGTAGCACTCGATATTGAGAACCGGACTAAACTGTCACGTCATGTACGAAGGTTAGGTCCGGAACCAAATAGTAGTTCCCGTTCCCCACCGAAACTGTAACCGACCCGTGTCAGAAACCGGATATGGAAGACATAACATATATGGTTCTGTAGCATTGACAGAAGGTTTACCATCAACCTATACTTTCGCTTCCATAGGTCAAATGTTACTGTTTAAGAGTGTAGTATCGGCCCTTCTAGTATATGAATCATAATGATGTAGAGGATATGAGTAAATGATTCTGAGGTCGGTAAAGTCTAGGAGATTCATGGTATAAGTATAGCTATTCCTCTGTAGAACGATGTCATGTTTCCTTACATTTTCTTGCCCGAGTATCTATTCAAAGCCAGGAATATTATAGTTTAATCTCTTAATATAATTCCTTTCGAAAAGTCAACCTGACAACTACATCATCATGGTGGCCGCCAATACAGTGGATTTCTATAGCAAGGCAAACTATGACACTCACACGAAAACTACCCAACTGAATGGGGTCGAGCATCAGAAACTAGGGACTAGCTACCTTTCTTGCAAGCTGGGTGACGGGACCAAACTACTTGTGTGGAATCATGAAGACTATACCGATAACAAAGAATTGACCAGCGACCAGTCCAACCTTCCAAAGGACCCGCATGTACAATGCTATCAAGTTCTCAAAGGCACCAGCGCTGTCATTGGCTTTCGATTTAAGGATGCCACCGGAGGGGAAAAGGGCCAATATTCTCTTCTATTGAAACTCGCCAATATTGGTGATGTGAAAGTATGGTCGGACGAGTCAGACAAATACGCGCTTGCCGGTGCTGTTCCCCGGGATGGCACGCTGGTGACAACTGCCTTGTATGTCCAGGATAAGAAGACAGGTGGATATCCTGTTATCGGATCGATTTATTTTCAATGGGACAAAGACCAGAATAAGGTTGTGGTGGTAGAGCAGGAAGGCTGGCCGAAGAAACAGCTAAAGCATGAAGACGATGGACAAAACAACTTCACTATTACCCTAATTTCGACTAAGCCATAAACTGCGAGAATTGTCGCCAGGAATTTGGAAAAGGGAAGAAAGATAGGGAGACAATCGCATGGCAGGGCAAGTGGAGGGGACTGTCATGTATATGGTTGACTACGGTTTTCTTTCCTGCCTTAGTATAGGTTTTGTCCTACCAGTGGGTTTCCCTGTACTGTTATGCAAATGCAGAGGCAATAACCAGAAAATACGACCTCCGATTGATATCATGTTCTATCTTTTATCAAAGCAGAGTAACAATCGTGGTATTCACATACGGCTATGGGGAAGCTCCCCCAGTTGGCTTGTAGGGGAAAACATCCGCATGAGGCAAAATTACAAATTAACAGACCGTACTCAGCCATGTTAGCTGCAACCTGCCAGCAGCAAAGATAAGCATCACTATCGTTCAAATGGTAAAATACATTGAGTATCCTTTTATTTCCCAGAGACATTTTGACAATATTTAATTCTTGGGAAGCCACCAACTACATGCTTCTATTAGTACAGAGTTCAATATACTATGAGGGGTGGATGTCGTCTTACATTGCCTTCTTTCCAGATAGCTCGGCAGCCAACTTTTGGTCCGCAACCCTTATCCGGCAGAGCAAACCTTGGGGGAATCATTTCATGAAGACAAGAAAAAATAATTGTCGTCGTCACCTCTGTGTAACGCGTATGGGAATGTAGAGAAGGTTACCATAAGCTCGTAAGAAAAGCAACGGTACGAATTGACCTGATGTCACCATGTATCACAGACCCTGGCGAATCATCTCCATTCTTCCGCATGCAGCGACTATGGAGAACTCATTATACCACCGCTTATTCTCACAGCCCGGGTAAGCGAGAAATATAGTACACATGATATAGCCCCTTGCTCGGACATGAAATCCCAGCTTGGTGTCGGTCTGACATCCTCGAGAACTACGAGACGAATCACTGATAGAAACTAGCGGAGGGGACTCCAGATCCAGAATTATGAAAAAGATAACTCTGTATCTGAAGCTCTTTTATCCGCATTAGGCTTCAATTCACAAGATACATCAGCGGTTCGAATTTGTAGGCTTATAAGAATCAATTCCATTGAGAACGTACGAAAAGCCAATTGGGGTCGATTCTTGAAACCCTAGCAGGCTGGTTCATTCTCCTATTGCCTTTGCATCATCAGAAGCCATCGTAGTAGTACGGCCCCAAAGAGTCTTTATCCGATGCACCGTCGCCATGGAGACCTTTGTTGAGTTGATCCAATCTAGCTCTTTGTGAGATACTACGAATCGTTCCTCATAAGCAGTGTAAAATACTGCTCTTGTACGATGTTTGAAGGTTCCTGGATGGGACACAATAAATAGCACCACATTGTGGACTGTCACGCTGTCTCCTGCCTCATCTCCAAACTTGTCTCCGAGTACTGGAAACATAAGTGGGAAAGCTGCGTCTCGCGCTAGGGAGTCGTATGTCTCGCAAAGTGTGAGATACCGAGCTATGTCAACCAGCTGAGACCGAAAGTAGAAACGGTTGCCTGACCCAAGTTTTTGTAGTGCGATATTGAAGCGAGGGATATCTCTTTGAGTAAACTCTAACTCAGACCCAAGTAGCCGACGATTGCGTTCAAGCCTGACGAATGACGCTAAGTATGGAATCATTGAGAAGCCTTTAGGTAACGAACACTCCCGATCTTTAAGGCTCGATTTTGGGGGACCTGATCCCAAGGGTGCTTTTTCACTGGGTATACCATCTGTGTCAACATGATTCAGTTTTGAGTAAAGGTCATCAGGTAACATTTTTTCCTGCAGAAGCCTTCCAGGCATCCAACCTATCGCTACAGGCATCCGGTCGACGATCTCGTCTGGGGCACGATTTTGTTGCTCCGGCATATTGGCAAGTCACGTATAAGAGCTGAAGAACTGTGGCCATAGAGAACACAAGGCAGAAAACGTTCATATGTGTTTGGGCTTCTACAAGGCTGTGGAATCCCCAATGATTCGCTGCCTCATTTGAACCAGTCTCGCTTTCGCCTCATTCCGAAGGTATTTATTATTGGCTCCCTTAACCTCTTGGATTCTTTCTACATCTGATTTGCCTGCCGCTTTTACCTATGTCGCCGCTGGAGTTTCTCTTCTTTCTCCAGTCAAACATGGCTCAGGTTAATGAAATGACCACTAAATCGGTGGGTAATCACGCAGGATCCATATAGGAATCCCCCGGGACGTCGATATTGGCTTACCTCACATTTAACCACCTCGCAGGAGCGCTATATTCAGGCCAGTGCCCACGGGAGACTGGAGGAACAAACGGGAGAAGAAAACGAAAGGACAACGCTTCGATATTATAGGTGAATCAACACGTTTGTGACCTAGGTAGATAGTGTGTATGGTGACCTAGGTACCTAGGATACCTAAAGTAAGCTATTCTATCGACGGTGTGACACTGGATCTTCCGATAATTTGGACTATTCTACATTCAACCGCAGTTGACTCCTCCCAATCTTACTCCTGCTGCTACTACTCCCACTACCGCCATCTCTACATGATTCACTTCAAGCATATCATGTCAAAGGATCTTTGATCAATCTTTGCCTTCCTCTCATTTGGCTAATTGAAGGACATAAAGTCATTTAAAAGCAGATCGTCTGTGGTGATGTTCCGTTTTCCTCTCTTTTTTTGGGTCCATTGGGCTTGTTTGTAGCGCAAATCGAAAAACACAAGAACAAATTTTGCATGTAAAGCCGAAATTTCGTGCAGAGTGTATATGCCTAATAAGCATCCTCATCTGACAAACCGTACTTACTCTGCTCAGCCTGGTAAAGATCGTTTGATCCAAATACGGCCATAGAATTGGGCACCGGATCTTGCGATCGCGATGATCTTGAGCTCCTGTTTGGGAAGTGGCTTGGTTCCCGCAAATGGCGCCCACGCTCGGAGTGTGGTGACAACTGTAGATACGGAATCCTGTCCTGGGATGCATGATTTCCGGTCAAACAGTCAGGCAAATGGGTTCTATAGAAGGACGTATTGGGAGTATGAGAATAGTGGTGATTCTGGGACTTTGCAGGGCTTGGCTGGTCATCCTTCTTGAGGTGTTGCAACGTCAAAGAATCATCCCGAGCCTTCTTGTGGTATAATTCCTCTCCATCAGCCATGTCTTTGGTTAGCAACAGGTACTTCTCGAAGCCGTCGCTAATTTCGACAACTTCCTCGAACTGTCGATCACTGAGCTGGCGGTTTTCGCATCGGGCAAGGGCCGATGCAATGAGAAAAGCGTTTCTGATTTGTCGTCCGTTCCATCTTCCCTCGCCTCTCTTGTTCATATTGTAGTGCTTTTCAGCAAATCTTTCAATACTGTCGCGGTCAACCTTCAGTTTCACATGCTTCGTATTTGCCTGACTTTGTTCAGATTCTGCAGTTTCCAGGCGATTCAAATTCATTCGCCATATCTTTATTGTCTGGTCGCGCCCAAGATGAGGATAGTACAAGCTGAGGTGAATACGGGATTTGAACGCTTCGTCGATAGTCCCCCCACGGTTGGTCGTGAGAAGCAAGACCCCAGAATAGTAGTCCAGCACGCGGAGAAACACTGTTGCACGGATAAGCCATTGCGTTTGCCATGAACTGGTCTTGATGAACTTACCTGACACAAGGGCATTGCGCTTCAAGTCCTGCGGCTGCCTTTCTGTAAGAAAGACATTTGCTTCGTCAAGTAGCAAGATGCAGTCCCATTGCTGGGCAAGTCGAAACATCTGTTTCAACGACCCTTCCACCTCAGCTGGATCCAATCCCAAGTCGCCACATGTTATTGGCAGCAGGGGCTTCCTGAAATAGGTAGCAATGGTTTCTGCAGTAGAAGTCTTTTCAACACCCGGCACTCCATGTAATAGAATAACCAGACCCCTACCCTTGTTGTGCACGATATCTTGGCTGGTTATATGTACCCCAGGGGGTAAATTCCTCTTTCGGATAAAATGTGACTTTACCAACGCAAGAAGCATGCGCTTGTGGTTCTTGTCAATGACGAGGCTCTGGAATGCTTCATTTGATGGCTTGATCCGCTCAAGGTTCAAGACGTCAACCACGAGGAACATCCTGTCCTGTAGGGAATACGCAAACATGCGACTGGGTAGCAGATGGTAATCCTCTTCACGAATTGGCAGTGGCCCGCTTTCACTGTTCATCCAGCTGGCTAGCAGAGGATCCTTGCTATGGCAGTATTCCTTCTTCTCCTTTCTAGCAATCTGCTTCTCCCGCCAGGCGCCCACGGGAATATCTTCACTCTGTAGATCCCCCCTTTTATCCAACCAAAGAAAACTAACTCCTTGCTCTTCCTCATCGATCTCCCCACGATCCCCCAAATAGGACGTTGCTGGCAGGCCCGAACTGGGTTTCAAGTTTGTATGTATTCGAAAAGTCTCTGCAGAATCGATGACTACATCGCTCGTGACAGAACGAATTGATGGGCTCTTATTTCCGGGCTCCAGTGCCCATCCATTATGCGCTGCAAGCCGGACGTTGAGAAACTCCTGAAATCTTTGCCCTGTGGCGGTTGCATCGGCCATGATCGTCTTGTGATCGGCATGAAATCGAACTGGGAACACTTTGAGTGAGTCCACGCTGACAGAGTTATTATATGTCTCTATTCGGAACCATTCCTTCACACAGACAAATCGCTCACCATCGTGGTCAATGCAGTACGCCTTGACCCAAAAGTCGCCGCCCTTCTCGTAGCGGGTATAAATGCGCCACAGTCTCTGATCGGGTCGGTTACTCCGATGGAGTCTCTGATAGTCCGACTCGGATGGTCGAGACGTGGCTCCTTGAAAGTAGATCGTTTCACCTGGTTTGAAGAGATACCATAGGTCACGGAAATAAACTTTGAAATTAGACGCGGCATTTCTCTGGTCGAAACTGTTGAAAAATGGAATGATTTCTCTCTCCATGAAGTCCACGTAGCACTTCAAGGCTGGTAATACCTCTTTCTCGCTTTTTTGAACATCCGATGCTTTTAATTACTCCAACCTACGTGTCACTTCTCCATGATAGTATACTGGCGTGACAAAGGGCCGTTCGAATTCCAGCAATTGACCTTCGGGATTAGACTGGCCACAAAGCAAGATGAGAAGCAGTCGCGACAGCGGCACCGAATTAACGCGGAATATCTCATAGCCCACGGCCACATCACCCACGACTTTTAAGCTATCAGCCTTTTCAAGCATCTCCCATGCTGTCTCTGGGGCATTTTGGTCGGCAACCGAAGATCTGAACGCCTCAAGCTCTGCTTTGTCCGACTCCGACGGTAAAACACCCACCATAATAGCGTGGAGGCTTTCAGACGGCAAACGATAGCCGAAGTAGCCCAACATACTGACACGATGCACCGTTGGGACTATCGGAGGTATTGGTGGCCGGTCAGTCTTTTTTGTCTCGTCATCATCACCTGCGTTTTTTCCATGACGGTCAACATTTCCTTCCACTTCTGGGCGTCCTTGACTCTCCCCCATTTGAGCCAGCCTGGCTTCCAGATCATTCAGACGCTGTTCGAGCCCTTTGATTAGAGCCGATTGGTCTGGTGGAATGTCTTGGACAGTATCTGTATTAGACATAGCTTCGGCTATGCTTCTCAAATAACAGTGGGTTTTGGTTAAGGCGCGGTGTGGTCTCCAGAAGAGAAAGCTGGGGTGAAACTCTTTACGACTAGAAAGGCACAGCCTATCTATGTATACAGGACAGCCCACAGGCCTATCTAACCGATCTATTATTAGGAAGGATGAACACATAAAGTCGAGTAGACAAGCTGATTGGTAATATGCAGGTAGAGTGACAACAAGCTAGATTGTGGGTATATTAAATACCAGTCACATTTCCTAACAGCCCCAGTTTTGTGAGGGGTTACCGATCGACATTTTAGTTATTTGTATTTTTTTCATATAGCCTTGGGACTTATTAGATAAGAGAATTTCCATGGATTCTTTCTATAATAATAAAAAAAAAAAGAAGACAGAGCCAGAGTCCCGGTGACAATCAATCATGGAATCAAAAGATATCCCTACCGCTGTGACCTTCGTGAAAGACTCTCACCATTCAGCGTTACATGGCGAGAAATACTGGAGCCGCCATACGCGCAGATTTGAGCCTCGTTCAATCGGCCCTCAAAGTGATGCATTACGGGAGGCTATAGAAAAGTACAAGGAGAACGCCGACGGCAAATATAAGTTCAACCTCACAGATGCCGGATGGATCGATGTTGAACGTGAACTTAGAGAAGCAGAACACAACTACGATCGCAAGGCCGAAGGCTATAGTCGAAAAGGGCGACATTTTGCACGAAACTTAGGAGAATATTCCGCTGCATTCTCGATGTGGGCGACTCTAATACCGACTGATCACGGACTGAGCTTGTTAACTGCTGGGTTAACGATCATATTCAAAGTATGCCCCATGATGCGTAAGTATGGGGCATTCCTGACTGTATGCAGATTGCGCAGAACAACGCTGAGAATCGACAAAAGATCCTGGCTGCGTTTGAAGATATTCTAGAGATCATATGGAGTACACAGGCTCAACAGCAATTGTTCGAATCCAGCCAATTGCTAAAGGACAAGGCAATAAACTTGTATAAGATCCTCATCCAATCATTAGCCGATCTGATCTCTCTGCTAAACGGCCCAGAGTCGAAGAGGATGCGTCGGATCGCTCATCAGGCCAGGAATCTTTTGGACCCGACCAAATTCTGGGCAATGTTGGAAATGGTGTTAGGTTCTTCTAGAACTGCTTGGAGCTCGTGAGAAATGGGATGTTAAAGGATATATATTCGAACACTAGTGGTATCTATGAAATGTCGCAACGTCACTAGGCTAGCAATGAACGCATCCAAAAAGAAGTTGTGGATCTTGGGAGCCAAATTAGGGAACTACAAAGGGCTATAGAAGCAAGCCAGAAACTAAACAGCGAGCAGTATGATCAATACAGGTTCCAAATGAAAAACTCTCTAGCTGAGATACTCAACAATGTTGTCAAGCTTCTTGAGGACCAGGTGCATCATGGTATGTGTCTTCGTTGTTTTTTGACACAGTATACTGACCCCGTTGATGCCACAGTCAACACACTGCCGGCCCAGCAACATGATACGACGTTATTTATGACAGAGGATGAGCTCTTCCACAGTCTCTTCATCCATTATGAGCAACCGACCAGGGATGTTGGCAAGATCCTTAAGCTACTTAACGAGTTCGAGGCTTCTTCTCAAGCACAAGCCCAGGAGCTTTTATCGTGCAATGAATTCACCTGGTGGATGGAATCCGCTCATCCGAAAAGCCTTTTCGTGCTTGGAAACTTTTGGTTACCCGGCTCCAGCATGATCTCACCCTTATCTATTCTCTGCGCCACTCTCGCCTTGAGCCTACACATGAACGCTCGATCTATCGTGTTACACTTCTTCTGTGGTCTGCATCAGCATGGAAACGATCCAGTCGGTGGACCAACTGGGCTTATTCAAAGTCTGATCGCCCAACTAATACTGTCTGGTTCACAGTTTGACATGAGCTTCATTAACACACACTCCTTTAAAGATGACATTCGTAGCCATTCGCTCAAGGAACTGTGTTCGACATTTCGTGAGCTTATCGAGCAGCTTCCTCCAACAGTGACGGTGATCTGCATGCTTGACAGCATCACCAGTTTTGAATCCAAAACGTGGGAGGCTCAGTGGGTGGACGTCATCAACATTCTGGACAATATTGTCCGCAATGAGCGTCTCCGTCCTATCTTTAAAATCATAATAACAACCTCCTTTATGAGGTCTGGATTTACTGGGGATAGGATGAAAATCGATCATCTTGTCCGACTTCAACCCAATGTCGTCGGAGGAGAAAGAATGTCCATTGGGGTCACACCTAGACCCTGGCGATCGATGGAAGGTTATAGGCAGCGGATGGCGCGAGCGGACGAGTCTGACGATGACTCGGATTATTAGATGTATGGAGCTAGTTTTCCTTATGGTCATTTTGTTCTGCCCCAAACCTATTACTTCCTATGGTTACTACGAATGCATCATCTACCTGTCCTTTATACTATTCATCGTCCTTTAGTAAGGGTATGGTTGGTTTAGCACACAAGAGTGCCCCACTGGATCGGACCGCTCACGGGCCGCTCCGACTATGGCGATTAGTACAGAACGAGATACTATTCCTAATCATGTGAATTGCTGTCGGCCAAACCACCAAAGGGAACAGAATCCTGGACTCTTAATGGGAGAGTCATGTGAAGCGCCTACCGGGTCTTTGTGTGGTTATCACAAATGGGCTGTATCCTACTAGGGCCCTAATATTTGCCTCAATTCGGTATTAGCTCACCTATCTTGCCCTACGAGAACGTTTTCGAGACATGCTGAGGATATATGGAATAAAAGGCCGGATGGCAACTGTTATTGATGGTATATTCTTTCCCTATAAACTATACTCTATTTATACTGATTATGGTACAGCAAAGGCATCTCATGCTACACACAGCCAGGCATTAGATCATTCAAATCAAGATACTTATCTCAAGTATCAGTCGAAGTTCAAATATGCTGACATCCAAGCTCACTTCTGGAACCTGGAGGCTGACTATGAATTCCTCGATATTGAAGAAAGCCTAGCCCACCACCGTGATCCTGATGCCCTATAAAGCACGATGCAGCTGCAGCTGCCGAGTTTTAGGATGATGAAGCGATCTGAAACTTATGTGGAGATAGAGATCCTGACAAATAAAATCAATGGCAACCTAGATGTCATGAAGTGGTTGTTCATACCTTCAAAGTCAGGAGAACGCCGGCCTCAGTAGCGGTTGCGAGCTTATTCACGTGATATATTTTATCTCAAGCGGCGAAGTGGTTATGGGCTTTCAGGAGACATGGCGCACCTTAGGAAATGTTCTAGTAGACTAGTGGTAGTTGCCCTTTCGGCTTAGCCGCCGGGCATTAATAAATTGTGTGTGTGGTGATATTTTGCGCTACTTTCGCTGGGAGGGAAAACTTTCCATTTCTTCCAATGTCTTCTTGCCTATCTCATGTTGGCGTCTCGCCCGTTGTCCTTAAGCAGTCTCCAATGATTTTGTGATTGAGTGTTATTTTTGACAATGAACTAGGCCTTTTTAAAATGAAGCTCTGGAGTGTCGCGTGAGCACATCGAGCTCAAAACCTGTGGAATGGGCTCAAAGAAGCTGTCATTCTGGAGGGCGGAGGGTGATCTGCTTATTTAGACATGGACCTACATTCTCTGTAGAGCGTCACAGCTACCATAATATCCAGCACTGATCTGTGGCTGCCCTGTGGTCGGCCACAGTTTTCCGTGGACTGCAGCCTGCCCTGTTCTACATCTGCCACATCGGACGGACCCCCATCTTTTTGAGCCTTCCTCGACCCGGAGGGAGAAACCAGCAATGCAATGTCTGCATGCAGAAGCATCGTTGACCTTACTCATCAAATGACGGCCGAACGTATCATTCACACAGATACCAACAAAACGCTCGCGCTCCCCTTCAGAATCGGCAAGACGGGAGACAACAGACTTAAGTACAGATACCGCGAGATGCCCAGAGCTTTAGAGAATATCTAGCATAGAGCCTTTGACAATAAAGCAAGCATTATTCTCAGCTATCACTTTGGCGAGCATGTCAGAAAGCTCCGTATTATACGGAGATAGGGACCGCAGAATTTTCGCTACCAGCAGAGAAAACGAGTCTTTGCTCTATTTGTTCTCCAACCACCAGGCCAAGCAGTTTGTCGAAATCTTCTTCAAGTGATCGATGCCAAACATATCTGCGGTCACGTACACACGAAGATGTTTGGGCATCTCATCATGAATGCTAGACTCTGGAGTCATGCCTTCTCCGTGATGGGTTTGGGTCTAAGTAGTCGAGTTGCCGCCAACCATCTCATGAGAAACATTGTTGTCATAGTCCCCAAGATATAAGAAGAAAAACATATTCCTGATTGTGCTGACGTCGTGGCCAGCGATATCAATAAATTTCTGGTAGCTTTCCTGTCTGAAATCAGCGATAGCTGTGAAACGGCAGATATCGTCTACCTGAAATTTCCCGTTGAAGGGGGCATCAAAGTATCGAGACTGAGGACAGACAATCGCCTTGTCTACCTTCAAGTTTTCAGATATTAAGAATCCAGCGAGGAGCCACCTCGATGTCGGCTCTTATAATCATCGATCACCCTCATAGCATCCTCATTCAACTTCGATGGTGCAAAGATAGACGGCCGATTCATCTTTGCCAAGTCGAAATCAGTTTGCACTCGACCTGTAGAAAGCAAAACCTCAACTGCCTCGACATGTCCCCTCTCAGCCGCGAGCATAAGCGGTGTCATACCATTCCTGTCCTTCCTATCCGGGTCGACCCCCTTCGCAAGCAGCAACCGCATAATATGCGTCCGTCCTAGTTGCGCCGCACTCGCGAGTGCCGTAATGCCGTGTTTATCTGGCAAGCTTGGATCAACCTTCTCGTGGGTAAGAAGCGCCTCCACCACATCCATGTACCCAGCCGCAACGGCCGTTAAGAGAGCCCGGCTCCCAAAATTCGGCTGTTGGTCGGGCTCCACGGTAGGGATACCAAGAAGCAATTTCACGATGCGCACGCGTCCAGTCCTCGCGGCGGCCAGGAGTGGGGTATCTCCGCACTGGGATCGGGCGTCCGCGTCCACGCCTTCCACTGCTAGGAGGCGCTGGACGACCCCGAGATGGCCGCTCAGGGCTGCAGCCAGAAGCGGCGTTTGCCCGAACTTATCCTTTACGTTTGCGTCTACCTTCCCCGTGCGCAGCAGCTCCTCTACTATATCTTCTGCTCCCGCGCCTGCGGCAGCCATAAGGGGTGTTTCCCTGCGCTGGGTCCAGCAATCCGGCTGAATGTCTTTAGCCGATAGTAATAGTTTCACAATGGCAAGGTAATCGCCCGCCTTTGAATGCAAGGCATCCGTAGTTGTTTTTGGCCTGAGCGAATCGAACGCCGTGAACGGAGAAGGCTGGCCGTGCCCTGCCGCCCAGGCGAGCGGAGTTTGGAGATGAGCGTCGGGTGCATTCGGGTCTATCGTCCCCGCGCACAGAAGAATTGCAGAGACCTCGGTGTGACCGTTTCCGGCGGCCCACGAAAGGGGCGTTCTGTGCTGCAGATCGTGAGTGTTGGGGCTGGCGCCTTCTTGCAGCAGGCGGTTGCAGGGGTCTGGTTTGCCATGTTGGGCGGCCCATATCAAGGCCGCGCTATCTTGATGGAAGATTTGGTGTTGGTAGAGAATGGAGTTAGCGATGGGGTACAGGATTTTAGATGCTTTGGCGAGAGAATCCACGTCTTGTACCGAGGAGAGGATGGTGGTGATCCAGAAGAGTAATTCGGTTGGGAGGGTTAGTAAAGACATGTTTATGCAGAGTTGGGATAGGATAAGACTAAGGAATATGTGAGGTACTTCGACGCAGGAAAAACCTGCCGAGGGTGCCTGAAAGATGCCTGAAAGGTTAGACACTCAACCCCTAAGACAGTATAGCTTCACGTGTAGGTATACTTCCGGGTGAGATTCGGTTGTAATAGCTAAACGTATATCAGAAAGAATATTTGCCATCTAACCTCAATTCCCACCCTTATGATTTCAATCACCCTATCCTGCCTGGATAGAAGAGCGCATGTCAAGCATGGATGCTTTGTCCAACAAGATTTCTCTGTTCATTGATGAATACCCACTTTCAAAGCAATATGGCATCTACGGTGCTATAATCGGCAGACCTCCTGACGTCTCCAGGCGGGGCTCGTATGAAAGTCTTCAGACGCTGCCAAGGCGGTGGCAGAACTCAGCTGTTTAGCCGAACATCGTCCATCTTCAGCCTCGCTTCAGCGTGATATGAAAGTGGATTTGTGCACTCTTCTACGATCTCCGATGGACTTGCGGCCTCCGCTCTAGCACCTTTGCACAATATGGGGCTCTTATTTAGCTTTCATAGCCATGACACTCTGTACCTGCTCCTCCAGAGCGCTCTCGCGCTGCTGGTAACCGCAAGTGCCTACGCGCTCTATCGAGGCTACCAGGTGCGGAGGATGTTCCAGTCTCTCAAGAAACAGGGCATTGTAAGTATATTGTACCCAGAGGAAATGTAGCGGGGCCGCACAAAAGACACAATAATGGGGAGTGTTTACTAAACATCGCCAGCCACTCATGCGTCACTCCATGATCCTCGGCCATCTCGAAGTCATCGGAAAGCTTATGTCTCGTCTCCCATCTGATGCCCACGGCGACTACATGATGGTCATGATCCAGGAGAACTGGCAGAAGCTCTTTCCGGATTGCTCCAAATGTCCGCCAGTGTTGTATATCGATCTTTGGCCGTTCGCTGCGCCAATGCTGATCTCTATCAACCCCGACACGTCGTGCCAGTGCACGCAGGACTATTCATTGCCGAAAGCATATCAGCAGAAGCGTACTTTGTACCCGTTAACTCGCAACCGTGATGTCTCTTCGATGGAGGGGGCTGAATGGAAGGTCTGGCGCAAAAGACTCAACCCTGGCTTCTCCATCCAGAATATTACCAGCCGAATCTCGGACATCCTGGACGAAGTAGAGGTATTCGGTAATGTTCTCGAAGCCCGAGCGGGTAAGGATGGTGCATGGGGAGAAGTCTTCCCACTAGAGGAGGCTACGACCAATCTGGCTATGGATGTTATCTTGCGTTTCTTCTTGTGAGGAGCCTTCTGCTTCGATGGAAAATCATTAACTTACATGGTACCAGGAATAAGCGCTTCCACCAACAGACGGGCCCAAGATCGCCCATCACCATCGCCCTCCTTGACACCATATCGAGGATGTTTTTCTACGTCAATATATTCAATTTCCTATCATACATCAATCCTTGGCGACATTTCAAACTGTGGCTCAACTACCGGACGCTGCTCAACTGCCTCAGTCCGTTCCTCAAAGAGCGGATCTTCGAAATCCAGAAAAACAGCCAGGTGACCAACAAGACCCTGGTAGATCTGCTCGTCAAAAGCATGGAGGAAGAGAAAGGCCCAGATGGCGCAGGAACCGACCTGTCCACGAACACGGAATTTCTCGAGACCGCCATCGGCCAGATCACCACCTTCCTCTTCGCAGGTCACGACACAACCGCGTCGACCATATGCTGGCTGTTCCGTCTCCTCGAGCAGCACCCGGACGTCCTCGCAAAGCTCCGCGCGGAGCACGACGTCGTCTTAGGCCCCGATCCAACCCAAGCTGTCGCCGCCCTGCGAGCGAACCCCCAGCTTCTCAACACCCTCACCTACACGAACGCGGTGTTGAAAGAGTCGGCACGGGTGCACACCAACGTTGGAACCATGCGCCGCGGCGAGCCGGGCTTCTTCCTCGTCGGACCGCCTGGCTCTGGTCCCGAGTGCGAGGGCAAGCACATGCCGACGGATGGATTCGTTGTCTGGGACGGGAATTTTGCGATCCACCGCAGCCCAGACGTGTGGCCGCGTCCGAACGAGTTCATCCCGGAGCGGTTTCTCGTGACAGACGAGAACGACCCGCTGCATCCGCCGAAAAACGCGTGGCGGTTTTTCGAGCTCGGGCCGAGAGGCTGTATCGGTCAGCACTTGGCCACGGTGGAGATCAAGCTTGTTCTGGCTTTGGTAGCGAGACGGTTTGATGTTGAGTGTGCGTGGGACGAGTGGGATTCTCAACTGTAAGTTGGGTGCATTTACTGGATTCGCAAAGAGTGGTCGCTAACGGTGCTTCAGGAACTTCAAGGGACCGCGGAACATGGTCTGGGAGGATCGGTGCTATCAGGTTGGAGGTGACTCGCCGCCTCATGTGAAGGATGGCATGCCTGTACATGTGAGAGTTCGGAGTTGAACAGGAAGGGCTAAGTAATGTATATTATGACGTAGACATCAGTGATCTTATATACTGGAGAGTCTCCTTCTCGCAGTGCATCACATCTAGGGGGCTCGGGCAACTTGCAAATTACCTCTCCCTCTGGAGATATTATATTCCCAACTGTCGGAGTAATTCTACCGCATTGGGAACATGCAGGCTATATGTATCCCGGGTACAACCAAAGGTTGAGTCTATCAAGTACAGGCGATCAAAACACCTGTATGAGGTAGTCCAGCAGGATACGCGCCAGCCACATGCCCCCCGCCGGAAGGAGACCATCCTAATCAATTGTACCAGAGCATTCGAACAACTCCATTGTCCTATGAAGCGGAAATGAACAGAGCCATCCGGCCGGGGAATACGAATTACACGTTGAATAACCTTAGCCGGGGGCAGCACGCGAGGCTGCTTGGCAAGGGGGCAGATATCATGGAGAGTGACAGTCCCACAAGATCATTAATTCCATGGCATGTAATATCAGTTCCACCGTTCTAATAGGATCCAGTGGTATAAACCAGGTACTTCACACCGAGCTTAATCCACCAAAATGCTCTATCTTTTCGCCAACGTCAACTTCAAGCCCGGTCAATATAACAACGTCAGTCTCCTCCGAATCTATTGCAGTATTCCAGACCTAACTGACATCCAACCTCAGTGGCAAGCAGCATACGACAAGCGCGAAGTAAGGCAGCATATCACTGTCAGAAAGCACATGAACTGACCTGGACACACCAGAGTCTATACACCACGCAATTCGACTTCCCCGTCATGATACAGTTCCTCACTGACGCCTGCCGGCCATGTCCACCGACTTCGACCTGCAGCACTACAAAGCCATCGGAGGCAGCCTGGACATCCCCAGCGACAGCTGACAGCGCGGCATCATGCACGACACACTGATCGTGTGCAAGTCGCCAAGCTTTGGGCTACAGGCAAGGAGAAGGATATCGCGTGGATTGATCAGAGGGGATTTATTCCCAATTGGAAGGGGTAGCTTCATCGCTTGTCTTGGGATATTTCATGGAGACAGTTGCGAGGGGGGTGGCTTGTAGTTGTTACCAGACATTTGGTTTATGGTTTGATGTGAAGTGTAAACAAGAATTGCGACGCAAGTTTATATTTCGGTCTATGAAAGAGAACACTAGTAAATGATGCTACTGCTTCTCGCGCTGCCCTGCCTCTTCATCAAGACGCGTCAGCTTCCATTGATTAGATCGTCCATGCATCTTCCTGGCCACATCATCGGTTAGGTACGAGCCGTGGTCGATCGTCAAGACGCTCGCTCCTAGTGGGACACACGCAAAGGCAGTCACGGCGTACCAGACATACCGGAACGCGTTGGCTGCTGTGGACGCCCGGGCAACCCCCGACTGCAGTCACGATGCTATCATTGATTCCCGGTACATCTTCGAACGTCCCAGCTGAAAGGTTGCTCAGCAGAGACGCGACGCTCCCCTGAGGGAGCCCCGCCTCAACGCCCCCCGATCAGCTGTTCAAGCAGAGTGGAAGGCCCAATGACGCATGCAAGCCATCCGTTGTGAATCTCCATCCCTGGGAAGAGGTATATCATCTGTTGGGGCCAGAGGACGTTCATCGAGTAGTATACGCAACTGCCCACTGTCGTGGTGGTCATCATGGCCAGATACGCCGGGGCTTTGGAAGACGTGAGTTGGCAGCAATGAATCGCCGTTTTGAATATAGGCATTGCAGAGTACAAAGCCAACCAAAGTGCAGAAGCCGACGACGATCGTCGCAATCTGTTGTAGATGTATTAGCAAACCCGTGTTTGATCCTGGATGTAGAGCGAGGCAACCTACCACATGGGCCGATTTCCATGGATACACCACACCACCCCAACTGAGACCCATAATAAAAAGTATACGACCGCCCGTGAAGAGGACGAAACCAACAAAGTCCTGTCTTTTGTATTGGGTCATCTTGGACCGGTTCACGTGGAGCATGTGGAAGTTGGGGGGGATGGTAGAAGAAGTATAAGCAAATGACAGTAAGAGCGGAGATGATGATACTCACATAGAAAGCCCAACTCCACGTTGTCTTTTTGTTTGTCACCAGAGCTTGGACTCCATTTGCAGAATGAATCTTCATTCCGCATCGCTTACAACTAAGGTTTTGGCTTACATGCACGATGGCGTAGACTACATATATTTCCTAGATTGATTGGGGTAATCGGTTTGCACGACTCATTGATATGACTTTTCACGATACTAGCCATAGGATAACGCTAGCTATCGAGCGAGGTATAAAAATGCCATATACCCCCGCTGTAAGAATCGCAGAACTCTCCATCACAAAATGGCTTCATTCGATGACAAATTGCCAAGTGCAGGCCACTTGTATCCTTATCCGTGCCTCTCTATAGTCAGTTCCTAGTGCTAACAGGGCTAGACCTTATTCACAATGTGTTTTATGGGAGCCTTGGCGGGACAGGCGACATCGCCATTATAGGACGGGAGGGTGGTCTTCGGGCATGCAACAGTGAAGGCTTCGAGATAAGGGCTCAATAATACCCAAGCCTACTAGTTGATCACCGGGTCTACTTACTATTCTCATAGTTGTCTGAAGAGGAGCAGAACGCACTCCTCAAGTATTGCAGAGAGGAATATGTGTCAGAAGATTTGACTTTTCATGGAGAGGAGTTCAGCCGTGCCCCACATGATGAACTTGTTCATATCACTTTTTTCGGGGTGTGTGTTTAAGTGACCTTCGGCCCGAAAGCAGAACTAACCCTAGTGTGCAAATTAGGGGACTCATAAGCTCGCTCTTGTTAATACAAAGACTCTGGTCCTAGTAAAGTTATCTTGATAATGGGGAAAGTGTGGAGCCCGTGGGGCGTCTGGGGAATGCGATTTTAACGATGAAACATTAAGCTGACAACGAGATGCCAACAACGATAACCTGGAGTATACAGAACGGCATCCCTGTGTTTAATGATTGTCTACTCTTAGGTACATAACCTTGCTAGATGTGAATGATCCCAGAGCTCTGCAGACCAATTAGTGTCCTTGGGTAGACACTATACTCAAGGTATAAGTGAGATAGTAAAGTCGATACTAACGACCGTTGCGATGTCATACATATTAATGCTAATATCCACTTGTGCTGTTGCAGGAGTTATAGATATTACTTATCAGGGATATGGCATTCATCATAATATATCCTTATCGGTACAGTATTTCATTGTTCGATGACATTATATGTGGCACTTGTACGCTTATGTATACATCCTATCGAGCAGGAAGCACTACTACATCCAAAAGACAATTCACTTCCGGCACAAAATCTCACCATGCAGCAACCCAAACCAGCCTTGCTCCGCATCCACAAACTCCTTCCATCCGTCCGAGATGCTCTCTAACTCCTCCTTGGTTGCAAATCCATCTTCGATAGCCGTCTTCGCAAACCCAGAAGATCTCGCTCTTGCGCCCATCGATCCACCCCAGTATTGTCTCTCCTCGGGGGTACTAAAGCACCATGAGCCAGTGCTCTTCTGGATATTAGACTGCTCAAACCCGGCCTCCTCGGCCCAAACATGAATAACCCGTCCCGGGTGTGGGTTACCCCCTTTAGCTTTTGCCATTCGTGTGGTGATGTCAAGCCATGCCTCAATGCCCTTGTTTTCGGGGTACCAGGTCATAACCGAAGATTCCCGTGCTGCGACGATTCCACCGGGTTTCACGACGCGCCGCATTTCCTTTAGGGCTTTGACTGGGTCTGCAATATGCTGTAGCACCTGATGGACGTGGACGATATCGAAGGTGTCATCGGGGAAATCGAGGGAGTGGATATCCCCAACACGGAAATCAATGTTTGTCACCCCTTTTGAGGATGCTAACTCGCGGGCTTGATCCAGTGGGTCAGGCACATATTCAATTCCAGTAACATGGCCTTGAGGTGCACGGCTTGCGAAGTCAACGCTAATTGAGCCAGGACCGCAGCCAATATCAAGAATCTTGGAGGTTGAGGTTATATGTGGGAGAAGGTAGGCAGTGGAATTGGACGCAGTGCGCCAATTATGAGTCTGGAGAACAGAGGTTGAGTGATCGGTTGTATAGACTCCCATGGTGATGGTAGTAGTTGTTGCTGTGTTATCGTTCGATTGTTGAATGGTAAAAGGTAGAACTTTAGAGAGTTTATATAGTGGGCAAGCGCGGGAAGGGCCAGGTGGAGAACTGGGAACTCCGTGACGGAATTCCGAGAATGGCGTGCGGCCTCGGGATTGCCTCATCAAATAATCAACAACCATGGATATGGACACAGACTCCGAATATCGTCATCCCGAACTCGTCCGCCGACTGCACCCATCGCTCTATTCTTTCCCTGCGCTCGGTTGAACCCGTTTCCGCTGACCTCCATAATTCCGAGATCTCCAGAATCCCATCCTCCCACTGTAAGAGATATCTATCGTATTCTTTGCTCCACGTTTCTCGGTCTTTGGCTTCCCATAACGCCTTATTGCCCGGTGCATACACTCCTCTCATCTCATCTGCCACAAAATTTGGAAGTAGCCTGTCTGCATTGTACACACTGCTAAACAGGTACATAGTGAAGATCGCGCGTCGCTTTGCGGCTACCACAATCCAGGACTCCCATGTCGGTCGGGCGTGGGCTAGCTCTGCGGCGCAGAAGAGGCCATTCCGGGCGGTCCGGAAAGCCATCTCCATGAGTGTGATCATCATCTTATCATTGACAAGGGACGAACCACCTCGAGGGGAGAAGTACAACATGATTGTGTATAGTAGGTAGGCTTGGAAGGCCGAGAGGAGCTCGTAGTCTTGCTCAGGATGCTGGTGCTATTAGCTTCCTAAAATGTCACGACGAATTTTTCAGCATGGAGATGTACCTCGGCAGCCAGCCTTTCCATTTCCTTTTCTAGCGTACTCATTACCATCATCTCACTTCCTGGTACCGCCTGTTCCCACATCCGTACGAGACTGTAACAGTTTGCAAGTGATCGAGGCAATTCCTTTCCTTCAATCTGGGAGCGATGGATGATGGGAGGGACATCCTTGTCCTTCAGCATGCACCGCGGATAAGTGCTCAATATCCGCGAAATGTACTGCAACGTGAAAGGGTGGTAAACCTTAGGCACCTCATCTTGCCCCAGGGGTGGCAGAATATAAGGTCTCAACCAGCGATCCCGGATATCCTCTGCATTAGCACTGGGTACTAAATCAACTGTTCGAAAATCAAGTCCATCTCCATCCCTCCAGCCGCTAGCGACGGCGACTTGTCTCCTTACATGAATGTGACTAGACGGACTCCAGGCCGTACTCGAGGGAGTACTTGCCAAAGGCAGAGGAATGGGCATAACAGATATTGAATCAAAACGAGGTGTCGAATCTATTGCCGAGCCAGGATATGCAATTCCAGCGTCTTCTGTAAAACCCCCTTCTCCAGAAGGGGAGTCTCGCCCCAACGCCGAGGCAGAATATTCGCAGACCCGACCCGTCGATCTGCAGCGCGAACAGGCGGGCTTCTCGAGACTACAACGAACTTTTGATTTCGTGCAGTTGTTGCAAGCCTTTTTGCGGGGAGGACGCTGCTTGGGGTGATGGCTTTCTGATGTGGGCATTGTTTGCAATACAGTTGGTAAGCCTTGGGGATGAAGTTGTCCTCGGGCAAGTTCGGAATTCCGATGTCGTTGGTGGCATTGCGAGTCTACGGGTGGGTCTACGGACCTAGTGTGTATTTCTCATATAAGCTGTATTATTTGCCAGCGTATACTGACATAGTTCCATAGGTGTGGAAAAAGGAGGTTATGTTAAGGTAATACTTCAGAGATCCCACATAGAAAGACTCCTGTAGCTGTTGAATAGTGCACCCGAGTCAGCTAATCTGGTAAACATTATAGCTTAGATAGGGCCAATTCAAAACCTAGGAATCAAAACTTCGAAGGAAATACCATAGGATGCGACGATCTGCAAGAGCGAGGCTGTAGACACCCCGCACCCTATTAAAGGTGAGGCCAAGCGAAGTGGCTCAGACAAGGCTGAGGCTTTGTTGTGAGCTGGGTTCTTTTGAACTTGAAGCCTTTGATTCATTCCTTCAGTAAGTTGTTCTGGACTCTAGGCTCTTTATGCAATCTCTCCAACATGACCATCCAAAGTTGCCCCTCTGGGGGAAACTTATGGTAAAGAGCCCTTGATGCGGTCTATGCCGAGACCAAAACAAGCCTAGCCGGTATTATCAGTGACTATAAAGGTGGTATAATAACTAAAACCCTAGAGGAAGCAGAGAAAAAGAAGAAACTTTGCCTCAACAAGCGCTGGAAGGTCGAGTTCGAGGCAAAACCATCATCCTTGGCGACTTGCTTGACAAGGTCATCGCGTGGGCTAGACAGTTTACAGCTATCGTCGATGTCGCTGTCCAGTATGGCCCGACTAGCGCTTCACTCCGATGGGCAGGTATAAAATTCCTGTTACATGCGGCCGTAAGTGACCGCGAATTTTTCGATTCTACACTGTACGGTTTGTAATCATTATCCCTCATGATCGCTCGTTATGCAGCATTTGTGGTTCTCTATCTGTAGAAAGGCTCAATCGTTGAGGCGAAGTTGGAACGAGAGCTCGTCAGTCTGTATACCCGTATGTTGACTTTCCTAGCCAATGAAATCCGGTATTTCAGCCAGTCTGCGCCAGTTCGCATGGTGAAAATCATTTTCCAATCATCTCAGAATGAGGAAGTGATCAAATAACCAAGTCAGATTAAGAAGCCCTCAAGCACAGCAGCAGGTAGCACTTCGAGTCGGCGAAATTCGCAGCATTGTCGAAACGCTCCAGAGCCCAGTGCGCCGGTTAGTTGACGAATCGATGATATATGCAAAGACAATAGAAGAAGGCAAACTCATCAGAATCTTGCAGTGGCTATTTTCGGTGCTATATCCCCAGCACCAAAAGCGACATTCTGAGGATAGACTACCGAACTCTTCTGAGTGGATCTTTCGTCATCCGGAGTATATCATGGACAAGGAAAAGCTCAAGATCCATGAGTCTGTTTCTCTTGAGTATGCGCGCAGAGAGGCGGAAGGCAAGCTAGATGGCTTTAACATACCCAGGTTCCAGTGCAGCGAATGTGTTGATTTAATTCTCGGATTTCTGGGAGCAAATCCCGCAGTCGTCATAGTAGATGGAGTAGATGAGATTGAACATCGACGACACGAATTTCGTGATGCCATCACGCAGGTTCGGGATGAGTCGGCTAGTGTTGTCAAGATGTTCTTCTCTACTCGAGACAACAGCAATATCTTTTGTAGCTTTATCAGATTGCCTTGAATATCCGCGTACAGGGAATTGACACTTGACAAGATATGGAGCTCTACATCAGGCGCTGTGTCTCTACTGCTGTTGCTACCCGGTGGTTGCTCAATGGGTGTGTAGCGGATGATCTGCAGCAGCAATTGGTAGAATTTCTCCTTGGAAAAGCTGGCGAAATGGGGGTTTAATGTCCGAAAATTCTTTTAAGCAACATTAACTAATTGAAGTAGGTTCCTATGGGTGAACTTACAGGTAGAGCGGATTTGCAAGCTGAGATCAGCAGGAAGCGTTTTGGACGCAATCCAAGATCGATTGCACGCCTCAGCTACTATCGACTATCTGTACACATATATCCTTGAGGATATAAAACATGCAGATCCCGTTGCCTACGAAACTGCACATAAGGCTTTCTCTTGGATACTTTGTATGCAGGAGCTGTTATCGAGTGATGTGATTGTTGAGTCAGTGTCCACCTGGGTACCTGACTTCTCCGAGCTGCTAGCTATTTGCTCAAATCTGATAGTGCTGGACAGCCAACCGGATACTCTGCGCTTTGCGCATGTCTCCTTCAAAAAATTTCTGGAGACAAAATCTGAATCTCAAAGCCACGCTTCCCACAGTATTGCAGCATCTAGTTGCCTGGAAACCTGTATCAAGTGTTTGCCGATTGAAATCGAAGGAGACCTCCAGCCAGCGAAAAGCTACAGTCTTTATGCGGTCATGTATTGGACGACGCGTCACTTTGTTTCCTCGAACCTACTCCGCAATGACAAGAGTATAGAGATGCTAGAAGATTCGTTTTCGGTGATGGTGGTCTTACGTTCGAGCTATAGCTTAATAGTACCCATGAAATCTCTAAAATTCTTCCGAACAGCCATCCCCTAAAGACGGCCCTCAATGCCGTGATGAGCAATACGCAAACCCCGCTACCTACTGCCTGTACCTATGGCTAAAGGAAGTTCTCCATGAAATACCACAGAGTCCAGAATTTGACATAGATGTCCAGAATTTGATATGTCATACTGGATTGTACCTTGCTGCGGCACGTGGCCATCACGAACTTATGAGACTCGTCTTGGACAGTGAGGAGATCCCACGATTTCGGATGGAAAATAGGCAGATCCACCGTCAGCAGCTTCTGCCAATGGTCAAATTTCAGTGGTTAGGTTGCTTTTGAACAGGGACAGCCTGCCCAACCCCTCCACAACTATTGAGCCGGCTTTGCGTATTTCTTTCCTCATGGGCCACGAAGAAAGTGTGAAGCTCCTCATGGACACCTACCTCACTTCATTGGAATATTGAGCGTACTCTAGAAGTCCACATATTACATGTCCAAGAATGGGAACAGTCATATTCTCTTTAGTAGGTCTCAATATAAGCTTTGTTTGAAGGTACCCCCCACTCCATCACCTAATCTCCTCCAGGTCCTTCTTATTAATGTACATACTGAGAAGAAGGGAAACCCCTTCTTTCTTCTTATACTCAAGGTAAGTTTCTCCCTGCGGATTCCCCGCCAGGACCAGCTTTTGGAACTCGCAGAAAGGCTTACCATACCATAGAGGGTAATTCAGTGGATCAGTTCCGGAGAACTCGAGACCGAGAGACGCAGTCCCCCCATAAACCGTATGATACTTAGCGAAGCAAAATCCATTGCAGATAGCACTCGGAATGTGCAGAACATCATCCAACACAAGGGTTCGAATTGGGGATCCTTTCTTCTTGCTTGCCCGAACCTTCAATATCACAGTTCCCATGCCAGCAACAAATGTTTCCCCTCCGATGAATCCCTGAGAAATCACTCGTCCTACTCGACGATATGTCACAAAGGAGGAACGATTTTTGGCATAATGGCAATGACCCGAGACGATTATCCAATCCCAACAGCGACGGTGGGGCGGGTTTTCACGTTTTTTTCTTTTCCGATCTTCTTTTACGTCCCTCCAGAACTCTCCAATTTCACCCATGCTGATTCGAGGACAGACAGAAATCCTGTCTTGGTAGGGTTCTTTTTCCCGGCGTGACTGACGGTGGATCGGGTGGGGCCTGTTGGACTGATAATGATGTCAGACTCACCAGATGCCAACCGCTCGCGAGATAGAAGATGAAACGCGAGATGAAAACAGTGAGCTTTCAGCTTCCGAGACGAGTGTGTTTACGGTTATATTTTACACGGCCGCTACTGACAGAATGATCAGCATGCGTATCGCGATCTCCTTGTACTGTAGTAGAACGATCAGATGAGCAAATGACGCTCTAACATCGCGCTAACACCAATTGTCGATAGCGTTAGGCGGCAAATGCTGGCAATTTCTCTTTCAGGAAAAGCGCAACCTCTCAATATGCACGACGGCCTGAGGCACACCCGCGTCGTTGGTTTGCGTTTGGCTGCTTTGGAAAGAATGATGAGAACGACCTTCCCAAGAACCTTGTCGAGACGAACGTCGACACGGATAAATCAATCGCCAAAATGTCTTGTACTGCGCCCCATTCCCAAACACCACCTCCTTACGTCGCAGAGCACTACTAGAGAGCTCAACCAAGGGCGTAGTCCACAGAATCGCACGAGGAACATCCAGTATGCCTTCGACCCAGTCAACACTGCGAGAGCGAAACGACCATCCAATCCATTCTCCTTCCTACGCCCTGAGAACATTGCGCTCCCCGTATTCCAAAATGCGAACTGCCTCGTTCCATCCAACCTCGGCGTCCCATGGCCCACCTCCTTCCCCTCCTCCTTTCAGTCGAAGTACTCCACGGAAGTGGAGGAAACGACAAGGGCATATACTCGAGCACTTCAAGGCCAACGATCGGAAGGTTATCAAGAGAAATATCCCGAGGCGATTATCGACGAGGCGGTCTCACTGCTAGTAAATGTGGCGCCAATGGGCAACTTGACGAGGATGAAGGCCCTCACAAAACTCTACGTGTTCTTCTTTATGAGTGATGGTGATTGAACGTGTGGATACTGTCTGGTTGCTCTAACTAAACTTTCGATAGATCTGGTTGATTCCGGGAATGTATGCTCCGTCAATACCGATACGCGTTGTTGAGGCGGAACGCTGGTCTAATGATCCTACAGCGCGTGACGATAATCCCCAACCATATTGAGGGGAATGAGAAGCAGGGATCGCAACATACCGTCTACAACATGCTAGCAAAAGAGATCCTCTCAGAAGATTTTGTCCAGGGGAATCGATTGCTGGAAAGTGTCATATCCTGGATATCAACAACACAACGTACGCCCCCTGAGACATTTCCGACGTTGGAGGATTATATGGCATATCGAGCAGGTGATGTGGGGGTTGAGTACGTCCCACCACTGATTTATGACGAGTAACACTGACTCTCCCAGTGCTGTTTTCCGCAGTATGGAATTCGCTTGCGACATTACCTTATCTGACACTGATGTCGAAGCCGTCGCGCATCTCAGATCACTTTGTGAAAAGCACTTCTTACTAACCAATGACCTATACTCCTATGCTAAAGAAGCAATCGCTGAAAAGGAGCATAGTGTCTCTGTTCTCAACGCCGTTCGAGTCGTTCAGGGTCTGATGAATACCTCCGAAGATTCGGCAAAAGCGATGGTTCGCCAAGTTATCTGGGATGTAGAGCGCCAGATGAACGAAGAATATGAACACCTGCTTCAGGATGCGCCAAAGTCGCAGCTAACATACGCTCAGGGGCTAATAGTCTCCGTCGCAGGGAACATGTTCTTCTCAGCCACCTGTGCTCGCTACGCGCGAGTTGTTGAGGGGTCAAGATTGCCTGGATAGATTCGTGGTAGACGTCATTGCATATAAATAAACCCTCCTTTGACAATTCATACAATAGAGTTATCTATCATCTCATGACATCCAGCCAATTCAAGTAGTGTATAAATTATCACAAACCCAAGCACCTCAAACGACCATTCTATGCAAACAGGTATACCCGAGAAAAGCACAAAGACAAAGGGACAGAAGGGAGAGTCTAAAATCTATGAATCTGCCCCTTCTCAAACCCTAGTCGATCCAAAATCCCCCTCTTCCCAACCAACGACTCTTCCATAGCGGGCGGCCCACAAACGAACACCTTCGCACCCTCCCCCTTCCCATCAACAACGCCCCTCAAGAGCTCCTCGGTAACATACCCCTTCGTCAATCCCTCCTTCTCCCCCTCCAACCGACTCACCGTATAAACATACTCGAACCGCCCAGGAAACCGCTTCTTATACTCTTCCAGCTCCTCCCTGAGCAGCAAATCCTGCTCACTATTCACCCCAAAGACGAGCTTAATCGTCGTCTTATCATTCGGATTATCCAAAATCCCCCGAATAAGTTGGTAGATGGGAGTTATACCGGCTCCACCAGCTATAGCGTAGATCTGGGGGTATTGGTTCGGAACCCAAGAGAAGCCCTTCAGGGCTGTGAGGAAGGTGAGAGTGTCCCCGGGGGCGAGGGAATGGATGTGGGTGCTTGCTTTGCCGTTGGGGTATTGTTTTACCATTAGTTCTAGGGTTCCTTGTTGGTCTGGTTTTGGTTTTAATTTTAGCTGTTGTATAATCTAGTATGGATGGGGATGCAGGGGGAATCACTCACTCAGATCACTGATTGGTGTGTACGGCCTGATGACAGGTAACCACCGTCCAGCTGGCCGCGAGAATGTCAGCAGTGCCGCTGTTATATATTAGCAATCATCATATAATCTCTCGTCTCAGTTCTTGGAAGATAGGAACATACAAGTCAACGACAGTCCACTCCTAGCATTCTTATCCGGAAACTCAAACACAAGCCGCTTCGTATTATGATTCACGGCCTTAACGCTTTGCACGCGTAAAGTAGTAAACCCGAACTTGGAGAACATAACGGGCGCTTCGTCTGATTCCGCGTAAGCCTGAGGAAGAAAATAAGAGCGAGCGCAATAGGCCCCGATACCGAGGACAGCGAGCGTGGAGAAGAGAGTAGTCTTGGTCGCTAGGGCTGGGGGAAGGCGTCTGATTTGAGCCATTCTCTTGATAAGCACTGGGAGTTAACGTATCAGAGATGGACCGTAGAAACGGTTATATGTAGGCCAAGGTACGTATGTTAGCACAAGCGTCTATTTATATGCGATGTCTCTCCCCAATCCAAATCGGACGCTGCAGGCCCCGAACACCGAATGTTACACGAACTGAATTGTCCATCGGGAACGACTCCGTACGGGACAATTAACAGCTATTCGGGCAATGAGGTTTCTTACGTGCGTGTCTTATGGGCTCAATCCGGCGTTCGGTAGTCGTTAGGGCCGATGGTGTAGATCGGTCGCTGCGGTCTTTCTCGGGTTTTGTCGGGTTTTGGAAATGGTGTAAGTATAGCCTTACCTTGGAAATGCAACTGTGGCACCACGCCTCGTCTACTTCTCTTTCTTAGGCATATTTAGTCACAAGAAGCAGCTTAAGGGAGGCAATGGGCTGATAATATAGAGTTCCTTTTAGTTATTAATCCCTATAAAGTGTGAAACTCTACGATGGTGTCGGTTACATGGATATCGGGATAAGCTCTAGAACCCTAAGCTTATTGCTAACGATGCATCCCTCCTTAGCCTAGGTCTAATCTATGGAGTATGCATCTGTTTTTAGTGGATTAAAGTGTAAAACTAGACAAAACCCAAGTGTGAGTGGTCTGATACGATACTATATATATATATTAAAGATGTGACCGTCTAATCATGGCTAGTAATAGCGGCATATCTACACTTCTTTGTATGAGACTAGTTAGGAGTTCAGTTCCCAAACTATTACAGCCCTAATCCTTTCGAGAGAAAAATGAATCCTAAGAGCAAGTTGTCTCCATCGGTTAGGGCCCAAAGGGTCCTGTGAGATGGCCGGAAGATAGCAGCAAATGCCAAGGCTTCGGCTGCCAAATACGCTAGATGAAAGCGGTTAGTCCCAACATCATGGGACTAGTATAAATCCTTCCCGTCCCCCGCAACTTTGCCTTTGTTTTTCTCTTTCTTGTTTTACCCGGCAAATGGGAACACCACCTGCTTTAATGCAAGCAGTTGTTCTACCATACAATCGCAACCTGATACATATAATGCCGAGCTCGTAGACTGGTCACTAGCGATCCAGGCCATCATTTCTTCTCAGGGTATTAAACCCCAGCCGCGACAAGTCCCTCATGGCCAATCATCTATGTGCGAGCGTCGTTAGCTGTCTGCCTCTAAATACCCAAAGTAATGGATAACAATAAGCATGTTGGCGTTTCCTACGAGCGACTCGCATTGTCTCTCGATGATCTTGTCGTGCGTCAGCATGAAAGTCGTTATCCTACACCCTTAAACTACATTGTAAACTTGGTAGAGAATACTGGCGCTGGAAGCCAGCTTGGACACGAGATATTGTGCTCTGGTGACCAAGACCGGCATTTCTGCGGACCTGCATTTGCAAAGTCATTATCGATTCTTCCGGATCGCGTTTGTTCTATGAACATAATGCCAGGGGATCAGATTAATGAACTAGACAAGACCGACCGTTTGTAGCTCTCTTGGTTATTCCAATAGGTGGTGTCATGCTGCACCTCTGGTCCGGTGGCTCCAAACTCCCATCCAAGCTTGATCTTCGTCCACTGCATGAGATGGCTTGCAATTTTCAGATGTCCAAAATCCGTTGGATGACCGCCCGGTGAGATGTCGTTGTGTTGCAGAATGCCCTTTGTGTCGAAATAATGCACGTATCCATCCTTTTCGAAGTGCTGGTATACCTTCTGTACTTCGGATTCATATATTGGTTTCTGCACCCAGGTTGAGCCGGACTTGACGAAATTACCCCAAAGTGACTATTGAAATCAGCATAAACCGATTGACACATGAGAATAATGGCGTACCATGAGGACAATCTGCGCATCAGGCCAGACGCTATGCACATTCTCCACCATTTCAACGTAGCTCTGGTAGTAGTCGTCGCTGGGAATATCGTTTCCGGTCCTACCGTCGTTCGTGCCCAGGTTGATGATCACCAGGTCCGCCGCGCGATGAGCGGTGAAATTCCACGGTTCGGGTTTATCACCGAAGGCTGCATTCGCGCGGTCGCCTACGTCTGAGGCATGGGACCATTGATACGTCTGGGGCGGATGGTTAATAACAATTGTAATGGGGGGAAGGTGAGATATACCATGCCGCGAGAATCGCCACCATAACACTGCTTGTCTACCAAGCATATTCCGGGGTACGCCTGTGCCTGTCAGAAGGATGGCATTGTGCTAATTAAGAGGCACTCACAGTAATCGTATACTCAGCATTGCCCAAACCAGCCGCGAAGTTGAAACCCCACGAGGCGAGACCCTCATAAGTAGCGTACTGCCCTGATGCGAGCCTTCAATGCGATGGAGTTAGCAAAGTCTACTAGCTATGTCTAGAGGGTGCAAGACTCACGAATCTCCAATGATTTCCACCGTCCTATTGAACTCTGCGGCTTTTACCAACCGCGCATCCGAAGCAACCGAAACGCCATCAATTTGGACTGTGTGGATCGTAAGTAACGAACATCAAGTTAAACCAGTGAAACTTATCCATAGCCCCAATTTGTGACTAACTCGGTTAGTATTCGCACGTATTGTATAACGTCCTATCCTGTTCACATACCTCGCATTTCAAATGTCTTGTCATCGGCGTACTTTGTTTCATTTAGTGCAGACGATCCGGGTTTGACAAACTGATAGGCTGAGTTGGCCGTAACGTTCGAAAACTCCCAGTCAAGCCCACCAATCCTATAACAATCAGAAATAGTCTCATAGACAACCCAGACGAGCGTACCGATAAGCCACAAGCACATTTTCTGACGTATTTTCTCCAAAGCTCACTGCGAGCTACCCGAATGTCAGCCACCGACAAAGCTCAACCCCAAACTGCAATAGCTCCCTACCTTATCGCCTGTAAATCCAAACTTGACACCAGGAACACTGAAGCAATTAGCTACCGTCAGCGGGAAAGAAGAGTCAAAACATACGACCACCCTAAGAACGACAATTAGCATCAAATTCTGAACATGACCCAATCTATCACTCACAAGAAGTATAAGTACTATCCCACCGCCCCTTATACGAGATCTCCGACGCGTCGGCCCCGTAACTCTTCCAAGAATCATCAACAGATACCTCCTCAGCCTGCCCAGGATAAGGATTCAGCCTCTCCTGTCCATTTTCCAAGATCGTAGCAGCAGCCTGGAACGCCCAAGCCAAGGATAATAGCGAATACCGCATCCTAAACACCAAGATGCAATTGTGCCTCTGAGATTAAACACCCAGAGAGAACAATCAAACAATCAAAATACACCAGCTAACGATAATCATCAAAATTTGAAATCCAGACTAGCGTCATGCAAGGGAACGCACTCCTTTCTTATCTCATTTGTGCAGAAAATCTGATTTCATTTGGTGGCTGGGATGACATGTAGTGTGTTAATTCGATGTTCATTCCGCTGTGCGATGGCTCGCCGGCTTTCTCCATTTTTGAGCAGCGTAGCTGATTAAATGCCGAGTTGGGTGGTCAATCACTTCCTTTCCGGGGGTTTATTGCACAGAGGAGCGAAGCCGAAGCAAGCAATAAGGGTATGTATTCTGGAGTCCTTACAGTAGTAGGCAAACCCCGCGACAATGATATGATTGGCCAGCTCGCCATCTCTCCGTCCAATCGAGGAGGCTGCGTAAAAGGATCTGGATTTTGATTGGACAAGAATTTAAGAGTGACGCTCCTTTCTGCTTCATCTTACATAATCAACCCGACGACAATTCAGACTATCTAGGCAGTGCAATCAATTAAATCCATTCAGTTCAAGCAATCTAGGCAGTGCAATCGGTTTAGGACATTGAAGTAATACAGGTAGTGTAATTCGAGGCTATGTGATTCCGCTGCGCATGTCTTGCTAGCACTTGAGCCGGCACCCCCTAGTTTGTTTTTAGTGTGGGCCATGAAGTAATAGATCGCACGTTGGAGACCATGAGTGGGCTGGTGGTTCTGCTTTGTGCTCAATGTCGATCAGGGGTTTGTCTTAGATTTTAGCAATCTCGAATATGATCTGACCTCAATAGGAGCAAATGATGGCGAATTGCTGCTTCCTTTCGATTGTCAAGAGGGAACACGTGATGTCATGGAATATGCTCCCGATTGGGAATTTAGGAGTGACAACGCTGTGGAGACTCGGATGATCATAACTATACGTATAGGGTAGTCCTTGGGAATGTGTTCCATGAATATATTCTGAGAAATTCTGCAGTCATATGTGAATACTGCTATGTTGCAGAAATGTCTCGCTTGTTGTTCAACTACCCAACGTACCTTATGTAGTTCCATTCACGTATCGGGATCATCCTATGTGGTTAGTATTACTGGTACTGGGGAATATATCGGCGCTGGAATGAATGTACTGATTCAGTAGAGCAGTTAATGAGATGACGTCTCTCATGCACTGAAGGAACCAGCGACAAGCGGCTGGATTGAATGCATGATGCCTTTTATAACCACTTCTTGTCCTCTCTCCTTCCTTCCTTCCTTCCTTTCTATCTATCTCTCTTTCCTTTTTGCTTCAAGTACTCATCAATCCAGGCTTTGAATCTCAACTCATCAAGATGAAAATCAACTGATATGTGAACAAAGAATAGACCCATTCTTGTATCCCTTTGCCCAGCTCCGCGAGGCAATCCTCGTGACTAGATATGGGGCGCAGCCACCTCTCGACGAGGAGTGTTCTGCATACCGCGATCAGAGTGCGTCTCTGCCGTTCGTTCGATGCATCTCTGGTAGAATGGATCAAAATTCAATCATAACGAGATCATAGCTGGTCTTGACAAGGCAAAATCACTCATCACCCGGGACGTAGTCCTCATGACACTTTGAGTGACAGCCTAGGCGCAGGCTTCGGGTCAATGGGCCTCAGCTAAATTGTGGCAGTATATGTACAATAAGCGCTGATTTGTTGATAAGGAGTGGGTAATCTCCACGGAGCCCACCCCAAACAACAACCACGGAGGAGAGTGGACGCAGACGCGTCGATATAACTATCGAGTATATTGCAAGTGCCTTGGGGCAACCCGGAATTGGAGCCTGTCCATGCCCATACATCCTTTGGCACGAAGTGCCGTGCATGGTGGTGCCATAAAGACGATGATTACCTTCGGCCTTTATTCGGTGCCGGCAGACCGTAGCCAGTATATTGAGCTACACTCTTCATAGGTCCACCTAATCAGACAGACCACACAAACAATGAGAGCTGTACCTATATGCAGATCTTCCAGATCCAAAAAGAACATATCGGCACATGATTAGGTGCAGGAGAAATTTCCGGTCCACGATGTTTCCCGGACGGAACCCCGCCCCAGAGTTCAGTAGAGGGACGATCACCTAATCGAAGGATATTAGTTTCTTCGGAACTTGAAACATACTGCTAGAATAATGAAATAACAGGCAGCGGCCCCATGAAGCGTCGAAAGACAGCACCTGACAACATCGCAGAATGCCTACTTTACTGTACATGGTAACGCCACTGGTACCACTTCGACGCCCTTCGGTCTGTTGTTGGAAATATTCGTCTCATACTCGTACGACCTATCGCGTTTTTGCACCTCTCAATTTGGAATATGACAGTGAAGACCATACATATATAAGGAGTTAGCTCCTTATACACATTCATGCCCCCACTGTACACAAAATGACATTTGAGAGGAATCATTTCATTGTTGGGCTGTCACTTTAGTGCCTTCCGGTTCAATCGGGTTGCTGAGTCTAGCACCTATCGCCTTCGAAGGGCGTATCTGTCGGCGTTCCTAAGACAGGATGCTTCATATGTGTTCCTATGAGTCTACTAACCCAGCTATAAAAGGTCTACATCATGAATCTCCGTTTAGAGTAGCATTTTCCCAGCGGGTAGGTGTTTCACTACACACACAGCTTAGTATTGTTTACTCTAGTCGGCAATCTCAGGGACTTTGAATTAGAACCATAATGGCATAGTGAGAATACCGTATTCTAGTGCGGACTATAGAATGATGCCACATAAGCTTAATATACTGGAGTCCGAATACTCGCTTTTATATACATATACAACATGCCTAGGAATTTTTATGCTAAGCTAAATCTACTCATCTACCCTCGTAGTCGGCATCTTCCGATCCGCATCCCTTGACCGCTCTTCATCATTCTTCAATGAGCCACCCGCAACCACCTCGGCATCTATGGCATTCTGAAATGCCACACGTTTCGGCAACAAGTATTGCACGTCAATAAAGCGCAGAATACAAGTCATGACGATGACGAGAACTAACAACGCCAGAGCACTCTGCCAGCCGTACCTATAATACGGGGCCTGAGAGGCCGGCCAGACCAGGACCTGCGACCAGGCCGAGATGGCATAGTATCCAGCGACCGCAACACCGACGACGAGAGTGCGCGCTTCCGGGTCTTGAGGGATAAGGTCAGCAAGCCAGGCAAAAATGAGCGGCGCAGTGCCGAGGCAGGTGTGTGCGATGAAATAGGATGCGTATGCGGCGGATACGTCGACCGATGTAGGATGTCGCGTCCAGATACTCATAATGATACATGGGATAATGCCGATGATGCCTTGGAGGACGATAAGTGTCCATCTCGTTTCGAGGAAGTCGGAGAGTAACGCCCACACCCATACGAAGACCACGTTGATGGCTGAACCGCCGATGGGGATCGCGTTCACCTGGGATACACTCCATCTTGGACTGCCGTCTGGTCTTTTGAGAGCCTTTAGAAAGAGCGAAAAATAGACGTAGCCGTAAGTTCCTAGAACGGTTGCGATATATAACACCGCAATGAAGTAGACTACCCAGCCAGAAAATGTGCGCTTGACTCCAGCCCAAGTCATCCTCTTCGGCTCCGCGCGGCCATTACGTGCCAGTCGCTCCATGGAGAGTTCGGCGTGCACTTTCTTGAACCAGAATGCACGGGGATTTGGCTTGTTCGGTAGATCAGGAATCATGAAAAACCCCAAGAGTCCCCACACCACAGTGATAATGGCGTTGATAACGAACAGCCACCGCCAACCTGCTAGACCGTGGTGGCCCTCCATGGTGTTGGTGATGGCAGTTTGTAAAGCACCGGACATCATTTGTCCCGCCGCCTGACACGATTGATAGAATCCCATGCGTTTCGCTAGCTCGGTGGGGGTGTACCAATACACTATAACCTGTTGGTCTTGGCTTATAATTGCATGGTGCGAATATCAGGAAAACGGGAAACGGAATGACCTACTAAATAAGGTCATCATTCCAGGCCACGCGCTACTTTCACAAAGACCGAGAAACACTCGCAGAACGTATATCTGCTTTGCACTGTTACACATAGCGATGAGTCCGGTTAAAACGCCCCAGGCGATTTCCAGACCAGGTAACCAGAAACTGGGTCGGACGTAGGTCAGAATGATTTGCGAGGGGATGAGCATGACGCAGTAGGCGGCATTGAAGTACGTTGTGAAGCTGAAGAAGTTAGCGACATGCTCAAGTGTCATGATAGCTTCTTTTACACACAGGTTCAGCTCATTCCCGAGGAGATTCAGGTCTTCTTTCATGCCGGACACGTAGGCATTGTTGATGTTCTGTTGGTCTAAATATTTGATAACTGTGTACATTATTAATCTTGGGGCGTTATAGAATTTCTATCTGCATTGCTTACCTTGTGAAAGACAGCCAAAAGTCAACAGAAATATGTCCAGCCGTCGAACAAGCGCTTTTTCATCCGGGGAGCGAACATGATACCTTGCCAACGCCGTGCGACGAAACTTAAAGGACACCATTGCTATGATGGAGGAAACAAAATCGACAAAGGGAACCAGAGCCACTTTCAGAAAGGAATATTCACCAATTTATTGCTTCCTATCTTTATGATCCACGTGGTGTAGTTGCGATACGAAGCTCCACTAAGACCACTCATATCAATGCCGTGTTTGGACGTGTGACCTCGGGGAGAAATCAAAGAATTAGCGTGATAAGAGACGGCGACGGCGATGACCACCAATAGTGACGCTGCCCGCCCCTTGCCGCCAAATTTCAACACTAGTACCAAATCCAGGGCTTGAACCTAGACACGTCTATTTACACCTTCAAGCACAGCTCCTAGAAAGGCGCAAGACGTTAGCTATAAGGGTAGATAGCTGGTATGCTTAATATTAAGGCCTAAGCAATAAATGTATGGTTTCAATTTTTTTGCATGCCACTGGACCCTTCTGGGCGGGTTCGGGTCTGGTTTAGCGGGGAACCCGATCAACTTTAGTTATTGCGCAGCGCAGCCGAGGCTACCTAGCATTATACTAGTATGAGTAAGTACAACCGATTTCTAAATCATTTGAATTGACTGCAAATGCCTAGATTTCTAGGAATAGGTGATTATTCTATCATCAAGCTTACTGAACCACCAAACGATGATGCCATCCTCTGGTAGCCTTTGCCATATATCTGTTTCCGCATTGAACTTAGAGTGATTTATATCACTCCAGATATCCTTAATGTAATTTCGTCCATCGATAACACCCTTTTCCACATATGTAGGCTTTAGGACTTGTTGAGTTAGGTCATAATCCCACCGTACCTGTCCTAGCGATTCAATATGTTGGTCGCTGTAAAATAACAGAAGACCTATGCATGGAGAGTGCAATTGTTCTTTATCTCTGCAGACCTGCGCCTTTATAAGACCTTTAAGCGGGGCTTTCGTCATATACCAAGTACATGCTGGTGAGCCTCGACCGGGAGGGACCATTGGGGGTTCAAAACATGTATCAAGCGGAGGCTCTGGGGTCTTGATACGATACTGGCCACTGCAAGTAACTCCAAATTCAGAGATATACTGAGAGGCTGGATCTAGTCCGTTGTGACAAATCCCTGAGATAGCACCATCGCCATCCCTAACTAAAGGATAGTACTCGTAATAATTGATGAGATGGGTAGGGAATTGAGGTCCAAACGTAATACCTCTTCCTAGAGACGTACAAAGCTGTGCTGGTAAGTAATAGAAACGTATTAGGAAACTGGAGGATCGTCTTACAACTAGAATAGGGTAGAAAGCTGGCCCACGGTGAACTTTAGACTTCCGGACCCAAGCTGCTTCAAGGTATTCATATCTATTAAATGGAAAGTATATCCACTGGATATAACCTTTCCTACTTTTTCGATATATTAAATCGACAAAGTCTTTGAATGTCGTCGAGGTACCTGAGAAACCATGAATCCCAATGGTTCTAGCATCCGCACAACAGACAATAAGGCCTTGAGTATAGGAATCGAATTTGACGTAGTCTAAGCGAGGCTTGTCTTGAGCACGGCCGAAGTTCCACGGGTGATGGTAAAAGTTCCACTGGTGAATAGTAGGTGGGAGTGGAGAGCTCCAGATCCGATACCTAGAGGATAAATCGCTTGAGGTGAGATGAATACCCCTTATAAAAAGACCCTAGGTATGTTAGTTACTGCGCCCTTGATTCTGGTATGGAACCAGTCATACATCATGGCTCACGTAGATCTCTAGATGAGAATCTTTCACTTCAAAAATCTCGTACCACGGTGACCCGTCTGATATAGGGTTCGAACCATGCTCCAAAAACTGTATCCCATGTACACCAATACTGTCAAATGATACAATGATTCTATTGATGTCACTAGGCAGCTTTATATGGCATTCATAGGAGTTACCTATTGATTCAACAGGTTTTTCGCTTAGCCTTGTTATATAAGAAGTTCCGTGATAAATAATTCTGGCCATCCAGATCTCTTGTGCTAATCTTAGCTGTGTATACTGAGGTATACTGTTATTTCTTAACAGTTCAATCAGTCGACGGGTTTCGCCAAGTACAATTAAGTACCAACACGGAGTGATAAGCCCGCAAATTATAATCCTGATTTCAGCTGGTAATTGGGCAAGTAGGCTTTGGCTGAAACTGTCTTGTATGATATCTTTTGTATATCTGCTGAAGAGCCCTTCTAAAGTCGACGCCGTTTCTTCATGTTTTTTATTTTGAGATTTATAAGTAGGTCTGGTTGCATCAGCAAACCTTCCCAAATCTTCAAAGGTGGGCTTCTTGGAGGGCTCATAGCTCTTCTCCAAGACATTGTAGCACGCTGCATGAAACCAGACTGATGGGTACGGTGAACGTAAACAGGGCCCGCACGGATCTCGACACTCAGGGATTGTGAGCGAGTTTTGAGCTAGGTCTGTATATACATTAGATGAGACGGACACAAGCCATGAGACAAGGGAGGACGCACCAAGGATATGTGATCCAACTGTTGGAGTTTGTTTGCACAGTGCGCATACAGATTGTCCAATATGAATATCTGGTAAACAGGCCATTGCCGAAAGATGCACCGAAGACCCAGCAGAAGTCTGTATAGTCTCACATAAAGGTATGAAATGTGCTCCCTAAAGCGTTCATCAGTAAGTGTGATGTGTGATTCACGAGAATTACACGATGTTCGGCCGTTGCTGTAGAACCAAACCTCGCTCTCTGACCCTTGGCTGCAGGCCTACCTAGTATTATGAGGTATCAAAGCAGATCTGCGCTATCCATACGTGAGTAGGAGAGAGGCAAGGGACAGGGACCAGGTATCAAACATATGTGTTGCCTATGATCATGTGACAGGACATCGGGACGTCAAAGTGGGCAAATAGTAGGTACACTATGTCAGTGATGACGACGGTATGAACTGGTAAACCACGTGACTAGTCTGGCACCCTGGGTTAGGGCTGGCATTGTTATTAACCAACCATGTCAGAACGCGGAAAACTGGATGATACATATCAACATGTACAATTTAGGGAAACTTATCCACCGAAACGTTTAGTTACATATCATTCGTGAGTTGGATACCCCGCTCAGTCACTGTTATTAGCGTGCACGGTGCGCTGTGCCTGTGCAGGTCCAAGCGATACCCCGACCCGATCATCGAACTCTCAAGTGTAATCCTAAGTTCCCACTTTAACACGTATTTGAGATGATGACAAAACTCTTGTACTAATCGATCTAGTCGCGGCTGTTATCGCAGTATATACAATATCTCCAAAGTTTCTACTGGATATCCGCGAAGCTACCACGTAAGAAACTACTCTTGACTAAGCATTAGTATCTCAACGTTCGCACAGCCTCAGCACAATTTATATTTACGACATTTGTCTACATTCACACAACCATGTCAATCAATCAATCAATCGAATTTCTATTAACCAGATCATCTTCGTCTCGAGATGGGTCCAGCAGAAGGTTACCTAACAGAGCCCCCTGCCTCAGTTTCTGGCAGCGAACGACCCGTGCATTTCCCCTGCTAGATGCGAATCGAGACGCACCTGTTCCTTCTAGGTCCAAGTATGTAGTTATTGGCTCTGGGATCTCCGGTGGCCTTACAGCGTTCGAACTTATCGAGGCTGGTGTCAAAGGAGAGGATATCATAATACTCGAGGCGCGGGAAGCAGCCAGTGGTGCAAGCTCGCGAAATGCAGGACACGTACGACCAGGTTCGCATCTATATTGCGATGTCATTTTAACTCCTCCATTCTAATCAACCGATAGATGCATTCCGAGGATTCAGTGCATATGCAAAGGTCCATGGCGAGGAACAAGCTCTAAAGATAATTGCCAACGAGCGCCTCGTCCTCGAGAAGGTTGATGAATTTACCAAGAAATACGGAGTCCAGTGCGATTTCAACCTGACCACAACATTCGACGTATGCATGACGCCCGAGTTTGCAACGTATGAAGCCGAAAGCTTCAACGCGTACAAGAACGCAGGAGGCGATGTCTCACACATCAAGTTCTATGAAGGCCAAGAGGCGCAAACAAGGACAAAAGTCAAAGGCGCCGTCGCAGCATACGAGTGGCCAGCTGGATCCAGTCATCCAGCGAAGCTCGCACAGTTTCTCCTCCAGGCGGTTGTATCTCGCGGGGGGAAGTTGTTCACGTTTTGTCCAGCTACTGAACTAAAGCGCAACGAGTCGGAGTCGGAGCTCTGGGATGTGCATACTCCGCGAGGAGCCGTGACAGCGGAACGGGTGGTCCACTGTACGAACGCTCATGCAGCACTTTTGCTGCCACATCTGGAGCCCTATATCCAGCCGAACCGCGCTCAGGCGCATAGCTTGATCCCAACGCCCTCATTTGCAGCAGAGAATGCCCTTCTGAAAACCTTTTCGCTGCGTTATAGTCTACATCATTTCTACTCTTTAATTCAAAGGCAGAATGATGGTACACTCGTCCTGGGTGTATCGCGATCGAACCCTACCCTCAGCGTGGAAACACGGGCTAGCGTCTATAGTACAGACGATACGAGCTACAACGAGGAGATAGTCCAAGATGCTCTCCAAAGCTTTAACAAGATATTTCCCGAGTTTGATAGCGCGAGTGCCGTGCATGGGGAGGGTCTGGATCATGCTTGGACTGGAATAATCGCCATGACGACCGACTCCGTGCCGTTCGTTGGGGCAATTGAATCTCTGCCAGGACAATATATATGTGCTGGGTTTAATGGGCATGGTAAGTCTGAACTCTGCCTTTTTGTGAAAATGGGCTCAGCGCTGAATATAACAGGAATGGCACGTATATTTACTTGTGCACCGGGTGTTACCAAAATCATGCTTGGAAAGGAGTGGGATGATACCGGTTTGCCTGAATGTTTTAGATTTAGTGAGGAGAGACTCTCCAGACTGTCCACAAAGACTGTGCAGTCTGTGTGGTGAAATTCATAGATGATTTTGATTGATTGGTGACCTGCAGGTTGTGGGTCTGAGTTTCGAAAATAACGGACTATGAAGATTTCTATCATCCTAGACCCAAATGTGATTTTGGATAGAGAAAAACCTAATATCTATTTAAATCCCTGCTACTTATATTTTGGCCGCGATGATACCCGTAGTCCTATTTACAAGCATCGGGCATTCGGATGTGCAGCAGGTCGCTCGGAAAAGAGACTGGCAGGTTCGGATCATGCCAGAGGACGTACTTTGAGCTGTGATCTAACAATATGAAATATAGACCCCCTACTGTGAGCGAAATTTGTGTCATGTCTTTCATTTCTCTATACCGCAAGGTCTATACAATCTAAAGGTGTCCAACTATCCCTCCAATGGGAATCCGTATCCAACCATCAGGGCAGGCTCATCAATGCTATGGTGTTGGTAGCTGTGCAATTGTCAGATAATGTAAACTAGATGATGGCCAACGGCGAGTGAAAATATTTCGTACCTCAAAACACCAACGGCACCAGGCTCGAGCATCATGGAAAGAGGAAACTCCATGGGGTATCCAAGCCAGCGCTTGGTAAAGGCACGAAGCAAATGGCCATGAGCAACGAGTAGCACATCGCAATGCTTCTCGCCGTGCATGTTGTCTTTGTGGAGCTCACGGATCTCTTTAATGAGATCGTCAATGCGGTCCGTGACCTCTTGAGGAGACCTAATTAACCCGGTTAAACATGGTTGTGGCAAATAGAAACCCAGTTACTCTAGTCACATGGAGGTAAGACTTACTCCCCATCCTCACAGCCGTCGCGCCAGATATCCCATTCCTGCTCGGTATCGAGACCGTGCTCTTTGCGCAGGGCCCGGATCTCCTTCGTCACCAGTCCTTCGTAAAGACCGTAACCCCACTCAGCCAGTCTGTCAGTCTCACTGACTTTGTTTGCATCTCTCAGATCCTGCTTAGCAACATCAGAGAAAGCAATCTCGAAAGTCTGCATCGCCCGCTTCCGAGGACTAATATAGACATGCGCCAGGTGGGCCGGGTCAATCAGCTTGCCCGATCCAACAATCATCTTGCCAGAGGCAAGGACTTGCTTCTCGCCATCTTCCGTGAGTTCCAGTTCAGTAACACCGGTGTACCGGCCGTTCTTGGACCACTCCGTCTGCCCTGGTATCGGGGTCAGTATAAGACCCCAAGGTGACTATTTCTACTCTATTCGAACATACCGTGTCGGTAGAGGAAGACACGGGGTGTACCAGCATCCTTATCAGGCATTGTGTAATGATATCGCGCGTAGGTTAATATGTTGCTGGATTGCGAACCAATTCTCGAACAGTTATGGAGGTCAAGTGTCTGGGAAAAGTGCGGGTCGGCGGGGAGGAAAAAAAAAAAAAAAAAAAAAAAAAAACCCGCCGCCCCAGTTATTGACCTTCACCGGTGCCCACTACGTATACTAGCCCCATACAACCCGTCCAATTGAAAAGGATATCATAATCTCGTGCACTCTGGTAGGTGTATGGGTTTGTGGTGATTAAATTAATGTGGTTGGATCTACTCCTAAATTCTTACTCCGCGGGGTACTCAAAAGGACGTTTAGATGAAGGACGTCATTTTTGGCCACCCGCTAATTGTATTAGGGTTATTACCAATTATTGGACCATCTAGAAATTGAGCAGTGGAACTTATATATTTTAGATCTAGAATTATTAGAAAGTAAATTTTATACGACATAAGGGTTTAGCGAAATGTGAATTGTCGCGGTGTCTGCCCAGCGACCCTCTGAGGTGGTTTTAATATCTACAGATTTACAGATACGGATAGACCTACACTGCCAAATCTAAATGAATTATCTAAAACCGCTATTTATATCATCTCTAGCAGCTATATGTACCCTAGATATCAATATGAGCTCCAATTCGTGGCAGGCTTGCGTTGCGGATTCATCACAGGCGGATGTTTGTATGAATAGACCTCCGCAAGAGTCTTATATGTCCTGATCCCAACTGCAAAATAACAACTTAAACTTGGATCCCCTTCCACATATCAAATAATACCTTGTCCTTGCTCCAAGCCAGTGTATATATAAGGACACAGAACACAAGGTGACTGGAATGCAAAAGTATGTGTTACTCCTCTACCCTGCAATCACTCACGAGCGCGCAACTTGCAACTCAGTGGTATACCAATTTTGAATGGCCCTAACATCGTAACTCATTGCCACAGTATCAAATACTTTCAGATGTTTCTTGCACAAAGCTCCATCGTTCGATAATCGGCTGACCCATTTACCATGCTTTCTGGCCGCTGCCACGATCTTGTCGATAGCAGCGACAAACTCCGGCTCAGTGCCTTTTGCAGGAACATACCCAAGGAGTGATAGGGCAAGATCATTCGGACCGATGAAAATCATATCTTGCCGGAAATTAGCAATACCATATTTAGAGTCTGTGGGGTCAATCACTAACCAACACCAGGAACAGCACAGATGGCATCAACATTCTCGACCCCTGCTTTCGATTCAATCTGAACACAGGTAATGAGCGTCTCGTTCGCAGTTTTCATATATGTCGGCATGTCGACGCCGTGAGCAATAGTTGGAAATGCAGAGCCTTGCCCTCGAAGCCCCTGGGGAGGGAATTTTGCATGTGAGACAACGGCCCTGGCTTCTTCCGCTGTATTTATCTGGGGCACCACGATGCCGCTTGTAACCATTTCAGTACTGGAATGCTAGGGTTGGTATGTCACTTACTGTGCACCAGCATCCAAAGCTCTTTTAATCAAATCTGCGTGAGTCATTCTGAGACGGACCAGCGGCGAGACTCCCAAAGAAGCTATAGCAGCAGTCGAGCTGTGCATGGAATCGTCGCTTATATGGCCATGCTCACAGTCGATGATGATGCCCTTTACTATTATCAGCTGAGAATTAAACTACGGAAAAAAGGGAAATGCTTACATCAACACCGGTCTGAGCTACGATTTGGGCTGTGCGAAAGGACGGAAGTCCCAAGAAAGTCATAATAGGCTTCGAGTTTCCTCGCAGAGCATTGAGAAGGCGTAACCGCGGGTTGTGAATCGCGGTTGTTATGGATGATGTATATGACATGTTGCGCTTTGCGTGTTCTGTGATGGATCGATCGAAGCCCTAAGACAGCTGTTACGAAGGCGTTTAGAAAGGATAGTGTTGGAATACAAAGAAAGAAGCAAAGTAAGTTGATGATAGACTAGACAGCGATACTGAACTCGAGAAGAACTCTAGACTACAATTATAGTACTTACATTCACAGTATGGGAGAGCAATTGAGATATTCAGTTTTTAGTATCGGGAAAATAGTTCTATGCCGACGGCAAAATGAAAAGATCCCGCCGAACATTTCTAGCGGGTCTCGGCGAAAGTCCTCCAAGATGGTCTGTGGGCCATAAATGTGATACTTCTAATGCTAAAACTAACTAACTCGGCGGTATTCTTACAAGTCATACTAAATTGCCTTTCTAAATAGGCTTGGATTTATATCTTTTGTCACGGCGTAGCTATATAGGTGCGAAACCATGCGATCCGGGCAGATTTAACGTAGGGTCAGATCTAGCGGAAAGCATCCCTTCCTGGGCACACGCTCTCTCATTCATATAAATAAATTGATTGAATTAAATCTGAAATATCTGAGTTTAACTGCAAATAAATTAGTCTATGGAAGCTATACTATGAAACTTAGTACAAGCATTAGTAGAGAATCAATAACTTAGGTAGAACTAATATTGCTATAGATTAAGATTAGATTTAGGTTGATTGACCTGTTAGAAAAATTAACCCAAGCCCAACCTGCGGACTACTATAGGTATTTCCATGTTGAATCCTTTAATATCTTATGTTTGTTTCTTTCTTTCCCTTTCAGTCTAGTCTGTATAGGCTAGTATTAACTATTTAATCGTTCTTGAAGACAAATTGTACGAATGCCGACGGCCTCCGCCGAGGTCAATTCATTGCGCCCCCTACAGTCCTGGTGTCTCGGCGATACGCACAACATACTTTACCGCTGAAGCATTGCCAGCTTGCAAGTCTTTCAATGCTCCTTCAAGTCCGGCCAGTCCATTGGGGCGCACCTCGTAAGGATGGCCCGTGAACCAACCCTGGCCCAATCCCCTCCCGAAAAGGGCGAAGAATGCAGCACCAAACTCGATGTTACCGACCGTCTTTCCTGCGGCTGCAGGTTGGTGAACTGACCCAACGTTTGTGGTCGACAACCGGACTCCCTCGGGGATTTCCTTGGAATCGATTCCTGGGAGGACCACAGTGATCTTCGCCGGTGCAGTAAGCACTGCGCCTAGGTTATGGTAGGACCCCTTCTCGGAGACCGCGTCATATGCATAGTGAATTGGCAGGCCATCAGCAGCAGATTTGATGTTTTTGCGAACTGCTTCATCCCCTTCACGGTAGTCGATGATCGTATCGCCCTTGGAGCGGTCAATCAGAGTTTCGACGTACGAGGCACCTTTGCCGGCCACTGCGATGATAGGGTGGATGTTTGAGAGACGAGCCAATTTGATCGCGAAAGCTCCTACAGCTGAAGAACCTCCATACACAACTAGAGGCAGCGACTCCGTTGCAGGATTCCAAGGAAGCGGCAAATTCAGCTCCTGAAAAAGTCCAATAGCTGACGTCATGGCAGCGAGAGGAACCGTGGCAGCCTCTGTTTGATGTTAATTGGAGTACAAAAGCAAGTAGATAAGATCCCTCAGACCTTCAAAGCTGGTTTTCTCGGGCAGGTGGAAGGTCGTGTGGGCCCAGGCAATCGCATACTCTGCATAGCTGCCCCCAGATGTAAGCATCTCATGGAAAGCGGCCACCCTATCGCCCTTCCTGAAATTTAGAACTCCCTCCCCAACAGCCTCAATGTAGCCAGCAATATCATCACCCTGGTTCGCAGCAGGTGCATCTGGCAGCCATGTTGGCAATTTCCAATCTTTTGGGTTAGTACCAGATACAACCACCTTGATCAACACTTGGCCAGGCTTCACGACGGGAATGTCAACATCACGGATCGTGACAGTGACTGCTTTGTCGACAACAACTTCCTTCATTGTTCTGAATTTCTGTTCAGTTGGAGATGAATGGCAGCATCCACCCCGCGTCTTTATCACCGGAAGCTTCCGGGGGTCCCTAATCTGATTTGTAATCAACTGGCTAACTAGTTAGTTATCCTGAATAACTAAGCGTCGATAATAGTATACAAGCTTATGCAAAGCATAACACCATATTTCGCGACCTTCCTAGTCAACCATCCTAGGGACTTGGATGGTTGGCTCTTATTTTAATCATCCTTTAGACAGAGATGTATAAGATAACTGGAGACAGCGATACTAATCATTGCTGTTTGCCCGACAATAGAGTACCTTAGGTAGAGAATTAAGAATATCTTATAGTAATTGTCCTCTTCCCAGTTCTCGCAGTTATCAAATGGAAGAATTCTATGACAATCGGGCTGTGTATGTACTATGGAGATAGGGTTGTCTTGTGTAGGTGGAACGAGGCGTCTCTGTCACGCAAAGTGTATAAGGTATATAGACTCAATCTCAGATCTCAAAAATCTTCTTTAACATTTGACACCTTGATGGATTATATGAACTCAATGAATACTGCGCTTAGCTTGTATGTCTCGCCACAGTTTATATATTAACAAGTATGATTTTCGTAATGATCTCGTAGGACATTCTGTCCCCCGACCAGTTATGCTCACCATGCCGTTTCGTCTTCAACAACTTCTTGGAGATTTCTCTTTAGCTAACCATTACCCCTTCCGCTGCAGAGTGTGGTAACCAAGCTTCTCTCGCGCCTCGGCGATTGTAGCACCACCAGCAATCATTGCCCGGATGCCCGCTTCACTCTTCTCTATACTTCGTGCGACTTCGGCCACCTCACGGGCTCGATCTCGCGGAACAATAACGACACCGTTTGCATCGGCAACAACGATGTCACGAGGGCTGACACGAACCTTGCCGATGCCGATCGACTCATTGACACCTCCCACTTGAACGCGATCTTTGCCGGTCCGCATCCAACGTCCAGCGGTGAAGAGTGGGTAGTCGTCATCGATAGCACGGTTCACATCGCGACACACACCGTCGATCACAGTTCCAGCAATATCTCGTAAACCGGCGTACTGAGTCATTATATCGCCCCAGACAGTACAATCTGTACGACCGCCGTTGTCGATGACTACGACATCACCTACGGCAACCTCGTCGACGAAATCACCCACACTTCCTGGTGGATCGCTGGCGGGTATGTAACGAACAGTGAAGGCCGGCCCGACGGTGACCTTTTTGTAATCTGTCAAAGGCATAATACCGAATGCTTGTCCAGGAATGCCAAGTTTATCAAGCGCGTCAGAGACCCCAGGGGTATCTGAATCGGCGAACAGCGCTACTAACTCTTGATCTTCGGCACTAGGTTGCTTGGGGTTTCGTTTGAAGGCTGGCGCGGCTGGCTCGACTGTTGATGACGGTGTATTTTCGCGGATTGCTTCAAATTGCTTGTCGTGCATAACCTCAGACACGGGGTGCCCAGCTCGAACGGCCTCGACCATCCGGGCCTGACGACGGTCGATCCGCTCGCCAAGTTCTAAGACTTCCTCAATGCGCTGAGCCGGGACAAACACTGTCCCGCATCGATCGGCGATCACATAGTCATCTTGCTGGACCGTAACGCCTCGCACCTGCAGTGGTGTGCCTGAGTCGACCTGTACTAAGCGATTGCGCGCGCTGATCATGGTAACTCCACGGCCGTAAACAGGATAGCTGACCTCACGGCTGCCGTCAATGTCACGACTCATGCCATCGATAACGGTGCCACGGATACGCTTCTGTTTCGATGCATTGGCAATAATATCTCCCCAGCATGAGACGCCATCTATGCCGCCAGAGATGACAAGAATGCGATCATCCGTCGTTACCGCATCGATGACGGGAGTGAGAAGATGGGTCGTGGGTGCAGCATCAATTTTGGGGCCTACTTTCACTGTGCTGGCACGTCCTACAATCTTGGGACAGTCCCAGAGTGGTCGCAGGCCGTATGTGGCTCCTTTGAGGCCGAGGAAATCTAAGGCATCAGACACGGTGTTGGTGTCGAGCGCTGAAAGTCGGTCCAAGGTGCTGGTTTGACTCATCGTGTCGAGTATAATGATCGGTATTGTAATATAAATAAATTAAAGTGTTTGAAGGCAGGATGGCTCGAGTGAGTACTGGTAGGAGCTATTGATATAGTCTCCCATCATCGGCAACTTGGCTATGTTGCCGAAGCCGGACTGAGCGAGCGATCCTTCAAACTAGCAGCGACTTTTGGATAGCTGACGACATCTGTATCCCACGGGATTTTCTCCCTCAGAATTCAGCAAAGAGTTCAATCCGTCCGAAATCAGATTGTATCGGCGTGGGGTAAACCTGGGGAAAGTTGAGCGCCAGTTGCACCCCCTCCACCCAGGTAAATATTGTGCTGTGGTATGGGGTGCCAATCGTCGGCAAGTTGCCATTGTACCGACTCAGAGGTTATATGCTGCTGCCATTAAGTGTACTACTACTACGTACTTACTGTCTTTCAACAAAAAAGACAGAAAAAAACATACAACAGGAGGGATTCGCTGGTGGTCACCCACCCAACTACTAACCTCCCGGCGTGTGGCTTAAGTACGGCTGAGCGGACGGGAAGCCCTGTTCTCCACACCCTGTGGTCGTATGTACTAAATTGTTTTATGCACAGGTATATATGCCATCAATCAAATGAAATTTAGCATAGCTCTAGGCCTACCAGGAATACTCAGAGAAATGGAGCCATGTCATTCTAACGTTGACCTAAGCGTGTTGGATATCCACTAATCATCCCTAAAGACCTTACGGAATACCAGATCGGTCTCATAATAACTTGCCGACATCCACTGTTATCTGGGGAGCCGTAAATCCAGGTCTTACTGTGGAACTTTTGGGAACGAGGTAATCATAGAGCAAGAAAGCGAAAGACGAACCCAGGTCAACTACTATTGCTCAAGGTGCCTACCATAATAAACGGTATCTTGTGTAAAGAAGAGAGAACCGCCAAAGTAAGACTTAAGTTACAATTCTCAATGTGGCAAAAGGAGTTCATGGCATTCGTAACCAATAACCTAGCATATACATACATACACTCTTTCCACAAGTGACAATCGCAGATAAACTTAACAAGGAAAGTGCCAACGAACCGCAACCTAACAACCAACCTCATCGTCATCCCCATCGTCATCCTCGGAGTCGGAGTCGGACTCACTATCATCAAGATATATCTCGTCTCCAAAACCTAAATCCCGGAGCGTCCTTCTCCTGGTGGCTTTAGATTTGATTTGGGCAGTCGCAACTCCCAGTAAAAGATCCTCCTCGCCGTTCCTGCAAGATGCCCCCTTTAACAAGTGTTTGTAGTCATGGCCCAGCTCCTCCACCAAGGTTAACAACATGTTCTTTGGCAGATAGCGCCCAGGGGTTCCCCAGAAGGGTTTGCCCATGTCATCGCGAAGATATACGTCCGCAGTCTTGTCTTGGTTCAACCGCCATGCCCGCCGCAGAACTTGCAGGCAATAGTGAAAGTATAGGTACCTGGCTGCTGGTCGGAATGATGTTCGAAATTGCAGTTTCCTCCCATCTAGATCTCTATACCTGAGCGGCGATTCTGGCAGAGGCTGCCTGTCCAGCTTATCCCACGTCATGTCGATTATCCTGATCTTGTACTCTCGTACTTCGCCCGTTAACCACCCGAGAAGCTCGGCCACCTGTGGTCGTTCTGGTAAATCTGGCACAATAACTAGCTTTCCGTCATCGAAATATTTTTCTATGACAGATGCGATAAGAAGCCCATTCCGGGGGGAGAAAAGTTCTGGTTCGCTGGTTTTGCCGAAAACTCCATCCATTGTGTCTTGTCCATGCATCCACGCAAATAAATGAGCGGCAGTGACTCCCTCAGCACTGAGCCATTGTCCGAAAATAGGACACCAGATGAAACTCTCCTCGGGGTGTTGCGCCCCATATCTCTCGACCATATCTGCTCGAAATTTGGTCTGGGCTGAACGATCTCGTTTCCCGGCTCCGGTATCTGCAATCCCCAGGCCCATTTTACTAGTTGTAAACAGCTTCATAAAGCTGGCTCGTAACGTCCTTCCCTTTGAAATTTCTTCTAGATCTTCTTGTCGCTTCCTTGCCAACTTCCTTGTCACTTCTCGCGAACGGATTTCTTCAAATAGCCGCTTAGCCTCTTCGGTCTTCTCCCACTCCGCCTCCGTTCCTTTGAACATTCCCAAGGAAATTTTGCGCTCTACCTGAGCCCTTTTCAGAGTCACTTCCTCGGCTGCCACCGATTGCGCCCAGAAAGCTGCGTTGAATGACCCGCCGGCTTTTACTCGCTTTTTTGCAACTCGGAGATCAGAATTCAGGGCCCTCTCTTGTGCCCGAAGTTGTTCGACGTCATCACCCCAACGCTTCTCTGGAATAATGGGCTTTGGTGAGCGATCTCCATCCATCTTGATGGTATTGGCTATGGCAATAGTTATAGTATGGCAGTAAAGCATTTATTGGTCGCTCAAAATAAAACTGAGTAAGTTGTGGATGAAAGTAGTAGGTTGTAGAAGGTTAGTGGTCTCGGGTTATTCTCAAATATGGGATGTCGCTTAGTGTTCAGGCAGCTCTAAGACGTCGCAATGACGGTCCTGCTAGGTAATACAAAATGTCGTCTACTCTATACTTTATCTCCATCTTCAATATATCAATGAAAATTTGGAAATCCACTTTTATTTGCTAAACGATAAAGGTGACCGGCCCACCATGGACTATTCAAAGGCTGGGAACTGTGAGAACTATTATTTAATCAAGAACGCACTTCACTATTCGGTATTCGTCAGTAGATTTATAGGATTGTAAGATTCGGCCTCGAGCCAACTAAGCTAAATGCAAGTAAATCTTATATGATGGTCTGATGAGGGTGCAGAGAGCTACAGAAACAAGCGAGTGTTTAGAGCCATCCCGTAGGGAAAGGGCCGGGCAGACCTTCCATACGTGACTGCCAAAAGTGAATGATGGACGTCTTATCGGACAAAGTATCAGGGAGATAAACATGGTTACGGGCCAGTTACCCGCAACAGCTCTGCTTCGATATCAACAATACTCGGAATGAGCGCAAAGAGGTCACACTGCGCCGGCTTCCAGCTGAGAAGTTGTCTCACGTGAATTGCATCACCCCTTGAGTTCGATCCCATCGATATGGCCCCTTCATATGCTCCCAGGCTGTTTGTTCAAAGTCTAGCACATCGAGCTTGCATGTCTCGATCATGCCCTTCTCATATTCAACCCTCGCAATAGCTAATTGCGCCTCTCCCCAGACAAAGTGGCCGTTCTCAACTAGATAATACCGTTCTTTACCCCAAGTCGCGGCTTCAGCACTAGCCACCGCCGCTTCCACTTGCGCCAGATAAACCTCACTGAGATCGTGGACGTGAACCGAGTGCCAGATATTCTTCCTCTCGCCCACTTGAATGCCTTTCCCACGTTGAAGCACTGTCGAGGCCAGAACAGACATGTCTTTTCTTACATGAAAATCCGAGGCATGATGGTACTTTATTGGGTTGGATATACCTCGTTACTCAATCAAGCTATTAAGCTACGTAGGCTATAAAAGGGTTCCAAGCTACTCGATCTTTATGGGTAAGGTGAAGGGAACGCTTGGTCTTTACCAGAAGATCTATAGATGCCATCTGAGCATGGTCACATGTCGGGCGTAGCGTGTAGGGCGTGATGTATTACTGTATCGAACACAGTTAAGGCTCTAGTATACTATTATGATCAGTGGGGAAGGAATGTCTTAGTTCCCACTGCACTGACCTAGTGGAGATGTGTTTCAGGATAATCTTCGATTATTCTTTCGGGTTATCCCAAGCCGAGGATGCCCACTTTGGATCGACAGACAGAGTTGGTGTAATTTTGGTCGAGAATCAGGGTTTCAGGGCCATCGTTGGAGCAGAGGATGGAACTTCGTTTCGTACTGTAGCGACGACACGCTTGGAGGAATCTTGATTTAATTGACGAGCTCGATGCCACGAGATGCACCGATAACGAGGTAAATGGATTTCACTGTGTGAATTGGAGTGCAGATTTTCTGGAATAGATTTATGTACTGAAGTGCGAGAATTCGAACAGGTTTTGCTCTATCCTTAAATTCTCTACAATTGGAAAATCATACAATCGGTGAGTTATTTATCCCGCCACTATTAAGCTTATTAAACTCGCTTATAGGACTCAGGAACGCGCTCTGAATCATGGGCCGAAAGCAGGATTCTGATTACACCTGCTCGGGATTTGCTGTGGGTCGCCAGGGCGGATTGACATTAGATCCAGGCCTTTTTCTGTAGTGTAATTGCCTTTTTGAACACCGATGGTACTTACTCATGACAAAGGGATATCTATGTCCTGGGGAGTTGCCTCTTCTGGCCAAGTGAAGGAAGGTAGGTGTCTTAAGGAGACTTCGAATGTTCTCGAGCTGGGGAATTCTCTCGCTCTCCAGACTTATGATCACAGCCGCGGTCAGTTTATTAGGTGGATTCTAGATTAGTGTCTGTAATTTACAGGTTGAACCTAGTACGTCACCCATAGGTAAGGGACCCTGGTGTTTGATAGATGAAGTTACTGGATGAGATGTCTCCTGTTTAACCCTTCTCCCTGAAAGCACTGTAGTGAGAATCGATAAAGTTCACAGTATTCTTTGCAGGAGATATCCTGTTTGAACTGATTTATCTCAAGTAGACGCAGGACTTAGCTCAAGTATTCTTAGTATATATCCATTTCCAGAGTTTCTTGTGGATTTTCAAATATCAAGGCAAATGGAGCTATAGACTCTGTTCTTATGAAATAAAACAATATTCAAGACTGTAGTCTGGTAGGAATGGGAACAAACGTAGGTAGCCCACAGCCTGGACCATACAAAGAAAGATCTACTGTTCTAAATAGTACTATCCGAATAAGAAATACGAAATGAATCTGACAAGAGAAGAGTCTCATGGACTCACATAGAATCCATAGCCACCGTAAACGGTAATCAAATGACCTCAACTTGGACGGTATAATCACTCCCATTCTGAGAAACCACAGTGATTTTGACTCCATCATCTGAAACGAAGACTTCCCGGCCTGCCTCAGTTGTGAAATGGGCATCATTCAATTCCTCCCCATCACATCCGCCAGAATTCGGGGTCGCATCGTGAACGCGAATTGGGCCTTGACCGGACGCAGTGGACGTTGACACCGTGTAGACAAGGACTCCTGTACTGCAAGCCTTGATATCCGCGCCCTCCTTAGCCCTCACCTCAGCGATAATAGCAGTAGTTTCATCCCGTTTCACGACGACTGCCTTAACGCCATCCTTGGTTCCGACAGGAGTAATGGTGTGAGTTGTCGATCCAGCACCATCCACACAATCAAATTGCTCGTCGGAAAACCATCCTAGTTTCCACTTATGCCATGCAAAGTAATCCGGAAGCCCACCACTGATTAAGCCCATAATATCATGACCGCCAACATACAGAGTGGTACTGGAGTCGTCCGAGGGGTACAAATCCGGCAGTCCCATAGTGTGTCCGGTCTCGTGATTCATGACTAGAAATCCCCATGAGTCGGGAGCGTCCTGGCCGAAGGTGACAGTTTTACTGATCACAGTTCCATCACCCGCAGTGAGATCACCCATGTAGGTAGGCGAGAACGAGATATGCTTGGCTGCCTTTGTCGGGACGATATAGAGAACATGAGTGCCGCTGAAGTCAATGGCTTGGCCGACTGAGTCGAGTGCGTCTTGGATGTACTGTTCTTGGAGCTCTGCGGTGATGCCCCGGTCATATGGATAGGAGGTGGACGGGTTGGGCATGCGGTAGAAGCGGGAAGTGTCGGCAGTGATATTGAGACTGAGTTGACCAAAGGAGGAGTTCCTGTACCAGTCTGGTGCACCAGGAACGAAGAGCTGATGTAACTCGTCAGTAGCATCTGGGGCTGGTGCATCAGGGAAGTCAACGAAAATCATATAGGCGTTGAGGGTGCCTGTGCTTGGGGCAAAAGATTGACCTGTCGCACCGAGGCCCTCGCTGAGATCGGCTGATGTCGGTTTGAGTTTACAGGAGTCAGTTCCAGCACGTGAGTTAATAGCACGAGGAGAATAACTCTGGAATGGTGACCGAGTCTCAAGCGTGAGCATGGAATCTGAAGAGGAAGAAAGTGGGCATGCCTGCGTCAGGGCACAGAGTAAGGCCCAGAAGAGGAGCCCTACTCGCTGATCAGTTTGGACTTTCATCTCACAAATTATTTTCTTGCCTCGAGTGACATGTGCATGTAAAAGGGTATGATTAACTGGCAATCTAGGCATTTATAGTAATGTGAAGGGAATTTTTCCCAAGCAATGCTCGAGTCGGCATTCAGTCATGATGGAACAATTAGAGCAAGTCAAACGGCAAGCCGTGATCTTGGTGTGGTATGATACGAAGGGATTGGCATCCTGTTCAAGTGGGACCTTACTTGGCAGAGTATCATTGTGAGACAATTAGATTGTATTGAAGGGAAACTGCCAGTCTCGGTGATCTGCGAGAATGATGAAACATAAGAGCGGCACAATTTCCCAACAGGGGTAAGTTCCTCAACATTCTGAATCGTCCAAATGGATGGAAACCACGCCTCCTATCGACCCGTTCATGATTGCTATAATCAAGCCCTGAAGTCCAAATTTATAAAGTAAGTTTGTTTCAATAAAACGGGCAACAAGACGATTCTTCCCTGCCATATCTATAGAATATAGCTATCTAGTTTATATAGGATATAGTGTCAAACAGTAATAAAATACATATACAATCCATTCAACGCCAATAAGCTCTCGCAGATGGGATTCTAAGTCGCTTAGGGAATCTCCCCGAATCAGCTCTAGCTCTCTCCAAATATCTTCAACCACCTTGACACATTCCTCCTGAGGGTATTATACAAAGGTTCTTGGTTGTATATACTCTGCATAAGCTTGCCTATTGGACTACTGGCATCGAAGCGGGTGCCTTCAGCCGGGCCATACATGAGTTTCCCGGGCAGAAAGCCCGATACCAGGGTTCCGATTATTAGCGGTGATTCACATAGGACTTAGGTTGGTCCGTACCTAAATGCATTGTAAGCAATTCCGTGCTGTCTTAGAATTGGGAGAAGCTTCTTCTCCATGCCTCGGGTAACAACACTATAATCGCCTTGGTAGACAGTGAGCTTGGAATAGCCATTAGCTTCACAGATATCGAGAAATTCCTGTAGTAGTTCTAGTTGGAAGTTGGAGATACCAAGGTGCGAAGGATCAGCCTTCACCAGTCTAAAGCGAAGATATTAACTCTGCAGAAGAAATGCTACCTTCTTGAATTTGCCCTGTTGGTGCAAGTAGTTCAGCATCTCCGCCTGCTCCTTTAACGGGATCTCTAGGTCTGGCATATGTATATTGAGTGTATTGATCTAAACCACGTCAATCAGTGATCTGTGTCCCATTCACACATGACATACCCGCTCAACCCCCATCCGTCTGGGACTTGTCCTAAGGGACGGTTCGACAACATCTCTCCTCATCCCACCGCGATTTCCCTCAGACTGTGCTAGAACCTTGGTGTCGATAGTGAATCCCTGAGATGCAGCGTAGACTTCACCTAGAAGCTCTTCTTAGCATCCGGGGTAGTTTGGAGGACATATACCGGCGGTGTCAAGATGGGTGATATGGTTTCCTTTGAGGAAGTTGAGAATATCCTGTACTCGTTCTGGGGTTGCGAAAATTCATACCAAACGAGGCGGCACCGAAGATTAGTTTGGGGGGGGGCATTGCGCGATTCGAGATAACTTTGGAGAGTTTGAGAGAAGAAAGGAAAGTCAGAATTAACCAACAGCTAGGACGAAAGATGATGAAGTGGAATATAAATGTACAAGTACAGTCAGATGAGAAGGCGAGGCTCCGATACACTAGAGCTTCTACTATTTGCGATTCATTATCTACATCATTTATAATTAGAATTTGGCAATTATTAAGCTTTACTCATGCTGAGTAGAGTGGTAACATGTGGCGATAAGTCAGAAATTATTGCGATAGTTGAGTTTCTGTTGCTGAGAGAGGCTGTCGATGTTGTTGTATTTGCCCCATGCTGACCCAGTCGCAACGGGTATCTTATAACACCTTTCTCTTGAAATCCTATCCAAGTTTCTAATACTCTACCTGAGGTGTCACAGTCTAGTAAGAGTGGTTTTATTGACCCGGCAGAGCTAGCTTTAATTCATCAACAGAACATAGTCAAGTAGACGTTGGCGCATTTCCCAAGACAACAATCTGGTACTGGACTTTACTTAATATAGGGACATACAAGTTATCATTAATAACGGTATAGATTTCCGGCGTGAATACAACTTGTCCTATCTGACCAGAGTTTCGAGCAGGAAGGATATGTTCACTCGGAAAGTAGTACCCGATGCTAATTGTCGCAAACCTAAAGCTTTAAATTGAACGGCTATCATTAATACGTGTATTATATTGTACTTGTTCGAAGAGGAGAGGACAGAAAGTGAGAGTCAGTGCCTTTACTGTACTTGTTGCAGAAGCTATGAGAGGAGCTTCACCTTGTCTAGACAGGCTGAAGATTTATCTATAACTGTTTTATACAGAGTAAAAAGTTCCAAAGAACAGGTGAAATAATCAAGGGAAACGGAAATTGGAGAAGAGTATGATACAATTAAATTTCGAGATTTCACTCTTTCTATACACTGGGTGGAAATGACGGGAACAACTACCCATTGAGAATAAGAATGCAACCATGCGTTACTCCGATAACAGTCAGAAAGGACGACCGATATATTTTAGCCAATGCAAGTGGTCTTGGAATTACATCAATAAAGTGGCTACACCAGGTGAATCTTGACAGGGGGTGGTCACTTCTCCAATGAATCTGGCCTCTTACAACCGTTGTTTCAGGTTGTTGCCCGCGATTATCACAAATCATTCCTCGGTGTACCGCCAACTGGGTCCTACCTCGGCATTCGGACCAAATCAAATGTCACCTTCTAACCTGCAAGATCCTTATGTTCAACAGAAGGGTACTATGAGCCGGTTGGCTGGCGAGACAGGCACCACATGGTATTGTCAGTAGGCAAGGAACAATATCAAATAGGATCAGGCGGCTAGTCAAAAGCTTAGACAATAGCATGAACCTTCTACCGAAACAAACCAGTGCGGTTCCGATGGGAATATGTACATTTGTGGCTATCTACATACGGATCGTGCCAAGCGTTCTGATATCTGTGAGCTGGTCTTGCCAACCTGTGACGTTTCTAGCTTTACTTTCTTTTCTCCAGGAGCGACATCAGAGCCTCTCTATCTGCTATGACATTTTTCTCAGCAGCCTGAACCAGGGAGTCTGTGATCGTTAGTTTAGGCCTGTCTTCCAAGAACTCCTGCACCGTTGGAACATTGCATCGTTCAAAGATAATCTCAGCCACTCGTTCGCTTCCGGGCACCTCTAGGTCCCAAAACGCTTCGACAAACTTATCGAAGTCATAGTTTTCCTTATTCTCTGCACTATATGGGTAATTCTCGAGCAAAGATACCGAAATTTCTGGCACTCCCGAATGGCTGTACAGTACCATCAACATAGCAAGCCTGTTTTCGCAATGTAGACTGCTATCCTGCCAAACTTCCTGAAAGAGGCTTTCAACGGTCATGTTCATATCCGGCCGCTGGGCAAGCATCCATTTCAACACGTCGGTCTGGCCAAAGCTCATGGCCTCTCGGAAGAGTCTCTCGGTGATAGGAACTGATCCCGTGCGATATGAGATGGCTTGGATAATCTCCATGCAGTATTCTGACCTGGTCGTAGAAATCATAACCTGCTCCGTGATTTTGACGTCGCTGGGCCGCTTGTCCAACAATAGACGTATCGATCGGGGATCTTGGGCCGCTTGAGATACCGCTCTTTCCGTGATTGGAGCATCTGGTCTTTGATTAAACAGTGTATTCAACGACCGATAGCTTCCGGCCAAGGTTTCCACCAGCTGTTCATTGACAGTCAGAAAGTTTCGTTCAAACAGCAGGTCAAGCACCTCGGAAGAAGCTCGATCGCCGGTGGAAAGCTTCTTCAGCATTTTCTCAATTGGGAGATCAGCATGAGGTTGGTCTAGAAGCAGGCGCATCCGGTCGGCATATAAACAAGCCTCGAGAAAAACACGATCAGTGATGGGAGCATCAGGAAATTTTTCGATCAGTATTTCTAGAGTCTTCTCGCTCCGAATCGCAGCTATGACTACATTCTCGGTAACAGGGAGGGGATGGGCCTCTAGGTGGGAGAGATATTCAAGGACAGATGATGCGTGGTTGATATTTCCTGCAGCTGCGCATACTATGTCCTCGGTAATCCTCACTTCGACCTCGCTATTCTTGACTAGCATGTCTAGCATTTCTAGCGGAGCTTGGGTTGTCGAAGCAGCAATTGAAATTAACAGCTCGGACACCTCGAATGTGACGCGCGGGTCTCCCAGGATCATCTCCATCATGGACAACCCACACTCCCAGTTCCCTATGATACATTCCATAACTTTTTCGGTCAACCGAATAGGCGGTCCAAGTTCATGGATTAGGAATCCTAAGATAATGGATGATCTGCTCCTTGCGGCGCTAGCCAGGACATCCTCGGTAATCGATGCACCGGGTTCCCGAAGAGGCCATAGCAACTTAAGCATATCTACACCCAGGTAATTTTGTGCAGCAGCCAGCAACATCCTCTCTGTCACTTTGATTTCGGGACGAGCCCGAAGCAGGGTATCCATGGTGGCAGAGTCACACTTCATGGCCATTCCTTCCAGAAGGGCGCCCGAGAGAGGAAGCTTAGTCGGTCGCCGCCGTGCAAGAGCAGCGATGCCGTCAAAGACTAACGGCAGCCCTCCCGTGTCGATAAACATGGTAGGGGAAATATAGGGCTCCTCCTGAGATCTTTCAAAGAGCAAATCAAGAATTTCCTCTGCGGGTCTTGAAAAAACGACGGCGCACCGTATAATGTTGCCAGTGATGGGTACGGATACCAGACCCTTATCTCGCCAATCGAGCAAGATATTTAGGATTAACAATCCTGAATCTTGATTTAACATCGCGCGACGAACGATGTCCTCTGATATAGACTCGCTGGAGCCTTGTGTTGTATCTTGTAGAAACCCCAGGTCCAACAAGGCCTTCAGAACGGCTTCCAGTCTGTGTTCTCCTTCCACATCGTGCCTGACGAGGGCGATCAAATCCTTACCAAGTTCGGTGGAGATTGTAAGATCCTTCCTCAAAAGCAACTCCACTATCTTCAAGCGGCCGTCAAGGGCAGCACGTTCTAATGGACACCATGAGCTCTTCCAGGATTCCAAAGGGTCTGCTCCCTGGTCGACTAGAGCATTCACGGGCCCTACTAACCCCATTTCAGTAGCCCTATAGATAGCTGGCTTGCATTCGCTGCGGAGCTTGTTCCATTGGTTGTCATCGGTAATCGCATAACTGTCTGCTATGCGCGACCAATTGAAGTACACCGTTGGCTCGGTGAACAGGGCATTTACCTTGCGTAACAGATCCGTGTTTTGAGGATTGAAATCTCCAAGAGCTGCGACGTGCGCTTGCCAGTGACAGGAAGCATAAGCCAGGAAAGGCTTTTTCATTGCCATTTCTTGTTTCAATTCCTCGGTCTGGCGGGAAATGCAGTTGACCGTCTTCTGCGCCAGGTGATCCTTCGCAGCACCCTCTGTGAAACGGCAATCACACTCATCCGCATCTGGCGAGACCAGGAATTCCTTCACTGAAAAGTGGGCCAATCGAACCTCTTCACCTGATGTGCTGAGCAATGATGTAGTACAGATTTTCATGACATGACTTGAAGACCGGAGTGACACCGAATCAGCCACAGTTTGCAAATCCAGTGGCGCGGCAGAAAAGCACATGAGAATCAGAATCTCACGTGCGATGGACCGATCTCGTTTTGCCATATTGTCAATAATGGTTTGATAGGTGGCTTCGAGTGAGTCTGGGATTGTGCGCAATGCGTCCTTGATATCGTCGTCTGTTCGACAATCCTCCAGCCTCTTAACCTGCAGATCGGCCCAACGGAAGCGCCTGGACAACGAAGATCAGTAACTGGAACCGCGAAAGAGGGATCAAAGGCCTAATGCGCGTGCCATACCGTTCTCGAGAGAGCAATAGAGTGTCAATTACCAACAGCTTCGTGTTCGCATCCAGATCATGCAGACTTCCACCGTCGAGCTGGGCGCGGACAAAAGTTTCCACATCCTTGGCCAGTCGCTGCTCCAGGTTGAGCGACGGAAATCTCTTCATTGTCTGGCTTATATCCTGCTCTGGCCGACTTGTGGCCAATATATGAATGTTTTCCTTGTACCGTTCGGCAATACTGACCAACAAAGACAGAAGCCCTTCTCGTTCCCGGCGGCTCGGCTCTTGTGGACATTCATCCAGGGCGTCAAGAACAATGTAAACGTCTCCGGGTAGGCTTGATAGTACGCCGTCGAGCATGCTCATTGTCGTTTTGCGGTCCGGTTGGCTTCCTTTCCTGCTATGCTCCTCCCAGGTTGCGCTGACGGATGGTGAAAGTGGCGTCCGACTAAGTTGTCGAACGAAAGACCTCATCATACGGTCCACGCTTTGCGATTTATCAGAACTGAACTGAAAGTACCAATATGCCAGGGATTTTGACGCATCTTCCTTGCAGAGACTTTCGATGTCCTGCACGACCGTAGAGCTGCTGATAGTCAGAACGGATTCCTGTCCAAATTGCCGTTATCGACTCACCAGAGGACGGATTTCCCGCAGCCCACTACGCAAGGGATGTTAGCGACGGCGTCCCCACCAAGGCTACGAGGACATACCAATTCCGGGGAGCCAGAGAATACTGCCAGGCGATGTTTTCCAATCTTTATACTCTTTCATCTCAAGAAGCCAGTTTCCCGTGTCGGGAGCCCGGTTCCCTTGGGCTCTCGTTTGCGCGTCAGAGAACGGTGCAGTTGACACCCAGTCTAAGACCTTGTATTCTTCATCGCCTAGAGTAGCCAGTTAGTCGCTGCATGGTTTATGCTCCGTTCGATCTGGCACTAATTACTCAACACTTTGGAGTTGACATTCTTCAATATGCCAATAGACTCATCTAATAGATTGAGGGTGTCTTGAGCCGCCTCGCGGCTCCCTACTTTCGATTAGCAGCCTTTTTCGCTCCATGCTAAACGATCAACTCACGAAGGGTGTTAGTGAAGTTTGCCCACTTCTCTGCGCCTAGACGCTCCTCCTCAACCGTTCCTTTCAATTGCTCAAGGTTCTCGCTGGAAATAGCAAGGATACTATGGTAAATACGAGCTGAGAGGTGGTCAGCGATGGATTTGGGTGGACTCTGTAGGACAACATACTACCGACGTTCTCGTTTTGGACTTTATTCACTTCGGCAGTATAGTTCAAGATCGCCGTATAGACTCGAACGAGTGCACGGTCAAAGTTCTGGCCCCCTGCAACCTTTTGGTCTCGATAGTGGGCATCAACCAGCGTGTAGTAGGCGAGAGTCTCGGCGAGAAACTCTGACGCCTCGAAGACGGCGTCCCGACGTTTGATGTCGCTCTGGACCATCTACAGCCGTTAGCATCGGAGAGCCGAAGGCACGTCTATCTGATACTTACTGTCAGGCCAAAAGACACGACAGTCCATGCGGCCGATGCTACGAGGACGGTGAGTGTCGGTCTCATCTCTTCGCGGATACGGGGAAGACTTACCCTTGCCAGTCGGGTCAAATGCGGCCACATTGGCGATCAGGTCCTTGGCCTGCAAGGCAGCGTTTAGAATCCTTTCCGCAGTATCACGAACATTGATGTCGTTACCATCCTTTCGTCGGATCTTAAGACCACCATTTTTCCACTCGCTGTATTTATCCTTGGTCTGGTTGATGACATTGTCGATGACGTCTGTAGTTGACTTTGTTCCAGCCACTGAGACGTACTCCTTGCGTTCCTTACTCAGACCGTCATAGGCCTCTTTCCACAGGTCTGGTTTGGCCGGGGGTGTGTTCGGCTTAGCTGGAGGGATGCTCGTCTCTGCGTGGCTCTTTCTGACACTCACCGGACGCGACGGCTGCTCGTCGCCGTCGAGCCGGTCGCCTTTGCTACAACAAAATCTCATTCTTGGTAGGATAATGCCCTGAACGGATCAATTTGGAGATACGTCGACCACCCATCGATCCGTGAGGGGTGTCCCGAATATTAACTATGACTCGCGACAGCATGTATAGTCGGTGCCGAGCGGAGGGCCCGAGTGGGTGGGTTTCTCCACCCTTGGTGATGAACTGTTCAGCTGAAGCGGCTGGGAAATTATTCGATGTTGATCATTCATCTGGCGAAGCTCCACGTCTCGCCCGTCACTGGATGGATCCATGGCGGAGACATGTTAATGGCGCTTTGCCGAGTGGTCCGATCGCCGGGAGCTGTTTTCTGAAGGTTCACTTTCCTGGCCAATTGCTCAATGCTTCAACTCTCCCTGCTGCCCCGCTCGCTCTTTCCAGTGGTGATCAGCAGTAACCGCCAAGGGCAACTCGCGAACTGTTGAGCAGTTCATCGTTCCAATTGCCAGAGGCAGGTGCACCGGGGAAGGATCTGCACATAGCGTAAGCTTTGGATTCCCCTCATTACCATTACCCCATCTTTCATATAAGACTCCTTTCGTAGCCTCTCCCTCAAACACAGCCCGGTTTGTTCGAGAATTGTCGAAGAGTTTGATTCATTTGATACAGCCCCTTGCTTGCACTGGCAGGCTGGTCGGAGGAAAGTAAAGAATGGTGAAGTTATTGTGCCAGTTGACGGGTCGCGTTCGGGCTCAATATCTAACTACTCTAACTTAGTCGAATATATACCATGTAAGTTGAAATGTAAGCCAAATAGAAAGCTATTCAATATGTTTATCAGTTCAACTTCACATTCAGGTTCTGGTGGAGAAATTCCTGAAGAGAGATATTCCACATGTTCTTCATACATACGTGATGCGGCGACAATACCATCAGTACATACTCATTATAATCCACCCTATGCTCGCATGTAATGGTCCATTTATCGCTAGGCGAAAGGAACTTATTGTCTAGTATGAATCTTACAAAAGCAACATAGAATAGTTCTTGACCTCGGTGGGTCACGTCTGTTATGGGCTCATATCGATGTGTCATGACATACCTCGGATAATATGGAATGATATGAGCTTTCAAGCAATGGTCTACCCATAGCCACATACGACATATACTATCTCAGGTTCATTTGTCTAAACTAATGGCCAACATTGTGATACATATTACGAAATGACCCAAAGTTGGCGTCTCCCACAGGAACTCGCCAGTAGTGATCATACAGGTCGAATCCATCCTTGATCCTTGGATGAAGAAACAGCTTCTCTGGATCGTGGATACGCCACCACTTCATACGTCCGGGTATAAGGGCTGACCCGTGATCAGTCCACACTTTGGTTTCGCTCGCGAATTTATCCCTCATTCCTAGAGTGAAGTGGATAAATATAATCGGAGGTATGGTACTTGTCAGAGTAGGCAACTCTTGGTAGCGGAGACTCCATCAGTCTTTAGCATGGTAGCCATAGCATTCTGGGCATTGTTCGGAGAAAATACTGGGATGATCGCGAGTGAATTTCTTCAAATAGCTGCTTGGCCCAAGACCTAGGTGGAGACAAAATAATGTATTGTGACAGTTCCAGATATGGCTTCCGTTCTTTCGAATGAGATTTCTCCCCAGTAGGCCTGTCCCGGCTAGGTTGTTCGTACAAGCGATTATGGTTTTAACTTATCTGTGCTATGCTGCGCACGCAACAATGAAAATATAAGTATCTGGCTGCTGGGCGAAACGAGTTCTGGAGTCTCTTTCTATCAAGAGTTCCCACGGCGCTCGTAGCGACACTAAGAGTCTTGGGACGCGCCATAGCGTCTCCCACTGTCTGGAGATCAAAGCGTAGCGGCATCTCTATGTCTAAGCGGCAATTTGGAAATGGCCCGCTTGCCCAGCTTGTTGCAATGTAAGCAGAATTTCCCTTTGCCGCCGTACTAACCCTCGGACAACATTTCAGGTCAGTGTATCCCATCGGATATTGCTCGTCAACAGGCCATTCTCATGATTGATGTAGGGACATGTCTCTATTCTTTTCTTGCGAGAGGAACTGTGCATCACAGTGGAACTTTCGGCTCCAGGTGCAGTAAATGCAGGGCGGCAATTGAGCACAGCAGGTACGACACAAGATCGTGGCATGTTTATCCTGCGAAAGAGCACATGGACAGACTTCGTCATTCTTTAGCACCAAAATACTACGCAGTGCAATGGGTTATGATCTGTTATAATGAAGCCCATCCCGTGCTGGTATCGCAAGGTGAAACACGCACCTTCTCAATCTTAGCTCATTTTGCTGCCCGTACCCCCTTGCTGCTCGATTCCACGAGCACTGGGTGTAGCTATTTCAGCCACTAACATCGCTGCCTTTCTAGCTTGGACCGCCACGGCCTGTTCTATTTGTTGGACATGGGAACAATCTCTTGCTTTGGCATTGGTTGACGTTCCCGGCGCCGTTTATCATGCCTCTCTTGACTCTGCTGACATATTCTAGGGTGCTTTTCCTTTCAGCCTGCCATTACTTCGTATATCTTCTTTCTCCCGACTTCTTCCTTGACTTCTCCATCGAGATGAAATGGTAGCTCTATACTGTGTCCCCCATGAAACCTTAGATACGTACGTTTTACAGCCATCATGGCTGTATGTTTGAAAAGGTGACCCTTTAGTTTAGCGTTATACCGACGCCAGCTGGGGGACACCACCCCTAGACAGAGCACATTGAGGTAACCGGCATGCCGTCACAGGCTGTAGCTTGCAGGTTGCCCCCCCTCGTTTCCGAAGCTTAGAAACGTTAATTCTGGGTGATAATATCTCTCTTTATAATTATCTGACTGGAAAAGTTTAAAATCTAGCCACTTCTCCTATTAGCGCAACTCTGTAATATCTTCTTGCGTAATTTTGAGGAGATCATCGGTACTTGTCTCCACTGCGGATGGGGAATACTTTAGCGATTTGGTCCAAAAACAGTGTGAACAGGTACCTTTGCACGTGGGTCAGGACTTGGACGGCCAATGGCCTTTCCTATCAACCCACGGCGGACCTGCGTGACGAATATTGTGATATTGTGGTAGCTGCAATTGTTCGTGTTTTGCCTGTGCCTGGATATCTAACCAAAATGGAGAAGGTGTGTGTTAGAAGCTGGGTAGTTGCTTGGAGATCTTTGCTGGGTTGCCGAATGGGCATTGATATACCCGGGTTTCATTAAGAAATTGACAGGTTCCAGGAATGCAGGCATGCATTGCCTCAGCGAAAAGACCGAAATATTTAACACTGTCCTCTCGCTTGCTGCAGGATAAAGTGCCGGTATCTACCATTGTAGTGTGACACCATGGATCCAATGAACAGTAACATCGTCTGCTCCCGTACCATCGATTCACATGGCGGGTTCTCCCTGTCGTTATATTGACGAAACCACTCGCCAATAACGGGCAATTTATCGATATGGATGGTATTTCTTGCGGCCCACCACATGACGAAAGCAAGGGCGTAGAGACGGCAATCTCGCAAGATGGCCTGTTGGAGTTCTCTAAGGTCGACACATACCGAACGCACGATTTGGTGCAGGATTGTCGGGGCCGGTGGAAGACTGTTCATTTCTCTGCATCAGGAAAGCATTCATGCGGAGATGACATGTTGAACGCTCTGAGAACCTTGTTCACTGGCCGATATGGAATGGACATTGTGGCATGTTCATGGTGAGATACTTCGATATATGGGTTTCTCCATCGTAGCATCGCCAACCAAGTTTTTCAAGAGGCTGTGGAGGAAAGAGCGGACATAGTCATAGAAAATTTCCCGTGGGCGAATACCTCGTCGGCAACGATATGTACTTGAAATCAAGAATTCAATTCCTTTCAGGTCTATCGTACAATACCTTTAGTTGCTATACGCAGTGATGAGTCTCATCCGTGATATATGTCTCCCGCTTTTGTGTGTGATATGTTAGCTGATATAGACAATATAATGTAGCAATCTAGATGTGAACCGCGTTAAGGGTCACTCCGTAATCAGAGCCACAACAGCATTAGCATGTCGCACAAATCCTTGCCTGCATTCCACAATAGATGTCTGTAGATCTGTATGCCACTGGCAAACTCTAACAGACGGGATATTCACCACTGGTTTCCCTAGCCATCTCAGAGCATGGAAGTACTTCATACTCTCCTCATCTGTATCAAGCAAGAAATCAGGAGATCCACAATTATCCTGGATCCGTACTGCTGTCAAGGCATTCGAATCTTGCAGCAGTAGTCTTGTCATCATATGCCGAAGAACATATTGCCCAAATGGCACAATTCGGCGACTCAAGCTGAAATGTTCATCTTTCCGGTTCCCGGTGGCCCAGGGACGAGTGACCGAATGTGAACGTAGAGTCTTTATCTGCGTTTAGTTATCCACCATGGTGGAGCGGTATATAGATCGTCTACGGGACGTGGAGGAGGTGCCCAGACGACTTCGGATTGATGATGAGCATGCGCACCTGCGGGCAGTCTATGGTCAGGTGAGCTTGGGAAGCCAACGAGCTCAGGGAAGTCAAATTCCTCTTTTCTCATAGGGAACAATGATAGTGATCTTGCCATGGAGGAACCTACTATATAGTGAAAACGACCTGAAGGCATATGTCGGTCATAGTGGTCGCAAGATCATTAGTAGAACATTTTGATATATATGGTGAGCCTGGAGAAGAGAAGGAATACAGAAACTGAGAATCTGAACGAAGATGGAAGGGGCTTTATATAGACCCGGGATTCCAGTTGAAAAAAAAAAAAAAAAAAAAAAGAGGGGAGGGGACTCCGAGACGTTGAGTGCACTGAAACGTAGGAATGTGAATATAAATGTATGGCATACAGCCAAGGCGGAGGATCCCTGCCATTAGTACAAAGAAACGCAGGTGGTTCGAGGGATAACCGCTTCCCCTATGGTGATATTTTACGCGACTGTCTTCACCACTACCAATTCACGTGCTTAGTCCGCTGCCAAGTAGGACAAATCCAAGAGCCATATCGAACGGCCGATATGGATAACACATAAGGTTGGCTAATGGCAGGTGGTCGTGTTTTGGCGGGAATACCCAAGTTGACATAGTGACTTCGGCTCGTTCTATGCACAAGTCGGTAGACATAGCACTTAACGGATGGGTCATAGTGAAGGTATATAGCGTCATCTATTCCATGATATCCCGCTAGTTGTCTGGGACGCGAGGGCTATTCTCTTTGAGGATATCCAGTCCTTGCTTTACCTTGTTATTATCCTAGGAGCTCTGATTGGCGGTGTGAACACCCAAGAGATTCGAACCCTGCAGCCGCAAGAGAATAGTGTAAGCCAAGCAGCCAAGCATTGAATGCCGAAAGTTAGTCCAATGGAAGCCTAAGGCGTAGTAGTTAAGTTGGCATATCTACATTTGACAGCAATGAGATGAATTACAGTAAGCAGTACGGAGTAGGAAGGGCAACACGATCTGGGAGGGTAATTGCCTTTCCGGAAATACAATTTGATATCTTCATTGTGCCGGCTTTGAAAGGAAAACAGCGTTGGAGGTATTGCATCAACTGAAAGGCAATAAGGAAATGTAAAGACCATGGGAACCCAATCGAAAGATATAGTACATAATTGACAAAGAACGTATGACTCCGTGTAAACCTCAGCCATTAGCGATTATCGAATCAATCGTATGCATCATGCGCCATGCATCATATATTGTACAGTCAGGATCTGCACGAATGGTTAGCGCTATGATACGACAGGGTCGTGGTATTAAGCATCATACCGAAATTAGTTTTCTTTTTATTTCTCGCTATGTTCTCCGTATCAGATTACTGCTCATGGGCCGGCTTTCGCAAGCGAGGATAATAGAATAAAAAGAAGACGATCACCGCCAACAACACGACCAGCGTGGGTAAAAACATAAAGGTAAACAGTAGCAGACTCAAGCCGAAGGCGGCACTCTGGCCAGGGAAGAAACGGCGAGCCATGATTTCACAAGCGTCCCAGAACATTGAGAGGATGGAGTTGAGAGAAAGGCGGTGATGGACGTGGGCGGTCAGAAAGCAACGGCGCTAGAGCTCTCTTCGGTCAATGCCAACTCAGTCTGGGGATGGTCGATCACCGGTGAAAGATGTGGACTTCGAGTGGATTTATTCGGCACAAAGGTTGCAATAAGTAGGTGTCGGAAAATAGGAGAGTCAATAGGGGATTTATTGAAACGCTCATGGAAGGGGTTCCAACACATGCAGAAGGAAAGATGAAGGGGAGGGAAATGAAGGTATACATTAAGTACATTAATTAGGTTGTACAGTTCGAGACTCACATCTGCCGTTACTTCCCGCTGACTAAGAACATGCGGTCGTCCTATCATGAATCTGGGGAGGAAAAATGGTATATCGAGGAAAATAAATTACTGGCTTTATTTTTCAGGTCAGTACTCCCACTAATCGATTCAGCGTCTATTTCGCAAATCATAATTTACACCATTACACCATGGGAATTCAACACAGACGAAGAGGAGGTATCCGCGATCCGCCGTAAGGATTCCTCCACTATTGGGAAACGATTGGCTCATTTTGAGAGGAACCCCCATTGAACTCCACCAAACTAACGGCGGCTAAAAGTAGTTGGGGCGGTCACTAATCCTGATTCAGACAAATGACGCCAGAAGTAAGGCACTTCTTTTTTTGCGCAGGCAGCAACATTCCCAATCAGAATACGTACGATTACTCCGTACTCCGTACTCTTTACTGGTATCGTACCGTTCTGGTATGGAACACCCCCTCGTCCCAGGGAGTTGTTCTGAAATGAAGCACTTCTATATATGGAAATAGTACAAAGGCCACGAACTCTGTGGAGACGAAATTATTTTGCCTGGATCGATTTCCCCTATGAGGTACACAATCGATCATGTGGGTTGCTTAGGTAGAGACAAACCCGCCTGGGGGGAAGAACCATAGCTCCCCTCTAGGCAACCACATACCAATTAAATTAATTCGCTTGGAGGTTCAGTTGCCATATAAAGAAATTACTGTGTAGGTAGCACTGCACCAGTGGCGTGGACAATAATAGCCACGTCCGAATGAAGTAAGTGATTTCGTTTTCTTTGGTCGGGATATTTCCTGTTTCTTCGCAGGATGCATCCTTGGAGTGTAGTGCTACACAGTAGAGAATCAATGGTCGCCGCTTACGAGTCCTTGGGAAATATTCCGAGGTTTATCCACTCATGCTCCCATTCTAGGAAACCATGCAGAATACGCGAGGCCATAGGGCAACTGGCCAGTAGCAAACAGGGCCAAAAAAAAGGTCCCCATACTTTCAACCGTGAGAACCAATTGCCTTGTAGGGCTGAAAGCTTGGCACGGATCCTCGGTTGTCAGTTCGTTACTTCCACGGATACCAACAGGGAGCGGAACACAACTGCTATTAATACAACAAATTAATTATTTATTATGATGTTGATTTAATACCTTCCAGGAATGTTGTGTAAGATCGACAACATTACTTAAAATGTCCGTGGGGCGCACCCCTTGCACCCAAAAGGACCCTGATTGATTAACCTGTTTATCTCTCTCTGCCTTTCTCTTTCCTTCCCTTTCCCCCTCCCTTTCTTCCACCTGCCTTTCTGCAGGAACTTTCATTGACCGAACCGCGGATATGCGGACTACCCTTCACCGCCTCACCATCGCACCATAAATCCCCTCTAATGAATTTATTACTATACCTTCTGGCACAACATCCCTCAGTCGACATGGCTCTGCTTACGGGAAGCCGCCAACTCGATGCGGCTGATGCCCACAACTTTGGGGTGGATTGGGTTATCCACTACAAGTTTGAGGACACGGGTATGTCGTTCTTCCAATATTCATTCATCTTATCAATTCGCTCTTGCTAAACTTGCCTGTGCTCCAGAGATGCTGAAGGCCATCGAAGAATTCCGGGCCCTCATCAAAGATCTCCAAGATGCGAAATTGCAAGTGCAAGTCCGCCCTGGCTATGGCGCTTCCTTGTTGCTGTGCATTCGTGTCCCCCGCGACCACCTGGGAAATATGGTCTATAAATCTCGGTAAGGCCAATTACTCTCTCCACCCCCGCTTTTACCAGTTTCTAATACTCTCTAGGGTGAAGGATTGGCTATATGGGATCATCCATGAACTCCCCATCGGCGACGAGCACACCGCGATCGACTCCGAAACGCCAGCCGAAGAACTCCGATCCGTATACCACGCCGTCACCTGGTCCAAGGCACTGGGTGGTGCGGGCGTCACCGCGCAATTAGGGCAGTGGAAGAACGTGGCCAGCACCTTTCCGTTACATGACCCGACCGCCAACGCCAATCTCTTGCGCAAGTGGAGCCACACGCTCCTACTAGATGCAGAGGATTTGGATGCGATTCGGGCCTTGTATGGAGAGAAGGTATTGCCGGACAACCCCCTCCTGGTTATTGGCGCTAACGTTGCCGGGATATAGGTCGCCTACTATTTCGCATTCATCCAATGCTACTCGACGTTTTTGGTCTTCCCCGCCGCGTGGGGTATCTTCACATGGCTTTATCTCGGACCCTACTCCATTACTTCCGCTCTGGTCAACTGCCTCTGGTGCATCGTGTTCGTCGAATATTGGAAAATCCGGGAGACCGACCTCGGCCTCCGATGGAACGTCCGGGGCGTGGGTGCCTTGAAGGTGAACCGCCCGCAATATGTATGGGATAAAGAAGTACGCGACTCTGTGACGGGCGAGACCGTTCGGGTCTTCCCAGCGCACAAGCAATTCCTTCGCCAGCTGTTGCTGCTGCCATTTGCCTCAATTGCCAGTCTCGCATTGGGGTCGTTGATCGTGGCGGCATTCGCCATGGAAATCTTGATCTCGGAAGTTTATACAGGCCCATTCAAGGAATACCTCGAGTTCCTTCCGACCATTCTTTTCTCCCTGTCACTTCCGTGGATCAACGATACCTTAACGGATATGGCCACCAAACTAACCGATTACGAAAATTATCGCACCCAGGACCAGTATGATATTGCACAGACCACAAAAACCTTCGTCATGAACTTCATCACCTCCTTCCTTCCCACGATCCTCACGGCATTTGTGTATGTCCCATTTGGCGCCCGACTGCTACCATATCTCGACGTGATCCGCGTTGGAAAGCTGGCCACGGCGTTCGATACCCGCCGAGTCAATATCGATCCCTCGCGGTTGCAGCAAGAGGTCATTTATCTCTCGGTGATGGGACAGGTCATGAGCTTCGGTGAGGAGATTGTGCTGCCCTATGTGAAACGAGTGGTTATGCAGAAGTGGCGCGACTATCGACAAAAGAATGTGCCGGCCGGACAAGGCCGTCGTTATTCTTACCGAACCGACCAGCTGTTGAACGATGCCCCGGGTGAGGCATCCTTCCTGTCCAGAGTCCGGAATGAGACTGAAGCCGACGAGTACAACGTCCATGACGACACACTAGAGATGTGCGTGCAGTATGGGTATCTAGCACTCTTCGGCGCGTCATGGCCGCTGGTACCACTCGGCTTTCTGCTCAATAACTGGCTGGAGCTGCGAGGAGACTTCTTCAAGTTGAGTCTCGAATGCCAGCGACCGCCTCCCATCCGAGCCGATTCCATTGGGCCGTCGCTCCAAGGATTAGAAGTTCTCACTTGGCTCGGAACTTTGTCCACCGCAGCCATCGTTTACCTGTACCGTGGCGGCATGACCGACGTGCGTCTATCCACACTCCTCTTGATCCTTCTTGCGGCGGAATGGGCATACCTGGGGCTCCGCTTCGTTGTGCGGACGGCGGTGGAGAAGATCGCCACCGGCTCGCTTCGAAAGGAGGCCGCCAAACGATATGCCCTTCGGAAGAACTATCTGGACTCACTTACCCGAAGTACATCTCCTAAAGGTCGACAACGCGTGCGCTTCGAAGACCGTGTCAATGTTTATACCACGGGAGCGGATGTCAGAACCAATTCTCAAGAGTTCCTGCACCCCGGTCATCATGAGACATCGAGTGAGGAAAAGTTCTGGTCTGATCCTGCCCAAGATACTGCGGACGCCGGCGTTCGGTTGATTAAAGCCTTGTGCATGGGAGATCGAGTGCAGCCAGAGAAGAAGTCCGAGAAAATGAAAAAGGGTGCATAGAGTGCACCTTTTACAGGCCATGTTCGATGATAGATTCCAATTTTTTTCCCCCTTGCGTTTTCCACATTATACGGTTGACCTGTAACCATCGCTGGTGTCGATAACTTCCCTGCTGCGCGGGATCTGTGTTGATGTCTGTACTCGAGGCAACACGCCTCAGTTACCGTGGATTTGACATCCAATTCATTGATGACGATAGCGCTATCAGTTCCAGGGATGCGCAAATAGCTAAGCTCTTGTACATTCATACATACCTTCTATCCGTTTTCGTTTCCTTGAGTCACGTGCTTCCGGCGTTTTCTGCGCGAATCGCATTAGTCGATATCTACTATATAATACACATCGGATCTATTGAACACGTTTCTTTACGTATTAGTAACTGTAATGAGCGTTATCGGCATAAGGCAAAATGGGGGGAACCACCCATTCATTCAATAATTCATGCTCGTGAAATTTTGGGACCGAGTCTATTGGCCCCACAGGTTAATCAATTTGCTTACTATCCACAATTCCCTTGCGAGTTTGTCATGCTTAATCTTAAAATAAAAAGTGGCAATTAACTGTGGGAAGATAGTAGGAAAGGAAAGCGATTGCTTGAGAGGGAAACAAAAATATGTGACGAAATATATTTTGTCACATCCGCAAGCGGTCAAGGCCCTACAAGTACTGTCCATTCATCCTGATAGGATTCTGTCCGACAGACAACATGTACTAGTACCCATGTAACACGGCAGCCTGCATGGGTCACATGGCTTTTATTTTACCTCTAGCGAATCCACGTGCATTGGTTTCGGAAAAGGAGCGTGTGAGGACTTCCCACCCCCGACTGGGGAAGATGAAATTCCCACATCCACATCATTCCACGGACCACACCGAAGGTTCTACCACTCACACTAGATCCAACCACGCATTGCTACGTATCCTCAGTACGAAACTACGACTCTGACAGGCAGGGTGGACCCCTCGGAAATGCGGAACGTTATGAGTTCCCCTCATTTCTTGAAATAGGTCGTCTCCGAAATGGGTCAACTCCACGGTAGGGCTGAGACATGGGATTGGTGAGGGATCTGAAAAGTCAAGCGGGGCACAGATTGTTCGGCAACCGAAGATTACGCAGCTTCTGATAGGTACATCAGTAGGCTGTTCTCGTTCGCATGTTGCCTGCGGTATAGAGTTGATACGTGGATTGGGTATGGATGGGTATGGATGCAGATGCTTGTTCATGCAGTCGAGGGATGCGTTGGGAAAGGTGATAAGCGGCAAAGGCATGCCACCAGCTATCAAGATCGAAGGAAGGATGACTGAGAGGAATTGTCGAATCCTTCTAGCTCTTCAGGACCTTACTAGGAGTAGTTATAAGACGGAATTAGTGGCAGTCCACTTTCAGCCCTACAAGGCAAAGCCAAGGTCAGGGAAAAGTCAATCAGTTATCCAAGGTGACCAATCGCAGATCTCGGCTGGTTCCCCAGTTCATTCCACCTCTTCTGAAGTTCCGTGACCGACATTCCAGTCTTTTAGTCGCCCTGTTCCCCTTCCACTTTCATTAATTTCTTTGCTTTTCTCTTTCTTTTCTTTTTCTAATTTTATTTTATTTTTTTTTTATCTTTGCCCGTTCCGTTAAAACAAGGTGCTACCCGCCCTTCTTTCGTTCCCCCTTCCCCTCACTCCCTTTCTCGCATTCTCACACAACCTCCTCTTCCCCCCTACTTTATTTTCTTCCCCCTTCCTCTTTGAAATTGCTCTTCTGGAGGAGCGAGTCTCCTCCGGTTGCCCAATGTGTCCCCTCTCCGAATCAAAAACCGAGCTCTTTCTCCAGGAAGAGAATGAAACGGGAAAGATCGTCCCTATGGTGACTGTCGTCCGTCGGCGCGGACGATTGCATTTGGTCCACCCTCACTGGTACCGGAATAGTTTATTGGCGAGCACAGGATTTCTCGAATTCGCTAATGCCGGTGATTTCGCTGCTAATGTGTGGAATGAGATCCCCGTACCCCGACATGCAATGATCCTGATGGCCATTGGAGGACCACTCGCTTTGTTGATGAGTATTGTCGCCCTCCGCGACTTGATTCTAAGTTGGCGGAATGTCAAACTGCTCCGCGCCGAACGTCAATACTTACAATCGTTGAAACGTGACTATCTTGCCTCCCCCAACCCGGACTCGGATCTGATCCGACTGATCGACAGCCGTCTTGGCCTTAGCTGGCGCGAATTGGGCACAGAGCTCATTGACCGTGTCGCTATGGACGTTTTCCTCGGTCTTGGGGCTCTGCTCGTCGGTATCGGTACGATCATGGCCATTTGGGGAGCCCATCCGAAAGTCTTCAACGCCAGTAACCTCCTGTCGGGGTTCGTGGGGAACTCCTTCGCCGCAGAGTTCGGCGTCGTCAACGCGGTCTGGTCCGTCTACCTTGCCCGACGATTCCACCGCTACAATAGACTCTGTGCACGCACCCCGGCCCTCTCATCGTTCCGCGACCGTCTCCACCTCCGGTTCAACAAATTCAAATGGCACGCCGTCGTTTCCGGACTCACCGGTCTCATCGCCGGTGCCGCCTCCATGGTCACAGCCAAGATGTGGTGGGGATACGTGGTGCTAGCGCCCTGCATGGTTTTGCAGTTGTTATGCAACCGGTTCTGGCGAACCCAGCTGGGCTACGACCGCCCGATCGTCCGCGACTACGATCAACGGGGCATCCTCATCCGCGAGACGCAAGAAATCCGCGACGAAGAAAAAGACGGACCGCTACTGGATAGTCTGGCCTCTACGGTAACCCTGTATAACGCACTGGGTGCCCTCCCCTCGCCGAGCGAGGCCCTCGACTGGACGAGTCTGGACTCGCTTGTGCAATTCATGATCACGAATGACCTCTTCGATTCCCTCTGCGACTGGCTCGCACGCGATAAATCCGTTCCTTCCGACGTCCGCGACGCCGTGTTCCGTGACCCCTCTTCCTCTTCGGAACACACCGAGATCACGGTCTCTCCTGACCACCTCCTCCGCATCCCAGCCCAATTGCAAACGCAACTGCGCGATCTTTGTCGTCAGTTTCTCCAAGGGGATGGACGGAGGGTGCTGCTCTATCGGGAACGGTATCTGTTAGAGATGATGGGGTCGATGCTCTCCAGGGAGAGTCAGTAATGTAGCACGTCCTGTATACTATTATGTTCATCGCATTTGTTGGATGGGGACATCGATTGGGACACTCTGTGCCGGCACATGAGGCAGTAGATCTGCAAGCATAGATATTAATGTGGTTACCTTAATGAATAGAGATGCTCCTCTATGGGACAATTTTATTGAATTTCACTGCTTCATGAGTAAGGTGTAGTAAATCATGCTCATGGAGAACTCTGTATGTTGCTATTCTCTTTGTACCCATAGGGTACAAAACGGGATGCCTCAGGCCTCCATCCATCGGACGACTCTCAAAGTACGCACGGATAAGTAGTAAGTCCGGTGCCGGACTCCGCCCCACTCTTTGTCAACCCAAAGCAATCAATTAACATCAAAGAGCCTGCGCAAACAGTCTAGCTACTACTGCTACTACTAGTACTAGTACTCCGTACTCATCACCGATATGGGTTGTAGAGGACTGTGGAATTTACACATCCATGGTCAGTAAGACCAGATATCTCTCAGATTCACTAACGCCCACCCATTCCAGGAAAATGGTACCGCTCCTATCATCCTCGGGCACTGATAAGCCATCCGGATGATAAACGGATATGGCGAACAGTTAAAGAAGTACTTGATAAGCCCTTTGATCTGAAGGGGTGGGTGCTATCTCCCTGCCCCAGTCCGATTCATTCAAATTTAGATTATGTCTACACTATCGACCACGTTGCAGGTGTTTTCATAATCTCGCTATGGGGAGAGCCCGACGGTATCTTGGTACCTACAGCGATACGAATCGACCTAGCTAGATTCCATGAAGATGATTTCAGCCTCTCCATCAACCATCCCCTCCCACGGCCTGAGTACTTGGTCGGAGATGGTACTAGCGTGGTCCATGGGTCCCACTATGAACCACTAGATTCTGAGATGCTTACTTTCGACTTTGGCATCCCTACTCCTATGAACGAGTTACAGGAGCTATTGTTTACCGACTTTGTCTTTCTTTGGCGCTTCTATATTGATGACCCCTTGACATGGAGATGTAGTTCCCCGGTCTTCAAATTGCTATGTATAGCCCTTCTACGTCTTGCTGCTTGGGATCTTGAAGTATCCCCAAATTCCGACCTTGGGCACGTGGAACTTCCAATCTCCTTCTCGTCTGTTCCCTCTTGGAGGTACCCCAAGGCAGACATTTACTGGTTCCATGGTTACCTTATAGTATTGCATGAAGACATCGGATCTAAGGCTATGATAAGTGGAGCTATTATGAAAGCCAAATCATACATTGACAATCTCGAGTATGAATGCAATGACGTCCACTTGATCCTTATCTCACCATTTCAGGTGGCTTTCGTGGAGTTGCTCCAAGGCACTATCATGACTTCCAAAAGCCTAGCCTTATTGACAAATGCGTCGGCAAACCAATGCTCGCCCGGCTTTCGTGCGCTTGTCCGGGTTCTAACATCAGACCGCCGGATAAAGTATCACGCCTATAGAGAGACGTGGGAGTATAATATACCACCAGAAATGCTTCAAAGACTGCTCTATGCATTGGAACCGCGAGATGCTGTAGCATTTTCACAGGCTTCCTTTGTGGCCGAGGAATGCTACTATGCCTCGATTCCCCAGATCAAAGATATCGTCGTGCAAACCTTCAAGTCTTCTATACCGTGCTGTGGTAAGCGTGGTGACTTGGAAGAGCAGGGTATCTGTTGTTCTAAATGCCATTCCTGGCAACACCTGGGGTGTGTCGGTCTGGGAAACCAACCATTGGACAGTAATTACGTTTGCTTTGATTGTTACAAAAATAGGACCTGTACGACACTTAAACCCGGTCGGATAAACAGAACCAGTTGTCGACGACGAAGAGAAGGGCACCCGGTCAAAGTGGGATGTGCTGAACAGTTGCTTCAATTGCGACTTCTCAAACCCTCCCATTTACGACCAGAGCTACGACTTGTGAGGAATCTCCGGCCCATTCCACCTTGTCTCATTGATCACACGATTCTTTTCAACGGCGCGTTTTCTGGCTTGGCTTATGGCCTGGAAAATACAACCTAGTACGCGATGAATTTGGTAGTATTGATTGCATTGAAGAGATAGGTTACGTTGACTATCTGGGTGAATTGCAAAAAGATCACAAAACTATCGACCAAGAAACGTATGAACCCCTGCAATCGTATCAACGAGCGGCTGGGGTGTCATTCTGTGCCATGTGCCTTAGCATCCAATCAATGGTAATACAGTCATCGCGTTCATGGAATGAGTTCCGCTGTTGTTGGGTTGGGGGTCCCCAAGGGATAACGCGATTGTCCCTGTGCATACACCGGCATTGGCCAATCGTTAATGAAATGCAAAGAATTTGTGGTAAGAGCTAAAACAAACGCCGAATACATGTTCGGCAACATAGGGGCAAACTAGGAGACAAGCTGACCATAATTTGTCGATACCAGTTGTGTTCTGTTGTTCTACAGGCTCGCTCTCGGTCTCATTTAGATGCTGTGTAAGTGATCCTATCCTAATCATGATCCTTCTCCAAGTTCCCACAAAATTATTTTCCTTTGTTGGTGTTATTCATTTTGGCAGTGGATCCCAAATATATCCAGATCTGTTCTGTTCTATAGTAGCCAGCCTAGCCAACCCTACGAAAAGCAACCAAGCTAGAAACTAAACAAGCCACTCCTCCTCTTCCCCAACGGATAAACCACCAAAGCAGCCACAAACAATCCCACCGTAATCCCAATCGCAACCTGCACCATCCCGAACCCCAAATCCTGCACGGACTTCTGCTGTCCCACTCCAGCAGAGCTTGTATCCCCATGACTACCATTGCGGCTGATATTCGACCGAATAGCATCTGCCGACTCAACCCCCGCAATCAACGACCCAGACGCCGCAAGCCCAGACGGAACGAGGACAAATATCCCCGGTAAGATAGCGGTGGCTGCATGGCCGTGCCAAAGCCGACTGTATAGGTTCCCCATAACACCTATAGCAAATGCGCCGACAGTGTTGGCAACCTGCGTATTTGTCCCGAGACGTTTGGTGACGAAGTAATTTGTTACATAGCCGGTGAAGGAGATGATGACCATCACCGGGCCCTGTTTCCATTTCCCCTGGTTGATGATCAGGAGACAGATGGAGAAGGCGATGACGAAGGGAAATCGGGCGACGTAGGGGTTTCTGAAGCCCAGGATGTTCGGGCAGGTTGTGTTAGATGTTGCGGTGCGGTCGATCAGGCCGTAAATGGTGGTTCCGACTGTGACGCCGTAGCCTAGGAAGAGGGAGTAGATGATTGCATAGACCATGCGGATGGAGCCGGGGACTATCTTGTGAGATTGCAGTTCTAGACTGCTGCAGAGGACTGTGTAGCCGGGGAGGATGAGGGCGATGGAGGATTGGGCGATGGCGGAGAAGCAGAAGAGGTATTGGTGTGGTTTGCCGTGGATGGTGGTTGCTATGCTGCCGATAGCGCGCGCAATGAATGAGGTTAGCACGGCGGCTGTTACTTCGAAGACGTTGGAGTAGAGCACTGAGCGTGGGGCGATGACATGTTGCATGATGCCGAGCAGACAACCGTTGAAGAAGATGATGGGCATGTCGATAGGTCTGGCGCCGAAGGCGAATGGACCGACCATGGCGGTGGCTAGACCGCAGACGAGCACGATGATTAGTTTATTGTACCGGGGTTTTCGTTTCATGATGTCTTCTAATTCTTGGGTGGCTTCTTCGATTCCGATAACGTCGTGGATGACGTTTTTGTAGATGTCGTGAGTCTCGGAAAGGCGCCCTAGGTCGACGCCTTGCGAAACGCGGACGAGTTTGACTTCCGCGGTTCGTGTTGCGGGATCGTCGAAGGACATTATCATGCAGCCGGGCACGTAGAGGTATTGGCTATCGACTTGGAGGACCTTCGCGGTCATCTGCATATACTCCTCTAATCGATGCGTGGGGGCACCAAAGACCATGAGTGCCTTGCACAGCTGCATGATATACCTCTCGCGCGCAATAATCTGTGCAATGTGCAGGGTAATTTGTATCTCATCCTCGAGCCTCATATTCCCGGGCGAATGTTTGCTGCGCCGTTTCGAGGCAGCCGTGAGCACTTCACTCGAAACCGGCGTGCTCGCTCCACTGACATTCGTCGAGGCGGTAGCCAGAGCATTAGGCGACATATTCGGCGGCTTTTTATACCATTTCATCTTCCGTGGCGTAGCTGCCCCAGATGCGCTCCCACTGAGAGGCGTCCCCATCTCTCGGGGAGATTGACTACTCGTTGACGGTGCGCCTATATGCGTATGATCCAGGGCTCCATTAAGTTTCAGAAGCTGGGATAACACACCCCCAGTACTGCCACGGCCTCTTATCACCGCCCCATTCCACGCATCGGCAGGACTACCCCAGTAATCCGGAGTCTTGTGCGGATAGTGTTTATTATGTCTGGGACGATGATACGCCATTTGATCCTGGGACATTTCCCGAACAAGACGATGGGCCGCAGAACTGGATCTGTCATGGTCATACCCCTTCTCTGAAAGCGTGAGCTCGCTACCTGCCGCCGAATCAGGACGATACTGCATTACACGCACATCCTTTTCATCAGATGGTGGGCGCCCAAGCTGAGTCGCGAACTCTCTCACTTTCTTTGTCGCCACATGTCTGAGCTCATTAAGCCGGCTTAGAAGCGAGCCATTGGTAGTACCGGGGTCAGAAGGATGAGCGAGTGACTCTTTTTCAAAATCCACACTATCTGTCCCGCGAGGCTGGCCGAGATAAATGGATCGTTTCCTCGGCCGTGCCTCGGTGATATCTACAGACCCGTGCGCCGGGCGATGATGAGTTTGACGCGGTGATGCGTCGGGTGAGTCCTCTGATTCCGTGTCGACATCGCCATACTCGTATCTCAGGTCTGTCCCGAAATGGACCCGATGGCGAGATGGCGACACGCTGGTCGGGCTGACGTCCTGTGTATTGGTCTCTTGTGTCTCGACATGCTGCTCAGGTGTTCCTTGCCCAGGTGTGTCTGGACTTTGATCCTCGACGCTCCGGTAGCTGATTAATGAACTCTGGCTCGCTTCACTGTCGCGGCGGTCTTCGGGCATTGGGGTGGGCTGTTTGGAGGTGGTATGAAGAACCTGTGACCGAAGACGAGGAATGTAAAGGCTTTAGCTCTGCACGATGAATAAATGGGCTTTGTATGGCGTCCCGAGTGTATATGAAAGCATCCAGGTTCGCATAGGGTGATGTTGTTTATATCCAGATACGAGTGAGGCATAAAAATCAGCAAAACCACATGGCGAGGAAGATAATGGGATGTCGAATAAACTTTACAATGACCCAGGGTCACAACAGCATTAGTCACTCTAGGAGCAATAGAATCAATAATATGGAAACAATGGGAAAACAGAAAACTTCTACTGGACGCACGTCCAAGAATAGAAAAGGAGTAGTCCAGGTTGCAGCGTGGAAAACCAGAACAGGTCCTACCATGGGTAGATCAACGTCATATAGGGATCAGCGCGCGATAACACCACCAGAAAGTACCACTAGCAGCCTTATCGGAGTGGACAGCTGGTGTGGAACTCCCTGGACGTTGCATTGGGAGAAGAGTCTATGACGCAAACAGACAGTATGTGGGTCCTTGAGCAACTTCGGAGTTTTCAAAGATATATACGACCTGTAGACGTTATCACACCCACTTGAGCGTTACTAAGTGATTGCTCTAAAGATCATCTCAGCACCTTTTTACTTGGAATTTATTGCTCATTTTGTAGTATGCAACTATGCTGTAGAGTCGAGCACTCAGTTGGAGGTGACAATATTCTGGGCCATGTGAAAGCTTTAAATGTGGATCGTCGAAGGTCTAGACATTAGTTTTAACTTAGAAATTCGATAGATCCGATCTAGAACATTGGTGTAGTCCTGTTAATGCTTGTTTTAAGCATTTATCGGCCCTTGCTCAATCGCGGAACTCTCTGTACCCGAGAAGATCCCGGCGACAAATCGGAATCGGAACTTAGTTAAAATTCATAGTTCACAAGCCTCGGGATCTCTTAGAGGAAGCCGAGAAAGCTTAAAGCAGGTCGATTGTGGCCTGGAATATGAGCCAATTGCGTACGCTTGACAGATGTCACTATGTTTTGCTCTATGTATAGGCTTTGGATACTTTTAAGGTTAGGGTAGCCCTTTACCCGACTGTACAATGGCTACCGGTGGTTCTCTCTCAGGTCGAGAAGGCAATCTTCCTTTGGAGAGTTGTATAAGTAATGTAATATTTTCCGAGTCACGTTGAATATATAGAAGCACATCATACGGGTACCAGGCTAGAAGCATCGGGAAATTCTCCAATGAACCAAAACTTCGAATGTATGTAGATGTTTAGGAAATGTGAGTCTACATGGTTCCTCATGATTCCCTTTGACTAGATGGGGTAAATAACGACACACATCTAAGTAAAGAAAACCCATGTCTAGGTGAAGCCGGAGCCAAGGTTCCTACTCTACCGGCCTCACTGAAGATTACTGGGGAGAGAGTACGAGAGGGAGACGAAAACGAGGCAAACGAAGAAATAAATATCATAGTGCTAATTTCTCAGCTAAACGCTCCATACTCTATTAATATCAATCCCCTGTGGGTCTCCGAAAATTTAAAGTACCGCGTAGCTTTCCCGAACGCGAGAACGAAAACGAATCCGACGAGGAAATAGCTTTCAGAAACTGAATATCCTCTACGGGTGCAATTTCAACAACGTATCTGGGAGAATATAATCTGAAACAGCTCCACATAGTTCATACACAGCCCTTTTACTGAACGTCAGTTGTTGCCAAGGAAGGCTATTAGAAGTATGGAGGCCTTCAGCTTTCAGGCCTATGATTACTGGCTATACCACAGTCTTTTCCACCATGATTTCTCTTCTGCCTAGTTTTTTCCATTCCTTAAATATCTAGAGTGTCTCTTAGATATTCAATTTTACCGCGCCATTGTCAATTGTGCCGACCTTGTTCTTCCACGACCATCTCACACACTCTTTTTGCATTGAAGGATACCCAGCAGCAGCAGATAAATATGAATACACGCCGTGCAGACAGTGACCCAACGGGGGATGCAGTATCATTCTCCTTCTATCACTATGATCCGAGCATGGCCGGTGCCGTAATCTTTATCATTCTTTTCGCGGGAACGACGCTCTTTCATATTTACCAGATGGTCAGAACCCGAACTTGGTTCTTCATCCCTTTTGTGATTGGAGGCATATGTTAGTGACACTTGTCTCGGAGGGAATAGAGCACTTCCATGAATCGGTAATGCTAACTTAAGTAGTTGAGGTACTCGGCTACATAGGGCGCGCCCTGTCCAGTCGGGAATCTCCAAACTGGACCCTGGGACCATATCTCATCCAAACTTTGTTCCTTCTTCTCGCTCCAGCCCTGCTCGCCGCTTCTATATACATGTACCTCGGACGAATAATACTGGTTCTGCGAGCCGAGTCCCACGCAATCATGAGAAAGAAATGGTTGACCAAAGTCTTCGTGACGGGGGATGTCCTGTCTTTCCTCCTGCAAGGTTCTGGTTAGTATTGAGTCGACCCAAAACCATTCAATAACTGAAAGGACACAGCTAATTATTACTTCAACTATAGGCGGCGGTATCCAAAGCGGCGGCAGTCTTGACAGCATGAAGCTAGGAGAGAAGATTATCGTCATCGGCCTTTTCGTCCAAATATTCTTCTTCGGCTTTTTCATCGTCACGGCAGGCTCATTCGACTTAAAATTAAAGAAATATCCTATTCCGCGATGCCACTCCGCTGAGATCCCCTGGAGGAAACATATGAATGTGTTATACGCATCGAGCATGCTGATCATGATCCGGTCTGTGTTCCGCTTGATTGAGTATCTACAGGGGAATAACGGGTATCTGCTGCATCATGAAATTTTCCTATATATCTTTGATGCGGTGCTGATATTTATCACGATGGTCATCTTCAATATCTGTCACCCGAGTGAGATTGGTCGGCTTTTGGCTAATGAGGCGGAGTATGAACTCAAAGATACGTTCAGTACTGTACCGTGATGGTGTTCTTGTATAGATTGCAGACGAAACAGCGTTCATTAATACAAATATGTTCAGTATGTGAAGACTCGATATAAAGTTCTTGCAGTACTAGTGTAAGGTCATAGGATCTACAACAATTAGAAGAGAGGCTTCGATATTCTGAGAAGGATAACGAGAGTAAATATTGCAGATATATAATTAAGATGGACATGATGATGAGTTAGATGAATTGCTATGATTCAGGCTGCACTTATTCCATCAGCGAAGTACATAGCAATCAAATCTTCTTTTGTACTCAACCACGTTTCTCTTATCCTTTAACGTAAACGCATCAAGGCTTGACTCTCGTGTGTTTGTATCCATTTTCCTCCAGAGTACGGGCTGATTCTAGATTTATTTGTCTATAGGAAAGGTTATTACAGCTTGAATTCAACAATTGGCCGGCTGGCCCAATGGCAAGGCGCTTGACTACGAATCAAGAGATTGCAGGTTCGATCCCTGCGTCGGTCAGAATTTTTGGTGTTTTTGCCACCAGAGATCCATATCTTTCCGAATATGAAAAGTGGTGGATCTTCAGGACAAGCTTTTTTACCGACGCTGCCGGGCTATCATCTGATTGGCCAGCGATGCCAAGTATATCAACCACCTTCACTGTAATCACGAAGGATATTCATGACTGCGTACGATTCTGTGGCAGTGATCATGTAAAAGATAATCTCATATTCACGGATCTGTCATATAATTTCTTCTTATAGCATTCGTCATATCTCGTTCGAGTATGAGCGCGGTCGGTTCCTGGATGGTTTCCCCTTCAAGCCGCACTTTGCGCCCGTCAAGCATCGAGTGTTGGATCGGATTCAGCGTCTCGGTGCGGGGATCCTGGGAGGGGTGCACGTTGGCCTCCATCTGTGCTACGGTAATCTGGGAGGCAAGCATGTTATTGAACCCGAGGATTTGGGATTGTTGGTGGAGTTCGCGAATGACATCGTGAAGACAATCAGACTGTGCCTGATGAATTGGATTTATACGCCCGTACTGAGGGACTGGGAGTGTCTGAACTACTTTAAGTCGTTGAAGAGATTGGCATAGGATAAGATCTTGGGATTGGTGCATTTTGACGACAAAGTGGGGACTAAAGGTCGGATTAGAGCTGCGCATGAGGCTACCAGAAGGAGGTTCAATGTGGCAACTGAGTGTGGAATGGGAAGAATGCTGAAGGAACCCCCTGACAGTATCTTAAGGATTTCGAAATACGTGACGGGGCCTACTGACTAGGCGGACAGGGGAGGCTCTTGTCTGTCAATCTGATGTCTATCACTTGCTGTTATATATTCTTTATTGTTAGAAATAGTAGGCTACGTAATGGAATTCTGTTTACTTCAGGACCCCCTGCTACGTAACCACAATGGCGCACTGGTCCCAAATACACTCTATCTGCCCCGGAAATATCCAAAGTATCCTTTCTCGCGATACCTATCGTCACAAACCCGTGACTCAGCATAAGAGGGTTGGGCTGGTTTGGGGTAGGTCCTGGCTATGACACTCGAACTGGGAGTTTTGCGACTCACTCGCCTGGCGCCAAATCTCCTATTTTGTCGTGTCCTAAGTATATAAGACCATGAGATATGGAAAACAGGGCTCGGGTCGGCTCATCCTTACTTAAACTATAGGAAATTCACGGGATCAATAGGTAAACACCTAGCCCAGTAGTATCTCATTAAAACAGGATGATCTATTCCCAAATGATCTATGAATCGGCCGAATGGAATCCCCGGAAATCACTGAGCTTCTACTTTTACCAATCCTCTTATATCTTAACTAACTAGTTAGCTTACTAAATACGCTAAATAGGAAGGGTCAGCCCATTCCTAACGGACCCCCCGTATAGACCCTATACTTAAAAGCGTTTAGTACGTAAAATAAGCCTGGACCCTAAAGTGGGACAAAGTATCTACCCCTCATTATTCTACGAGGTGAGCGCTACTTACTAATTACATTTTCACATATGACTATAATATGGGCAAAGACTTTCCATGGGCAATCCCATAGAAGAGGAGATCTTGGCGGAATGATGCCTTCATATCACGTCACAAATCCTGCATGAAACCACGCATATCGAGATATTGCCTGGCGTTGATCCATGTGGCTATGCAAGGCCGGGCTCAAAATTTGCGACTAAGAAGGGCTAAGCGGCAACGCTAAGTAACCTTGCCGTAGCTTGCTGTCGCTATTTCAACCCAACCCCGCCGTCATGTCCTTCTCACTATATAAACTGGCTCCCTGCCTTTCCATTACTCTACCCCTTGATCATACCGCCATACCATACCACACTAGACACCAGTGCCAGGGTAGTTCAAAAGATTGCAACTAGTTTGACTGGTGCAGGGCCTCATTAAGACTGTACAAGTCTTGGGAATTTAGAAAACTATCACCCCACAATGTCGTCCTCAATCCTCACTTCAAATGCCAGCCTCGTCAACATTGGCACCCATTCGCTCGCCCTCTACGCCCACGGCCCAGAACCCAGCAGCTCCAAAGGTCCTGTCGTCCTATTCGTATCAGGCGTAGCAAGCTCCAGCCTCAACTGGGCAGCTGTGGTGCGGCTACTTCCTCCCTCGATGCGAAGCTACACATATGACCGTTCCGGCTATCGCAACTCCGAGCCCTCGCCGCTCGAGCCCACAGCCGAGAATATCGCCCTGGAGCTTTCTCTTCTAATCAAAAACGCCCCCATCCCAAACCCTCTCATTATTGTGGGACATTCCTGGGCTGGTGTGCTTATCAACGAATTCATCGCCCTTACGGGCAATGGCCCACACATCGCTGGCCTGGTGCTCGTCGACGCGAACTACGAGACTATGCCCGAGGTGTTGAATGTAAATGATCCAATTCTTGGGGTCATTGCCGAGGGGGTCCACCCATACACTGGTAGGGGCATTGACACTGAGCATAAGTTGACGCAGGAAGAGTGGGATGCGTTTAACAGCGACCAATTTTCAGAGAAGTGTATGTTGACTGGGGAGAAGGAGGATGGTGAGCATTACCTACCAAGTTTTGAGACGTTGCGGAAGAAGGAGCTGGGTAAGAGGCAGCTACTGGTTGGAGATAAGCCGGTTTATGTCATTGGGGGTATGCGGAGTAGGGATTGGAGTGGGTTGTATAAGGCGGGCGTTGAGAAGGGGAATGGGACTGAGGAGCAGAGAAGCCATGTTAGAGAGTTGATTAGGACGGCTGATGAGAAGAGTGAGGGTCTTATGAAGGAATTTCTGAAGCTGTCTACGACGAGCAAGCTTGTTTTTGCCCGCCAGAGTGGACACTTTGTGCAGTTAACTCAGCCGGATATCGTTGTCGATGGGGTGAAATGGGTCTTAGATGACTTTCAATCATCTTCTTAAATGGAGAAACCAAATAGTGGACGCTTTATATTAAGACGCATCATTCATATCCAGGGAATAATTGTAAGATACTGGGCAGTGTGCTCCAGAAAGGCGACTTCCAAATTATGTCCCAAGTAACTTAGAAACGTTCTGATTAAGGGAGTAAACAGAGATAATATATAGAAATCATTATTAAAATGAACTAAGAAATAATAAGATAAGAGTAGTATATTTAGTTAAAATACAGCTGAATAGGTGTATATCTGATACTCTACATAATGGATATATAATAGTAGATACTACCATTGCATGACTAGCCGAGCCAAAGGCATTCGGTCGAAAATGAACAATTTGGTGCTAAACTACTTCGGGACCCCGATGCCATTTTTCCACGCTACACCAATAATTCTCATGATTGCGCCGTGATAAATATTTTATGATTGCGAAGTCCCCTGAAACGTTGTCGCACTGCTAGCACATATTTTATCCCAGTCACCTCTTTGGCTTTCTTCTTATGACCGAGGGCATCAAAGCAAGATGGCCACCTTAACTCCCGTCCCTGTGACACTGCCTAAAGACAAAGCACCGACTAAAAAGAACGTCAGGGACATTATCGGCACCTTTCTGACGAAAGAATGGCCGTCCGTAGATCCAGAGACCTTGACCGTGTCATACCATGCGTCGTTTGCCAACGCTCACTGTCCTGTAGAGCGACCGAGGCCCGCTGCGGGCACATTAACTGAGCCCTTGAAGGTGTTCATCAAATTTCATAATGACACCGGGGGGAGCCTCGAAATCTTCGAGCCCCTGGCACCAACAAAGCATGAGGAAGCACTTCTCTGCTACGAGTACGGTCGAACCGGACTAGGAGCCAAAGTCTATGGATTTTTCAAGACGCAGGATGGCACACTTGGAAGAATCGATGAGTTCCTGGATGCACGTAACCTGGAACCGGAAGACGTTGAGGATTCGGTCATCAGAGCGGATGTTGCTAAAGCACTGGCAGCGTTTCATGTCTTGAACATGTCACTGGAGAAAAAGGCAGTGGAATCCTACTATGAAGCTGTCATCACTGGACTCAGGAAGTACCACAAGATGGACAAGTTGAAGGCGCTTGGGAAAGAAGGAGGTGTCACTATCGACCAACTAGTTGACTACGACTTTGGGAGGCGGCTGAGAAATGTGACGGGCAAGCTGGAATCTATAGGAGGAAAGACAGGTTGGTGTATTCATGACATCCAATTCATGAACGTCATGGTGAAAACTGATCCGAAGGAAGGGGAGAGCAAGGTTACCCTGATTGACTTCGAGTTTGTCATGCAGAACTACCGAGCATTTGATATCGGTGGGCACTTCATGCAAAAGATGTTCAAATGGTTTGATGAGGAGAGCAGGATAGCAGCGTGCAGGAAGTACACAGAGGAGGAGAAGAGACACTTCTGTGGCGAATATGCCAGACAGTGGAACGAAGCAACAGGTGATTCAGATACCGGGGATCAGGTGTTCCTGGAATCGGAATACGGATACTTGTTGGCTATCACTTTTGACATCCATAATATGCTTTGCTTCATGGATGAACAAGATGACAAGGATCCATTGAACCTATTTGGGCTGAACAAGCTATTCGAGGAGTTTGTGGATCAGTATGCCAAGCTGAATTTAGAAGATGCATGAGAAAATGGAGGGCATGGGCTATCTTCTATTTTTCTGGTTACTTATGCCATTTCTTACATATTCTGTTTATTGCGGATCGAATCCCTGACTCGACAGATCCCGGGCCGTGTTGAGACGTTGATTATAGAGAACTAGAACCTTAGTAAACTTTGAAAGCACCAAGTATTTTCATGGATAGAGGTCTTAGATAGGTCTTAATCGCTTCATAATCAGGTATTCTATAGAAAACGGCAGATGGCCTGGCAAACATACGCACCTCCACGCGCTAACCGAAAGTCCCCCACAGTATAAGTCAAGCCGCAATCCCCGGACTGAGTCTACCCTCATAAACACTCCCAATGGGACTCCATCCATATTTGTCAGCCTCATGATTACAACAATGGTGTCCAAATGACCCAATGAGATACTGCATGCGGGATTGATGTTACCAGTTAACGCTGACCGACGGCTCACTGGCCCTTACACTGTAATCTGTGCATAATTACCGTACCATGAGGGGCTATTGTGTCCGGCAGATGATCGGCTATACGCGGTGTCTAACATTACGAGGAGTCACGCCACATGTCCTACGAAAATGAACCAATGCGGGTTCTATTTCGAATCCGAGTCCATGACATGACATAGTCACGATAGTATCAGCCAGCCACCCTCCACAGGATCAACGATTCACACTGCTGTTTATACTTACTAAATATCTCTTTCACTTCTATTACAACATTCCTGCCGAATCTATGTGCTGATCCATGGATCCAGAACTCCCCAACGCTTCCATTTGTTGAGTAGTAAACTACGTGGTGCGGTGATTATATTCATCAAATTCCTTGGTTGAGAAGTGTTGTACAATTGTTACAGCAGTCGAAAACCCATATAACAGCATCTTACAACATCAAATACTGGACCGCAGTACTGTATTTATTTCACTCAACAGTCTGCGTGTCATTGTCACACTGATGATCTTATCCCAATATTATACCCCAGGACTTCCTCCGGGCCAATTAATATTCATTATTTGCTCAGGCAATACTAGTGTTAGACACTGAGTTGACCTATCTGTCCCTAAACCTTGCCCTTTTAGTGTGGGATCGAATGTCAATGGAGCCGCCACCATCCATGTCAGCAATGTCTGAACTAAAGGACGTAATGCGAGACTTACTTCAACGAGGTCAATTCACTGACATGGAGATTCACTGTCAAGGGATTACTTTCCCAGTTCACCAGGCTATTGTTTGCACTCAGTCCAGCTATTTCCATAGCGCAATTTGTGATGGCTTCAAGGTATAATTGAAAGAAACGAAAACAAACGTTTCTAGGCACTTATTCTTTTCTAGGAATCCACGGAGAAAGCTATCCATCTTCAGGATGAGACCCCAGCAACCATGGAGCGTGTTCTATCCTTCCTCTATCTCAGGGAGTATAGTGAGGACGGGCACATAGTTCAATATCAGCCCCCTTCGGAGCTTGCCATGCCTGACAATGGGTCGGATTCAATCATTCCAGAAAACGAGGCAGAAAGTCCAAAGCCAATGAATCAAGCCGCTTTCAATAACATTGAAGTATTTATCGCGGCTGATAAATACGGAATTATTCCATTGAAGACTCTGGCTACCTCGAAGTTCTCTCAATGGGCGAATGCGAACTGCAGCTCTCCAAAGTTTCACGAAGTCGTCGAAAAGGTTATGACGTCAGTGCCGTCCCATGAATCAATTCTTCGAGAAGTCATTGCCGACGTTATATCGAGACATATCTTCGACCAGATCCAAGACCCTGAGATAGTTCACATCTTGGACTCTTTTGGATGTCTTGGGTCTCTGATTATTAGGAAATTGGTTAGCAACGAGCTAGTGAGACGCCCCAATGAAGATGACATTTTTCGGGGACTTGTTCAAAAGATAAACTCCGCTCGTCGCTGTCGGCATTGTTTGAAGGATTTTAATGTGAGGTTAATAGGCAGGGAGTATTTCTATGAAGGGTTCCGCTGTGCTGCTTGCAATACACGAAATTGAAGTGTCCGACTAAAAATTGTATTCTGGTTACAGTGCGGCTGCTGATTATGATTTCCTTTGCCCGAATATAGCTCGCTTTGAATATATGCTACTATCAGGTCTGTTGACAGCTTTAAGGTCATCACTGGAGTCTAGTGCGGTGCAGTAAATCGAGTCCAGGCAATAGCGATTTCTTACCGAAACCTCAGCGTTCTACATATAGGTCACTCACTTACTGAGTAACCACTAGGACTCTATAAAAATCCACTGTCCTATAATAGTTTAACATTACTCATCAAGTACGAAGCTTATGTCTAATATAGGATACTATAGTACTAGTAGTGATGAAAATACATCGAGAGAATGACGGTATCTGAAGTTCGCAGTAGGAGTGGTGGTGGCGGTGGTTGTTTATCTAAGCTTAAGGATCCCAGTGCCCTAATAATAGTAATATCTAGCTAGGGCCCATAGTGCCGATAGATGCAGGGTTTAAGAAGTGGTAAAGTACTGCGGGATTAAGATTGTAAAATGCTAAATATACTCAGAGCTAGAGTGTAACTTATAATAAATTTAATATTTATTTAAAATATATGTTTTCTACTGTTTAAAAGGGAAGTTAATAAGGGAGCTAGCCTCAATTCCGGACGCACTCCTGCGTACACTTTCAGTCACCAAATACTGCCACCTCAATTGGTTGGTTAGATTCTAGTGCAAATTTGGATACCTTATCTATCTCAACCGGGCTACGTTGTATGATACAGCATACATTGAAGGCCTATTCCGTCCAGGGTCAGTTAGGACTTAGTGATGTGACATTGGGTGAACGACTTTTAGAACCACCTCGAATGTATCCTGAACTCTCGATCTGGTTGAGTACTAAGTCACATTTTAGTTACCTGTGCTGAAATTGACTTGGTTCAACACCGTATTCTGCTCATCTACTCGAGGTATGCAGTGCATGTTCAGACCTTGCCAAGGCTCTCTTGGCTTTGCTGGCCTTGTGCAGTAACCATTCACCATTCATTCTAGTGCATTATTCTCCCTCTCTTCTTGTTTACTGTGCTCCAGCAATACCCCAGCTCCTCGGTCGGTATTGACTTTGACTTCAGACTGCCTACGAGGGTATCATCATCATTTACCTGAATTTTCAGTGAAGAATACAGCGTACCATGGAGATCTACGCCACCCTGCACTAGGTAACAGTCGTTTATTACTCTTGCGGCGAGCTACAGATATCTAAACAGATTTGGCTTGGGTTGTCATAATGAGTATGTTAACTGGTTTAATATTATGACTTTTAATATCTATAGAATCCAGGACCAGGTATTTCTGCGACTCAACCCAATGGCAGTGACAATGGACATCACATCATATTGTTTACCAGTAATAGGAGTGAAGTATGACGTTATACGACATGTAGACCAGTTTGCTGATGGCAATCAGTGGTGAGTCCGACAGGGGAGTTAGCCCTATAAGGTGACCAGACTAACCCTGGTTTATTAACTCCCAGTCTCAGTTATGATAAAAGATCATAAACGCAAGCAAGAAAAGGTTCGGATTGGCCGGTATGACGTCATCCGTCTTATTCTTAGATTGTTCGTCTGCATCTTTTATTGAGTCTGCGCTGGACCCGCGCCAAGTGGAGCGAATGATGCATCGAATGAGGTAATACCGAGAAAGCCACAGCCAAGTTGATTGTTTACTTGCTTTCCACTCTGTAGATACCTGAACGGGTATAGCTCCCATCTGTCCCAATTGACGACAAACTACCTGGAAGTAACTCAATTGTCTATAAATCCGAAGATTGCAGCGCGAAACGTTCAACTTACCATGAGCCCAACCCAGGTCAGCAACCCCGGCAGAATGCATCTCCTTCCCGTTGCCCTACTCTTCGGAGCCCTTGTCGCTCCCACCGCCAGCGAATCTTTCAATCCCCTCAACCATCTCGCTGGTATCGCTCCCTACCGCACTATTAACGACCCCCCAATAGAATCCGCACCTCCACAAGGCTGCAATGTAACAAAAGCGGCATACCTGATCCGGCACGCAGCCATCTATGCCAATGACTTTGACTACGAAACTTACCTGGAGCCCTTCGTGAAAAAGCTTGGCAACACCACCCAGGACTGGTCGAAAACGACAGACCTCAAGTTTCTGACGAATTGGACCGCCCCCGTTGATGAAGAGCACCTTGAAAAGGTCACCAAGGTCGGGTACAAGGAAGCGGTGAAGTTGGGCGTCAACTTCCGAACCCGCTATGCCAGTCTATCCCATCCGAACAAAGTCTGGTCATCTTCTGCAGATAGAACGACCAAGACAGCAGCCGGTTTTATCGAGGGGTACACACTCAACAAAACCGCGGGAATGGATCTTGTAGAAGTAAAAGAGAAGAAGGATACGGGTGTGGACTCCCTGACCCCTTACAAAAGCTGTCCTGCGTATAGTGGGAGCTACGGCAGTGATCAGTCTCAGGTACCCACCTACCCCCCTTGCTTCATTCATCCTCTCCATTTCTGCAGCTAACACAAATAAACTAGGAATGGGTAGAGAAGTACACCGCACCCATCAAGGAAAGGCTCAACGCGCAAGCCCCTAACTTCAACTTCACCACCTCCGACATAGTAAGCATGTTCGAGTTCTGCGGCTATGAAACCGTCATCCGGGGCGACTCGCCTTTTTGTGCCACCACTCTCTTTTCCTCAAATGACTGGCTCTCCTTCGAATATGGCGAGGATATCAGGTACTTCCATAATGTGGGGTACGGGAATCATGCCTCCCCAAGAATCGGGTTTCCGTGGGTGAATGCTAGCTTTAATGTCCTTTCTACCAACTCCAATCAGGACGTTTATGTCTCCTTCACGCACCGCGAACTCCCCCCAACCGTCATCACAGCCCTGGGTCTCTTCAACAACAGTGCTTTCTCGGGTGCAGATAATGTCAACAAGACTATGCCGACGGACAAACTCAATTACGGACGACAGTGGAAGAGCAGTGACATTCTGCCCTTTTTGACGAATATTGCCATAGAGAAAATGAGCTGCGATAGCTATGGATATGACGAGGGTGACTATTACCGGGTGCTGGTGAACTCGAGCCCCCAACCATTAGAAGATTGTCGCGGTGGACCGGGAGATAGTTGTAATGCGTCGAAGTTTAAGGATTTCGTGAAGGGTTTGGGGGAGAGATTTGGGGACTTCGTGGGAGCTTGTGGTGCGCCGAAGAACGAGAGTCAAGTGGTGACTATCTATAACTGATTAGGCAGTGTGAGCTGGTCTGGGTGATGGAAAATGGGAAGAGGTATATAATGACTAATGATTAATATATTTGGCTCTTTTCTTCTCGGAACATATGCAATTAAAGTAATCTTGCTTTTGTGAATACAGGTTCATACTATTCCCTCAAACGATTATCCATTGATCGAAGAATATAGTGTTAGAATCCATTAAGATATCTTTGCCAGTAGTCAATGTCCTTTCTGAGGTGATGCTCTTTATGTCTGAGAGACTACAATAACCTTCATGAGGAAACAAGGCATGGGACAAGCTCTCAGTGGTTATCAAGCGACTTGGGGAGGGACCTATGAATGATGTAACCTATATCTAACACGGGCCAGTACAGGATAATCAGCAGTGGACTGCAGGTATTTGTCCCTGCTGTCTACATAACACGAATATAAAGTACCCAGCAGTCAGGGCATTTAGAGCTCGACTTCATACAGGACACCAGTACATATATAGACTTAATACTTGTGGTTACTATACGTTGTAGTACTATACACCTTGCCAATGGGTATCTTAGTTGCACCAAGATAATACACGAAAGCCAGGCCTATGAGTTATTAGGTAGTAACTTATTGAACGCCTTGTATTATTAAGTTTGTTCCAAGCAAAACTAAAGCATTACTAATAGCAGACATGCTACCATTATTTTGAAGAAGATTAGAGGATCGACTAATGAGAAACAACCCACATATACATAGCAGTCATGGCACCGGCTTCCATCGGACGTTTCTAGCTTCAGGACTCCATCTAATCCATATACACCATCCTGTTAAGGCTGTCGAAGAGGGATGGACTTAGGTGATATAGCCGAGCATAGATCGCTGAAGCAGTCGTGCCTATCTGCCGTGTTGCGCATCATCGTGGGGAGGTTTGGCCCCCGTCCAAACCCAGATTGGTTGATTGAGTTGAGAATGAAAATTGAGAGACATTGTATTGTGAGTGCAGCATCGGATAGCTAGAGCGTGAGACAGGCCTCTTAACCGGCCAAGCTGAAAAGCACGCTCGCGGCGCTAAGCCTTCGGCTTTGCTCTCAGGTAAATAGCAAAGTGCCTGTAGGTGGCATAAATCATTAGCACATGACTCTTCATTCAAAAACCTGACGAGGAAGAGAGATGGAATCTATCTTACCCAACCGTCACCATACTCCTTCGAGATGATAGCAGTTTGCCCCTGTTTGAGCTCGATCTGCTTGGCTCTAACTGGCTTGAAACTCAATTCCACCGAGTATACCGCACCCTGCGAGTCGAGTGGTGTAATTGGGCGACGGGATTCTTCAGATCCTTCTGGCTCCTCAGGCACACCAGGTAGGGATGTTGGCGTGGCAGTCCGTGGTCTGATGCAGGTCTCAGCTTTCTGCGTAGTATAGGGCATCGATAAATCCCCGCCTCGGTGGTAGTCTGGGGCGACCATCTCCGTGGAAGTAGCAAATTCAGGGGGTTGTAGCTTCTCGATGTCGTGACTACTAGTCTCGTCTAGTGAACTGGTATCGTTCGCATCAAGGTGGTCTTCACATTGATTGCCTGACCTTTTGCGGATTCTTAGGAATGAAGGAGCGATGACACGGGTCGGTTTCCTGGCAAACTTGAACATGCTATATCCGCACAACGTGGCGAAGCTCCTCTTGAAGAACGACGGTCCTGTATCTTTGGTATAGTCTCCTTCTTCCAATGTGCTGTTGCGCTTCTTTGCCGCCTTTGCGGCTCGGTATCTTCTATACAGCCACCACAGGATAAAGCCTGCCATTACGGCCGTAACAGCCCCTAGACTAACAGGGACTGCAATCTTCGTAGCATCGTGCGTATTGGTCGTAGGAGAGTCAGAGGAATTGTTCGTAGCTGTCGGGCTACTTGTGATGCTAGAGCTTGACAACGGTGGCGACAAGTGCGTTGCAGTGCTCTCAGGGCGAGAGTATGTTGATGTAGGTTTGGTCGTTGAGCCAGGACCCCATTCACCAGAGTGATTGAGTTCGCCACCTGGAGTCCATTGTTGTGCTCCTTGACCATTCGTGCTTGAGTTCTCTGGGCGATAGAGCCCATCGTCTGGGGCAGCTACTCCTGCCTGAGAGAGGCCACCACTACCTGGTGCCGACTGTCCTCCCTTTCCATTTCCCGAAGTACCTTGTCCCCCGTAGCCAAGGCTTGCATTGGGCGTAGCTGTTTGTGCAGGTCGTGTTTTCGATGCCATTTGGGCTGCCTGCAGGCTGCTCGTCGTTGTACTGGGTTGCGGACGTGTTCCCTCGATGGAAGCCTGTCCTGCATTCGGAAGGGTATTACCTGGCGTCGTACCTTGCGACCATTGCCCTCCCGATGCTGCCCCTGCCGGCGCGCCCACGCCTGCTCCAGGTTGCCATACGCTACCATCCTGATACCATCCATTCGTCCCTTGACTTCCGGAAGAAGAGAGACCATTCTCGGTGGCCGACTTTTTCGTCTCTTGGCCCCACAAGGTCTTCCGGCCCGGGTGATATAACCCATCATCCAGTGTGGGTGATTGCGTTCCTCCATCCCATGGCGGACTCTGATTTGGGGAATAGAGACCAGCGTTTGGTTGTCTTTGTGTTAGACCGGGGCCCCATTGGCCAAGTTGGTTGGCATTACCACCTGCGTTGTCAAGCCCCTTGGGATATCTCTGGTTCCCCAAAAGGTTTCTCTCACACTCAATTCCAGCCATACATGCCTCACTAATGTCACTAGGCTGCTCTGACGGTGAGAAGGCGTCGTAGGACTGCATAGTGGCCGACGGTGTATCAATCCTTTGCCCTAGAGCTATCGTAGGACACCAATTGAAGCAGAATCGTTCTTCTGTATGGGTGTTGTAGATACAAAGGCTGAACGATTTGTATCACACGATGAACAGTGCTTACGCCAGATCTATGCAGCTGTCAATGAAACCCAACGCGATGGTAAACAGAACAGTAGGAGCATTCCACACGAGGAATGCGTCACCAGCGACTTCAAAAAATTTAATCAGCACCCAATATCAGCGCATAGGAGATTTCGCGACTCACAATTCCTGGTTTGCTCGACCAATGTGAATACTACCATCGCCCGTGCTTTGAGGTGGTTGTACAGGGGAATTAAATTAAACTGGAAAGTTCGTCGACGCGAGTGGTGCATAATTGAGCTCATTCTTTGAATTTCTAGTAATTTTATTGAAACTTATTTTGACTCTAACCTTCGTCCCCGCTTCCATAAGAGTTTGTTTTGACATATCCATAAAAAGTATGTCACACTGACAACCCAGGGTGAAGCCTTAATTGATTTTAGCACATTCCTCGGGGTCCAGTCAACAAATGCCCCAAAGCATTTGGAATCTAAAGGCTGTCCAACCCCCACCTGGCATAGACTATCGCTGTCCCAGTCCTGCGCGATTGCACGTCTCTAGTATGACACAGGTGGAAGAGCGTATACACTGCACTCATTCCACTGGGTTATTAAGTCTAACCAGGGAAGATTATACTAAGCGGGTGAACAAAGTATCTCTGTAATGGCACATCAAGATTGTTCATAACTCCTGGGAAATGGATTGTAAAACAATCTCAATCAAGGTAATGACAAGATAGCAAACGCGTAGAAATATTCTTAAAACCCACATTATTGCTTTGACACGAGAAATCTTGCCGGGTACAGACAAATGTTTTCTGAGATTCACTAAGCATTCCAATCTGTAAGGATATAAGGAACTGATTCCCGAATACTAGCTTCATGGAATGGCATCTGCCCCTGCATGCTTAGCCAACATTTCTTGGGCTTGACTGGCAGGCCCCACCACGGGAAATGACATAAGGTTTGGCTTTCATTACCTTAGCTTCATGAAGGGTGGGAATAAGAATGACATTAGTGCTTGAGGTTTTGAACCTCTCAGTTTATCTTTGGGATTTGTGCTTATCCCCATGCTGTCGCCATCATAGGGACTGGCTCTTGCCTTTTATTAGATATTCTTACATACCACTGAAATATGGCATACCAATACTATTGGTGTGCCTTCTTGACCCTTGGTAAATCCCTTGCTTCGATGTCGTAGCCCCTTCCAATAGCAGCTTTACCTGACATTGAATAGCAGAAGAAGGAAATAAAATGTCTTCGGCCAGCAGCCTTCAAAGTCTTAGTGTGAAGAAGGTATGTTAATAAATTCTAACATTATTACAGTAAAGTAAATGCTCATTATCTCTATATGTCAATGTGTCAATGTACATTATTCCCGCGCCGACCACTCACAACTGAGCGACGTTTTCGACCCACGGTAAATGGTCCTGGCGGTGAAGATCCTCCTCACCAGAGCTTGCGTTGAGACATCTTCTTAGGGATCGACACCAAAGCCTTGAGAAGTCTCGCATCATCCCCAGACTCAACGCCCCGCTTGAAATTCTTCGGCCACACATCCGAATACGTAAGGTTCGTGAAAAGAGGCACGTCGACCTCACAGATTGTCCCTGCCGCAGGCAATGTGCCATTGGAAAAGAAAGCCCGGACCACCTTGGCTGTACAAAGAGAGGGCACGGACAAGGTAGTATGCTGTTACCAGTCGATGGATTAGTTGTGTGCTTGAATAAAATGGGAGAAGGAAACACTTACCCCGTAGCCATTCTGCTCGAGCAAGACACTACCCTCCATGGTAGCGCTCAGGTTCTTTGCCGCCGCAAGCGGAGTAGAGGGGTCGTAGGTGTTGCTTAGCACCAACACAGGATGGGGTGTCTTGATATCGAAGTCGCCAGTGTACCGTTCCTTGGCGTACATCTTCTTATTCCATTGTGCGCATCTCATGTCGCCATTAGCACCGTCACTCGCGATTCTGCTCAGGGCTGCCCTGGCCTTGCTGTATGGTAGCACATCAGACATGCTGGCCGATTGTGCCCTGTCGGAACATCTGATACCGGTCCCTACTTCCTTGGAAGATGAAGTCAAAGACGCAGACAGCCCGTATGATTTGATGGTCGAGTATACCTCGGAACTACCCAGGACGGTTGCGTTACGGATCAGTACATTATAAATGAGTTCTGAAGTCAAGGGCCAGGAGCTGGGAGCATATAGCGCCTCATAGATGGTGGCTTTGATGTCGCTGTAAGTCACGATCCCTCCGATACTTGGAATTGGGATAGGATTGAACTTGAGCTCGTCAAGCATCACATAAATTGCGGCTTCCAGGTTGGCAGCACTGCTGTATATTTTCGCTAGAGGGCAAAGATCTGGTGCGTCAAAGCAGCCCGAGCAGAAGCCTTTCAAGACCGCGTCGACATCCACAACGGCTTGTGCGTTACTGTGTAGAAAGAGACAGGAAATGTCAGCTTTTTTCTTTTTTTGGTGGTGCTAACAGAATGGTGTAATCGCTCAACGTCCTGCTTCAGATCAAGAGAAGGCATCACTTACAATCCGCTCATGTACTCAGTTGGGTTATCAACACCATCAAGTGCCAGATAACCCATTCTTTCGGGGAACATGGCTGCCATCACAGCACCCACCGTAGTCCCATAGGAGATTCCTAGAGCATGGAAGTCAGGAAGTGTCCCGTGAATTCATGCGCGAATCGTGGCTCTTACCCCAGTAGTTCAGCAAAGCATCCTTGCCCCTGAGAGCATCAAGAACCTGGATCGTATCCCTCGCGGCAAAGCTAGTACCAATGAAACTTCCATTCTCGCCATTCTGAGCATAACATGCTTGTGCATAGTTTGTGCCCTGGGCCCATATTTCCGCCCGGGCTGTGTTAGACGCTCTGCCATCCTGTGGAGCCTGAAGCGATGCAAGCTCTCTGGATGAATCATTGCTATAGCACGAAAACGGCATGGTGTTTCCGACGCCCCTGGGAGAGATGATTAGAAGGGTTTATAGGCTCACGGGAGCTGGGGTCACAAACCGAGGGTTGAAGGATATAAGATCATTATGTCCTCCCAGTATTCTAAATAATCGATTCAGGTCAGTAATTGAATGGGGAAAAAGGGGTTACCTGGCGGCTTACGTTTGGAATTCTTCCCCATATAATCCAAGGCCCTCAAAAGAACTTACACCCGGACCACCAAAGTTGAAAAAGACAGGTTCTGCGGCTGGTTTCTTGGTTGCCGGCCACTTGGCAATATCGAGAGTCAAAGTCTTGTTGGATTCAGAGTCCGTGTAGTCCAATGGCACGTCGAGTGTTCCACAGATCATCGGCCCAGTGGCATTTGTTGGGTCACAGAGTCCTTTCCAATGAATCTTGCCTAATTCCGCTTGCGTGAGGGAGGCAAGCGAAACTATGGATAGCAGTCTGGCAGTGAACGATGAAGACTGCTTCATTTTCAAGTCACTAGTAGTATCTCAACAGCGATAGAGAGAAACCGTGGAGTGATTGTAGAGACAGGTACAGGTACTCAACCTGGGTGTTATATAGGTACTCGGGTACACAAGTCAGCATACTAGAATCAATTGAGGCACACAGCCCGTACCGATTCTCAAAATGGATCAATCCGCGAGGTAGGTTGTTGTTACTGGACAAGGCTGACTTGGCCCCCAATGTCTCGAGTATCCACATGGTCTCGTCTATCTATCTGTTCTGGCCCAAGGTGACAGCACACTCCATACTGCCCTACAGTCGGTAAGTGTGCCGTGCAGCGGCTGACGGTGGCTTAGAACTAAGATCGGCACGCCAACTGGAGCTAAGATAAAATGGCCCCGGAGTTGATAGGCCGAACATCTCAATTACCACATTTAGTTTAGCGTATGGAAACCCTCAGACAGCAGAAAATTTGCAAATAACTAACTAGTAAATATAAATGACCTAATCGAGATCGGCAACCGTGAACTCAGCTCTTAGTCTAGACGCCTTGTATACTCCATAGAATGGCCCCCACGATTGAGACTCGACAAGAGAGCATAACACATATCACCGGAGGTCCGGAGGAACTAGGCGAAGTCTGACCCAACAAATTTATATTTATCCCTCCGCAAAAAAGCGGCAATGCGTGCATAGGGATTTGGACTTGGCACCAAGTTAAGCATTGAATATCGATGCTAAATAACCTTCGATGACGTCCCCCGGATCCATTTTTATTTACCTGTATTCCTTATTTGTTATATTTTTATTTTTTATTTTTTATTTTTTATTTATATTGTAAAAAAAAAAAAAAAAAATTAGAATTTTTTTCTTTTACTGCCGGCAGGTCCATTTGCTTGGATCGTTTGAACTATTTCAAATTGTATAAATTACGGGTATCGCTTAAGATACTATGAACATATGTCTCTCCCTAATTCGATCACATATACTATTCATTACCATTCTATTTAGTTCTCAATTCCATGTCATTTATATGATACAAGTGGTAAATGGTTAGTTAGTATTTAATCATGAATGAGAATTCTGAATATCTATGCCATCCCTTCCGTCTACCGTGCTCATTGTAGCAGTGAAAGAGTAAATAAACAGAACAAAAGAGGATAAGAGGGTAAAGAAATTTGATGGATACCATATCTCAGAAGAAAAACATATTTGTTCTTTTTATATAATATCTATCTTCTGGCATCCTTATCCTTCAGCATAGCCTCTCAGTTACTCGGAACTCCCTACAATCTTATGGTTGATAGGGCTGTTTCGAGGGGAGCACTTTCATTGGAGGAGCATTCCCAAGTGAATATCTATGCAAAAGAGCCTACTCTTCCTACTGGCCTGTGCTCTATCAGAGCTCCTTTCGTCTAGGTAGACTCTTCCGAATTTGTTCCTTCAACCCAAACATCAGCAGTGGGTCCAGCGGAGGCCAATCATACTGCCGCCCTCGCAAAGCTAACGAAATCGGTTTTAGCCCCCCCCAGCTATATCCGATAAAATGGTATCACTTGGATCGAAATATAAGGGAGCAATGGGGCCTATTACGAATCATTCCACTAACCGAAGACAGGGTTTTGCATTGTGAAGCTATGGTTGGGTGTTACGTGTAGAGTCGCACACCCACTGAAGTCACCAAGGTTAGTCGACCAAAGCCATGGTCACCTGTGACCTGTCCACCACTATGGGCTCTCTTCAACTCAGGAAGTGTCAAGAAACTCGTCATGATTGGATCTCGTGGAGTATATATCCCGGGGAGGAACATAATGTTCACTGTGTGAACAAATCACTTGGAACGTTGATCGTGGTGGGAGCTTGTCTAGGTTAATCGTCCTTCAAATCCTAAGATTGCCTGCGCAGCAAAGAGAGAGAGAGTGTGTGTGTATGTGTGTGTGTGGGTGGGTGGGTGTGCTTGCAGTCCAGAAGCCTGTTTATGTTTCGCCCTTTGGTATGGTTATAGGTCAGAATGGCACCACGGAGTGAGTTGCAAGCAAGAGTATCCCGGAGTTGCGGCAACTGTCGGGCTGTCAAACGACGGGTATATCATCTTCCTTTTCCCTTTCGTAGCGGCATGGTCTGTTCTAACTCGCCTTGTCGCTGCACAGTGCGACCGGCAGCTTCCTCACTGTGGACAGTGCACTCGCACACGCGAACAATGTTCTGGGTACCGAGATGAATGGGATCTCGTCTTCCGGAACCAGACAGATGACACCATAAAACGGACCATGGAGAGAAGGGCTCCGAAAGAGGACCAGGCCGCTCTGCCTCCGAATTGCAACTCTCGCCCACTACCATCACCCGGCTTGGGGTCCAGCCTTGATGAATTAGGGGTCAATTATTTTCTCTACAACTTTATTACCGGCAGTCAATCCTCTTCGCGTGGATACCTTGACTATATTCCGGCTGTCTACACCGCCGATAGCCACCACCCATCAATGCTAGTAGCCAGTATGGCAGCGATCGGCCTCGTTACATTAGCCAATACAACCCGGCAGCCACAACTAGCCAAGCATGCGCGCGCTAAGTATTCAGAAGCGATCAATCAGGTAAACATAGCACTAACATCACCTACCGAATCTGTCAAAGATAGTACCTTAATGTCGGTGATCTCGTTAGGACTGTTCGAGTACGTCTCTGACTTCACATCCTGGGCTCGACATGTTCGGGGAGCTGCAGCACTGGTAGTTGCTCGGGGTAAGAGTCAATTTTCGACAAGCGCCGCCTTTCCTATTTTCAACCAAGTTCGCGCGGATATGGTGGCTGTCTGTATGTATAGCGGCCAACCGCTCCCGGAAGACATGTGTGAGCTGCAAGACGAAGCAAGTAGGCATATGGACACGACAAATGCGTTCTGGCGCCTTGGTGCAGTGGCCACCAAATGCACAAACCTTCTTTGGGGTGTCAGGAATAATAGACGGGAGTTTCCCTGGTCTAGTTTACTGGAACAGGCTACTGTCCTTCAGAATGAGTTGCAGTATATCTTTGGGATCCTTTCCATGGAATCAGGCTATATAACGTCCCAAAAGCCTGGTGGGGACGCAGCTATATTTTACAATGAGCGATTTGACGTCTACAGGAACTCTTGGGCTATTAGAGTCTGGAACAACACACGGATCCTTCAAATCATAGTCTGCGATTCTATACGCAATATTGTGAACCAAGTTCTTGTTACAGACCTCGCACCCATTATTCGGACACCTATGGAGCTAAGACTTCTAGACTCACAAGAAATATTGTCAAAGCTTGGCAAAGATATAATAGCCACCGTCCCACAGGCATTGGGGGTAATATCTTCGGCATCTGAGACAGACCACACTATCGACGTTTCGTCTGATATCAACGGATCGGCCGGATATATGATGACCTGGTCTCTCTACACGGCAGGGAAGTTATCAGTCATGGCAAGTGAACCCCGGCAGTGGATCATTCAACGTCTTCAGGATTTTGGCCACAACGCAGGAATCACAATGGCCCTGCAACTTGTGGAGGATATAATTAAGATAGATCAAGGCGCTGACCGAGAATCCCCGATCCTGATCTCGGGTCCTTTTAAACGATGAATTTAACGATTATTAATATTGACATTGAACGTCGTGTCTTTTTCATGTAGACAGTGACGTAAGCAAAGTCGAAATAGGTACCAATCAACGCTTCATCCTCCTACCGAGTATTTTATGAGAAAAGAAAGGCTCGAGGTGTTTCCCTACCTAGGATATTCGAGTGAAAGAGTTAATTTAAGCGCAGGCATTAAGCAATATATCGGCCAAGATAATGTGGTGGTGTCGTTGCACCTGCGGCGCTGACCGGAATTAGTCCAGCCATTAGATTAAATTCAATCCATGGGTAAAGTTAAAAAAAACCACCATCGGCATTCTACTCGCTTCAACCTCCCAAATTCCACCATTTGCCCTCATGTTACTGCGGCTCTACCAAAAACTACGAGGTCGGGATTATTCCGACCCTTGTCTTTATATCTTTCCGTTTTCGCTTCCTTCGATTATGGTCCAGTTTACGATCGCATTGGCACTGCGAAACAAATCACAATCATCCCGAGAATTAGCTAAAATTAAATATCGCCTAGTAAATCTACATCGGAATGAAAATTTAGGCGAGGATTATCTTTTGCGCGTAAATCCGAGAGGGAAGGTATGGTCGCAGAGCATATATCCAATTACCCATGTAGATTAGACGCGAGCCAAGGTGACTACATAAGAGCATCGTACTGATTGATTGTGTTTACATTGCAGGTTCCAGCTTTAACTGCCAAGTCAATTTCAGCTCCGCTCACAGACAGCCTGTCCATCTCATATTGGGTCTGTGAGCAACACCCAAGCCTGATCCCGGAGACCCATCGGACGACCATTCAACGCCTACTATCCCAGCTTCACCGTATTCAAGCCGACAATAATCCAACCCCGGCAGTAGATGACCTCCTGGCTCGTAATGACATCTCTCCTGAGCATCGTCGCGCTCTGGAGTATAAACGAGAATGGTGAGCTTGACCCGATTCGTTTGCACTTGCACATTCCATGGTAACAGTAAGAACTGTTCAGCGACAGAAAGCAAATAGATCCCGACTTAGATAATGAATACGAAGGTATGACGGATCAAGCGAGACACCTGTTGTCTGAGGTTGTGGTTGAATACGAAAAGGTCAACCCTCGGGGGGTGTGGATATTTGGGAACAAAACAGGCCCAACAGTGCTGGATGCACATATTGTAGCCTTTATAGCGAGACTCATTGACATCCACCTCGAAGATTTGGTCCCTCCCCAGTTGCAAACATACGCAAAGGCGGTCATGGAATTACCGGAATGGGGGACAGTCATGCAAGGGATGCCAACAGTCTGGAATCCTTCCTTGGGCCCGATAGATCAACTATAGACAAATCATTCGAAATGTACTCGTCGTGAATGTCCAATTATCGCATCTCCCTCTTCGGTCGAGATACCATATCAAAGGTGGAAACAACCCAAATCAAGCCGAAATTCCTGGGCAGCATTTCACTGGCGCCAGAAAGTTTAGGGTAGCTGTTCTCGATAATCAAGCCAAGGGTATTCCTTCGAGATTCTGATAATAGCGTCCATCCAAGCCGGCTTGTGCCCTAGCTTCTGCGTTGAAAGGCTCCTTAATGTAGCCCCGGAAGTACTTCCGTACATTGTTGCGGAAAACGTGCACTGGATCGGTTCCCTCCTCTTGACAGATCCATGTCAACCATCTGTGGCCGGTCGTAACGTGTGTGATCTCATCGTTATGAATAATCTCTAAGCTCTGGACACTCTCGGTATCACCCGCCCTGCGGAACTTGTCGATAGTCATTGGGTTGACATCAAGGCCTCGGGCTTCGTGTACAAGTGCAATGATGCTGATCCGTGCCCGGAGATCATGAGCTGTGATAGTAGCCGATTCCCAGAGACCGTGATGAACAGGGAGCGCGCCAAAGTGAGAACCCATTTCTTCTATCCGCGCGCGCAGTAGCGAGAAGTGTTTGGCTTCGTCGTTAGCTACCTTGAGCCAGTCATGAAAGAATGCTCGTGGCAGTTCCCGCGAGCCGTCTGGTGAATCTGGGTTCGTCTGGAACGTGGCGAACCGTATGCATATGTCAACTGCAAGGTCGATGGCCCAGAGCTCAATATTGGCCAACGCATGCAGCATGGCAATTCGGCTTTTCAATGTGCCACCTTTTCCGGCCTTTGGGATGGCCCAGGGTTGGACTTCAGACAATCCTTCCCGTGGAGGTTGAGCGGGAGGCAAAACAGTTCCTCTTCCAAGAGGCATAGGAGACGACGACGCTTCCTTCTCGGTCAAGATAGAGAACAAATGATGAGTCAGTTCGATCTTATGTTCCGGGTTCGCCGTATTCAGAATATGAGCGCACCAATCACACACTGTGGCATTTTCATCCAGGTATTTTGCTGGACCCGACTCAATCTGATGAGATGGCGAAACTTCCTGTTGTGGGCTGGTGGTCTTGTTCTTCGAGCCTCGGTGCTCCTTCAACTTGAACTTTTCACTGACAGGTTCGAGCTTAACTAGCGACACCTCAGAACCGTCCTCTGGATTGTACAACAAGGCCACATGTTCGCCCCGGACATCGACCGGGAAGGTGCAAGCCTTTATCCCAACACTCGACTCGCCCGTCTCTACATTAAAATCATACGCATGCCATGGGCACGAGGCAACGTATGCGGAATCCTCAATATCGATCTGAGAGTCCTGCATAGGACCGCCTGCATGCGGGCATTCTGCTTCCATGGCGTAATAAGCCCAACCATCATCGGTTTCATTGACCGCGCGATCTACCTTCTTTGACGGCTCAATTACGGGGAGGCGAAACAATACCAGGCGCTTTTTGTCGGAGAGATGGATGACATATCGCGCCTGGGTAAAGTCTGAAAGTTGGCCAAGCCGAACTACCACCATGTTGCATATGCAGAGATAGAGATAGATCGTTATAAAATGCGTATACAAAATCGTATGTGGTCTGATTCATGTGTGCCCAATGTGGGGTCACGTGGGGTCGTGTGAATTTTTGTCAAACCATCCCGTATCAGGCAAGACAATCTTTTTGTGTAAATCACTAGATTGTTACACTGTTAAATGCAAAATTGAGTAAAATTTTCAACAACATCCGATGTGGTGTAATGGCTAACATCGCTGTCTCTCACACAGCAGCTCGGGGTTCGATTCCCCGCATCGGAAGCATTTCTTTTGCCAATGTATTTTTTCTCGACGCCACTTTTTGGTGCTGAATATTTCCCATGAGAGCCAATGTCTGAGTTAACTATGATTAAGCATTTTTGCACTGCTTATTGAAGCTTTCGGTATGTGGACACGGTTAAAAGTGTACTGTTAAAAGTGGGTTGGTTATGTTTGGTGGTTGAGATATATATAAACTTCAACAACCACCTCTATCGGTCCCGCTCTTGAACCTCATCTCCCCCTATCCTCAACATCCCCATCGTTTAGTGCCGCTAGACTTATAAATGTCAAGTGCAATTATGCATCCTGTTGACGCGCAGGTATTTGGGAGATTTCGATTGGACTCTGCCCCTAGAAGACGGGCACAACCACAGCTTTCACCGACCGGCCGACCCACTAAGCAGTCTCGGAAGACACATAACAAATCTCGCAATGGTTGCTCAACATGCAAACGGAACCGAGTCAAGTGTGATGAGGCTCGACCACTTTGTGGTAGATGCTCCAAACGTCAAAGCATCTGTGTATATGAGGAGAAGCTGTCTCCTGAACGTAGAGGCGAGGTCGGTCTGCAAGAAATTGTTCTTTGTGACCCGTCGTTAGGGAACCGGGGAGAACACGAACGTCTAGAATGGCGCATTGAGCCTGGCCTTACATACTCACTCATCAACAACATTCTGAATCATGGCTCACCACACTCAAGAGGAACCAATATCCCCGCCACCGCCATGACACCAAGTACACACCTGACACAACACTTGGCGCAATGCATCGACACATCCTTCCAGTCTTATCCAGGATGTCGATTGTTCCATCGATTTGTTTTGCCCAACTGTGCAGCTACCCCGGCGCTTATGCATGGTCTCCTTGCGCTATCTGCTCGACAACTGCAACACCTTCAGCCGTCGTGCCGGCTTCATGAACGAGCCTACCTTTTCCATACACAGGTCGCTACAAGATTACTAAACGAAGAACTCGCACAAGCGACAATAGCAGCCAAAAAGCTGGATTTTATATTTGCCACATGCTTGCTAATCAATATGATATCTTTCGCGGCAAATGAGACTATCCCTTCGAACTCCTGGTTGTTCATGTCCGATAGCACATCCATCGATAACGCTCTTAACTGGTTCATGGTACAGCAAGGAATGGGCTACTTGTCCAAAATTCTCAATTGCAATCCTAACGGTAGTGTCTGGAACACAGAGCTCGATGCTGACACATCGTGCAACCCACTTTTCGGCATCAGCGATGACCTTCCGTCTGATTCAGACTTGGCGCTGATACCCCAAACACTAGCCGAAATCTGTTGCATCACTGCAGGCAGTACCCCTGGCGATAACCCGTACTATACACCTCTCGTGTTACTTTCCCGCGCCTTCCGGATCAAGAGCTTGGGGCTCGGCAACCTTAACAGCTATTTATCATTTGGCCCACATGTACCGCAGTCTTACCGCTTGTTGCTTCGTCAGAAAGACGAGAGGGCGCTACTGCTTTTTATGCTATGGCTGATGCTATTCGAGGAAGAAACATGTTGGTGGATTAAACCACGCACAGGGAATGAGTACGCAGCCGTGTCGTGGCTGCTTGGCCAGAGTGAAGACCACAGAATCAGAGAGATCGTTCGAGACCCAACGACTTTTGTCCGATCGAATGATTTTGTGTAGTTGGCTGGGTATGTCATAGCGTTTCAGTTTACGTTGTTCGTGCAATCAATTCTTTCGTCATGAGTATGGCAGATGACTATTCGTAGCCACGTCCTCAGATAGTGATGAGGGATTTTTCATTTCACCAAGGAATTCTAACGCAAGAACCACAGTTGACACGGGGAACCTTGAGTGAGCCTATCTATCCATGGCCAGTTCGAAGTGACGAGACACTATGTCCCAAATAGGAAATTTTCGTATCACGATGTGGGGCCGTGAGGATCCAACCCTCGAGACGATCAATCTTATTGGAGAGCGAACCCATCCCGCCTCATATACTGTGGCCGCGGGCACCGAACAATGTCCCTAGGGAAAGGACATAGAGCCATGGAAAATAGGACAGAAAAAGCTATATAAAGGCCGAAAATTTCACTGCTGAAGATGCATCCATCGACTAACAACCCACTTTCTCTGAATGTCTTATTTATTATACGCTTTCGATAGCAAACCAGTTCACAATATGGTCAACGTCGCGATTGCTGGTGGTACTGGTGATGTAGGGAGAACCATTCTGGAGGTATTGCAACAATCTACCAAACACCAGGCATTTGTTCTATCTCGAAAGGTATGGGTACCCCGTTGTAACAACCAACCAAGAAGCTGACACAAGATAGTCATCGACAGGAATCCCAAACACTCTCGTGGCTGAATACAACGATATCGATCAACTCGCCTCCCTGCTTGAGGACAATGAGATCCATACAGTCATCTGCGCTCTATCCGTTGAAGGGGCCTCCCTTGAATCGGCGCAGCTGAACCTGATCAAGGCCGCTGCACGGTCCCAGGCTACAAAACGCTTTATCGCAAATGGATTTGCTATCCCCTACCCCAAGGAGTTCGTTGTCCAACTTCTTCTCTCCCATCACAAGGCTAACTCGTAATAGAGCTCTGGAGGTTTTGCCCCAGCTCAAGGTCTATTTCGACGGAATAGAAGAGCTTCGTAAGTCAGGACTGGAGTGGACTATATTCCAGATCGGGATGTTCATGGACTACTACGCGACCCCGGCCCTGAAGTCATACCTGAAGCCACATATCATTGCATTCGATCTCGAAAATAAGGTTGCCGCTATCCCAGGAGATGGTAACGTCCCCCTCACTTTAACCTATTCGTTTGATATGGCCAGATTCCTGGTTGCATCATTGGACCTGGAGCACTGGGACGAGGAGAGCCGTGTCGTTGGGGACGAGATAACTTGGAATGAGTTTCTTACTCTAGCTGAGGAGGCTCGTGGTGAGTATTCATTTACTGAATCGAATTGCCGTCTGCCAGAATGGCCTTGCTGATTGAAAATTAGGATCCAAATTCGAGGTTCATTACGATGACATCGAGAAATTGAAGAGGTTCGAGATTACCGAGCTGCCGGCCCAAAAGGCTTTCTACGATCGGTTCCCAAAGGCGGCCTTCCAGTGGTTCACGTCGATTTTCGAACGGTTTACTGCTGAGGGCAGCTCTCACATTCCCAAGGCTGGTAGCTTGAATGAACGTTTCCCCGACATCAAGACTCTTTCGGTTAAGGAGATGCTCAATACTTACTGGAAAAGTGGATGAGCTAGCCATGTATTTTACTCGATGCTATTGGGTGGTGTGATGTTATGCGTGGTACTTCGGATGGGTACGTAGTTCAAGTTATAATCATACTCTCCAGAATACATGATATAAGGCTAGGGAAATGGATTGATGCTGAGCTTTTGGAGGTGTCGACTGAGATGTAGGATGGTTAAGAAGCTAATTGAAACAGTCAGAGTAACCAGGGCACAAAGAACAACTAAACAGCGCATCTCCTGCGAGAATCCGGCGGCTATACTAGGACTGGATAATAGGTATTAAGAGTACCTGCGGGAGGATCTACATAGCGCTGCAGGTGTAACATGACTCGTCATAAATTATTTGGCAGAGGCGGTCAAAGAGGAGCACTCCAAACACAATAAAGCAAATCCCTCCCCCGCTCTCCAGCCCAAACTCAACTCTCCTCCCGTCACTATCCAGAATACTCAGGACCTGCCTATCACCCGTTACCATGTCTGACGCTGCTGCTGCTTGCAATGTCTGTGCGAAGGAGTCGTCGAACGACATTATTCTTAAAAGATGCGCTACATGTAAGACCCAATGGTACTGCTCGCATGAGTGCCAGAAGGCCGATTGGAAGACACATAAAAAGACTTGTGGCAAGAATGCCAGCGGCATATTCGCCAATACAACCTGGACCGGCCGTACTCGTCCCCAGAACCTCGAGGCCTTTATCGAGAGGCCGTTCCACCAGTTGCACAGCAAGAGCTGGCTCCACAATCGCCCGGAGAAGGATGTCTACAAGCTCCTTATCGATACCTATCGAATGAAGACAGAGGACCAATACACCATCGAAGGTGAAGTCGATGAGGACTCTATCTATTCCGGTCAACCTGACAGTCGCTATGGGTTTCGTCGTTTTCTACGCCTAGTGGAGCAGAAACCCGACTTGCTTCCCTCATGGTGGTCTCCCGAGAAAGCCAACGCGTGCGTGGCCTATGGGCTGAACAAAGACAATTGGAGCTCGCTCGACTGTTGCGCCGAGAAGGGGGACTTTATCGAACGCTACGGGGATTCCACCTTTCCAATGCAAATGAGAATGTTCGGGGAGCAGATTTGTGGTGAATAATCGCGGTTGAGCTGAGTAGGTTTCATCTACACCAAGAGGTTATCGGGCGGTCTATTAGGATGGATGAATTTCCCTATTCTATTCCTTATATGTAATCAGTGCGACACACTCTCCGGCTGGTTCTGAACTGCAAAGGAGACCAGGATTTATGTACGAGGAGCCGGGATTGGGGAGCTCTGCAGGAGGTACGGGCCAATTCTATCCAATATCCTCTTCCTTCGATTGAACTTGCAATTATTGTCTAACATTGACTCTGGTGTACTACAACCCTCGATTACTTAAGGTGGCTTGGGGCGCTGAACAACCAACTGCTCTTTACAGCGAGTTACGATATGCATGGCTGGCAAGTTTATCGCACAGTAACTTGACAATCGCTTTCCGGCCCTTCGCATTGGCGATTGCCATTGGTGTATGGCCATTCCAATTACGAATATTGGCCTCCGCACCATGTTGGAGAAGCAGCTGGACAATGGCGAAATGCCCCTCCCGAGCAGCTAGGAACAGCGCTGTCTCAGACTGCCTATTCCGAGCCTCGATGTCCGCCCCAGACTCTAGCAGTACTCCGCTAATGCCCTCGTGCCCACCAGAAGCGGCACATAAGAGTGGTGTCCGACCATCTTGATCCCGCGCATCAACGATGGCACCTTTCTCAAGCAGCACCCCGACTATTCCTTCATCTCCTCCCCTAACGGCAGCCAATAACGGTGTGTCACCTTTCGGATCTCGCACTTCAATATCTGCCCTATTCTCTAGTAATACTCTAACTGTTTCTTTATCCCCTTGCCCAACGGCAACTAACAATAGTGTCCTACATTTTGGATCCTGTGCCTCGGTATTTGCGCCTTTTTCAAGCAGTAT